>NW_026294769.1:68474435-69104435 GCF_026119805.1 Tympanuchus pallidicinctus | reverse complement strand
TCAGGGAGTTGTAGAGAGTTAAGGTCTCCCCTGAGCCTCCTCATCTCTAGACTGAACAATCTCAGTTCCCTCAGCTGCTCCTCATAAGTCTTGTGCTCCAGACACTTCACAGCTTTCATAGAATCATAGAATCATAGAATCACCAAGGTTGGAAAAGACCTAAAAGATCATCCAGTCCAACCGTTCACCTATTCCCAATAGCTCCTACTAAACCATGTCCCTCAACACAACATCCAGCCTTTGTTGCCCTTCTCTGGACATGCTCCAGGGCTTCAATGTCTTTCTTTTAGATAGGGGCCCAAATTGGAACACAGTACCGGAGGTGCGGTCTCATCAGAGCTCAGTTGCTTTATGTATTTTTTTTTAAGCCCCCAAAGGTCCCTGTCATGAATTAGACTGATCTTTGCTATGGTGCACATCAATATGGCAATACTGAATATGGCTATGTTGAATATCACCATGAGGCTTTAGGAAATGCACTCTGTTTGGTCTGAGGCACCCAGAGTGTTCTCTATTTCACTTCGCTCCAGTGGGAATTTTCTGCAACTGTTGTTTTTTTTTTTTTAAAAAAAAAACAAAACATTCCAGACTGGATTTTTAAGTTTCTGCTTTCAGTCCTCTGATACCAATTATATCCTCACCAGGCACATGAATTCCTTAAAATGCACTATATTCTACAGTTGCAGTCTGGTCACTTTTCAGCTGTATCTTTTACCTTCAAGAGTATAATAAATACCATAATGAAGATAATAACTAATAATGATGATAGACTCCATTATTCACAGAAGAGACAAAACATGCCAAGTGCAAAATACATAGAATCAAAAGCAAAGGCTTGAGTGTAACATAAGACACTTCATAAACTGGGACATAATTGCTCTTGATTTCTCTATATTGGCTTTTTATCTCAAAGAAGCCAGATGATGAATTACCATGTGATTTATCATAAGCTTCAGTATGTGATTTTTTTCCCTTCTTCCTCCTCATCATGCACTTCTCTTTTGCCTTTGGATTCTTTCATTTGATATTTGTAAATTTACACAATTTGGAAAGGCAAAACAATACAGAGCACAAGCCTTTTATACTCCACAGCCAGCTGGTCTCTTTCTTGCTGTTTCTGCACTGAAGTTGCACTTGGGGAACTGGGTCATACTGCATGTTAGACAAACCAATTTAAGTAGGTGCTCCTGCCCTGAAAGATTTGCACTGAACAGATGAAGCGTCCAAGAGAAAGAGGATAAAGCACAGTGACGCATGCAAAGTCACAGGGCAGGCAAAGAGCAGGCCTGGGAATTAATTATATCTCAGTGGTGTCTTAGTCCCTGCTTTTCCCAGCAGCTCATGTCTTATTTTTAGGACAAAGAGACTGAGGAATAGTGCATTTCTCTAACCTGTTAGTGGCCAATAAGTGATGTAGGAGATCAACGCACCTTTGAGGTTTATGAAGAACCACTGCGGTGGTTCAGGGCAGTTCAATCATCTCAGGATATGCCTACATCCCTGGAAAGAGATTTCAGTGCCCCTTTTTCTCCTTGCCCAGTACACCCCATTTCTGTTCCTCCCTCATACCACCCAAAACTTGTGCACTCTGGATGTGGGGCCCTGGCCCTCCCTTCCTTTTGCTTTTAATTGCTGTTTGTGGGCAGCTGGAGACAGCTTGCAATGCTGGCAGTATCAGGGCATTTTTCATCCTCCCCGTGATAGGAATGGAGGTGAGGAGTTCAGCACTCTCCCTTACCTCCCCTGACATCAACGCTGTGTCAGCCCTGATGGTATTAAGGCAATCTTTTTAAAGCAGTTCATCTTATTACCATGGTGTGCGCTCTCTGAAGGCCTTGGACAAATGTTAAACCCTGTAAGTGTGCGCGATGCCACAGAAGAAATATGAAACAACAGCTGAACTGCTAGCCGCTACAAGGACAAATTTTGGTTAATGTTTCCTATTAACTCCCAGCTCCTTCTGTCATCCTGCTAATGCGGTTAGAGAAGCTAAAGGAAATAGCTTTCTCATCTTCTACTCCAAACTGTCATTTGCCAAAGATTTGCTAGAGGTCTAATTAAAGCAGAATAAATGTATTTTGCATTTCTCAACCAAGAGGGTAGTTCAGATCATAATCTGTAGAATGAATATAGCATGTTTCTGACTGAATTTCTAGTGCTAGTGAAAAAGGAAACTCTGAATGATGAAGACAAAGGTACTTCAAAGTGAAGAATTAATACAGCTCATAACAGCACAAATCCACATTCTGAGAACAAAAGCTTTGGTACTATAGGCACTTCTGTGTCTCAATCTCGCTTATACCGTACAGCTGGAAGAGACAAATATTTATGCTGATATTTAGTACTTAGTACCAATGTGGATGCAATATGTTTCCCTCCTCAACTATGTCAGAATGACACTTTGAATGTTTTGTGCTGTGGCATTTCTACTTTCAATTTTAATGTCCCCAAAGCAGCTCTTCAAGGAGAAAACCATTCTTCCATCCAAAGAACAACTGTTGTCAGATCTCTCTGGTGCTCTCTGAAGTACAAGTAATTACACTAATAAGGCCCAGAACTTCTAGACTGAACAATGTAAAACTAGCTTGTGAAAAATGATTTTTGCACACAGGACCCTGTGTTCTTAAACAAGATGACTCAACCAATTTTTTCAAACGAAATATAACCAATATATGTGATTATGAAGGCTGTTTGTAAATGTTAGTTATGAGAATGTCCTGTTTTTACAGACAGAAGCAAAAAATATTTGTGGGCAAGTCTTAACAAATCTTGTTTGCTCCTATACCAGAATCACTAAGATCTGCACTCCCCGTTGACACTCTTTGGATTGCTCTCTCTCATGCTCCTTCTTGGAGCTCCCATAGCCTCCAACTGATCACACTCTCGGAAGCACATTCTTGACATCCCCAAGTCAGTTTCTCTGCCTTTATCAGACTCAGTGAGCAAGCAAAGCACATGCCTGTGGTAGCCTGAAGGATTACATCAAATCCATTCCTAGAGGAAGCCTAAGCCTGGCCACATATAGCTTTCCCAAAACACTGAACTAAATTCAATTTCAAAATTTAATGTATGTTCCCAAAAGTTTTGTTGGAAGAGAAGTGGAGACTGTTAAAGGCAGCATCTGAAGTCTGATATCAGAAATAGGTAATAAAATTTAGGATATATTTTCTTATTATTTATTTTGCATGGTAACCTACTGCCACTGTTTTGCAGCAAGAGTTCAGTTAGAGTGGATTTTGGATTGGTTGGTGCATAACTTTGAAGACTTTCTCTGTTCATATCTCATTTTATTGACATAAATAACTTGAAAAGAACAATAAGGTACAGAGTCATAGAATGGCTTGGGTTGGAAAGAGACCTTAAAGATCCCCCATCCAGCCCCCATCCAATCTGGCCTTGAGCACCTCCAGGGATGGGACATCACAGCTTCTCTGGGCAGCCTGTGCCACTGCCTCACCGCCCTCTGTGTAAAAAATTTCCTCTTAATATCAGTCTTAAACCATTCTCCCTTGTCCTATCATTATCTGCTCATGTAAACCATTGGTCTCCCATCTGTTTATACACTCCCTTTAATTACTGGAATGAATTTGAAGGAAATACAGAAGTCTTTAAGTAAACTTTTGGTTCAATTTAACAATAATTCACCATGATTAACTCTACTTCATAATTTTTATGAAAAAATATACCAATCACTTTGTATTATGTCACCTCATAGAACATATTTTAAAACATTCTCACTAATATTTTTAATATGTTCTTTAAAGTGTTGCCCCATCCTTGCTTTACGGACTGTTGCCCCATCCTTGCTTTACAGACTGCAGCTGTCTGCCTGACTGACTCCATTTGCTGCCATCTAATAAAGTATTATAATAGTTTCTACTAGTGTGCGTTTTTACAGGCTATCAATGAAGCACTGCTGTTTAATCAAGGAGAAAAGTAATCAGCAGTATCTTGGTTCCTTGTGACAATGTATATACTAGTTTACACAGGGAGTATCTGCTTCCTTGCCATTGAGTTTATGCCAGCTTTTATAGTACCAATTTATACAACATTTGAGGATCAAATGTGTAACAATAACTGGAAGGGCTGAAATAACTGTAAAGGTTAGGTCAGGGTGATCGAGTTCCCAAATGCCTTTTGCAGAATATGATGTTAACTCTCCAGGACTTCTTCCTTCATGTGTCAGAACTCATTTAGGCTTTAGACAGTGCCATAAAAGGTAATCAGATCTTCCTTTCCAATATCCCACAATAATTTTGAAACAAGTAAAATCCATAGAGTCACATCATTTAAAGTCTTCTTCTAGCACACTGTACAGCTGCTCAGGCAGTTAATTACAATATGTTCTCAGAATGAGGAGCTAGATAGGCAGTCACATTTCTGTGCTTCATTAAAATCAGTTTAGTGAAATTAGGCCGACAGGATAAAGGGAATACCTTCTGCAGTTTCCACTATTCTCAGCACAAGGATTGCACCAGATGTTGCCCTTTTTATGTTTAAATCATATACCTTGTATTAGTTGACTAAGAATAAGTAATATCCATGTGCTTTCATCTTGCATTCAGCCGGTAAACAGAAATATTTTAAAGTCTAATAAATGAATGCTGCATCCACTTGTGCAAAGAAAGCCCCACAGTTTGAATACTATCAAGATAACTCTTTTGTGCTGAAAAGAGATAGGAACTGGAAATATTTTTGTTGGGAAGTACAGGAAATGAGCCACTCTACGATAACAGGTGACTTACAGAAAATATATCATTTTTGCTTCATCATCGTAAATTAAAGTAAAAACATTCTTTCTAAGCTTATGTGGTTCTTCTCTCTCACCTTCAATATTTTTTAAGATTGGAAATTCAAATGATTTTAATAGCATTGATCCTCCCAGTGCTGATTAATTTGCAGTAGGTCGGGTACCAGAGAGAGAATTAATTTCACCTATATCTTAAAAATTGACATCAGTTAGCTACGTTTGGTGATCAGGGGAACAAACTGCCATTCAGGGAAACCTGCTCTAGGAGACTAATCATCTAATTACCAAAAGAGCCTCCATACCAGCCTGAAAGAAATCAGCTGAATGTAAAAGCCAAGAGGTGGATCTGGGCCAGAGTTTGACGTTTTGAATGCATCCACTAACAAGCTTTATTTGGCTAACAGAAAAGTGAATAAATTCAGAGCAAATAAAAGATGTTTGACAGGTTTGATTTTTTTTTATTTTAATTTTTATTTTATTTTATTTTTTTAGCTGTGCCTCTTAATTCCTGATTTTCTTTTGCATGGTAATGTGAAGATTCTGGCTCTTCTCTTGACTTAACATGGATGGATGCAGGAGGGCAGGTTATGCTTTAACAAACATAACCCATTAGAGGCTTGTCTGTGTGGACAAGGGACCAATGTTTGTAGCTTCCATATACGGTGTCAGCAAGAGCGGAGGGGAAGAATCATAGAATGGCAGGATTTGGAAGGAATCTCAAAGCCCATCCAGTTCCAACTCCTTTGAACACTTCCAGGGATGGGGCATTCACAACTTCCCTGGTCAACCTGTTCCAATGCCTCACTACCACATGAGTCAGAAATTTCCTCCTAATATCTAATCAAAATCTCTCCTCTTTTAGTTCATTATCAGACTGTGTCAAAAGTTGGTCTTCCAGTGATTGATCCAGATCCAGAAAAATGTGATTTTGGTCCTTATGTCTGGGAGTCCTGAAATAAGTTAGAGAGAATATAAACTGAAAACTTTCAAGGCAATGAATAAGACTGTTAATTCTGATTTGAGCTGACTCAGCTGTCTGTTTGCAGAAGGAGTATATGAAGCATGTTCTGCTGGATACTTCAAACTCTTTGTCTGAAATTTTGAGGGTATCATGGTCAAATATAAAATTAGAAAATATATGTCCAGTATCTGTTTCTTTAGTAACTACACTGCAATGAAAATGACAAGTAGTATGAGTCAATTACATCTAAATGGCCACTGAGGGAGGAAACAGCTGTCTCTTTCTTCCCTATTAGCAAAAGATGTTTTCTAAAGATAAGTGAGTAAAGCAGTTGTTGAGAAAAGACATTGTGGACACTGTCCATCACATACCTAATTATGTTAAATAGGTTAAGCATGAGTGATTTCTTGTTTTCAAAAACAAAACAAAGCAAAACAAAACAAAACAAAAACCAGCCAAACTAAAACAACAACAAAAAACTACTATGGACATGTATGAGTTTGTTTTTTTTTTTTTTTCTGGGCAGAAAAAAGCCAGATGAGGTTTAACAAAAACAAGTGTAGAGTCTTGCATCTGGGGAGGAATAATTGCATGCACCAGTACAGGTTGGGGGATGAGCTGCTGGAGGGGAGCTCTGCTGAGAGGGACCTGGGTGTCCTGGTGGACGACAGGTTGGCCATGAGCCAGCAGTGTGCCCTTGTGGCCAGGAGGGCCAATGGCTTACTGGGGTGCATTAAAAAGAGCGTGGCCAGCAGATTGAGGGAGGTGATTCTCCCCCTCTACTCTGCCCTGGTGAGGCCTCATCTGGAGTACTGCGTCCAGTTCTGGGCTCCCCAGTACAAAAAAGACAGGGATCTCTTGGAAAGAGTCCAGCGGAGGGCCACGAAGATGGTGAAGGGCCTGGAGCATCTCTCCTATGAAGAAAGGCTGAGTGAACTGGGTCTGTTCAGCCTTGAGAGAAGAAGACTGAGAGGGGACCTGATCCAGGTCTATAAATATCTATGGTGTGGGGGGCAGAATGGCGAGGCCAGACTTTTTTCAGTGGTGAGTGGAGACAGGACAAGGGGAAACGGCTGGAAACTGCAGCATAGGAAGTTCTGCACAAATGTGCGCAAGAACTTCTTTACAGTGAGGTGACGGAGCACTGGAACAGGCTGCCCAGGGAGGTGGTGGAGTCTCCTTCTCTGGAGATGTTCAAGACATGCCTGGATGCCTACCTGTGCGACCTGCTATAGGGAACCTGCTTTGGCAGGGAGGTTGGACTCAATGATCTCTGGAGGTCCCTTCCAACCCCTACAATTCTGTGATTCTGTGATTCTGTGTGAGTAGAAAATCTTCGATTTTGGTGTGTGCAGTTTTATTGCATTCAGCATCACTGAAAATAATTAGCCACAACATTCGTTATCAGTTTCCCTCCTGGAGCTAAGAATCAGGCTGATAGTAGTGGTGTTATTAAGAATACTACCAGAACAGTAAATATAAATTTCTAGTTATGTATAATGGCAGGCTAGACATCTGCATTTGACTGAAATGTAGAAATATATCACTGCACCTTCCATTTCAGGGAAAATATACGTCCATCCGTCTTACAAGCTGCAAATCTGATACACAGAAAACATTTTTCAAAGCACATAATTCCTTCAGTGATCAGCTCCTAACCTTTACTTTTGCTTCCAAAGTATTAAAAACTAAACTTGCATCATATATTGCAGCTGTTCCATTTTGCATCTTGATCTACTAAAAGGTTGGAATATTGTTTATATGCATTGTATGGATAAGAATAGCACTCTGGATCAAAATCTATGTGAAAGCAGTGAGACTCCCACTGATGGGTCAGTTGTTCAAATCACTGATAAGGTGCTGGAGGTCTTGCTGATGCACAGTACTTGGCCACATCAAAAAGATAAGTCAGCTCTTGCGGAGCTGTGTTAGCGGCTGACTATTGCTCTCAGCCATGAAGCCCCTTGACAGCAAAGCAAATGGTCTGATAAGCACAAACGAGGGCCAATATTTAACACTCTGTGCTCTTGAGGTATTTAGTATTTACCTAATGCCCTTCTCACTGAAAACCTTAAGAGGTGTGTGGCCAACATTTCCCATACAGAATTAATGTAGCCTTTAATGCTCTGCTTGGTGTGTATTAATCACAATTTATATCTGTGTTTTGTTACATTTGTAGCATTTAATGACTTTAATCATAAAATTATAGGATCATTATGATTGGAAATACCAGTAAGGTCATAGAGTCCAATCATCAACCCATGCCTGTGACCTCTCTAGACCATGTCACTCACTCAGTTCCACACCCACCCTTTTCTTGAACACATCCAGAGATGATGCCTCCACCACCTCCATGGGCAGTCTGTTCCAATGCCTCACCGCTCCTTTTGAGAAGAAATCTTTCCTAACAACCAAACTGAAAAACCATGCTGCAAACCATAGCTGTGCCAAAAGCACTTATACTCACCTATGACCTTTGCTATATTATTTTAATAAATTTATACATGTTTTAAAGGAATATTAGAGTATCAGATTAAATAATTTGATTCCTGCTAAAAGGTGAACACTGATATTAGATGAGACTTCCTAGGACTTCACTTTGAAGTGAGATCACCACTACACCTATAGGTTGGTTTTGACTCAACACTAAGCCAGGTTTCATAGTGAGCTACCTTCCCCAATCCATTCACCTTACCAGAGCGTGTAATGACAGGACAAGGGATAATGGATTTAAACTACATAAGATAGTAAATTTAGATTAGATGTAAAGAAGAAATTATTTAATATGAGGATCATGAGGCACCAGAACAGTCTGCTCATAGGAGCGTGGATACCCAGACCATGGAATTGTTCAAGGCCAGATTGAAAAGGGCTTTCAGCAGTATGGTCTAGTGCTCATGATGGGAAGTAGTAGATGACCTGAAGGGTCCTGTGGTAAACTGTATCAGAAGGACACTAGGTGGCTGATGAAGGTGTCTTCTGGTGATCAAGTTGCTCATTATTAAAATTTTTAACTATGCTTTTGATTTCTAGTTATTCACTTATGTAATTATCATAGGATGGTGAGTTGTAGCTAGGAAGAACTTCACCATGCAGGGCAATACCTGGGATAATGAACAGCTTAGGCTTACTGCAGTAGTAGACTTTACACTTCTGGATGACATTTAACCTCTCTCCTTTTAAAAACAGATCAGGGTGTTAGCTTATATCTCCATGACTTTTCTGAGCTTAGAAGTTCTGGGTATTGCTTTCCATCTGAAGGGCAGATAAGGCAACGCCTTTATTCAGAAAATCAGCAACAGGCACAGCTTTTTAATGGGGCTTTATTTTCTTCTTTTTAACACTTTGCGAGTTGTATTACCAGACATGAAAAACAGCAAATGCGTTATGCTCTCTAATTATTACAGTTGTTTTTTTTAATGTGATTAAATCAACCGGCTCATTAGCGTTAACCATACTGCACATTCTAATGACTTAATTTATTTTAAACTACAGATCCAAGCAGACCTGAGATAGATAAGGGCAGAGTATATTGATTTTAAAATAATTCCCCATCTAGAACAGCCTCCTGGGCATTTGCAGCCACATCAGATCACATACTGTTACAAATGAACTTACTCAGCAGACCAAACCAGACCAGTTCAACTGAAGGAATTAGGGAGAAAACTTGCAAGCTTTTAACTCAGTTGATTCTTGATGGGCATTTGCTGGCTTCAATTTAATTTAAATGTATCTAAGCACTGAAAAACAAAGCTATTTTGGAAAATGAACTCTTTTCCTGTGTGTTGCAGATCTGCCTCTCTCCTAGGGACAGCATCTGGCAGATTGTGTGATACGTCACATTGAAATGCAGCTCCTGTGCATTTAATAAGCAACCTGCAATTACAAAGGCAAATCTTAGAGAATGGTTTGTTTTGAAACAGCATTTTAGTCCCAAACATCAGATTACTTAGCTTTAGCGTTTTAGATGAGGGATCATATACTCATTCCCAGCAGTTTTATAACGCATGCAGAAAATGACCATGCTTGCATGATGGTGGCAACTTCACAGTAATGCCTGTGATCTGAGCCCCCAGGACACAGCCCAGGTGCCATGGAAAGTCATATAGTGACATTAACATAATGCTGGGCCTGACCTGCTTCTTCCTGACATGACTGGGGAGTTTTGGTCAGCTCAAAGCACAGGCAGAGCACATTCTTCTGTACCATACACATGGAGTGCAGTCACTGGCTATCACGCCACAGTCTCTCCTTCTAGGCAACTTCAGTGTTTATCAGCAATCACTGTTAGGAGAGGATTTTGAGTTTAAATCCGATAAGCTCAGGTTATCTTTAAAGAGGAAGGTCATTCAGTGTGATCAGATGAGATGGCAGACACTCGCCTTTCAGAAGAGCTCCATTAAATGAAAAAATAAGCCTCTTATTAGTGAGAAATTTAGCCCCAGATGTTAAAAATCCACATCCAGATATTGATCCTGGATGCACTCTGTAGACAGATTAATTTAAATATTTACTATAATCTTTCATTACATGCATCTAGATGCTTCATAAACCAATTTACCGTAGGTAAAGGTAAATGGAAAGATCAAGCACTAGACTTGCAAACAATATATAACTTCTATTCAAGAATGTCAGATCATGACATTAATTTCTTTTCTAATTTCCTATGCTCCCATTTTTGTCATACAAGGTGACATCCCTTACAGCAACTGGATGATTTATACTGTGTAGGGTAATTCTTAACTATCTTAAATATTGGTAGAGTAGCTCATCCGTCTTGAGGGAAGTGATATATGCAAGATTATTTATAAAGGGTAGGCACTGAAAAAAGACTTATTCCTGATTAAATGCAGCATATCTATGCCTCTCTAGTGTCAAGTAAATAATATGTGTCCATTCTGAGTATATGCAACCTCCAAATACAAACGGACTCCAAAATCTTTTGATTTTGAAATATGACCCTGAAGTAAATAAGGACTTAAAGAAAAGAAAAATAAAAGAAAAAAATAGTCAAAGGAACTTACCTTCCTATTTCTTCAATATAAAATTTGACATTATGTCAGAGAAGTGGAATCAATAAAGTAACTCTATGTAATCTATTATGGCACTGAGCTTACTGGAGTTCAAGAAACATCTGGACAAAGCCCTCAAACATACGGTCTGATTTTTGAGATGTCCTTTGTGGAGCCAGGAGTTGGACTCGATGATCCTTATGAGTCCCTTCCAACTCAGGATTTTACATGATTCTATGATTTTATGATTCTATGATTCTATTCCAGCCTAATGGAATGCCAAAATTGTTGTTGTTGTTTTTTGTTTGTTTGTTTGTTTTCAGGATCTGTTGAGTCTTATGAGTGGTGGAAAGTCATGTAGGAAGGAGATGATTTTTCATGCAGTGTAAGGAATATTGTTGGTGGTCCAAAGAGGCTACTTATGCTAAAAAATGAAGCATGAGATTGAAGGCCATTGAAAGAGAATGACTCCTTCTGGGAGAGGAAAGATGCAGACCAAAGAGAAACTTAGTCAAAAAATGACTGAAGTGATCATAAAGCTTGTACAGTCTTCAAATGTGTTTGAGACAACTTCTAATGGCATTCCAAATGAGTGTTTTTTTTCTTCAACTATGTGAAAGTTTGAAGCAAAATGAAACTATCTGGTAAATTGATTTGTTTCCTCCAAGCTTCATTTTGTTAGGCCAAAAGGTCAATGCCCTATAGTAGAGTCAGAGTTCAATTTACATCTTCTAAAACCAGAGGTGAGGCACAGGTGGAGAGAAAGTTCAGAGCAATCTAGGAAATTTGGTGATAAAAATGGAGGAATATCAAAACAAAACACAAGCTGAAAATATGCAGTTTTTGAAATTTTTGGTCTTGGGTTTTAGTTAAAATATTTATATTCAACTGTATCCCAAATGAACTCATAAGTACTGAGAGGACGGTCTAATCATTTTTAATCGTATTTGGCTACCTCGTGCTGAAATCAAAGAAAACAAAGGCAATCTGAAGAAAATTCCAACCCTCTGTACTGAAGAAGAACTACAGTCTGTAAGCACCAAATGTGGAAGAAAGAATTGCAGTGCATTTTTCTTCCACGGGAATTACCCAAATAACTTTTGTCTTTGAAAAGCTGAGATTCATGTTTTGTCGTACCATTTTCCTTTCTTTTACAGGAATTGCCTCAGATATAAAATGCATGCCTTAGGAAAGAAAAATCAATCAAATCATAATAACTTATTCAATAGTATAGACTACTGCTGCCAGTGAAAATTGATAAAGGAATAATCAGAGTGCATTAGACCCCATCCTTTCCTGAATTATATGAATGCAGCTCTTGATGTAACACAGACAGTTCTTATACTCTAGGATCTATTAAAAAAGCATGGGCTTAAATCGTCTCCTGTATTAATTTTATACCATGGTAATTTCATACATTTTAATGAGATCACTTTGTTTTTACCCCAGTGACAGAAACAGAAGATAAAGATTATCTCTCCGTCTATTCTTTAACAGGGGGGAAAAAAACTACAAGTTGGACATACTGGATGTAGTAATTTGCAGAAACAGGAGTCTTTCTTTTTTGCAAGGGTCTACAATGCCATAAAGACAAATAATCACCATTAAGCAAAGTTTATTTGTTATGTTGTCAACAAAATACTGACCTGAAAACCAAAAAATCAAACTAAGCTTAATGAAAATGTGTATCCTAACCTGGGTTAAATTAAATTATCTTTTTAAATATAGGAGTAAGGAACTGAGAGAGGAATTTCCTCCTGAACGATTTATATGTTTATTTATTTATTTATTTAATTTTGTTGTCATTTTTTTTTTTTACTCATCATTCAGTCTGCATCCTGAAGAACATCTCTCTGCTAATAAGGTTACTCATTCAGCCCTTTTCAACTCCTGTAATTTGCCTGAATTATGGAAGACAAATTAAGCTGCTCAAAACAATAGCAACAGATTGGTGCTACCATCATCATTAAATCACAGCAGATGCAAAAGGACAGTGGAGACTTGGTTGTAAATGTATGAAATTCTTCTGATGACAGTTATGCATTTTATCAGGGCATTTTTATGATCTAATACACATTTACCCTTTTCTTGCCTTTCAATCACAAGGCAGTACATAAGGTAAATTGGTTTCCTCTGTGCTCAAGTGTTTTTTTGCTAATTAACTGATATTAAGATTAAATTCTACATTGTTTAGTGGTTACTCTTGCACACATTTCAGGTGATGTCAATACTGGAAAATCACTGTTCTCAAGAGCACTGCTACCTCATCAACAATCTCATGCAATGGGCTCCATGAAAGACAGAAGGACTGAGCTCTGTTTCTCCTTCCCCTGAGCAGCAGCAAGCCTCTGTGTCCTAAGCTAGACCCAAGGAAAGACCATGCAGGATCTGTGCCGTGAGGACCATGAGGAACACAGTACAGCTTGTTCTCAGCTGTGGAGAGGCCTGAACCCAAATTTGCAGTCCTTTGATGTGTGCATTAATCACTTGGTTAACAGCAGGACTGCTGCCTTCTCCAGGCATAATTTAAAAAACGTGCAAGATGATACTTGTTATAAACAGCTTCCAGTGCTTGCCATCAGCTGTGTGGCTGGAGTTGAGCACGGAGGAGAAATGGATGTGTCATCAAGGATGAACATGTCACCTCAACAACTCAAGTGTGGAAGTCAGGGGAGGAAAGGGAAAGAAGCTCCACAGTGACAGGCTATTAGAGGTTCACATAGGACTCTGTGCAAATGAGGTTAAGGACACATTAGAATAGATGGACCTCAAGCTCCCAAGATAAGTGTTTCTGCTCATTTTCTCAGTACCCTCCTCTTGGGCTCTGCTCCAAGCCACCTCCTCTTACCATATTTGCAGGGCGGGTTTAATATGCAGCAGAGTTAGTGCTCTGCCTGAACACTGTTGTAGTCCAAATGCTGACTAGGAGGGAGCACACAATGTGGTGTTTGTATGTGCATTGTGCTATAGGGTTGTTATACATGATCTATCTCTTTGGGTATTTATCAGACTGTGGCACTCGGGTGGCTAACCTTGGAATCATCCCTGCTTTTCTCATTCCCACAGGAATCTGGGAATTTTTTTTATGCTGATAACTTTCACTTGATTTCAGGCTGGCTTCGTGTGATGCCTATACTACACATCTCTGCTAGTTTACATTACAGAAATGAAATCAACTTAGAAAAAACAAGGATCTTGTACTAAATTTTGAGCATCGATCAAACAAACCAATGAAGAGGAAAAGAAGTGGAAATGGAGTGTCACAACTGTGGGAAAGCCTTCCTTTCATCTCCATGTTAGTTACAGGAAAACACCATTCTTTCATTATTCTCTGATATGTGAAGTTATTGTTTCAGGTAAGGGTAGTGGCAGGATGCCTATGTCTAGGAGTTTATGCTGGGGAGAAACTTTGTGATCATAACATAGTACAAACTAAAGAAGACAGCTTATATAAAAATTAATAACTTGTATTCATACAGACATGCTATTACCTATAAATTGTCCAACAAGTTTTAGTTGTGATAGAAGGCCTGCAAGATAGTTACATGATTTGAACAGTGTGGAGTCCCCTCATTGCACACCTCTTCCTATTACAGTACTGTACATACTTACTAATTTACTTGAAGACATATCCATTAACTAGATTAAATATGAAATAAATAATTTTTACCATGCTAAAGATCTGTTTAGTGTTATCCATGCATTAATTGCAGTTCAGGAGAAAGATGGCCCAACAATCTCCCCGGCTTTGATCTGCTGAATTGAAGATCTGAGTGTGTTATGACTGTAGAATAGGTACATGACAACATCCTAGATAGCGGTACACTTCATATCGTGACTTTTCCTGGCATCACATAACAGCACATGTAATGAGAAGAAGACTTAAACCAAATGAACAGAGAAGGTATTCTGATCATAGCTGACATCTGAACTTTCAGTGACCTACAAAGCACTTTTTTTGCTTTTAATGCCAAAAAAAAAAAAAAAGAAGCAGATCTTCCCCTGGAACAAATGATGTCTTTGCCAGTCTAATATTTTAGGGGCTTGCATAAATAAAAATAGTATTTGCTAGGTTGTCCTTGCCAAATCCTTTACAATCAAATTATATATTGGCATATAATCAGAGAATTTATGTGCATTCATGACTTTTTTTTGAGACAGAAATACCAACATTAAACTTTCCATAGTGTGACAATCTGTGCTTTATGCAGAGGGTTATCTCCATACATAAAACAGAAAACGACAGTAAAAGACTCTCCGGAGGAGCATATAATCATAGAATGAATTAAGGTAGGAAAGATCACTAAGATCAACTATCCAACCATCAATCTATCACTACCACTCTCACTAAACTAAACTTAAATAAATTCAGCCCTACCACTAATCTCAGTTTCCATAATGTCTTAGCTGGCTTGGAAAACCTATTCCTTCTTACCATACGATGACCTGAACTGGTTAACCATATAGACAGTACATTTAACCTAGATGAAATCCTTGTTGTTATTACATCTGAGTAATTGAACCAAGTCTTACACTATACTAACCTCTTTTATCGACAGTAGTGGATGTGAAGAGAGATGTGAAGGACTAGGTAAATAACTACTCTCTTTCCTGTGTGGAGACATGGACTTTCACTATTATTTACTCATACTGAAGCACCCGATGTTTCACCCCAACAGCTTCTTTTTGTAATACACAAAATAAACTCATCCAAATTGAGATGTATGATGTTACAGTTGCTTGTACTTGAGGGATTATAGCAAATAGTGTAGTGTTCTGGTCTTAATTTCATTTAATACAGAATTTCTGTGGGTTTAGGTTTGTTTGTTTGTTTGTAATCCAGAGCCTGAAAGGCCTAATGTGTAATCATAATAGCTACAGGTTGCTGTTCTTTGAAACTACTTTTGCATGTCTTTAAAAAACTCGTGTAAATATTATTCTGAGTGCAAAGAGATAGTCAAATGGGGTTTTCTTTAGTGGAAAAGAGTAAACCATATACATAGAGAGAATAATATTAAAGTTTCTCTGTGCTATAAGATTATTACAAAGCATGCACACTTTAGCCATATCATGTTTTAGGATTTATCTAAGTGGACATATGAATATAGGCATTCTTTTATCTATTATAAAAATATATATAAATAGTCTAAAGTGAATCAGTATGGTTCGTGTCCCAGAGAGGTGGTGGATGTCCCATCATCAGAGACATTCAAATTCAGGCTGGATGGAGCGCTGAGCAACCTGATTTAGTGTCCCTATTTCTTGTAGGGGAGTTGGACTAGATGACCTTTAAAGGTCCTTTCCAATCAAATAATTCTATGATTCTGTGACCACAGGGATGTCTGCTTGCTGTGCATCTGCAACTCAGAGTGACTTCTCTTAGCACTGGATATCAGCATGGCCTCTGCAGTCAGATAGGCTGCCTATCAGTCACTGACTATTTATCTTCAAGTTGCCTTGTGAAGACTCTGCTATTCTGAACAATTTGGGTTAATACAGACCAAAAATGCCCATAAAAGATACTTTTATGTCATTATATTGTGCAATAATATATCCAGATAGTTTCCTTTTCTATGGCTTGAACCATATAAATGAAGAAAAAAGTCACAAAACAATCTCAGGAAAAGAATTGTGGGGTCATTGCAAGTGTATGTCTGCAAATCTTTTCAGCCTGACAGACACTGAAGTTAGTTCAAAAAGGGTTTTATTTTTTTCTGGTTTTGATTGTGTGGTACAACTTAAAGCAGAAAAAATGAGATGTTGTTTAACCACTGTTCTGAACATATATCAGAACCTGATGAGCATTAGATCTCAATCCAAAGATTAATCATGGTCGTTAATGAATTAAAACCCTGTCTAGTTATGAATTTTATGTTTTGACAAACTTCAGTGCTTAACATCAAAGTCATACAGTGGAGCCCCTTTCATCTCTAGCCTCAGATCTCTCCCTATCTCAGACAAGGGATTCTTCTTACTGAACTGAAGCAAAATTCAGTAGATTCACAGGGGTTCCCCAGATACCTAAGAAACCAAAAAATTGTTGCAAGTTTCCCTGCCATAGCAAAACTGCTTCTATTTTAAATATTTTTCAGGAAGGATTTTGTTTCCAGGTCCCTAAAATAAAACCAACATCTCCAGAGTGGGTAACAGTACTTATATTTATGACCTGACAAACTTTATGCAGGAAAAGATTACAGTTGTCTGTATGTTTTGGTTGTTTTGTGGAAGCTGAGGTCATCAAAAATGAAATAACCAACTTCTGAGAATGCTTCCCTTTTGTTTATTGCCTCATTTTGTTTTATGAATGCAGCTTTCATAGCCCTTTGCTTTTATTCTGTCTTTCACGTTGTAGTACTGCCACTCCAGCTATTCATGTCATCATTTACACTGTTAAATCCACAGGCGCTATCTTGCCACAAAAAATATCCTCTCATTAAATTTGTGAACCTCCACAAAATGTATTTGAAATAACGAAAACAATGAAAATCTTTGTGCATTTAGAAACAAATCAGGTTTTTTGGTTTTGTTTTTGTTTTTGTTTTTTTAATTTAAAAAATAGTAAGGAAAATAAATCATAAAAGTGAAAGAGGATAAAATCCCATCTTTGCCTTAATTGCTTGCTCTCTGCGTAACCAGCCAAAGGAGGAAATTTCTCCTGTAGAGGATATGGAATCATGGAATCATAGAATCATTAAGGTTGGAAAGACTACTAAGATCTTCGAGTCCAGCCGTCAACCCATCATCACCATGCCCACTAAACCACATCCCTCAGTGCCACATGTCCACATTTCTTGAACACCTCCAGGGATGGTTACTTCACCATCTCTCTGTGCAGCCTGTTCCAATATCTCACCAACACCTCCTTCTGTGAAGAAATTTTTCCCTAATATCCAACCTGAATTTCTCTTGGCTCAGGGTCGGGGCAATCTCAAGCACAGATACAGGTTGGGTGGAGAATGGCCTAAGAACAGCCCTGAGGAGAAGGATGTGGGAGTGCTGACTGATGAAAGATCAACGTGAGCCAGCAAAATGTGCTTACAGCCTGGAAAGCCAACTGTATATTGAGTTACATCAAGAGAAGTGTGACCAGCAGATTGAGGGAGGTGATTCTACTCCTCAGCTCTGCTCTCATGAGACCTGACCTGGAGTATTACATCCAGTTCTGGGGTCCCCAGAATGGGAAGGACATGGAGATGTTGGAATGGGTCCAGAAGGAGGGCAATGAAGATGATCAGCAGCACTTCTCCTACGAAGACCAGCTGAGACAGCTGGAGCTCTGCAGCCTGGAGAAAAGAAGGCTCTGAGAAGACTTCATTGTGGCCTTCTAGTGCCTGAAGGGAGCCTACAGGAAAGCTGGGGAAGCACTTATAAGGTATACTTCTCACATGTAGTGCGAAGATGAGAGGAAATGGTTTTAAACTGGAAGAGGGTAGATTTAGACTAGATATTAGGAAGAAATTCTTTACTCTGAGAGTGGCGAGACTGAAACAGATTGCCCAGCGAAATTGTGGATGCTCCCTCCCTGGAAGCATTCAAGGACAGGTTGGATGGGCTGTGAGCAACCTGGTCTAGAGGGAGATGTCCCTGCCTATAGAAGGAGAGTTGGATCTAAGTGATCTTAAAGGTTCCTACCAACCGTTCTATTATTCTGAGATTCTGAGTTGGGAGGAAGTTTTGATCTGCTTGAGGGTAGTAAGGCCCTAAAGAGGGATCTGGACAGCCTGGATAAATGTGCTGAAGCTGTTGAGATGAAATTCAACAAGATCAAATGTCAAGTCATCCAGCTCAGTCACAACAATCCCATGCAACCCTACAGGCTCGAATCAGAGTGGCTGCAAAGCTGCCTGGAGGAAAAGGTTCTGAGGCTGTTTGTCAGTACTCAGCTCAACATGAACCAGCAGCATGCCCAGGTGGCCAAGGCCTGACCTGTGTAAGAAACAGTGCAACCAGCACGAGTAAGGAGGTGGTCATTTCCCTGTACTCAGCACTGGCAAGGCTGCACCATGAGTACTGTGTTCAGTTTTGGGTAGGACAAGAGAAGAAGGCCTCAAGATGTACCAGGGGAAGTTCAGATTGGATATTAGGAAGAACTTCTCAGAAATAGTTAGGCACTGGAACAGGCTGCCCATGGATGTGGTGGAGTCACTGTCTCTGGAGATGTTCAAGAAATGTTTAGATGTAGCACACAGGGGCATGTTTTAGTGGGCAATTTTAGTGGTAGGTGGATAGCTGGACTAGATGATCTTAGAGGCTTTTACCTGCCTCAGTGACTCTATGATTTTATGTCAAGTACACTCAGAGAAAAAAGGACAATCATAAATTTTAGCCTTGAACTGTAGTCTTCATCTTTAAATCTGAGCCTGATATTAAACTCAATGAACAGCCTGTTTTTTAAACTAAATATAGACTGCTTACTCATGCAAATTACAATACCCCAAGTGGAGCATTCCATTACAGTAATTGCATTTACAAACTATGTGAATGTGCCTAAGCATTGTGGGAAATGGATTTTCCTCTTCCTTCATTAATCTTAGCATTCAAGGCTCTGTTGAGATGAAAGGTCTGTTTACACCTCAAGCTCTCCCTAACAGCCCTCCATCAATACATGCTGCAGAGGAGTGGGCATTCACAGTGATTCTCCAGTTACCATCCCTGGTGTGGTTGTTCATGTCTAACTGATAAGTGAATATAAAATGCTCTCAAGTGAAAGGGCAACATTTTACACTTCTTTTGTTCTCAGAGTAATTGTTTAAGAAGAATGACAGCATCAATATACAGCTGTAGTTAACAAACAATTAATTTGCAGGAGGGAGGTGCATCAAGAGGTGAAGAGGGCTGCAAAACAAACTGAGATTATAGCTTTCCCCATCATCTTTCTACTAATATTTATTTTTGAAAATTAAAAATCTCTATGCAAATGCATGTAGCTACATAGAGAAAATCACCTTATAAGCCAATTTACTGCCTCCATATCTTTCTGATATGAAAACTAACGATCATTCAATAAATAGGAAGATGGGAGTTTAGGTTAACAGGAGGAAAATACCACATCAAGAAGAAAGTATTTTTGAGTCAGAAAATGTAATATATGAAATTTAGACATTCTTTCATCACTTAGTCTTCATGGCATATTCTGGAGCCATGATGAAGATGTTATGGCCAAAAAGCAAGATCTAGGAAGAACTCTTTCACCCCTGAGATAAAAGAGCAATTCCAATAAATAATGTCATAGACAACATAAAAATGCAGGAAAAATATGGGAGCAATTTAATAACCTACATCATACTGATAGAATTGTATATCATAAATTCATGAAGGTTGGAAAAGACCACTAAGTTCATCTCGTCCAACTGTCAACCCATCCCTACTGTGCCCAATAAGCCACGTCTCTCAGTACCACATCTAAAAGTTTCTTGAACATCTCCATGGTGCCTACCCCACTTTGCTGAACAGTCTTTTCCAGTGCCTCGCCATTACTTCTGAGAATAAATTTTTCCTAATATCCAGTCTGAACCTTCCCTGGCACAACTTAAAGCCATTACCTCTCATCCTATGTAACCAGGGAGAAGAGTTGACTCCCACCTCACTACAACATCCTTTCAGGGAGTTGTAGAGAGCAATAAGTCACCCCTCACCCTCTTCTCCAGATTGGACAATCCCAATATATTTTTGTGAGAGTCTGCTAAGGCATTTGCAGAAGAAAAATAAGCAGTTGTGTCAGATAGAAAGTTCCTTGCCTTTAAAAAGTGAGTAAAATCTCCAAAAAGAGGCATGATTTGATCTCAGAAGTCCTACATTCTCATCACCTCCTACCACCAAACCAAAAGGGACACAGAATGCTTGCAAATTAAAAGAAAATATTAGGAACCATTAAGACTAATCTTCAAAAAGATTATGTAGAATTGTGATGGCAAGTGCATGGAAAGCCACAGATGGTTTTAAGCAGTCTATAACTTAATGGCATTTCCTCTAAGGACAGGATTCTCTGTGTGTTCCAGAGATGAAGCATTGTAACACGCTGAGCGGAGAGGTTGTGGATACCCCATTCTTGGAGACATTCAAGGTGAGGATATAGAAGGCACTGAGCAAGCTGATCAAGCTGTAGGTGTCACTCTTAATTGCAGGTAAGTTGGACTAAATGACTTTCAAGGGTCCCTTCCAATTTAAATGATTCTATGATTCTATGATTTATGCAGGGCTGTCTGAGCTGCATAAGCCTGGTTATGACATTTTTAACAACCACAAAGGAATAGAAGAGACCTGCCTTCTGGCAGGGATGGTGGGGCCAGTTAGGGCACCAAGTAGTGGGATGTTTCTTGGTCAACAGTGGGAATTTGCAGCTCAAGTGCTTAAGGCTGCTGAGTAAGGTGCTGACTGCTGCTGGAGTATTGCTGTGAATCAGTGTTAAGAGCTGTTCAGAGGAAACTGTTCTTCATGTAAAGCTGTTCATAATCAGTTCAAAGAAGCTGTAAAATGAGCCTCCCCTAGGATAGTGGTTGAATGGATGTGGCACAGATGACACGAAGGGGACTGTTTGGTCAAGACACTCGATTTAGAAACACTGTGATTTCATTCCCAAAAAGGGAAAGCAGTGCATTCAAATAAATTTCCATCTGCCTTCTCCACCTAGTCCCAGCTTCCCTTTCCTCCCAGACATTGGCAGCACTGACACAGAGAAAATACAACAGACACAGAGAAAATACAACACTGCTGTGTCCGTTTGAATGAGACATTTGCTGTGGACTTTGAGGTGGAAGAGTCAAACTGAACTTTCCCATGTGCTGTCTCCATAGCCAAACCCAAATGAAGGCCTCTCTGCTTTCCCATACATGAGCACAGCCAAGGTACATAAAGCAGTATGCCAACAGAGCTTATAAACGTACTAGGAACCTCAGGTCAGACAGCGCTAGTACCTAAACAACCTCAGAGGGAGTTGTATGTGTGCACTGTATTCAAATACACCATTTACTTAGTTTCAATCAAATATTTCTCTCCAGGGTGTAAAGCATTAAGTAAAAGCTGCAGTAGTGCCTTGAGCACTCAGTTTCTCTAACAACATAAACCAGACCAGCCTCTTCGGGATTTTTCTAATTGACAGGAAAGTGATTAAACAGAGAATGATGAGGCAGGAAGTGCCCTAGGTGTTAAATACTTAAAGCTGGTTTGTGCCATTGCATGTAAATGTAATCAATGCTCTGTATCATTATTTAAACACTATAATTAAATTTGGAAATTCAGGTGCTTAATGTTCCCTCTGGCTCACAGCCAGAAAAAATGTGGTCAAGGGAGAGTGGGCCAACAATCACCAAAGCAGCTCAGATGCGATTGGAGATTCGAGAAATTCCAATGTACTAACTGAAACCAGCGGCCTTAAAGAGAGGCCCAATCGATCTCAGGGAGATGAGTGAGTCCTGTTCCCTTTTTGTGCTCTTTTGGAAAGATGATTTCTGGTACTCTGTGCATCCATCTTAAAGATCTCTCCACAGTGAACTGTTGTACAGACACGTACAAAATGTACAAAAGATCTTTCTTGCATGGATCTTCAACAGCAGCACCTGCTTGTGAACCTCACTACTGCTCTCAAGATGCTGTGGCAGCCCCACTTATCCCCCAGCACCTGAATGACTAGATGGTCTAAAATACTATGCTAATTAAGGCTTCTTTTTTTTTCCTTATGTCAATACAGCCATGACAACACACTAGATGGGGAGCAATATGTCACCTTCTCTGGACACTGATTTCTTCAGAAGGCATTTTCCTGCAACATGAATATTGGGTTCAGGTCTCCATTTTTAATGTGACAGAGATCGGGAATGATGGTAAGATTTCTGCCAAAATTGACTACAGTAATGTTGCATTGCAGTAATCTTAATTCCATATAGGCAGCCTAATGCCTGCAGACTGACAGCAAGGAAATCTATACCGGAAATGAATTTCCATTGACAAAGCTTAATAGATTGTCATTGACAAGGCCTTCAGTCACTTTGAAGAATTATAGGGAAAATAGGGCCATCAGTAGTTTTCAATGTGTTGTCCTACCCTTCTTGCAGTCAGAGAGATGAGTCCTCATTCAAGCTGCATTTTTCTTAGCATATTTTAACAGGTAGATCTGTCTTTGACATTCCCTTCTAGCAAAGAAAAAAAAAGATTAAAAAACTACAATGTGAATTGCAGAAAGATACCTTCAAGCGTATCATAAAGATGAGACTTCCTACTAAAGATGATCTTTAGTGAAGTTTCTGTGGTACGTGCAAAGTGTTAATGTGAAATAAGGTCTGGATCTCTTTCAGATGCTCTCTTATCTAAAACAAGCAGACATAAATAGCTCATTCCCACTGCCACCTTCCTTCACAAGTAGTGCCACTGAAATCAGCAGTAAGGCTGGCAAAACCAGACTGCGTAATCCTGCTTTCTAAGAGAGTTTTGGTTCTGCATGATACTACGTATATCCTGCAAAGCATTGGACTTGGGGCCAATTAAGACTTTGCAGAATCAAACTGATAATTATCAGGCTTTGATTAGTGTTACCTCCTGGGAATAAAGCTTCTGTTTTAACTTTTGATCTGGTAAGTAATTTCTCTAACTTTTTCTCATTGCAGCTACTTAAATGAAGTCATTAAATAACTTTGACATACAGATTTATGATTTTCTCACACTTTATTGGAGGTGGTACTAATGGCTTTTGGGGCATATTAATTAACCCAAAGATTATTTTACCTTCTCCAGACACAAGCAAATTCTAAACCTGATTTTTAGATACATTTCTCTGCTTGCTTAAATATCTAAGTATAACTTCCGTATGTTGGTCAAAACATTTGTATGCAGTATTTGATAATTCCTACTTTTCTGTAGCATAAACTAGACAAACATACATGCATCTGTGTCCCTTACATAGAATCACAGAATCATAAGGGGTTGGAAAAGACCACTAAGATCATCTAGTCCAACCATTAACACATCATCTCATGTCCATCACAGATGCTACTGTTAGTTCTAAGGCATGACCTTCTACACTGAACATCTTGGGAAAGGCAGCAACCATACAACAGAAAAAGTCAGGCTTACAATAGTATTTTGAGGCTGGGGTAGTGTGAATGTAGGATCAGTCTTTTCGGTG
The DNA here is from genome assembly GCF_026119805.1 of Tympanuchus pallidicinctus. NCBI lineage: Eukaryota > Metazoa > Chordata > Aves > Galliformes > Phasianidae > Tympanuchus > Tympanuchus pallidicinctus. Next base: position 69,080,595 of record NW_026294769.1, on the reverse strand, counting down.
CTACTGAGGCTCTCAGCAGTGGTGGCTGTGGTGAGCGAGCCATCCACAACCTGCTCCACAAACCAATACTGACTTGGCAGTATTTGCAGTTAGAAAGTTGCTGAAGTGCACATTGATCTGGCAGACACAGTGAAATTTCAGAGGTTTGGGTCTGAAACCTTTGGGGATCGCAACTTATGAATTAGGTGATTCATCTAGGAAGGAGGATAACTAGTTACTTTACATGGAACATTCTTTTAGGAAATCATGTGGATGGGAAGTAGCTGGCACAGGAGAACATGTCATCACCAGCTTACTTTACAGCAGATAAAGACAGCAGTACATACTGTCACCTCACACTGTGGCTGCTCTAATGAAAAGGTCGTTAATGCCATACTTGTTGTGAGGGAGATGAACCTTTCCTAGCTTAAAATGAATCAAGTGTTTTTCTTTTTTTATTTTTGGCAAGAGAGGAATTCTAAACAACTGCACAGATACAAATTGAGCTTCTTTTGCTGCAAATAGAGAGTTTCCATCTCCAGGCCCTGCTCTCTGCATACTTCATATGCACCAATACTATGAAAAAAAATTACCTAGAACAAAGACTTTTTTTTAAATGCAGATGCCTAATTAGCTACTGACTGTTATTTTTCTCTTAGATGTCTTTTCAGGAGATTGATGATAATGAATATTTGCTGAATCCCTCTTATCCCAAAGAACATTCATTCCAATACTTCAGATCCAAAACCATAACCCACAACATACTGTTGGTTGATTTCTGCTTTCAAGTGTAGCCCCTGTCTCTGCTTTGGGGAAAGGTGCACTGATTTCTTTTGGTACTTCCATGTCTGCTTTGATTCATATGTAATTTGTGGTGGCTTTCAAGTCTTGAGCTAACTTACTTCCATGCATATTCCACAAAGAAATAGTGTTTGTAAGCCAGTTGTACAAACTTTGAAGAGTTCTACTTCTTAAAACTGTTTGATGGATTGCAATGTATTTGTATAATAAGATATGGTGTGCACGTTGTCACAGACCATGCTTAATGGAATGGAAGTAAGTTTATAATCCCACTGTGAACATCAGCAACAGCTGTGTTTGCAGGCTACAAGTCAGAAAAATCAACTGAAGCAAAACATATGCTGCCAAAAAAAGGAAAGTTGTCTGCTGACAGTCAGCCATTGTATTGCAGTGGGAAGCAAGGAGGCACAGTATTGTATGCTTATATTGAGATGAAAACAGGGAGCCAACAGATATCTGTCTGTGTAGAAACTTTCTGGAACGTAACTGCTTTTAGCAGAGCTCCAGTTCATTCTCCTTCTCAATTACGTTCGTTTAGTCTTTTTCTGCCTCTGCCAGAGTCCTTTCAGTCTTCTCTGAGCACTCAAGAGTGAACTGTTACTGGACATTTAAGGAAGACAGCTCAAGCGTGTCTTCACATCTCTATTTTATCTGCCTTTGGCAATAACCTTCACATTAATTTTTCTCATAATTCTTTTTAATCGTACCACACTGACCTTATAACCCTCCAAAATTTGGTAGAAAGTCTTCATATCACACTACATAGTTTCCCAGTAATTGAAATATGGTACTGAAATAGAAACTCAGGTGATAACTGCACTGAGACATCTGAGTCTAGGAGAATATTCTTTTTCATAACATGTTTTGGCTATACAACCTCTGAAAGACAATTGATGAAGCCCCACTATCACAACAGTGGTAGCTGAACACTTTACCAAAAGGTCAGCTTTTCTGTAGAATTATTTTTACAAACACTTTCAGCTGTTGTCACATATGTTGAGCACACTTGGGAGAGGCTTGGCAGGACACCGGAGCTTTTTGTGCCAGACGATATGGCAGATCTCTTAAGAATGAATTATTCATAATGATGTTGCGACCTTTCAATTATATCCCCAGTTTCAAAAATAAACTTTAATCCTTTTTAATAAGGCTCCCTTGTTTATTCTGAACATCTTTTCCATTTAAGTCAAGAACAGAGAACCTAAAACTTCAATTGCTGAGGAAATTTTTTTTTTTTTTTCTCTCATCATTCCCCAGTCTCTTTTTTCTTTTTCATTAATAAGCTCATGAAATTAAGAAGCTATCCCATATTCCTTTCACAGAACATACCGGTAATATCACCTTCAAAGGAAAAAAGCCACTATGGCCCTATATAACTTAGCTTCCTACAGAATCTTATTAAGTATATGCACTTTCCTTTTGGGAAATTATTACCCAATTCTTGCATCATAAGACAAGAAATGTAAGATGTGATAATACTGATTCATTTCTACAGATACTTTCCTTCATACAACTCTTTCATTCCCAATCTTCTCTCAACAGCTTAATATTCAATAGCTCTTCCATACTCATTAGTAAACAACAGATCTTTGAATTTTACCCTCCTCTAGTAGTATTACATTTTTCAAATGTAAAAATTATCTCAGTATCCTGGTTTCTAATCTGAATTTGGATGACTTTTCTTGTTTAGGCTTCTGGATGGGTACAAAGCTTTTCTCATATTATTTCATTTTTCTTGTATTTGCATTTGTAAACAAAGGGCTTGTAAATCACCCCCCATTATGCAGAGTATCTTTTAAATCATTGCCATGATACCTTGGGCTTCATCTAATTAAATCATACTCAAATCAGAGATGTGTTTCTGTTTTATCTTTCATTGTATAGTGATATTCTTTTCTAGACTTCCTGGGTTGCTCATAAAATCCTGCAAAAATTCTAGAAAGAATGGTGGGAGGATTTGCCCTGTGAGTTTAAATGCGGACTGATCCCATGCGCTGTCAGTAGAACGATGCCTTGTGATTTCAGTAGGCTTTTGATTAAACCTGATGCATTCAGCTCTGTAGTTCTCTGAATTCTCAGATCAAGTCCTTCTTTTACTTCTCCTCTTCAATAGCTTAAACATGGGCAAGGGTAAAAAATGTTATTCTTTTTATAAATTCCACAGAATAGAGAACAATGAGAAAAAAAGAGAGGGAGAGAAACCCAAAACTGCTCATGTCAGACATAAAGACCTGGAGGCTGTGCTTCTCTCCTACGGTGAATACAACTCTTTCCATGGAGCTCATACTCTTAAATCTCTCTTGATTCCCAAATCAAGAGATGACTTCTGTCTTATCATACTCCTTGATGTCATTGAATCACTTAGGTAAAACAGCTTCACATCCTCTTGAGATGTGAATGTACATATACCTCATCTCTCAAGACACTGAATCAGTCTATGATCAAGAGAAATTACAATGTCATTTGAAATACATACAGCTTTCTACTTATCATTACAGAGTGAATTTAAATAAAGATTTTGTGTCCGTCTGGAAATGGAGAGCATTATTTCTTACAGTCCTATTCCAGACACAGCTGAAGAAAACAGTGCTAGTTCTTGATTCTGACTGGGACTTGTAGCTGGCTTCAGAAACTTGAATACTGCAATGTTGAATATTTGGTACCTATCTATGAGGCACCTTCCTCCTTAGTGTATTTCATGGTGTTCAGGCATCATACAAGGCTTGGGTAGTGTTTGATGCTGATGAACAAGAATCACAGATGTCCATATGCTGTGCAGAGAGCTCTTGAACTTATTCAGCGAAATGCTATGAGGGGAAGGCTTAAACTCTCTGACCCTTTAGCAATCCTCAACATTTACTGACGTATATTCTTGCCTTGCAATGCTTCTTATTCCCTTTTTCATAATCTAGGGACAAAAGTGTTACTGCATCTCAAGTTGTGTTCCTTTGATAATCTTCCATTTTGCCTGGGTAACCTCAAGATCTCTAATGACACACGAGATTTTTGCATTTACATGACATAAAGGTTCAGATCAGACAGATAATAGGTGTGACTGTCAACGGTTTATGGGCTGGTTCGGCCCGGTTCCGTGACGAGCGGGGCGGAGGGATCCGCAGATCCGCGCCTCCGGAAAAAAGGAAACAGGAGACTCCAAAATAATTAAAACAGCGGCATCGATCTGAGGAGAAACAAACTAATTGACTAAGTATATTATCGGAATGCAAGATAACACACTATAATACAATATAATCAGAATTGAAGCTAATAAATCAAATATAATGAGAGAGAGAATGTCTGAAAGGGTGGATAGGCCTCACCACAACGCTGAGGTGAGATGCGCAGTCCAGTTGAGCAGCAGGGAGACGGGAGCAGTGTCCACGACGAAGGGCAGGCGAGAAAGAGAGAACTAAAGTGACCTTGCCAGGAGTTAAACCTCCTCTCCCTGACCGCAAGGTCCCCTGGGGAATGTAGTTCTTCTTCTCTTCAGGGCAGGTACCCAGGACTTGAGCATTAACAGTTGAAGTCCCAGTGCCCCACATGATGTTATGATGTGGAATACTGAAAACCAAGAATCACAAAACCATGACATTCCACCCCTTATTCTACATCACTGCATCATTCTTAATATATATACAAACAAACAATACCATGACAGTGACCATGACCCTTGCAGATTTTATTGGTACCATAATCTCTCTCCTGATGGTTGAACTGCTCTTCTGCTGCACTGGGAGAAGAGAATATCCAGTTCTAGTTTTAGGATCACATGTTGAAGTCAGCTTCCTGAGAAGGTTAAGCTAAGAACTCAGATTTCTCCTGACCATGGTCCTCTTCATCTTGGGTAAAGTCTTCACCTAGTAACACTTAAATAAAGAGATAAAACATCATTCTTTCTAGTTATCTTCTTTGAGAATCTTCTTTCCAGCATTTGGAAGATGTGGACCAATCATAGAATCATAGAATTGCTCAGGTTGGAAAAGACCTTAAAGATCATTGAGTCCAACCACAACCGAACCATACTATCCTAATTCTTAACAACCCTCTACTAAATCATGTTTCCACATCCAAACGGTTTTTAAACACATCCAGGGATGGTGACTTAACCACCTCCCTGGAGAGCCCATTCCTCTGCTTAACAACCTCTTCTGTAAAGAAGTTTTTCCTGATATCCAGCCTAAACTTACCCTGGTGCAACTTGAGGCCATTTCCCCTCGTCCTATCACCTGTCATCAGTGAGAAGAGACCAGCCCTGCTCTCGCTGTAAGCACCTTTCAGATATTGGAAGATGGCAATTTGGTCTCCCCTCAGCCTCTCCAGACTAAACAGCACCAGTTCCTTCAGTCGCTCCTTGTGCATACTGCCTAGATATGAAGGCACCCCTCTGTGCAAGAACTCCAGAGAAGGAAGAGCCATGATGCCCCTAGGCCAGCTGTCAGCTTGAGGGCACCGCAGACATTGGATTAAATTGAGAGAGCTGAGATTTTACTTTAGAGATCTCCAGGAGGGTTGAAGTTAGGAACTCTATGCCTTTCCCAGTTCAAACTCTTCCTGAATTGCACTGATCATATGCAGTGTTCCTGTGTTCAGAATCTGGCTCTAGGCTTTTAATTCCCTCTTGCAGAAAGCCAAAAGTGAGGTCCCAAAAGCTTTATCTGGGCAAATTGTTTTCAGATGTACTCAATATGTGCTTTTAAAGCTGGCAATCTGTATTTACCTGTGAAAAAAAATCATGAATCATTATGCCTTCCGTTTTGGAAACTTTGTTGTCAAGCCTACATTCCTCAAAACCTTCCATTTCAATGATTTTTATTTTATTTATTTATTTTTTTTAAAGAAGGAAAAAGCCCTGCAAAACTACTTAAAGCAGAATTGTTCCTGGTATCAAGATTCTGTGTGGTATAAATATCAGCACAAGCATCTGCATTATTCATATATATGCTTAAAAGAGGAGTGGAGACGTTCATTCAAGAGCCTGTGATACTTGTATAACACGTCTCCTCTTGGATTTCATGTATTATTCCCCCTTGCACTTGACCTATTTAAGTCAAAGTTCACTTGACCTTTGCACTGAATATGCAGCCAGTGCACAATTATTTTTGGCATATTTTGGCATATTTGTTAAGAATGAGCAAAACTCAGAAATTTCATATGACAGTTGACAGTGTATATACTACAGTCACCTATATTCTGAAGGTATTCTCTTCTTTACTGCTGTAAAACTAACTAAGCCAACCTCATCAAATACCACCATCGGATTAAGAAAAAGATATAACCACAATGCTTGGTCCATTCAGACTCATTTATATTTCAGCACCACTATTTCAGAGAGAGAGAGAGAGAAAGCTTCTCTGCATTGGTAGAAGCTAATTAATAAACCAATTAAAAACCTGATTAAACAAAACACCTTGCCTCCTGCTCTCATAACCAACTTGATTCACCAGCGATTGCTTTATAAATGAGGATGCATTTTAATATTCATGTGATTTGTTGATGAAGTTGTTTACGCTTTTTCTGCATTCTGCATTCTTAAAAATATTCTCATTTCTGCAACTTCTTTGGAGCCTATCATCTCAAAAAACAGCCTGTTCAGAGCCTGTCTTTCAGTGTGCTGAGTTCTCCTCTTAAAACCACTTGAACCCTCAGTTCAGTGAGCTCAGGGACATTTTGTGGAGCTCTACTCATGCTCAGCATAGCACAGAACATCCAGTTTTCTTGCTTTAATCTTTTACTCCTTCCTTACTTTTCTCTCCCCCCACCCTGCCTATCTTATTTTAGCTTCAACAATGTTGCTTCAAATAACTTACCTTTTATGAATCTTATCTTCCCTGTCAAGAGAAATGGTATCTGATATTTTTTATTGTAGAGGTAGGTGCTAGGAAATTCATCCTCAGCTTAGCAGGATCAGCACAACCTCCCATCTGCTGCAGGACCTGTTAAGGCGAGAGCCACACAGGCCTTCCTGGAAAAAGCGTTTGCAGTCTCATCATAGGAAAAAGTTAAGAAGTTATTAAGAGCTGTGACTGAAATACATCTCATGCATAATATCCACCCCAAAGAATGCAGATCCCCCTATCTGCAGCTACTGCTATCTCTTGAGATCTCAACTCTCAATTGCACATGAGATAACCAGAGCTAAAGAACTGAATTAGACTCTCATCTTTAAATGTTTTTATACAGTTTACTGTTCATGAGTACCTTCAAGTTCTTTTCAGAAGGGCTGCACTCAGTCCTTTTGTCCTCCAAATCCCATACCTCCACATAACACATCTCTGCCTCTGACAGTGAATACAGACTGGAGAAAAAAATTGTGGAAATGATTTTTGCATGCTTCATTTTCACCAGGGGAATGTATCCCTAGGTGGTTTAATCCAGGAAGGGACTGGTCTGAATGGCTGCAGTAGTTCTTTTCTGCTTTCTCCAGCAATGAGTCCAAGCTCATAGGCTCATCCTTTTCCTTATCCTCCTTATTTTTCCTTATCCTCCTAATTATGCCTCATCTTCATGTTTTTATTATCATTCTGCCCGGAACTCGCAGGTTTCTAATGAGACAGGCTATCAACTTGTTTTAGGCTTTGGATGCTTCATAAGGAAACAACATTTTCTTGGCATGCATAGCTGGCCGTATCTATTCTGCAATGGCTTAGGTTTGTGTATGTTTTTGTGTTGGTTTATGCTATCTGAGGACATTTTTCTAAAATGTGAACACTTATTTGTGCCAAGAAACCATCAGGTATAATACCTACATCCTACATCCTCTCTGGCTGAGCTTGAAATGTTGACCTGGAAAGCTGGCTGCAAGCCATTGGTTTGTTCTTCCAAGCAGCAATGATTCTGTGAGATCAGCACAAAGACTGCAGGATTCTGGAGCTGCTCTCATTTCAACTCACAAACGATGCCCAAATTGATGGGACAGGATCTGTAGCAATCACGCTGACAGGTCTCTAGCTTCTCACTTTCTACCTCTTAAATGTACATGTGCTAACAACACATAACACAACTAACCCACCACCACTCTAAGACAACAACAAAAAACAAAAAAAAAAGCCTGTGAGCATATGAACACTCACAAGAAACAGAAGGATTCACAATTGAACAGCCTCAGTTTTAATTTAATTTTGCTGTTTTATTGGCCTGGATAATAATCTCCCAGGAAAAATTCTCAAAACTCATTGCTTGGCAGGAAGAAAACCAAACAGGGTAAAACATTAGCCAAATGTGCAGTAATGAAGACTAAGCCTGTCTTGGCAATGAGAAGGAACAGATGACCAAAGAAACCTTTTCCATCTCAGGCCACTGTGGTTTAATAACTGTTGACTGCCAATAGCTTTTTTCGTCCAAAAAACAGTCCCAAATTTCTAAGCACAGCAAAATGCTATGAAAGAACTGAGTTAAAGGCAAAATGCTGAGTTACCTGAGCTTTGCAGTAAACATGAGGATTTTGAGATCGTCGCTTCCTTGCTCTAGAATATCTGATAAAAATACATTTGTATGCAGAAAAAAGAAATCCACAAAAATCAGAAAATGCAACATCAGAGTGCCCTATTTAGATGAAGAATCAGAGGAATTTAAGCTTTTAAATCCACAGCTCCAGATAATGCAACCTGAGTGAATGGAGTTCCTGATGCAAGAGAAGGCCCTTATCTTTTGGATAGGACTGTCATTACTAGGATGCACAGTAGGGACTTTTCTTACTTTCAGATTCTTTTGGGGACCATTATCAAGTCTTCTGTGACTGTGATTCCCACCTGTCCTGCATCCCTCGGTCCGCATGTCCAATTAGGAAAATCTGTATGAAATGGAAGGCTGAAGATGCCTTGACTGACATATAGGATGATGAAAGTGCTAAGAATGCCCGTGTTGCACTTGAGCACATGCAAATAAGAGGAGTGAGGTTTCTTCTAATATATTCTGTGAAGAAGACAAGGTGGGTGTGAGCTGAAGTGGCTGGGGAATGAATGTGTCTTCTATCTTCTTCCTAGATATTTACCAGTTGCTCTGTTTGGCACTGAAAAGAAGGAATAAAATTACTGCAGACACGCATAGTCTCTTATTTTTCATCAGAAGCTGGAATGGAAAAATTCCTGTGTGCTAGAAAACATGTAAAAAGATATAAAGTCTCCACTGTCTGTGTCAGAGGAGTGCATGAGAAATACAAGTTCATGAGACATGTCTCTTTTGAAGAAATATGTGTTTGTATTTGCAAAATACAAGATTTACAAAGTGAAAACAAATGATGAGCTTCCATCAGTACACTGTTCAAATCTGGAACATGTCTGTGGTGGGACTGCTGCTGAAGGAGTCCCTCTTTGGATTTTGGAACTGGTCTCCAAAACCTCCATGCTACTGCTGCTGGGTTAGGCAACACGGAGGGACTCCAAAGTTTAGAAATCATTTATCTTGGATAGTTGATCCTGGGAATCAACAGCAAAAGCAAACAAGCAGTGTGCATTGAGCTTTGAGATGATGTCACAGTAGTCCTCAGCATCATAAACTGCAGCTTGTCTTCCTGGCAGCTTTTAGAGGAATTTTAAGTTTCTAAAAGCTGTGCATTGCCTTCATGACTCCCAGGGCAATCCATTAGTGTTTCCCAAAGTTGGATTAAAACAGAAAGGAATGGATTCCCTACACCGTAGCCTATGTGAAAAGGATGCTGTGCTGTCTATGTGTATAACAGTAGATTCACTGTTGTCTGTAATACAAAATCTATAGCAGCACTCACATTTGAATGTACAATGGAAAAAGTCATGTATAATCATGAATCATGGCTTACATCTCTTAATGCTTCACTATGCTTATTTTATCTCAACATAATGAGTCAAAGAATCTGTAAAATGTTTTTCTCTTGGAATAAATTCCCAAAAATCATTTATATGAACTATTTCCTCTTTTCAGCTGTGATCATTCTAAGATTATGTATTACAGAATACTCGCCTTCTCCAAATTAATTGCAAAAGTCATTCAACTCTGTCTGTTTGGGCCACTGACAACTGTGAAATCCCCAATCTACAGATGGCACAATTAGTACACAAAGGATATTTTAACAGACTGAAAAATAGACAAATTAAACAAATTTTCTCTTAAAAAGTTTGAGAAAGCATTTCTTAAAGAAACAGGAGATTTTTGTATTTGCTTTGTCTCCAAAGAAGTATTTATTGTCTACAGCGTTAAAAAAGAAAATTTACACTGAGAGAAGGTTTAACAAGCAGTATCTTCAAAACAAGGAAGAGCAGATTTCTATCAAAACATTGAACAGAATATATACAGCAGAGCTATTTTTATTTCTGAAGACTTTTCAATCAATTTTGTCTCTGTCTTTAGTGTGCAGTTTTGCTTGGAAGAATGAATAAATACCATGAGACTTTCTTATTTAGCTTGTTTTCTCACTGTGTGTATGCAGAGTCTCATCTGCTTAATGCCCAAAAGCTGATCTGTTTATCCCGTGGTGCTGGCAATCAAGGAGATGGAAATGGGCTTAATTCTGGACTATGCATCAGTGATTGGAGTCATAATTAAACTGTAAGTTCAAACAACTTTGGGATATGAGTCACCAGGATAGAGTTATGAGTATATATTTGAGGAAGAAATTACAAGTCAAATGAAGAAAGAGAAGGGAAAAAGCAGTAATGGAACATTAATCCCGATTCTGTTGGAGAATCCAAGGAAACAGCAACTTCAAAGCCACTGGAGATGGGGAGTGGAGGGAAGTCCCTGACACAAGAGCTGTCTCAGATCAGCCCATAGACACACAGATTATGAACTCTCCTTGACTATCAAGCCCAATTCTGGGGTTCAAAGGTGTGAAAAAGTTCAGGAGGCATCATCCCTAAATCTGGGTGGCAATAGAGAATTTTGCTGGAGTTTTTTTATTACAACCAATCTAGCTTTAAGCTGTTCTCAGAGGTTTCTGGCATCTTCCCCAAAACCCAAGTAGAGCAGAGCTGGCATTGGTGCTCTGGGCTTCCACACCTGGCAATCTGCTCCAGCAGAAAAATCAGGGCTCGAGCAGCTAAGAAAACACCCCAGCCCTGTCTTCAAGCCCATGAAGGGAAGGAAAGGCCATTTAAGATTTAAAAAAGAAATAAATGTATCACTAAACTTAATGAAATTAATGTTTATCTTTGAAAATGAAAAACACAGTTACTCATTGCTTGTAACTGAATATTACTCTCCAGAAACAATAACAAAACGCCACGTAAATCTGAAGTATTATCTTTCATAGGAGAATATCTCACAAATCTGATTTTCATGAGGGAAAATAAGCTCCTTAAGCAAGTTATTCTTGTTATCTGAGTGGAAGTGGTGAAAAAAGATTTTCTGAAACTTGAGGGATTGAGCTGAAGTGGGAGTTTTAATAAGAGGAAGTTCTGACATTTCAGTCAACTGCTTCAAAAGCAGGTTGGCAAAGCTTTAAAAAGCCTCCATTAAAATGTCCATCAGCTGCATTAATGTTTTAAACATATCCCATATTTTCATAGCAGCATGTGACTGTATGGCAAAAGGGACTTATGAGCAGCAGGTCCCATCTGTGTGAGTGGAAAGGAGACATATGTCAGGTGATTCCCTTCGTTCAAGCCCTGTAATTTTTCAAAGGAAGATTATTATTCTCTCCACTCACTTGGAGAGACATTAAAAAAATCCTGTTTCTTGTCAAATTAAAACCAGATTTTCCAAAAGGAAAAATAAAATATACAATCCATATCAAAGCTGGTGAAATCGTACTTGACTTGGATTCAAATCTTGCATTTTAATTTGGGGTTTTTTACACACTTAAAGAACTTATTTATCTCATTTATCTAAAGGGAGACTACAAGCAGGAGGGGAGTCAACTCTTTACAAGGGTACATAATGGCAGGACACAGGGAAATGGTTTTAAGTTGAGGGAGGAAAGATTTAGATTGGATGTCAGGGGGAAGTTCTTTACAGAGAGAGTGGTGAGGTGCTGGAACAGGCTGCCCAGAGAGGTTGTGGATGCCCCGTCCCTGGAGGTGTTCAAGGCCAGATTGGATGGGGGCGTGGGCAGCCTGGTCTAGTATTAAATGGGGAGGTTGGTGGCCCTGCATGTGGCAGGGGGGTTGGGTCTTGATGATCCTTGAGATCCCTTCCAACCCAAGCCATTCTATGATGCTATGACTTTATGATCTCTTTTTCTCTCTTTTTTTTTTAGTGAAAATTATTTTTAAACATTCTACTTTTAATAAAATGTCTCAAAATAAATCCCAATTAAGAAGGTCAAAATAAACCATACTGACTTGATGATCCTTTTGGTCCTTTCCAACTCGGGTTATTCTGTGACTCTATGATTCTAAGCAACATACTTGCAATGAGAAGAGTGAGAGACAGATTGTCAGTGGTTTACGGGCTTGTTCAGCCCAGTTCCATGACCAGCGGGGCTGAGGGATCCGCAGATCTGCACCTCCGGAAAAGAGAAACAGGGGACCCCAAAATAATTAAAAGCAGCGGCAACGACCTGAGGAGAAACAAACTAATTTACTAAATATATTATCAGAATGCAAGATAGCACACTATAATACAATATAATCAGAATTGAAGCTAATAAATCAAATATAATGAGAGAGAGAATGTCCAAAAGGTGTATAGGCCTCACCACAACGCTGAGGTGAGATGCGCAGTCCAGTTGAGCAGCAGGGAGACCAGAGCAGCGCCCACGACGAAGGGCAGGCGAGAAAGAGCTCATCAGGTGACCTTGCCAGGAGTTAAACCTCCTCTCCCTGACCGCAAGGTCCCCTGGGGAATGTAGTTCTTCTTCTCTTCAGGGCAGGTACCCAGGACTTGAGCATTAACAGTCAAACTTCCAGTGTCCCACATGATGCTTTATGATGTGAAATACTGAAAACCAAGAATCACAAAACCATGACACAGATGTGGAGATACAAGATAGAGTGCAATAGCATAGAAAGGCTAAAATGGGGAAAAGAAACTTTTAATAATTTTCACAGTGAAATGAGAGACTGAACTCCATGACTGCCTGTATCACTCTTGGCAGAGCTTCATATGTTCAAGGGCAGCACATGAGGCATGGACCTGAAGAGTGACAGACATCGGGTTTCAAGATGCTCAGAATCATAATTCAGTTGTACTTTGGGGAGTAAAGGTAATCAAACATGGTTTATTTTACCTGCAAGAGCTCTTCATGTAACACATGTACCTTAGTGTACTACTGCAATGGAGATCAGATTCATTCTCACATCTTCCTGTGTTTAAAGTTAATAATTGTCCAAATTTTTTCAAGGTTAGTGGAAATATAAAGTGCATCAGTGGGACATAAGCACAGTTTGTACATTCCGCTTTGATATTTAGAAACGAAAATTATTTTTAAGGCACTCTGTTTCTAAGTTTGTGAGACAGAGCTTCAGAAAGCACCAGCTATCTGATCTTCAAGAAACTGCACAGGAAACAAAAAGTTGTAATACATTGCTCTGATCTCCAACTGTGTAACAACTTGTTTATGGCTGTATGTTCAATCATTTTATTTGCCCTTTAGGAAATTTTCAATGATAAAACTTTAAAAAACTAGACTAAAAGAGTTTTAATTTGTGGCAAGATCCCAAAACAGCAATCAGATGATTGATTGTGAATCCACAGAATCAGTTGAAATGACTGATGGACAGCAGCCTTCATCAACTGTCCCATGATAAGCATAAAAATGACTCAGGGAACATAGGCCAAGGTAAGATGCAGGGAGATTAGGTGTCAAAAAAATATCTGAAAGGATGTAGCATCAGAATGACACTAGAAATGTAGAAAATGAAAGAGAACTGCTCACCCTCCTTTCTGTATTCCTGTCTGCAAAAGAACTACATTAAACAACCCCAGGGAAATCTTAACATCAGAGGTAAATGGATATTCCTGCTGCCAACTGGATTTGGTTAAATTCCTACTGTAGTCACTCAAGTTAAATCTCTTCTTTAATTTCAAGGAAAATAAAGCGTTATTTAATGGAAAGTATGGCATCCTTCCTGTTCTGGAACAATAACTCAATGGGCCACTCCCAGTCAAGGACAGGACTGTCTCCTCTACACAGAAAGTAAATTCTGATCTTTTTCTTTTGGAGGACTAACGGAAATATGAGATTTTTTCCTCCTTATTCTGGAAATAGAACGAATATGATTGTAGGGAGTTAAATTCAGACCTTTAGCTACTCTTATAGGATTGCAGTGCTGATAACTGAGTTAGTAAATGATGCTGATCCTCAGAAGCCTTCAGTTTGCAGATCTAGATGTCCTGGTTCATCTGGAATCCTGTTTTTAGGGTATTTTTCTTGTAAATGATTTATGAACAAGAGGCAACATATCTCATAACTATATAAGTCTGGTAAGATTCTTAACTGTCTAGTTTACAGATTTATTGTTTTTACTACAACCACTACATATAGATGTGCAGTGTTTCCTTTCCTTCAACAGCTCATAAACAGTGAGTATCAACTTTCTTGTTCTTTTGGTTGGTAATGTTAAAGGAAAATTATTTTTCCATTTGTACCCTTTAAATAGGTAGCACAACCTGAAACCTGAACAGCAGCTGGAAATTTGTTTTTATTCCCATCAATAGAACCAGTATTTTATTTTATAATAAAATTTAAAAAAAGAAAGTTTCCACAGAATATTTTGAAGAGCTGGTTTTTCCCTTACACACAGAGATTTTTTGTCATTTTATTTGGCTTTGTTCACTGAAAATACAATTATCTTTAAGAAGTATTCCAATGGGGAGCATTAACCTAACGTGTTCTGAGTTCCTTGCCAAATCTCAAAGCTGACAGATTACAAAAGTTCACTCCTGAGACAGGGGTTTCCTTTCAGCTTATTATTTTAATGCCCCACCAGCAACAGCTCTACCCATTTTGGAGCTTTAGTCAAGATATGAGAAGGGCTTAAATTTGATAACTGACCACGTATGCAAACATGGCTTTGTGCAGTGAATTTGAAAGACTTTCAGAAGACATCCTCTGAGTTGAGTTCCCTTAACTTCCACATTCAAATGTTCCCTAATGTGAGTCTGGTCACAGACAACATAAATGTTGGCTGTAGCTTCCACTAAGAAAAAGAGAAAAAACTTGTAATCAATGGACCAGTAATTTGCCTCCCTCCTAATTATGTGTGTTGCCAGTCTCAGATAAATACTAACAGATGATAGAAATAAACATGTATAAATTTTGAGTGTGGTTTATTAAATGTACTCCTCTAGATTTTGCAATCTCTCTGAGTGTGATGAAGCACCAAGACTCTTGGTTCTAATTAACCAGAAATGATCAGGGAGGTAGGAGCTTGGGAAACCTTATCTCAGTCCAGTAACCCTCAGCATGGATAGCAGCCCATTTTTGCTTTATTAGGGAAAATTAATGCTGCTTTCATTTCCTGTCCTCCTGACAATATTAAACTGCTTTACAACACTTTGGGACAATGACAGCACAGCTGTAATGGGCATATCAAGAGAATTAAGCCCTGTATGGAAGCCAATTAATTTTTTGCTTTTCAAGTCAATTACTTCTATCAGAGAAATAAATATTAAATATTGCCTGTTCTGTGCATAACGAATGAATCCCTTAAAAAAGAACAGAGGAAAAACAATAGCAAGCTAATATACTTTGAAACAGCATAAACCAATGTTTCTCTTTATCCTTATCTCTACAAAGGAAGACAGGAAGCTCTCTGATGCTGCTGCTGTCTAGATTACAGGAGAGAAGCATGGAGAAAGACAGTAGAATACAGGTATAGTACCATCCCACCAGGCTTACTGCAGGGGAAGTTGTCTTTTGCAGCAAAGAAAAAAATCTCTACTCCGATTGATCAAATTTATAACATAAGGAGTAGGTTATAGTATGCTTTGTATACTACAGTATACAAATACATACATATACAAAGTATACAGTATGCTTGGTATACTGTGTAGATATGCATAAGGGAGTGATCATAGGGTAATATGATCATTCAGACTGGAAGAGACCTCAAGACATCTTTCATCTACCTTCCTGCTTAAAATAAGATCAACTTCAAGTTAGGTGATCATCTGGTCCAACCTTGAATGCCTTTTAGGATGAGCATAGCAAAAACTTTCCCAGCAACTTTCTGTACTGCTTGACTGTCCTCATGGTAAACTGCTTTTCCTCACATCTGGCCATCTCTCTTCTTTCAATTTGTTCCCATTGGCTCTCATCCTCCCACCACACAGCACTGAAGATCTTGGCTTTATCTTCTTTATGACCTCCCCATAGATAGTAGGGGTTCATAGAAATGCAAGATTCCTTCTCTGGTCTGAACACTTCCCAGTGCTTCAAATTCTATTCCCTGGGCAAGTGCTCCATCTCAGTGAACCTCCACTGAACTCAATTCAGTAAACCAAGGGAACAAAACAGGATTAAATATCTAGGTGTAGTCTGGTATGTGTTGAGGAGTGGGGAATAATTCCTTTGATTTACAAGCCGTGTTGTTATAGCTCAACTATATGTTCTATATACAATATAGCTCAATTATATACAACTATATGTTGTTATAGTTGTACGACCCATTCCTCAGCCTGTCAGATCCCTCTGTTTTTTTTATAAATCTACATGTCCACCCATCTGGACAACGAAATCATAACTTGGATGTAAAGAACACTTTGGCAGAGACTGACAGAAAAATAAAGAGGTATAAATATGCTAGGTGTTAGATGAAGGTTCTCTTTCGTGTGCTCTCAATGGGTGTTACAGTCTTTCATACATTAAAATAGTCACCACATATCTGTGACTGAGTGCTAATTAATAATGTAGGAAAATCAAATACTTTGTTTTCAAAACTAGGAAAAATAATTTAGTTGTATGTACTGTCTGCAGCATTGTGCAAATAATTTATCAGCTATATGAGAAAGTAAAAAAAAAAACAAACCATCTGTATTCTTTTTTTTTATGCATGTTGTCTATCCAGATCTATTTTGGATTGACAAATATTTTGGAAAATGTATGAAGTTATGTTAAATTATATTGATAACAAAATGGAGAGGAAATGGGAGATTAATGTCTTCACGTCACCACTGAAGATGTTTTGAGTGTTATTTGTGAAGCAAAGATGTCTGAGAGCAATGCATAAAATTTAAGTTCAGTTTCCTGCAAGAAAGCCCAGCAGTGTTACAGAGTGCACTACTTGTCATTTCAGTGCTGGTCAGGAAGTCTAGACTGTAGCCTGGGATGGACTTCCAAACTGACCACCAGAATTGTGAGTGGCTGGACTGATTTGTCCTGCAGCTGGACTTTCTCGACAGTCTTTTAATATGTTGAGGTCCCAGTTGATTGGAAGCTGATGAATGTCCCAGTTATCAAGAAGTATAAGAATAAGCTAATGATTACAGTTCAGTGCCTGACAAGACTGTAGAGAACATTATTATAGGAGCTACTGAAAAATAAATGAAAGACAATGCAGACATTGGTCACAGCTAATAGGGGTACACAAGGGAAAAGTACAGTGTAACCAACTAATATGTTTTTAGATAAGCTTATCCATCCAGGTGACCAAGGGACACCAGTGGATGTAATCTTCTTGGACTGTGAAAAATAAAGGCTCAAAACAAAGCATACTGGTGTATATGAAGTTTTCTATCATCTTTTATACCTGGAAATGTAGTCTTGAAATTTTCTGACACTGCAAACTCAAGCCCTGATATTTTATACATCTTATCTTCTGAAAACTGAAAAAAAAAAAAAAAAAAAAAAAAAAAAAAAAGTAGAGGTCAGGAATCTATGATGAAAACCTGACAGAAAAGCAAAACTGAAAACAAACATAGTTAAAGTAAATATGGCAATAAAACTCAGACATGAATCTATTCTCTATTCTTCCTTACCCTAGTAACTCCTGTAGAGAAATGATAGCACACAATTGCTTCCTTTTAAATTGGCTAAATATTTCTGAAAAATAATACTGTCCATAGGAAGTGATGTTCCAGAATATGTGGTGTACCCAATAGACATATAATCTCACTACTAAAATCTAGATATAACTCTAACCTCCAGATTGAATGCAGTGAGTCAAATCTGAGGTGCTCGTTGGGTAAGAGTGGAGGAGGTGGACTTGCCATTTCCAATTACAAATCAGTTAGTATATAATGCAGCACCTGCAAAACTGGACAGTTATTTTTTAGTCCACTGTCCCCAGACAAGCCATAACAGAATCTCTTGGTGCTTTCTCTGAGATTTTCTTCTGCTTTGTGGTGTCATCAATACCACTTCTTCTAGAGGAAAAATTCCTTTACCTATAAATATTAAATACCAAGTTGGGCAACAATGCTCCCTGTCTCGTGGAAACTTCATCTTTTGTCTCATGAGCTCAGAATATCTCATAATGATCTTTAAATTTTACTTCTCAAAGATGATTGAAATAGGACTCATTTTCTGTACAGAAAAGGAAAGCTAATAACAGTTATTACAAATAATTGGGGATATTTACAACATTCTTAATCCAGGAATCCTGAGATTCCTTTAAAACTGACAAAATTATTGAGGGTAGCCCAACGCTGATTTTTTTTTTTTTATTTTATTTTTTTGAGTACTGGTAAAGCTTAACAGCATAAAACAAAAATAATGAATAATAGTAATAATTTTAAAAAATTCCAAATACCTAGTTTCATGAGTACTCAAGTTCTATCTCTACCTCACTGGTTTTGATGTTACATGGCCTCTTTCTGCAGGTGGAACTATTCTGCAGTACTTTTGGAAGAGCTCTCTCTTGCTTATGTACAACAGTCCTCCAAGCATGTCACAAAAATTTAGAATGCAGTCAGGAAATTTTTAAGTGCATGTGAATTTACTTGGGTTTGGGTGTGCATCTTTGGCCATAGTTCAGGAGTTTGGCATTTAAATATCTCATATGTCTCTGGTTTAACGATTGTTGTTGTTTAGCTCTAATAAACCTGCTAAAGCTCAGAGAAAGCCTAGGCCAAGGCAGGTAGCAAGCTGCTATAACACTGTCAAGTTAAAAACAAATATCAGAAGTAACTCATTTTACGGAGCGTTTGCAAATTTACTCTAGCTATCATTTCATCTAGTGAACTTTAACATCACTGTGAAATTATCCTCACTTTTCTGCAATGATCATTTTTGCTAAGAAAAGTTGTCTTGAGTGACTCAAATACTGGATAATGACTGAAATTTTTCTGTTTAGTGTTTTAAGGATGTGTTTTGTTACAAGTAAGCTTTGAAAGAAAAAACAGTCCCTGAAAGCTTCTGTAAGATCTGCCCTTCCTGACATCAGAAATGTCATTATAAACAGCACTTGCTCTTATCCTCATTGATAAAGGTTTTCGTTTTCAGTCAATAATTCATCAGAGCTAAGTAAAACATAAAATATGAATTTTTTATAAATTCATAATCAGTATGTTCATATGGCATTCATTGCTATGCTCTATACAACAGATTATAAGAAGTCCGGATTGATTCTTCTACTCTCTCTATAAAGGAAACAAACTTATTTCCTTAAAGGCACAGCTTCACAGCACACAAACAATATGTTAAATAGTAACAATAAATGACCCACTGAGAGTTTTTGATTCTTTAAGCCCAGTCTAAAGATCTTACCACACATTAATTTTTATTTGCTTATGTCAAGCAAACTATACACTGGCCTATCATACAGGTATAATGTATTTCCCTGAAAGTTTTTCTTTACTTGTGGGCTTGAACTACAAGGGTTACAGCAACACTATCCCTAAAAACGGATAAAATCCCATAGACTTGCATGAATAAATAGCACAGACAAAATATCTCTATAAGCACAGCAACTGTCCATCAGTGAATAATTGATCTTTTTATGCTTCCTATTTTCTGTAGTAGCTGAATCCACAATGAGAGCAACACAGTCAGTCATAGAATCATAGTATCATAGAAACATAGAATCATAGAATCATAGTATCACAGAAACATAGAGTCATAGAATCATAGATTCATAGAATCATAGAACTGCACAGGTTGAAAAGGACCACAGTGATCACCTAGTTTCAACAGCCAGGCTGCCCAGAGCCACATCCAGCCTGACCTTGAATGCCTCCAAGGATGGGGCATCCACAACCTTCTTGGGCAACCTGTTCCAGTGCATCACCACCCTCTGTGTGAAAACCTTCCTCCTAATATCTAACCTAAACCTCCCCTGTCTCAGCTTAAAACCATTACCCCTTGTCCTATCACTATCAACCCTTGTAAACAGCCGTTCCCTCTCCTGTTTATATGCTCCCTTCAAATATTGGATGGTCACAATGAGGTTTCCCCAGAGCCTTCTCTTCTCTAAGCTGTTCAAGTCCACGTGCTCTGCACATAGTCAGTGTGATGGCTTTGTATAAGGAATTTTCAGTATGTGAGAATACACGTGGTTAAAAACGTACTATAATCCATGACAGAACAGATAGTTACACTGATATCAAAAGAGATGCCTGAGATTTCATAACCTCTGCTGCACAGCCAGGAATTGTTCTATATTCATCTCACTGACAGGGCATGATAATATCCTTAAAATCAACCTTTTAAACCTTCAAACTAACACAAAGGCATCTGAACGAGGAATGAGTGCACCATGTTGATTCTGTCACTTTAATTAGAGATTTTTCATTTCATTTCTCTCTCTACTGCATTAAGACTATACAGCCAGATGACAATATTACAGAAAGAAAACACTGCAATCCAATACATAAGAAAAACATTGGTAATACTCTCATTGCCTGGACGTAAAATGAATCTCAAGGCAGTTAGAGGACAATAGCAATTTTAAATTTAGATATGTACAGTATACAAATTGATTGTGCTAAAGGCTAGTTTTGCCAAAGTAGTTTTAAATATTTAGATCAAATTTATTTCTTGAAGAAGAATCCTAGAAATGTCAAATTTTGGCATCAACAAGAAACTGGATTCGTTGCTTAGTCTACATATCTTAAATTGAAAATGCAGAAGCTTCATTTTATTCATTTATTTGTTAATTTTCATTCCCTTTTAAGATAGATTTTGAAACTAAGGGTTAAAAGGAACAGTGGAGAAGACAATAGCTGATATTTTCACATAGGGCATATTTGTCTATCTTACATTACAGAAACACCTTTTTAGCATTGGCTACAGCTACTGCATGAAATGGATCGATAGTTCTTGGATATTGCATCCAGAAGCTTAAACACCTTCTGCTCTCTGCCACAGGAGGCTTCTAGCAAACAGAGAGAACGTGCCCACAACATGCACACCTTTAAGTAAGTGTTTCTGAACTTCCAAGGGGTAGAGACTGTCTTGTACAGAATTGAAGAGTGTATGCCAGAAGCCATGGAGAGCCCTCATGGTGCAGGGTCTATGTCAAGTAATAGTGGGTAAGCTACTGTGCATGATTGATAAATGTCTGTTAGATAAAGGGGCTTTTTCTTGAAAAGTTGAAGAATTCTATTGTATTGGATTTAATCTCACAACAGTTTTGGAATTTAACTACTATTCCATCCTGTTATTTTTTACTTTTCCCTTATCTCGTGCATCTGAATAAAGCAGTAGTGAAAACTAAAAGCCTGATCAGACTGTTTGGCTTCGTTTGTGTTTTCTTTGTCTGATACACCCATGAAACCAACATAGACACTTATCTGAGCTGTGTTACAGAACTCCACTGTAAGAGGCTAAAGCATTCACATAGTAATTTCTAAGTACAATTTATGTATATTGAAAACCTTGTTGAAAGGAATTTTATTGTGGATTTTTTATCATAGTGATGCCAGGAGGTAGGTCTCCAGGCAAAAGGTCTCCAGGCAAAGAACATCACTGACCTGAAGCATTTTAGTAGCAAAATAGCAGAGAAAATCCTCTTTCTTTGGAAATGCAGAAAGTATGAGGAGTTGAAGGCAAAAGCAGTTCTACATTTATCTTCCCCCTACATCACTATAAAATTGTGTCAATGTATTGCTTAATTTTATGATTTTTTAAAGTATGTTTAAGTATAACCACCCCCACAAACCTCTACTGAAACAATTTCTATAGAGGCAATGTCTCTACTTAGTTGGTTTTTTATTTGTTTTTTTACATTCAGAGAAATATGTAGTGACAATAAAGCATGTAAAGTGGTCACATCTCTAGGGAAGAAAGGTCTGATAGCCACATTCTCTTATGGCTATTGTAATCTGCAAATCCTTAAATGAACTGAACTGTGGAAGAAAAATGAGGAAAATGGACAAGCTTGCATCATATTTTAGCAGAGTTAGGCTTTCCCAAGTTCAGCAGAAAAGCAGAATCTCAGTAAAAGGATATCCTTCAGGTGTTTTAATATTGACAGTGGGAAAAAGTACACACAGTTGCTAATTTGGAGGCGATGTTGAAGAGAAAACACTCTGTGGACAAAAACGATACTCTGAAAATGTGGCCATTTCTGACATTCATGGTTGTAGGAACATTTTGACAGAAAAGAAAAGGGATATATATATATATATATATTTATATTTATATTACAATCTGTTGACTGGCAGATTTTTTTCTCAGGTTCATGAAAAATAGCAATAAGGCACATAAATGCTTGTTAACCTGCAGTTAAAATACCCATAAACTCCAGAAGTCTCAAAATACCAGACAGTATCCAGCTCCTGACAGCAGCTATTATATGTTTTTAGTATCTTATTGAAATTCATTTCTTACATTTCAGAAATGAATATGTAAAGCATGCTTAGGTTTTATAGCAAGCACTTTGAAACACATTTTAAAATTTGTGACTCTTTTTCTTTCTGTACAAATGAGTGTTAATTGGTGTTTCCAAAGAAGTGATTCAGTCTGGTAAAACTGCACCTCAAAGATTATTATACTAGCAGAAAAATAGTTAGCTGTGTTGTAGAAATGCTCAACCCAACTACCCCACCATTATCAGAGTTGCAAATCATCCTTTAAAAGCACTGTGAAGTCATAGCGTACCGCAAGGAGCATGGTGCAATCCTAGCAGAATGTCGCTGTATGAGTGCAATTTACTATTAATGTTCATTTTATCTACCATGAAAGGTGCCTCCCTGGATAGTGTTGTGGGCCCTTTTAGCAGAAATGGATACCATTACAAAACCACCCATCTCTGAGGATGGTTCTGC
Source organism: Tympanuchus pallidicinctus (assembly GCF_026119805.1). Lineage (NCBI taxonomy): Eukaryota > Metazoa > Chordata > Aves > Galliformes > Phasianidae > Tympanuchus > Tympanuchus pallidicinctus. Next base: position 69,057,756 of record NW_026294769.1, on the reverse strand, counting down.
AGGACTGATAAAGAAATGGCACTGTTGCTCCCTAGATGATTTTCAGCTGTGCTGCTGAATAAACTGTGATGTAATATGGGCAGTAGGTAGACAGAGATCCTCTCAGGAACAGAAAAAGAATGAATAATTCCCTCTGGGACCCACAAAGTTCTACTGTGAAACGCATGTATACCCTCCCTCCCAGTTCCCTAAGGTCATCATATCTTTATGTTCTGATATTAAGAAATTTCATGAGGAAAGACAGACAAGGCATATGGATATATAATAATGAGATCAAGCAGGATACTGATTTCACCCTGGGGTCATCATATGAGCTGTTTTGTACAGAGTGAACCCAGCTTCCTCTGGTGGAAAATTGAGCTGGCCATTAAACATAGATTTTATTTGTTTAGTGGGACAGTCAATCCCTAATCACTTTAGGCTTGGTACCACTATGTAGAGTAATAGCTTATCTGCTGTGGAGGCAGGTTTTGCCTTAGGCAAAAGTGGTATATGGAGTCCTGGGACCAATTTCAGCAGTGAGTAAATGTCATGGTAGAGGAATCAATGTAGAGCAAATGAATTAACACTCTTCTACCTTATTCAGCTCCAACACCTCATTTTCTCTTGGAGGCTGTCCTAAGACTGAGAACAGCTCAAACAGCAGTTGCTAGATGATTTTCACCAAAGTAAAATACAAAAAGTTGCCAACGTGCTGGATGAAGCCTAGAAATTAATCTGGGGTGAGTCCAAGCTGACTTCCTTGGACGTTCATGTCGTTTCCAGAAATGCACACAGAACCTCATATCAGAATCCTTGTGTCCACTGTATTTGACTAAAGCGTTTGCTCACAGGAAAACACTGCCCTTCCCTGTCCTCTCATTTTGTGTATAATCTCCCAGCCACACTCATGTCTCTGTTAACCAGGCTTAGAAAATGAAACATCATTGTGAAAATTTTCCTCTTTACACGTAATGTAAATCTACTCTTTCATTTTAAAGCCACTTTCCCTTGTGTCAGCATTACATGTCCTAACAAAATATTTCTTCATATCTTTTGTATAAGCCACTTTTAAGAACTGAAAGGCTACAGCAATGTCTTCTCGGAGCCTTCATTTCTCAGGCTCTCTCAACCTGTCTTCATAAGTGAGGTGCTCCAACTCTCTGATTCTTTTTGTGGCCCTCTTCTGGACCTACTCTAACAGCTCAACTTCCTTCTTGTGATGAGGGCCCCAAAGATGGGTGCAGTACTTCAGGTGGGGTCTTAGAAAAGCAGATCAGAAGGGGACAAATAGCCTCCCTTCATCTGCTGTCCACACTTCTTGCAACTCAGGATTCAGTTGGTTTTCCAGGCTGCAAGTAGACACTGCTAGCCTGTGTCCAATTTTCCCACATCCTCCTCTGGATGTCATTCTCCTCTGGGCTGCTCTCAATCCATTTATCTCCCAGTCTGTACTGACCCTGGGAACTGCCTGGATCCAGGTAAAGCACTTTGCACCTGACCTTGTTAAATAAACTTCATGACTTTCATATGGGCCCAATTCTCAAGTCTGTTCCATGTCCCTTTGTATGACATCCTTTCCTTCTTTTATGTCAACAGCATCACTCTCCTTGGTATTGTCCACAAACTAGGAATTCACTTAAATCCACTGGCTCTGTGTTATTAATAAAAATATTAAACAGTAATGGTCCAAATACAGACCCATGAGGGCTACTCACTACTGATCTCCTGGACACTGATTGACAGCAAATCCCTGGATGCAGTCATCCAGCCAATTCCTTATCCACTGAGCAGTCCATCCATCCAATTTTACATGGGACCTGCCATGAGAGTACCCTCAGTATGAAGCCAGAGATGAGAGATGTAGGAACATTTTAGGAAACTTGAAGGATTTCAACACATATAATACATGTAATAGTCTTAAGTATCAAATAAATCAGAAGTTCCTCAGAAGCTCATTAGCAGGTTCATGAATCTGCATTTAGTAGTGGTACATAAATTTGAGGTGATCTGGATCCTCAACAGGGCACTTGTCTTCAGAAAGGACTTAGCTCCTTTTAAATGGATAGGAATTCAGATGCTAAAGCTCCTCTGAGGGCCAAACTCTGTAACTCCAGATGCTTTCAGCCATGAACTGCATGAAAATAAAAAAATGCCACATTCTGAACCATATATGTGTCTAGGGCAGCATGCTGTGTTGAGAAATAACCTGTGAAAAGCCCCTTTTCTTCAGCTTTAGATGAACTAGGGAGTAATGGAGGGCGTTGAGTGCCTCATGCTTCTGAGAGCAAAGATTGCTGAGAGGTAAATGCACGTATATCTCTACAGCATGAGCCTGATGTGTCTGTGCATTCATTCAGCAGCTGCACTTCCCTGATTTCATTGTTACATGATGACATCCTTACCTATCTCCTAGAGAAGATGTAAAAGGACAGCCAGATAAGTTCTTACTTTTCGTGCAGAAAATAGTAGTCTCACATATGAGAGGAAAGAAGTGAGGAGGGATAAAATTAAAAACATAAATGAAATGCTAAAGAGATATCACATTCCTGACCTATGCATACGGAACAGCATGTCAGATTGCATCAAGCTGTGCAGAAAGACTGTCCTATGGCTCGTTAGCCTGACTTGATGTTGACTTCAGGGAGATCCTTACATATGTCATTTAAAGTAATAATGATTTTTCTTATGTCAGTTTCATTATTTGTGAACTCCTCTAACGTTAGCAAGCAAGACAGAAAAATTGAGTTACACTATAGTCTGGCATTAACACTTCACTATCCCCACACTGATGTGTGCATAGGTGGTTTCAGCTGGGACAGAATTGATTTTCTTCATAGAGGCTGGTATGAGGCCACGTTTTGCCTATAGGAGGAAAACAAAATTGAAAACAAATGGATGTTTCAGTCGTTGCTGAGCAGCGCTGCACAGAGCCAAGGATGTTTCAACTTTTCACATCATCCTGCCAGCAACAGGGTGGGGTCCACAAGGACCTGGGAGGGAATAGAACCAGGACATCTGACCCAAATGCCTGAAGGGATATTTCATGCCATATGATATCATGCGAAAAAACCCTATTTTCACTCTTTCAACCACAAGCTTTGTACACACCTTACAGTTTGAGGAAGGTAGAATGACATACAGAGAGCAAACTTCATCAAGCCGGTGTCAGAGCATCATGTTCATTTCCATGGCCTTTGAGTAGAATAAGGATTTGGAAAACTGGTTTGAAGACATCATGCAAATATCCTGATGTGTTTCAGCACCAGCATGTGATTCACCTCGACTGTCTCAGTGTGTGGACACTTTCTGAGAGTATTGGGTTTTGTGTACTTTCACATACCGTGGAATTGGAAATACTGATGATAGGTGGATGGTAAAACTCAATGATCTTGGAGGTCTTTTCCAACCTTGGTGATTCTGTGATTCTATGATTCTATTCCATGATTCTATGAGTCTATTCAATGAAGGAGATTGGTGTACGGATGTAAGAGCAAGAGATGAAAGATGTCCTGAGGCAGATTATGAATAGAGATATGGAGACTAAGAAGTTTTTTTCTATCTGGATCTCTTCTTTCTTTCCCTCATTCAATTGTTTTAACTACAACTTCCTTCCTGCAGTTTACACAGAAAGAGGCCCAGAGCACTGTGGTCAGAGGTGGAGTTATTCCATTATCGGCTCTCTGTGGTCCATGTCTGGTTTTATTCCTCTCGCTTTCTATCAGGTGTAACATGAAGTTCCCAGGGTAGGAAAAGGAAAGATTAATTTACACCAGCTCTAGCATGTATAGCTCTTTTTTCTCTTTGACATCATATTTTTCTCCCACTTCTGTGGTACTCAGATAACGTAGTCTTAAACTCTAAACATGAGTCTTAAACTCATGTTTATTAAGTCTGGTCCTGAAACAAAACAAACAAACAAAAGTAAGCAAACTGCAGCCTTCATGGATAGATTGTGAACCTATTTAAAATAGAAAAAAATATCTTGAGAAATGAAGTTCAGTAGTTTTATCAAAGATTTCCATGCTTTCTTAATTTTTCACAAATGATCAGATTTGCTGCAAACAGAAGTGTAATCAAGATGCTAGCAGGAGTGAATGCAACACAGTCCCCCTTTCCTATCCCTACCCAATTGCTTTGCACCCATGTGGGAAAGAAGCTGTCACACGTATCTGCATGTAGCTGCCCTTGTTCCCTGTGCTCGTAGATCCAACAAAGATTCAGGAATGTGTGCCACTGTGGGAACATGCACATCTTATTTTTCTGATCATGCCTTTCATGTGGTTGCTCAGGAACTCTATATTGTTTGAGAGCTTCATTGATAAAAACTACTGAGCCAAATGATTGTCTTTGAATTTCAGTGAATTCAATATCATTTCTCAAAGTGAAATCAGTTATGTTTGTGTATTTTTTGTCTTTAATCAAGTAGTGATTACGAGTATGGAATAAATAAGAAGAATTAGGGTCATATGACAGTGGCTTTCATATGCTGAGTGAAGAGAGATGTGATGCCATGATTTTTTTGTGAGGAATTAAGATGGCTAGAAATTGGATGCTTTTAATTTTGTTTTTCAGTACCTTCTTCAGTGTTAAGTTAATTAACTGGAAAGTGGCCAGATAACTTGGAGTCTTTATAATGGTTATGGGGAGGTAGAGTTGCATAGAGACAAACCTACTATTGAGTAAAATAACTGGATTAGTCTGAATGATTTAAAGCCTTTGGTGGAAAATTTATATAAGCATTGAATATGTAAAGCTAAAGATCTTCTAATTTTTAACAGTGTCTTACTGAGGTCATTGAAAATAGACCTTGTCTTTCAGACATCACTCTGATGGTTTGGAAACAAAGAACAAAAGGAAGCAGTGGTTGCTAGAAGCAGGGTAGATCCCAGCACTAAACAGACATTAGATATCAGGGCAACCATACATTATAATGCTATTTTTTACCTACTCAGAGGTAAGGACCATCAAAAAAGACACAAGTAATAATTGACAGGCAACGTTTGGAGTTATGGTGCTGTTCAATCATAATGGAGGATGCTGCCACGTAACAATCTCCTTGGGATCTGTAATATTGAGTTCCTGGTCCAAAGAAGCAAACTGTCATTTTGAGTAAGACCTTGGCAAGTTGGTGTCGATTTTATTTGTGAAAGACTAACCCCTCACATGGTAGTTGTTTGTGGGTAAATCGGGCCTTCTCTGAAGATCCAGGATGTGGATCCAAACTTACAACAAAATCTACATACAACTCTATATTGTGGGTAGAGTTCAAATACCCATCCATGGCTACTCAGTGGGTGAAATTTCCAGCTGATAACCCTAGCACAGCACTTGCTATGCTGGAGGAACAAGTGATGAAGTGCAATGATAGTGTAACATCACAAAATCAAGAAAATACATGGGAGGGAGGAGGGGCAACAACAAAATAAACAAATGAAAAAACCTGCTGCATCTGAAAGTCTTTGGAAATAAAAATATAAAATAAAAAGTTAAACTTCTCTATGGAATATTGGTGGTACAATGCCAGCATACTTTTTGTGAATACAACACCTTCTTCCTTTTTGCACTTGCTATTTTCTGTCACAAAAACTCAAGTCCACTGCAGCTGTTGATAAGATAAGCCCCATATTATGTATTTTGTAAAAACATACAGAATCACAGAATCACAGAATCACAGAATCACCCGGGTTGGAAGGGACCTCAAGGATCATGTAGTTCCAACCCCCCTGCCTAGCAGGGCCACCAAACATACACATTCAGATCAGGTTGCCCAGGACCCCATCCAACCTGGCCTTGAACACCTCCAGGGACGGAGCATCCACAACCTCCCTGGGCAGCCCGTTCCAGGGCCTAACCACTCTCCTTGTAAAGAACTTCCCCCTAACATCCAACCTAAATCTTCCCTCCTTCAACTTGGATCCATTTCCCCTAGTCCTGCTATTGTCAGTCCTTTTGAAGAGTTTACTCCCCTCCTGGGTGTAAGTTGCCTTCAGGTATTGATAGGCTGCAATGAGGTCACCCCGCAGCCTTCTCTTCTCCAGGCTGAACAAGCCCAACTCCGTCAGCCTGTCCTCATAGGGGAAGTGCTCCAGCCCCCTGATCATCTTAGTCGCCCTCCTCTGGACCCTTTCCAAGATCTCAATGTCTTTCTTGTACTGAGGGCTCCACACCTGGACACAGTACTCCAGATGGGGCCTCACAAGAGCCGAGTAGAGAGGGACAATCACCTCCCTGTCCCTGCTGACCACCCCTCTCCTGATGGAGCCCAGGATCCCATTTGCCTTTCGAGCTGCCAGAGCGCACTGCTGGCTCATGTTAAGTCTCTCATACCAGGATTTCCATTTTGTAGGACTGCTATGCAATATCTCTAAAGATATTTGGATAATAGACCTGCTGGATCAGGTCCAGAAGAGGGCTAAAAAGATAACTGGGGGCTGGAGCACCTTTCTTACAAGGAAAGGTTGAAGGAGTTGAGCTTGTTCAGCCTAGAGAAGAGACAGATCATGAGAGAACTCATTCTGGCCTTGTATAGTTATATAGGGCTTTTAAAAAAGATGGAGAGCAACTCTTACACATGCAAATAGTGACAATAAAAGTAGGAAAGGTTTCAATCTAAAAGAGGAGAAATTTAGGTTTGATATTAGGAGGGAATTTTTTACTCAGAAGTTGGTGGCACTGGAACAAGCTGCCCAGAGAAGTTGTGGATGCCCCATCCCAGAAGGTGTTCAAGGTCAGAACAGCTGATCTAGAGGGTGGCAACCATTCTCATGAAAGATGATTCTATGAAACAAACACAATTAGCACCAGCCTTGAGGTCTGCTCTGCATGTAGTATTACAGTACTAAAATGAGCTATGAGTGAATCTTGTCAATTCCAACTTTTGTTGTTTAAGGAATACCTCTGTCATCTTTTGCCTTTGAAATTTTATTTCTGCCCCCTCTTCACTGGTGTAGTTTCAGAGATTAATTTTTTTTTTCCTTCGATGGAAAGCTCATTCATTCACTATTTCTTTTCCAATACTTTCTTTGCAAATCAGTACATCCTTGTTTCTTTCTGTTCCGAATGACTTCCAGTGAATTAAGTTTTTGGAACCGATCTTGGGATGACACACTAGGAACACAGCATCCACTTGACACATTAAATGAATTTATTTTTCAGAATGCCCCAGGGGTGCTCCTGCCCTCTTTGTAGAGAGGGAGGCACTTGAAGCTCTGTCCATCCATGTATATCCTTGGACTCCAACAGAACAGGTGGCAGAAACAGGGAGGTGATTGTTCCCCTCTACTCTGCCCTTGTGAGGCCTCATCTAGAGTACTGCATCCAGGTCTGGGGCCCCCAATACAAGAAAGACAGGGAGCTTTTGGGGAGGGTGCAGAGGAGAGCCATAAAGATGATCAGAAGGCTGGAGTAGCTGCCCTACAAAGACAAGCTAAGGGGGCTGGTCTTGTTCAGCCTGGAGAAAAAAAGGCAGCAGGGATCCAAACCGTGTTTTCAACCTTATTCTTCTTCTTGCCTATGATATTAATACCAGCAACGTTGCAGTTCCTGCAGTGGGTCTAGCCTGCCTCTGGTTTGACAGAAGTTCAGCTCTATTGAAACATATAAAATATAAATATCAGAGTAAAAGGAAAGAGAATGGTAGCTTTGTGGCATTGCCCTTACTATACGGGTGTTTCCCGTGTTCAGGGGTCACTCATGCTGTCCTTGTTAGCTCTTGCTGTTTGTGGATGGATGTTGCCTGCTTTATAATTCCAGAGATGTGAGTGCTAGCACGTTTGCTGTCCAATCCTTGTCTTATAAAGCATGACCAGAGCTTCTGTTTGGTGGCAAACGTTGACAGGTTCATCATCTCAAAAGGATGGCCCTGAAATGAGCTTTGATAAGGTGTTAATGTCTGTCTATGCTTGTGACAAGGCTTTACTACCACATTATAACCAGCAAGTCAATAAAATGCATACTAATAAAGAGCCCAACAGGGCATGGATTATTCTCTGCCTTGCACGGCACCTGTTAAAGGGCAATGGTTCATACAGGCACTGGAGTTTGTTGACAGCAAGACAGGACAGAGATAAGTGATTTTCTACATGCAGCATTTCATGCTGGTTAATACCTTCTGGTACTCTCTGGGAAATGCAGGCAGTTTGGCATCTGCTGTTTCAGCTCTGTGACCTGCTTCAAGCAAAATATAAAAACAGAGTGTGGGCATACTCTAGTGAACATCAGACACCGATCACACCCATGATCAGCCTATGCCTTGATCTTAACTGCTCCTACTGATTATTTTGCAAACAAAACATTCCTTTGTCTCTTTTTATTTAAGCAGATGCATCAATCACTGTGCAGAATATGTATTTCATGTAAAAAAATTCACAGTTAAAAATTCTGTTTGTACTCAGACCAGATGTTTCCTGATTCAAGATCAAAAGAATTTCTCTTCATATGTTCTCATATCAGCAAATTTAAATGAATGGTCTTCTCCTTTTCCATTAATGCTACTGGATTTCTAAGAGATCTCCTCAGTCTACGTTGCAGTAGCGTGATTCCCATTAGCCTGAACTATCATTCCCAGCATCCTGGAGTCCATGGCCTGTTATTTGGTTTGTACAGTTTCATCAGGCAACTAGAACAGAAAAATCACACTCCAAGTTTATGGTTGGTTCAGATGAAATGAGAGTCACCTATTCCTTCTTCTAGCCTTCTCCTTTGGTCATCAGGGTCATCTTTACTGTGTGGAGGAAAAGGATCTGGGAGTTAATCAACAGGCAGCTGAACATAATCCAGCAGTGTGCCCAGGTGGCCAAGAAGGGCCAGTGGTGTCCTGGCTTGTATCAGAAACAGTGCAGCCAGAAGGACCTGAGAGGTGATCATCCCTCTGTATTTGGCACTGGTGAGGCCGCAGCTTGAGTACTGTGTTCAGTTTGTGCCCTTCACTACAAGAAAGACATTGAGGCCCTGGAACATGTCCAGAGAAGGGCAACGAAGCTGTGGAGGGTGTGGAGCACAAGTCTTATGAGGTAATGGGAGTTGCTGGATCTGGTGGAGGCTCAGGGGAGACCTTATTGTTCTCTCCAACTCTCTGAAAAGAAGTTGTGATGAGGTGGGTGTCAGCCTGTTTTCCCCAATAATTAGTGACAGGACAAGAGGTAATGGCCTTAAGTTGAACCAGGGGATGTTCAGGTTGGATAGTAGGAAAAAAATTTTCTCAGAAGGAGTGGTCAGGCACCAGAATGGGCTGCACAGGGAGGTGGCGGAGTCATCATCCCTGGGGATTTTAAAAATTGTGTAGGTGTGGCTCTGGAGGACATGGTTCAGTGGGCACGGTGTTGGTAGGTGGACGGTTGAATTAGATGATCTTAGAGGTGTTTTCCAATCTTAATGATTCTGTGTAGTATTTTTTCGTAACACTGAGAATTTGTGCCTCCTTTTTCTTCAGAGCATGTAATGACAAGGAGGTACAAGAAGAAAAATGACTTGAAAGGTAAAAGCCAGCTTGGTGTAGAATGCTTGAATAATACTCTTAAAGACACTGTTCTGCAGAATGTAATTAGCATTGTTCAGATGTTTTATTGTGTTTGGATTTATTTTCTGTGCAGTAATTCTGCTTCCTGCTTTCAGTATGCCAGGTTTTTAGAAAAGTGTCTTGTAATGGTTTTATCTGGCCCTTAAATACCAAGAACATAGTCCCATTCCTATCTCATTTTTAGGTAGACTCCTACCTGCATAGATATTGTGATTATTTGTCTTCCTGATTTTTTCTCTGTCTTGTTTTTATTCTATTTGATTTTTGTCCTCTTGTTCCCTTGCCTCTTTTATACATCCATTAATCTAATTTGCAACAGACAGATAAGGTGCAAGGAAAATAGCATTGTTCTACTACATAACAATGAACAGGACCCTTCCAAGTCTGTGCTATGGAGATACTAAGTGATGAGTTTACTGCAAATGCCACAGCTCAATAGCTCAGTGAAGGCCAGTGGGTCAAATTACCAGCCCACCCAACAGAAACGATGGCAGAAACATATTTTGATCCCTTTCTTTCAAGACTGTGGTGTCCTGGTTTTATAGTTCAGCTTGACCCCATGTGGTATGGGATATTCTTTGGTCAGTTTGGGTCAGTTGTCCTGGTTCTGCTCCCTCCCATCTCCTTGTGCACCCTCAGCTCTTTGCTGGCTTGGCAATGTGAGAAGCTGAAACATCCTTGACCTTTTAACAACATTATTTGCTTCCTAAATCCAAAACATGGCAACACACCAGTTACTATGAAGAAGACTGACTCTATCTGAGCTGAAACCAGACAGAAGCTTGTTACTGGAGAATGAAATAAGACAAAACTTTGAAAAAGTAACCTGACTGTACATAATTGGAATGTGAAGGGAAAGAGGTCACACCGCTTGGAAATCAGTCAAATGGAACCACAGATCAATGGATTTCCCTTCAGCCAAGCAGCTTTGTTACTGCACTAGCCCTGCCATTTAGCCATCATCTGACCTTTCTGACACATTTTAAATTCATCTCTCTCTCTCTCTCTCTCTCGGTTATTTTTTTTTATATATATTTTTTATTTATTTTTTTTCTGAACCCAACAGCTTGTTTTATAAATAACTGGAGGCTAAAGAAAGACTGCCAACTGGAAATTGTATTATGTGTGCCTTCTCAGATATGCTATTTCCATCATGCCCACCACATATACACAGATATGTATTCTGTCTGTGCTGAATCCATTTGAGGTAGCTCCTTTTTGCTTTTGCTAATCCAGTCAAACATTTTGGAAATGCCCATACTTTCTTCAGCAAGTAACTGTGAAAAAAATTACAGTTTTCATGACTTTATTTTTTCTCCTGAGGAAGACTTTTTAAAATGACAGTTAAGAAAAGTGAATAGGGGTTATGGTGCTTTCCACTTCCAGTCTGCTGTTTTTGAGTTGGAGGTCATATTTCAGGAGAGCATGTGTTTAGATTACATTGTGTTTTATGGGCCCTAACTGTCACTGTAATGCTTATAAGACAAGGGCTGCTTTGAAAATAACACCTCCTATTTTATTATGTTGGTCCATGATGTCTGAGATGAGTGTTGATGGTATGAGGTTTAACCTTTCCACCAATATTCCATTACATTTTGTTGCTATGCGACAGACAGCAACGGAGGGACAGCCTGACAAGGTGGTGTGTGACAAGGAAGTGTCTAAGAAGCAAAGGTATGTCACTGAATTCCTCCATGTGGAAAAAATTGCACACGTTGACATTCATCGATGTACTGAACATTTATGGAAACCAAAGAGTGAATGTAAACACAGCGAGGTGATGGGTGGTGTGTTTCAGCATTGGTGATAATGACAGTGGCTCACCTCCACTGGTGAATATTTTATGAGCTTGGAATGTGGTCTCTTGTTAATGCTGACAAAAATGCACAGCTAATCATGGTGTTGAAAAATAGTGATTTTTATCTGAGAATTTATCAAATAGTGTGGTTGTGCTCTTTCTATCTACGTAGTTTCCACAGAAATAAAAAAGGAGGCATTACTTCCAGAGCAACCTATGTGCATGTTGGGTAAACCAGAGAATTTCAAAGCCAGTGTGATATGAAACAGCTGGACTCTTGCTGACAGCCTGGATGGAGGGGCTGTCATTTCAAAGACAAGCTTCTCCCGTAATATTATCATATCATATATTTCATATGAAATATATGATGAATATATGTATATGTATTACATGTATCATACATCCTTGGGCATCTGAATTTGAGCTTTAAATGTAAGGAAACTGAGAAATACAGTTTGTACTCTTTTACCATCACAAACTATAAATATAAATATACAAATATAAAATCTGAGCTGGCAAACAAAGAGGAGTATAGGAAACAGTGTAAAATAACTTGGGACATATAATTCTCTGAATGAGACTTATTTGTAAAATGTTAAACAAAATAAGCTATTTGAAATTTTTTAGATGTTGGAGTGTTTTGTTTTGTCAGCAGTGGCTTTATTTACATATTTATTGTTCTTATTTTACCTTATCTGTGTATTTTTGCATGTGTTTGTATGTTTTATTCAAGTGGAAATTTGCATGAGAAACGTATTGTTCAGAAGACTCTTTGTAGATTTTTTTTTCAGTGACAAACATGCCATCACATTTTCCCACCTTTTATAGACCATATAATCCAAGTATATTTTCCAGATAAAAATGGATTATTTCCACTCTTCAATACAAAAGAAATAGGTAAAACAGGTGGCTGGGAGTGGATGTGTATCACAAAATTCTCCAATGCATTGTAGATATTTTCTTAATGCAATAAAACTGCCTTATTCTTGTGTAATTTTCAGAGGGAAGCTGTTTCCAGGAGAAAAACACTTATCTTTAGCTCAGACAAGGTCAAGAAGGATATGAGCATTTAGTGTAAGCCTGAAAATGAGGAGGTGGAAAAGGCAGTGAGGAGGCAGGAGGAGGCTTGAGAAAGGAGAGGAGAAATGTTTGAAAGGACTCTGCTAATGGAGCAGCAAGAAAAGTGCCATGAGATACAAGAGAAGAGAAATGGCAGGGAAGACAAGGGACAAAAAGAGCAGAATGGATGAGGAGCAATAACAGAGCAAATACTTTATGCAGAGGGGACAGGGAGCCAAGGAAGGGTCAAAGGCGGAGTCTGTTCAGAATAGGGCAGCTAAGCTGGTGAGGGGTCTGAAGCACAAGCCTTATAAGGAGCAATTGAGGGAACAGGGATTGTTTAGTCTTGAGAAGAGGAGAATCAGGGGAGACCTTATTGCTTTCTACAACTACCTGAAGGTATGTTGTGGGAGGTAGGAGTTGTCCTTCGATGTAACTAACTCCATGTAACTCCTATGAAACTAGAGGGAATGGCCTCCAGTTGTGCCAGGAGTGAATCAAGTTGGACATTAGGAAATACTTCTTCTCTGAAAGGGTGGTCAGGTGCTGGAATGGGCTGCCCAGGGAGGTGATAGACTCACTGTCCCTGGAGGTGTTCAAGAATCATTTAGATGTTGTACTGAGGGACATGTTTTAGTGGGAAATATTGTACAATCATAGAATCCTTAGAGATGGAAGGGATCTCTGAGGGCCATCTAGTCCAAATCCCCTGAAGTGAACAAGGATGCCACATCTTGATCAGGTTGCTCAGAGCCCAATCCAGCCTCGCACTGCAAGTCTCCAGGGATGGGGCATCAACCATAACAATAGGGAACCTGTTCCAGTGCCTCACCACACTCACTGTAAAAGATTTTTTCCTTATATCTAACCTAAATCTGCCCTCCCTGAACATTAAGCTATTTCCCCTTGTTCTATCACCACAGAACTTGCTATACAATCTGTCCCCTTATTTTCTGTAGTTCCCCTTTAGATATTGAAAGGCTGCTATCAGTTCACCTCGGAGTCTTCTCTTCTTCAGACTGAAGAGTCCCAGCTCTCTCAGCCTGTCTTGATAGGAAATGTGTTTCATATTTTTGAAATACTGGTGATAGGTGGGTGATTGGACTGTACGATCTTGGAGATCTTTTCCAGCCTTGGTGATTCTATAATTCTACAATCCTAAAAGTGGTGGGAAAAGATTGTATTGTGTCTGCCAAAAACTGAACATCTTAAGAGGAGAAAATTAGGATTCTGAGAGAATTCAATAATAGAGGTTTTTATAGATTTTCTGCCTAATATGGAGGCAGATGCTGAGATACACTGGGAGCAGGGAAAAAGGGCTGAGGCAAATAGGCAGCAAGCTAAGGGAGGGATGGAGCAGAGCCGGTAGCACTGAGCAAGATAGAGGCTGAAGGGAAGAGCCACCTTGTTCTGGCAAGGGATGCTGAATCATAGAATCACAGAATGGCTTGGATTGGAAAGGACCTCAAGGATCATCAAGTTCTAATCCCCTTGCTGCAGGAATGGTTGCCAACTGTGAGATAAAGTACTAGATCAGGTTGCCCAGGGCGCCATCCAACTTGGTCTTCAGCAACTCCGGGGATGGAGTAGAATATGGTACAGAAAGTTCTTCCCAAGCTTGAGATCAACCTGTCCCCAGGGTGCGCTGCATATATGATTTGCTGCCATGCTGAGGATGGGCTGTGACTTGCACACAGACTGATGTGGGCAGTTAAGTTATGGCTTCCTTTGCTCTGCTGGTCTTTAGAGTTGACTTTAAAGCTTCTGGCCTGGCATTAGGGGCCCTGTGTGACCTGATTTAGTATGTGATATAGAGGTAGGCAGCCCTGTCTCTGGCAAGGAGATTAGAAATACGTCATCCCTTCCAATCCAAGCAGTTCTATGATTTTTTTTTTTTTTTATATTCTATGATCTTTTGTGAGCCCTAAAAACTGTAAAGAAAGAGCTACTGCTCACCAAGCTCCCTTCCTCTCCCTATAAGGCAACTCTAGGGCCGGAGTTCCTAATCCTAACTCCTTAGTTAAATGTGACCAATATAAAAATTGTCCTTGCTCATTTATTTGAAGACTTAGAGCAGTGATCATACTGAAAATTTAATTTGTGCCTCTCTAGCCAGTCCCAGTGAATTGCTAGAAAGTAGTCTTGAAATGACAGTGAAAGAATTTCAAAATATGAGGTAGACAAGGTCAGAGCAGTGGCAACAAACTTTTTCATGGGAAAAAAAGAAAGATATAAATCATATACTTTATACAATTATGTCTGAGAGCGGGCATTTTATGTATCAAGCTCAAGTTTTTGCACCTCTGGCATGAGACAGGAAGTTATCTGAATGGATCAGAGTATCATCACCAACAGAGTGTAAGCATTTCTCAGTCAGGGAGGGATTTTTCATGTAAGGCAGTATCATATGAGATGGTGTAGATCAGGATATCCATGTAACCAGCAGGAACAAAGCCTGAAACAGGCAAAGGGTCTTGGGACAAGTTGAGAGTAGAGTTAAGGCTCTCACATGCCAATCTGCTACGGCACATGTGGTAGTGCACTTCCAGGTTCTTGAGCACTGCCAGAATTGAGATGGCAAAAGGAAAAGAGTGGAATGAATAATTAAATTGAAACAGATTCCTTGAGGGACTATAGCACTAAAAGTCTCCATCCTTATCTGAAAAACAATCTGGAGTTCAGACCTGTTAGAACAATTACTAGCACAGCTGCACATCGAGTTCCAATGCATTTCCTCTTAGATAAGTGACGTCAATCATACTATCACATCTGGCTATGCTAGCAAGCACATACATTTTAAACTTGCTTCACAGAATATGTGATGCAGAAAAGTGATCGCGTACATTTCAAATGCTTTTGTCGTGACAGAACTAATCTATGCATCTTGTTGTCGTAGGAAGGTACAGATTTATCACAAATTTTATTGAACATGCTGCCCAGCTAAAACCCACTGATTAGTCCACTTGCAGAAAAGAGAGAAGGAATTGCAGCCTGACTGTTTCACATCTCTGATTCCATAAGCCCAGTGTTCCCCTCCAAGGAACACTCTCCCCCAGCAAGTCTGGTGTTCCTGCTGACTTCCTCCAGGTAGCTGCACAAAAACAGGCTGTGTTTAACTCTTTCCCAATTTGGAAGTTGATATGAGACAATATCTGGTGGCAGAAGACCCATGGGTAAAAACAGTGTGTGACAGGATGTTTATTTTCCTATGAGAAACCTAGAGGGTAGTAAGAAAACTTTATATGGGGAGAGGAAGGAATGGGGGGAAGCAGGAATGTCAAAAACAGGCATGCAATTAAGAAGAAACTTTTTGTGTTTAATTCGATCTTCCATACTCCAGACACTTCCAACTGTCCTGAATTGCCTGAAAAATTGTGCCTTAGATGGGCCAGAAGTAACAAAAAAAAAAAGAAAAATATATCAGAAAGAGCAGTCTGTGATTGCCACTGGTTGTGGTGCAAGGGAACTGAGTGGCTTATTAGAACCTGCAAACCTGCAAGGAAGCAATTTTTCTCTTTAGTAATAAAGTATTAAAGCAAGGAAGGGAGTCTGAATCACAACTACGCATCAAAAACGTACAGGCTGAAGTGTCTATCAAAAGTCACTGAATATTATCCTTCTTTAGAGAGCACAACATTGGAATAATTGTCAAGCTGGGACAGCGGGAGGGGCTGAGTGAAGGTGCGTTCCTACAGGAGGTCTTCAAGCTTTTCCACACAGAGAGTGCAATACTCCATAATGACTTTAATCAAATGCCTGATCTTAAAAGCTCAGCAGAAATGCAAGGAAATCTGTGTGCTGCATACTTACTGTCAAAGCAAAACATAGCTGCAAATTAAAGGCAAAACTTTCTGAGAATGACTCATGAGCCTTGATCTCACATCCTCAACTTCCCTCTCATCAGACTGCTGTTAGCTGGAGGTGAAAATATTTGAAATTGTTTCCTAGCATGGATGCTCTCAGCTAATCCACAGTTTACCTGCTGTTGAAGAAGGGTCCCAGTCTACCTACTGCCACTCTTCATAGAATCATAGAATCACAGAATATCCTTGAATTGGAATGTACCCATCAGGATCATCAAATCAAACCTCTGCCTCCATAAAGGAGCACCCAGAATTCCAACCCGTTGTCTGAGAGAGTTGTCTAGATGCTTTTCAAACTCCAGCAGCTTGGGGTCATGACCAACAGTCCTGGGGAGCCTGTTCCATGCCCAACACTCTTTGGTAAAGAACCTTTATCTAACATCTTGAGTCCTGTTGTTGTCACCAGCGCGAGGAGATAAGTGCTGCCCCTCCACTCCCCTTTGAGGAGTTGCAGGCAGTCATGAGGTCTCTCCTCATCTTCTCTGCATTGAAGTAACCGAGGGGATCTCACCTGCTCTTCATACCTAGAATCATAGAATCATTGAATCATTTGAGTTGCAAGGAACCTTTAAAGCTCATCTGATCTCCCTGTTCTTTCACAACAGACTCTGCCAAAGAATCTGTACCCTTCTTTCCTATAGCCTCCATTTAGATATTGAAAGGCCACTACCATGTTGCCCTGGAGGTTTCTATTTTCCAGGCTGAACAGCTCCATCTCTCTCAGCCTGTCCTTGGAGGGGAGATGTTCCATCCCTTGGATCACTTTTGTGGCCCTTCTCTGGATGCACTCCAACAGGTCCACATCTCTCCTGTTCTGAGGACTCAACATCTGGATGCAGTACTCCAAATTGAGTCTCACCAGCACAGAGTAGAGGGGCAGGATCACTTCCCTCGACCTGCTGACCATGTTTATTTTGACGTAGTCCAGGATAGTTGGCTTTCTGTGCTGTGAAGGCACATTCCTGGCTTGTGTCCAACTTACCAGTATGCCCAAGTTTTTTTCAGAAGGGTTGTGCTCCATCCTTTCATCCCGCAGCTTATATTATGCAGAGCTCTTGGAATGGGTCCGGAGGAGGGCCACAGAGATGATCAGAGGGCTGGAGCAGCTCTCCTATGAAGAAATATTGAAAGCCCAGGGAAATGGGCTTGTTTAGCTTGGAGAAGTAAAGGCTTCGGGGAGACCTCATAGTAGCCTTCCAGTACTTGAAGTGAGCATATAAACAGGAGGGGGAATAGCTGTTTACATAGGTTGATAGTGATAGGACAAGGGGGAATGGTTTTAAATTAAGACGGGAGATTTAGGTTAGATATTAGGAAGAAGTTTTTCACACAGAGCGTGGTGATGCACTGGAGCTGGTTGCCCAAGGAGATTATGGATGCCTCATCCTGGGAGGCATTCAAGGCCAGGCTGGATGTGGCTCTGGTCTGGTGGTTGGTGACCCTGCACATAGCAAGGGGGTTGAAACTACTTGATCTTTTAAGTCATTTTCAACCTGTACCATTCTATGATTCTGTGGTTCTATGATTCTATTGGTAGTGGGGGTTGCCATGACCCAGGTGCAAGACCTTGCATTTGGATTTATTGAATGTCGTGAGGTTCTCCTAGGCCCACTGTTCAAGGCTGTCTAGGTCTCTCTGGATGATATATTGTCCCTTGGGCATGTCAACTGCAGTCAATCATGCAGCTTGATGTCTGCAGACTTGCTGAGGGTGCACTCAATCCTCCTGTCAATGTCACTGATGATACTGAAAAGAACTGGTCCCAGTATTGACCCCTTAGGGACATCACTTGTCACTGATGTCATCCAGAAACTGAGCCACTGATCATTATTCTCTGGGTATTATCTTAAAGCCAGTTCCTTGTCTATCGAATAATCCAGCCATCAAATCCATATCTTTCCAATTTGGAGAGAAGGAAGTTATGGGGGCTGTGTCAAAGGCTTTACTGAAGTTGAGATAGATTACATCAGTGGCTCTTCCCTGGTCCACTGACACAGTTACACCATCATAAAAAATGATAAGATTGATCAGCAGGACTGCTCTATCATCTTCGCTGGCACAGAGGTGAGGCTAAGAGGTCTAGTTCTCTGGGTGATTCTTTCTACCCTTCTTAAAAATGACTGTAACATTGCCTTTTTTTCCAGTCACCAGAGACTTCACTGCCATGACTATTCAAATACCACTGAGAATAGCTTGGTGACTACATCAGCCATTTCCCTCAGTACTCTGGGATGCATCATGTTGGGACCTATAGACTTATGGATGTTCTGATTCCTTAGGCTGTTGTGAACTTGATGTTTGCTTACAGTGGGAGGAACATTGCTCCCCTACTCCCCATTTTTCAAACAATCCACTCGAGGGCTGTATGTGTTGAATATATCAGTCTTCTCCTCGTCCATTTTTACGAGCCTATATCTTTCGCTCTAAATCATTCACCATCTTTGTAGTCCTTCTTTGGAAACTCTCCAGTAGTTTTATGTCCTTTCTGTGTTCACATGTCAGGACAGTCAGCCAAAACTTTGACTCTATTGGACTGTGGAGACCGTCCTTCACTTAGCTGTGTGGAAGTGAGAAAATGGGGATAACTGGAGAAATTTTGGAGGTAATGGGAGCTGTCACTCTGTCTTGCGATTTAAAAGAGAGCACCCGGCCCTCATGCATAGATCTTGACTTAAGTCAGCACATGTGTATGCAGTTATTCACTTCTGCTGTGAGAAGCATCTGAGTGACTTGTCACAGCCTGATGCTTGAGGTCCCTTCTTGTGGTTGGAATTCAGAAATAAATCATGTTGAAAGAAAATGCTGGAAGTGCAAATATTTCTGAATATGCCAGGATTTGCTCTAGCATATCAATTTTGTGCCATTTTCCTAGCTGAATGAGCTTTTTGAAATAGCACCAGACCCAGGTATAATAAGAAAATACAGGAAAATATCTTCTCTTTCCTCTTCACTGTGTCTGCTGGCCTAAGATATTCAGTATTCCAAAGAAGGTCTTAAAATGGTAATTTTGATAATGCATGGGTGGTTATCTTCAGATAAGAGTAATGCATATAAAAGCCTCATAATTATGTACTTTCCCTGACTTAGGTGTCAGGATGAGTAAAAGTAATAACATTGCATAAAAAAGCATGAAAATCTACCAACACTGTGAAGAGTAGATTATGAATTTATATTAATATTGCACGTGTTCCTGTTCTCTAACCATTCTCTAACTGTCCAGTCAACAGATTTACTGATTACAGTAAGGGAATGAGGTTATGATTCATTGCTCATTTCTGGAGTAGAGTTTGCTGAAATCAGTCAACCCACTATGGCATAAACAACAAGTGAATCAACCCTACAGGGTTAAGACTATTTAATTTCCTTTAGGAAAAATATTCTTCTATGTAGGACACATACCAAAACGGTGAATCAATGTGCAGTGTATATACACAAAGCCATGTTGGACTAGATCTTATGTTGCATTGTCTCAAGCACAGAGATGGCAAATGGCTCTCTACAAAATGCTATTATGTCAGTAGAGATCCAAGATGAAAGGTAATGTTCAAGTCCAGACTCATCTATCACAGCTTCAAAATCCACTGCTCAAATGCAGACTCAGGCAGAGATCCTGAATGCAGTGAAGCAAGAAAATTTGGGTCCAGCTGCTGATCTTTGAACTCAGAATTTCCTAATTATACCGTGGATGTTTCCCACTGAGCTGTGAAGAGGCAAGCAGTCAGTAAGGCAAATGGAAATTGCATGTTAGTGGGACTTCTGTTGTTGAAGCTTACTGAACCTGATATTGTCTGAGGGCTAGGTGGTGTAGACTGAACTGCCAGATCACAGTATCTCTTTTTTGAATGCTGAGATAATAGGTATAGGCAATTACAAGTCTGTGAATTTTGTAAAAAAAAAAAAAAACAGAAAAACCCCACAATTATTGAGAAGTTATAGAGTCCTTTAAAAAACTATATCAAAGGAATGAAAGATGAGCAAATATTTTATCTTGCCAGAGCAATGATTAAGGGAAAGGAGGATATATTACAGTAATTTGTAGGGAGTGAAAAGCATTTTATCCCTTTTAGATTTAGCATTAATTTTCATCTGTGTAGCCTCGTTATACCACCTGTATATTAAAGATGACAGAAGGAAAGTAATTAAGTATTCTTCCTGGCAAAAGAAAAAGAAGTAAATTTAACCCAAGAGCTTTTGCTTTCTTCCCTTGGGTTATAGCTAAAAGCAAGAGGAAGATGCAGAACCTTCTGTCACCAAGTCTAGCCCTGGGAAGTAGACCAAGGATAACAGATAAGGAAAAAAATTGTCTTTGGAAATCTATAGGTCAGTGTACAGCAGTTGGGTCTGGTCCCTCTTTCCTTGGTATTTTTAAGTTCTCTGCATCTGTGATTGGTGAGAGGACACTCAAAAGTTTTGAGTTCAGGCTGTTAATTTTATATGATCCAGCTGTTACACTTCTAGTTTTAAACAATAAAAAGAGCAGTGAGTTCACATAAGGACTGTTAATGTGCACTATTAACATGGTCTACTTAGCTTGGATATCATTTTATTCCCCAGAGCTGGCTACAGGGTTCTTCCTTGGAGAATTTAGTAACTAAACTGAATCCCGTGAAGAAAAAAAAAGTGGTTTTAAACACCTGACAAAACTGTCTTGGGTCTGTTAATATGATAAAAAGAATGATTCTATTTAAGTTCCCATTGTCATCACATAATCACTAAACACAGACATTTGGTATTAAATGATATACTTCAGTATGTCCAACACAATGCCAAGGGCTGGCAGATGTGATACACGGCAATGGGAAACCTTTTCAGGACCTAAAGGATATCTAGAGGCCAAGTGAGCTAGAGCACTACAGTTATCTGTTTGCAAGAAAACAGTCATCTGTTAATTTCACACAAATGAAATAGTGTGAAATATTTAAGGAAAGCTAAGGAAGTGCCTAGATCCTTCTCACTCTAGAATTTTTAACGCACCAACAATGATAGGAAATAGAGAAATAACAGAATTAAGTTGTTACATGGAAAAACACTAAAACCGTGCAGTGAACAAACTCTTCACACCTACAGATATATTCCTTGAGTACAATGAGTTGGCACAGATCTGTTAATTTCTGCAGAACAGAGCTACTCTATGGGAAGACACAGAATTTAGAAGTTCTGTATGTTTAGCCTTGAATGGTATGCTGTTTTTTTCCCCCCCCCACAAGATTCAAGCAGCAAAGCCTACACACATTTCAAAGCTGTAGAAGTACAGCACGCTGTTCCCATGTACTCGTTCACACAGTTTACAAAGAGCAAAGACATTTTGGTTGCCAACGGACCACAGGCAAAAAAAAAAAAAAAATGGAGAGAGAGAGAAATTAGAGAGTTAATGATAAAAGAAACACTGTGTGGAAGACTGATAAGAAATCTTTGAAATGCTTAACAGTCTTGCAGAACAACTCACTTGTGACAAAAGATGTAGTTCAATACGGCCTTCATGTAGCAGAAGATGAATACAGACAGAGTAAGTATTCACCAATTGGTATATACATGATAGTTGTATAGGAGAATATATCAAAAGTGAAGCACAAAAAAATCTCTTGCCAGTTTGTGAAGAATCCATGCAGATGAAGTGTCCTCTAATAAAATTTATCTGATCATGTTATTTTCTGCTAGTGAACATGCATACAGCTTGTCAGGTCTTGGTGACACCAGTATGTTTCAGAAGGCTTCTGACACTGCTAGGAAAGATGTCCTGATGCTTTCAATTTCTGCCACTGCTGTTCTTACAGAAAGAGTGATTTTAAGACTTCTGCTTCCATCCAGAGCCTAACAAAAAACTTTGTATAGCCACCTAATTTTCTTCACATTGGATATTAGGAAAAAATTATTATCAGAAAGAGTGGTTAGTCATTGGCACAGGCTGTCCAGGAAGATGGTAGAGTCACCATCCCTGGAGGTGTTCAAGAACTGAGTAGATGTGGCACTGAGGGACACAGTTTAGTGAGCATGGTGGTAATGGGTTGATGACTGGACCAGATGATTTAGTGGTCTATTCCAACCTTAATGATTCTATGTGATTCTGTGTGATTCTAATTTGTTATTGCTCTTTGGTTTTAAAACTAAATTCTGTACCTTTTTTTAGTTGCATCCTACATGCACAGAAAAAACCTTATTGATATTTTCCTAAATAAACCACAACTAGAATTCACGCTTTGTATGGTTAAAATTATTGAATGCACAAAGGTTATGACTACAGACTTTGCTGCATGAGAATTGTCATCTAGGCTTTTAAACAATTCAGAAAGATGGGTGCAATAAGTGCATGTAGAGAATCTTTACTTGCCTATGTAAAATAACCAGATTTATTTATTTTGTGTTAGTTAAAATTGATTTTTAATTAACTTGATATTTAAAAATATTTTAAAAAGACAAAATAAGCAACTTTATGCCCAGTAAGTTGTACTAGTTTCATTTAGATCCTGTCTTGTTTTCATTTCCCAAATGCCATCAGACAAATGGAATTCTGTACGCATGTATGTTTGTATTTTTAAATACAAATCTTTAAAATTTTTAGTTCATGATCTCTCAGTTTGAAGGTATAAATTAAGATCTTATGTTCTGCTCTCTTGTAAACATCATGGATGTTGAGTTTTCATCATTAAGCTATCAAATCCAGAAAGCTTCAGGAAGGTGTCATAGAATCATGGAATGGCTTATGTTGGAAGGGACTTTAAAGATTATCAAGCTGAACTCATACAAGTATCTGTACTTTACTTTTAATTATCCTGGCCTATAGCAAATTCGGATTAAGGTGAGCCACACTGTTTTAAGCTGCCAGTGATACTGAAAGAAGCAGTGCTCTCTTTCCTCTTTTCCCACAGGTGGTCACACCCAAACCTCACTTGATGTCAGAGAACTCGTAGAGCTGAAAACTGAACAGTCTTCAAGGAAAAAAAATATTTTCCCTAACTTTCTTTATCAAACAATTGTATGGATGCTTTGTGAGGCAAAATAATAATAATAGTAATAATAATAATTAGACTGAATAACAATAGGGAGTGTGAAAGGCTGTTTCTTTCAGAGCCACTTGATTGTAAAATCTTAGAATTGTTTGAGTTGGAAGGGATCCTTCACAATCATCTAGTTCAACTTCCCTGCAATGATCAGGGATGCCCACAGCTAGAGCAGGTTGCTCAGATCCTCGTCCAACCTAGCCTTGTATGTCACCAGGGGTGGGACACCCGCCACCTCTGGGCAAATGATATTGTCTTGTAGTGTCAACTCACCTACATATATAGAGAACCTCATTTTTCTACAAGCAATGTGAATTGCAATTATCAAACTGTTGCTATGGGATAAGAGTACACATGATGATAACTATTGTAGCTCCACTACTGCTGGGTGACTTAATAAAATGAGCTAATTTATCAGTGTTTTTAAGCCCTGAGAAAAGAATTTTAAAATACTCAGTCTTTATTTTCACAATAACACTGAGTGTATAGTGCTCTACCTTACATAATGCTTTGCCATCTCTAGGCCAATTAAGCAATTCAGTTCCTAATGGCATACTGATATTATGGATAATTTCAACGTCTTTTGCTTAAAGCTGGGAAAAAAAAAAATGCTATTAAAATCTTCACTTAACTCTCAAGGAAACCCTTCTGTGATCAGAAGTATAATAGTTCCTGACCTATATGAATGCTGACTGCCTCTTAGCACGCTGCTTGCACATCAATGCAAGTTGTGCTCTTCGCAGAGTCAGGACAACAGAGTACTCTAAAAGCCAATGAATGCAGAGATGAAGATAGTACAAGAATGTGGAAAGTATATTAAGTGCTAAGATTTCCAGGAAACTAGGGTCTATGAAACAAAGATGTGTGAAACCTGTTTGGCTTTGCTTCTGGAGCACTTCGGTTGATTGCCAAATTCACAGGGCTGCACATGCGGAATTTTGGTGCATTAAAAAAGGATGCAAGCAGTGAAACATCAGGAAGAAAGAGAAAAATCCAATTCTGTAAGTATAAAATCTTTAGGGCAGAATAATTTTGAAGAACTGGGGCTTCTGAGAACAGAAATGTTTTTCCAAGCAGAAAGAAAAGCTTCACAGAAGCACACCACATGCTGTTTAGTAGCTAGGGAGTCCACAGCTTCTCCCTTCCCTGATTTTAGAGATTGATTTGAAGTTATGTACTTAAAAGTAGAAGAAATACTGTGGTAGGGATCTATGCTACCATACAAGGGAGTTAATTTGGTATCAAAATGGGGAAAAATCTTGCTTTGATAAATAGATGGGACATGACTCTTGCAAAGATTTCCTCATCTGCCTTCAGCTAAAGTAGTAATTTCTTTCTCTGTTAATGTCTTGTGTTCGTACTTGCATGTAGAGATTGGAATGTAATAAGGTTTTATTGTTTTATTTTTCTTGAGTACATTTGTTCTTGGTATCCTCCACGTGAGAGGAACTTTAAAAACTTGTTGCTACACTGCATATGTGTACACTGCATCAATGATTTTTTGCATTGGCATTCTTTCCCAATACTGTCAAAGACTTTGCTAGTGAGGATTTGCACCAGAGGTGAGGTCATCAGAATAACCACCATGTAAAATGCCTCACTGTATTGAGACAAAGACTGCTGAGTTTAAACACAGTTTAATTTATTTACTTTTTTTTTGTCTGTGGTCATATTTTGATGCATGGAAGACTTGGAAATGGACTGTTGTGAAAGGACTGAAGTTTCTAGTGTTCTACACAATGACAGTTATGCAAAATTTTTGTCTCAAAAACTCAAGGACGTGGTTTTCAGAACTGAGTCCAGGCTACATATCTCACTTTCATCTTAATTTGCACTGAACAATTGCACTGACACCAACTGGAACAAAGTTTCTCTTAATTAAATAGTTTTGGACACAGAGGCAACTCAAATTCTTGGGTTAAATTATGGATCAAAGCCTGGTTGGAGGTGGAATAAATCTGTGTGCTAAAGCCAAAAGCTTCACAATTGCAGAATGGATGACACAAGAGGAAATGAAACTATAACTCTCAATTGTCAGTTCCAAGAACAAAGGCCTTTATCTCCTGAGTAAAAGGAGATATAAGTATTCCTGGCAACTGGTTTCTTGTCATCGCTACAGGTCAGTTACTGGAAGGTGAATGCTCACACCACCAGAGGTAGAGTTTCACAGTAACTGATTCAGCTAAGAATCAGTTTGAAAAATCACGTTTCCTCATAAAATCATATGAAAGGAAAGACTTGTGAATGATCTTGTAAGTCAAAGGGAGGGCAGAAAACTCAGGAGATAAGCCAACCTTGGAATTGTGCGGGGAAAAAAAACAACAGTGCAAAGAGCTATTTCTTGGAGGTTTTGGTGGATGCTGTATTAGACAAGGGCAGAGCAGGTGAACAGCAAGTCAGTATGTCCTAGCTCTGACATAGTGGTGGAGCTGCCTATGTGGGTGACTGACCAGTTGCCATTACTGCCCTTCCTTTCTTCTGAGACTCTCAGCAAGATATCTGTTAACATCAGATGTGTTTTAAATAATAAAACAACCCCCAGCGCCCTGGTATCATTCTTTTAAAAAAGAAAACATCAATATTAAGCTGTAGTAGTCACAGTAATATGAGTTATAGAGTAAGAATCCAATGCTGGTTCTTTGTTATAATTTGGAAATAGCCTTTGTTCTTATTAATAAACTTTTTTTTTTTCAAGAGAAAATATTTCATCTACTCGTGTCTAGTTGCTGTTATCTAACAAACATGACTGCTTTCTCTTGTAGAAAAGGTTAACATTTAGAAAGATTAATTTCTTCTTTCCCAGGAAAAAACAAACAGTATTGTAATTAAATTCTTAGTGAAACAGACGGAAAGTTCCACCCACAAAATAGACATATTTCTGTAAATATCATTGAACTAACGGATGCTCAGCTGCATCAAAAATAAACACATAGAATGCTTTCTCGGTGTTAACATTTTTGATTATGATTTACTTCATTAACGATTTCTCACAGTGAACAATTATCCTAAGGGATAACAAAATCTGCAACTCTTGGTCCTGTTTTATTTTCCTGATCAACACAACTGCATGGAAATAAAATGCATTATTTTAGCTTAATAGTAAATTACACATTCATAGGAAAATGAAGATTAAATATGCTTGGATTTTGTGACATCAAGAAGTCACATGAAAAAGTTTCCATTTTCTCAGGATCATCCATACTGTGTCATTTTACAAATAATAAGCATTTAAAATTATTGACTCATTATTAGTTATCATTCAGTTCATTTACAGATCATGAAGAGCCAAACATGAGCACATTGTTAATCAATGGTAATGGTTAGAAAAATCACATCCTTTAGCCTCCTCTTTTCTTGAAGAAAAGATCAGTAAATCTTCTCTAGTATGCAAATCTAGGACACTTCATGTTTTCCACAGCCCTTAAGGCTAGAACTCTAAAAAAGAACTGTGACAGGGAAAAATGCATTTTCCAAAATGTGAATGAATAGTGCTCAAAACATAGCAGCTTTGATTTGCAAATATCACCTTAAAGCACAGTAAGATGGCAAAAAGTCATCTATGTAGGCAGTCCAAATTAAACTCCTCTTCCTTCCTTCCTCCCTTCCTCCCTTCCTCCCTTCCTTCCTTCCTCCCTTGCTCCTTTCCTCCCTTTCTTTCTCTCTTTCTCTCTTTCTCTCTTTCTTTCTTTCTCTCTTTCTCTTTCTTTCTCTTCTTCTCTCTTTCTTTCTCTTTTCCTTTCCTCCTTTCTTTCTTTCTCTCCTCCTTTCCTCCTTTCTTTCTTTCTTTCTTTCTCTCTTCCTTTCCTTCTTTCTTTCTTTCTCTCTTCCTTTCCTCCTTTCTTCCTTTCTTCTTCTTTCTTTCCTCCTTTCTTCCTTTTCTTTTTGTTTCTCTCTCTCTATTTCCTTTTTTCCCAAGTTAAAACCAGATGCTACAAAATTGAGCTCAGCCCAACACTATACAGTGAACTCAGCTTAGTTATAAAGTTGCTTATTTTTTGGAAATTTTTGCAATTTTTACAGCTGTTTCAGATGGCATATTTACATGTAAAGTAGGATTTTTTCCTCTTGCTCACAGTTGTTTCTCGTGCTGATCTGAGATGCCACATTCTCTTTCTCTGATAGTGATTGTATGGAAGAAAATTATGAATATCACTGCCCTTACCTCCTGGGAAAGGTTGGCAGTAAGTAAATCTAATTGCTTTACTTCTAGCAGAATCCCTGTAATTTCCATCCTTTCAGAAACAGATGGACAGTTGCATCCAATAAATAAAATATTAGTGTAAATATCTCTGAGCTAATTGACATTCATCTGAATGAGGGGAGGAAAACAAGATACTTACATGTTGCTAACAGCTGTGAGTATAATTTACAGCATTAATGGCTTCTTATACTAAACCATTATCATGGGCACAAAGATTCTGGAATCTAATTTATCTTCTTGAACAGTGAAGCTGAATATGAAGATAGCACACAGGGCTTGTTGTATAGTAAATTACATATATTTGGCAGTATAATGTAGACAATCTCAGATAATTTCTTTTCCTGAGGAGAAGATCACGGCAGGGCTTTAGTTCTTCATTTGTTCTTAGCTATCTAAGAGATAACATTTGTGTTTAAAGAATATTTAAAAGCATTTCTTCCTTTATAGAAACGTACAGGGTTCTACCTGTTATCTGTTTATAGACCACAATAAGTCTGAAATTGCCTGGATTTCATCAATATCACTGAATACAGAATTTATCATTTATGGTGAAAATGACTTAACTGACACCACAATACGATGATCAATTTTCTGTTTGAGGTGTCATATCTGTTCTTGCAATATACTGATTAACACACTAATATTTACCATCACTAAGAATGAGGAATAGAAGGCGTGTTGAAATGACAGGTAGCAGAGCATGCAGCTGAGTACTGTCAGTAGCACCTAACACAATGTTTGATCCTAGGAACTACCTTAATGTTTAATTAATGAATAAGAGTATTTCCCATAAGATTTGCTGCTGTACTTGTTCCTGAAATTCTGTAAGAAGAGTGCTTTTGGCTTGATGATAAGGTTGTTATATTAGTTTTTATTTACTATTTTAAAGGTTTGAAAAGATGCACAGGTGTGTAAAATCTTAACAACCTTAATAATATGCATCCAGACAATGTACAGGTCCCCCTCAGTCCATCCCAAGCCCCTCCAGAAGTCTGAATTTATGGACACTGTGTTCAAGTTCAAGCTATAAAACAGTTTACATATTTCAAATGCAATCAGGCTATTACATTTTCCTACCTGATAAAAAAAAATCAAAAATCCTTTCCCCTCATTTTTCATTATGTGTTAGGTTTTGAAAAAATCAGTGACAGAAACAGAGAACTGCTGGTGGATGCAGTGCTGACTCAAGTAATCTCTGATAGCTCTCTAACAGATAACACATCTTGCTACACTGCACAGCCACTTTCAGACAGATAATGTGCAATTCTAATTCAGAAAGTGTTTGAACATAATGTTTCTGTCTTGCTGCCTGATCCTTCAACTTATGTTTCTTTGCAGTGTTAAATCTTATATTACAGACCATTGGCTCTTGAAAAAAAAAAAAAAGAAAAGTATTTCTGTGGCTGTTTAAGACCTTTTTATATCACAGCTTAGTTTTTATCTGCATTGCTGTATCATTGAATAGTCCAACAGAGAGAATTAATAGATCTTTTTCCTCACAGATGAGGATGGTGTTCAGAATTTGTCAAATCCAGAATATGATATGAAAGCAGAAAAATATTACTGTGACACTGGAAAAAAATCCATGAATATTTGGACACCTTCTAGGTGCTCATGGATTGAAACAACGGTCTCTGTCTGAGGAAGACTGGAGTGCAAGTTCTATTTTTCAAGGTATTTCCTCTAGTTCCAGAAAAGGAGAAAACAGTTATATTAAAATAATCAAAGTTCTCCTAGGTTAGAAGTGTACTGAAGATTTCAGTTTATCAGAACACTGACAGATATTTATAGAAAGAAGGATCTTCTCAGAGCATGGCATCCACAGGAGGAACAGAGGAACAGGCCTTCAGGGATAAGGGCTGGCAAGACTGAGCTTAGAGGATAAAATCACTTTAAATGAAGAATCTTCAAAGTAAGAAATCAGTGAAAGAGTTTGTGAGATTCATGCAATCTTCATGCTTCTTTGTGAGGCAAAATGCATGTGACTGCTGTATGATTCTGTGATGTCTGTGAACAAGATCCACTATGCTGACATATTTATTACTTATTGCTTATGCTCAGAAGACCATTAAAAGATTGCCACATTTATAAATTCCTTACACCATGTCTCCATGGGTGACACTTATCATTTCTACATGATTGGGGTGGATGGTTTTAGTAATCTGATATAGAATGGGCTACAGGTTTAAATATTTCCATGCAGTCCTGCAAAAACCTACCTAACCAAAATATTGGGCATTCCACTTCATTCTATAAAACCACTGATATTGTCTTAGTTGATTTAGAATTATTATGGAGAACTTTTAAAAAATGTCTACAGTGATACTGAGTTACAGAGTTTTCCACAGTATTATTGAAGAGAAAAATACCCATGTCAACTGGGGACCTTCTCATTCTGAGTTGTAGATTGGTGAAGAAACTTTACTAATAATGCTACTCTGAACATACTTCTTTGTAAAATATACAGCATTAATTCTTCACTGCTTAATTATAGAATCAGAAGTTATTTCAGATATATAGTAAGGACCTTCCAGAAAAGCTGGTAGCAGGAAAAGCTGTATCATCAGCTGAGTGATTGTTTCCTGAGGCTGTTGTACAATAAGAATATGTGATTTCAGGTGAAATACTTCTATTAGAGTGAAGGTATTAATAATTACATCATCCAAGCCACTGATGAAACCTTATCTGACATGCAACATTCTGTTAAAAAAAAGTGAACTCAAACAGGAAGAAATGCAGAGAGCACTCATGATTCATCAGGCATATGGGACAACTAGCCAAAACCAGGAGAGTAATGAACCTGAGAGTTTTCAGAAATGAAGGGTGGGAGGAGATCTGATTGCTGCCCATAAGTGGATCAGGAGGTAAGCACCAGGGAAGGAGATGAGTTATTTAAGCTAAAAGTCAATGCTGCTACTGTAACAACTACTACCAAATGGGACATGAATACTTGGTGACAAAAAACAGAGTGAATTTCTGGGACAAATTCCCTGAAGATTTAAAAGAGCAAAAAAATTCTGCATTTTTGAGATAGTGTTCATCCACTTTGTGCAAAATGGCTAGTTACCTGGATCTTCACTCACTAGGCATGAGAAAGGGGAAGCAAGGAAATACATATGCTGGAATCCAATCACCAATCATTTGCTGTTGCTTGGTCCAGAAGCAAAATGGAATTGTCATTTTTATAGTAGAAAAGATTGTAGGAAAAGCAGTAGGAAAATTTTGTGTTGAACCTGATCTCAGTTGCCCATCAGAGCTGGAAAAAAGCTTGAGAGAGACTCTTTGAGGAAGGGAATCTTAATACCTCATGTATTTTAGTAGTCAAAACCAATTCTACTTTGTACCCAAATTTAGATGCTTTCATTGCCCCTGGCTCACAAAGACAAATGGTATTTCTCCTTCTCTTTAATGCATTTAATTTCTATCCTTAAAGTCATTAGTCATCCCAAAAATCATAGCTAGGACATTGTGTTAGGGAATTTGAAATTCTCTAAGAAAGAACTTCACTCTCATTCTGAATGATGCTGAGAGAAAAGTTCTGAGACACTTATTCATACCTGCATGTTTTACTATTCCAGAAATACCCCACAAAAAAAGACAAATTCCTACTTTGGGACTTTTTTACATAACAGTCCTGTTCAGGTTACTGTGGGAAACCTGCTTTAGCAAGTGGTTGGACTTGGTGATCTGCAGAGTCCCTTCCAACCCCTGTGATTCTGAAAGACAGGAAGGAAGAGAGCTTAAAAAAACAAACAAACAAACAAACAAAAAAGAGGTAAACAAGGAATAGAAGTGCAGCAATTAAACAACCTCCAAAATGTGGACATTCTGAGAAGTGATGTAATTTAGCTAGAGACACTGAAGTTGGTCCAGCATATGGCAGAACAGAAAATGCAAAAAAGTCAATTGGTACAAGGTGAAAGGATGAGAAATTCCAAGAATACAGGAAAGACTTATTTCTTTAGTGCCAATTTCTTCTGGAAAGCATAAGGAGATGACTGTTTGTTTAATCTTGGGATACAGGAAAGAGAAAGCTTGTACATTTCAAGATCGAGGAGAAAAAAAATTGAATATTAAAATAACACCATAACAAGTGTTTCCTAGCTCATTTTAATTTGAATTTCTAGATGAGCATATTTTTCTTTTCCAATTTCTTATCTGAACAGAGAAAAGCAGTAGCTGAAGGTTAATAAATAAAACCAAGCACTGTTTTCCAGGCGTCAGCCCCTCCTTTCTGCTAATTACAGGCACTTTTCAAGCTTTTCATACCAGCTTATTTGTTTTTCAGTGTATATCATCTCCACAATTCATTTCCATGAATCTGATTATTTCCATTTTCTGCTTCACACAATGAATCACATCTTTGTTTCAAGAGCTCCTTATCTCCTGATGCCCTTTGAGATCAAAAGCATTAAAATTGATACATTAGCTGTTTTATTCCATTACATTAATTAGGAATGAAGATCATGTTTTCAGAAATTACTTGAACCTTATTAAGCATTTATTGAAATCACTGCATTTTAAATATACACATTTGTAGAACTCCTTTAACAAAAACAGGAGAAAGAGAAATAATCTAGAAATCAAACTATCACATCTGGAGTAGACATAGTTACTTTAAATCTGTTGTTATCATTTGTCTCATAGGCAAAAATGCCCAAGGTAAGTAGTCAAGTACTCTCCTCTTTAAGAATAGAATTTTCCATGGTTAGCAGACAGGGTGTGTTATTGTTCTGATTAAGAGTTATGTCAAATCCAACTGCTATGTTGAGAAGATAGTTTTGATTTTTTTTTCTTGCAGATATTTTTATCTGTATTTGACTACTGTGATTCCCCTTTGGATGGACAATGGGGCAGCTCTCCTTTATATGTTTATGTGTTTTAATTACCAGTTATTTCAATTTAAAATATCACACCTCTATTAAATGTAGGAATTTGAAAGAGGCTTCTGGCACAAAATTAATATAATCTCTCTCCACCTCTCCTGCTTGTGCTGGTGCATCAGGTACCCAGATGCTCACACAGATGTTGTTTTATTGTGCTGGAAAGCAGCTGGATGTCCAGGGGACTAATTCAGACCCATATGTGCAGCACAGAGCAAGCACTACTGTGCAGAAGATTGGCAAAGAATAGGATGGAGAGAGCAGTGGAGAAGAATCAGGTGAGGAAATTGCAGTCCACCATTTCTCCCTCTTCTTTTGGACAGCGTATCCAGTGGCTTCAGGGCAGTACAAGAACAGAGAAACTGTGGGATATTCTCATTGTTTCCCTATTTCAGCTACAGTGCCCAGATGTTGGAGTCTGGATCTCATGGCAAGGCTGTGATCCAGTGAAGTTCTTTCAGCAGGTGGTCCACAACAGTGCAGCCATCTAAACATGTATTTGAATAGAGTTGAAATTAATGAATTTTGCTTAGGAGAAATAGTTTGTGGGTGAATTTTAGTTCAAACACAGGAATGCAGGCTTTGCTATATCTGAGTTTTAGAACCTTTGTTTGGGATTGTGGAATAACATATCCAGCTATGAAAGATCCCATATATACCTTCAATTTTGCCTGCTTTGAAAATGATTCTGTGCTTCTGGCATTATTTCTAAAGAGGGAAAATAATATCGCCTTTTGCCAAGGGATTTCTGAAAGCCTATAACAAT
The DNA here is from genome assembly GCF_026119805.1 of Tympanuchus pallidicinctus. Lineage (NCBI taxonomy): Eukaryota > Metazoa > Chordata > Aves > Galliformes > Phasianidae > Tympanuchus > Tympanuchus pallidicinctus. The sequence continues at coordinate 69,024,689 of NW_026294769.1, read as the reverse complement.
TACTCATCCTCCCTGCAGACTCAGAAAAGAGAAATTCATCCAGAAGTCCTCCCTAAGCTGCTTTGTTCTGTGGCTTCTGGAGAGGCTTAGTTCTTTCTTTAAATACCTCAGAGAGTCAAAACCTAGGAGCCAAAATAGCTGCAATGAAGTTGAAAAATGTAGTGAGTGCAAACACAGGCCACCCCACTCAGGCAGCTTGGACAAGTTTTGGCAGAGCAGCTGAACTCTTGAGTGTTCAACAGCACAGGATGCCAAAAACTCTGTTTCCCACCTCTGACTTCAAATCATTTTCTTTACAATTTCACCTACACCGTCCTTTTGTTTTCATTCTGTCCTTTTTAAAATTTTTTCTTCTTAGATAGCAATGATAGGCATATTTATGCAGATTGCTTAATAGGCAAATGTATTCCTGCATGTGCTCTAATGTGCTTCATGTCATGTTGTTCATTATTGTTTCAGGCTTTAATAATGTTCTCAGCTTGGTATAGTTAAGAATAATGAAGTATTTATTTCTATTCAAGAAGCTAATTAAAAGACTCAGTTTTATTTCTCTTAGGTGGGTTGATAGCTTAATTATAGTTGTAGAAGTAAAAAAAAAAAAAAAAAACCAACCCATTTATATGTTGGGTGGCCCTGTATAACTACACTATGTCTCGGTTTCCATTTTCTCCATGACATTGGGTATTACAGTTCCATGAAAAAGAACAATGCAATGCAGTTTGAAATAGCTACGCTTCTGCTAGCGAGCAGCAACATTACGATGAGCATTCTCAATGTGAGTTAAAGTGAATACTATTTAGAGCTGAAACAGAGTTTTCCATTGTATGTCTGAAAGAAGAATGGGACCTGGCTATTGTCTCCACTTGCCACATCCAGTTCAGATCATAAGAGATGGTGTATGGCCTTGTGCCCATCCATCCCAGGCTTAATCCTTCAAAGTGGTGAAGTCTATGGAAACTCTGAGATATTCTGTGATTCACGAGGTTTTGTCTTTGTTGTGTTGTATGCTAGGAGTGATTTGAAGTTATACTGTGATGCTTTCCTAAGAGTTTGCCAGAATTACATTTGGTATTCATTGTTTTCTTGTTATATATATATATGTATATATGCATGTATATGTTTATATGTATATTTGTGAAAGAATATAAATGAGAAATAAATAACAAGGACATAAAGAAACTCTCTCAGTCAGACCATCTCTAGCCTAGTGGAAATAGAAATTACTGCAAGCCCTCCACTCCATAAAACCCTGGTTCTGCACACTTTCAGAGTCCACAAGGAAAGAATTGCCCCTACAGCCTAACTCAGCAAGCAGAGGCAGAACTGCCTGTGGTACTCCAGCTGGGAAATAGGGGCAGTGGGACAAGATTAAAACCTTGGGTTCTGTGAATTCTGTCAGTGCTGAGGGAATGACCATCCCGAGAAACCCTGAATCTTCTGCTCTCGGGGAGCTCCTCTGGATGAATCTGTCTTCACCTCTACCCTGATTTCTGCCACCAATTCACCCCAGCCAAGTGGTTTATCTAAGAGAGAATGGAGAGAGAAGAAGTGGATATCCTGCTGTGTTCACATAAGTTTGAGTCTTGAGAGGATCCTATAAGGAACATCACATGTGCATCCACCTTATGGGAGGAGACTAAAAACAATAAGGAAAACAAAATCATATCTTTCTTATACTCAACATCAATATTTTCTGAATTCTTTGGAGGAAAATTAATCTTGTTTGTGATTTGATTGCAATGCCAGACTTGTCAATCATGGGTAGCAGGAAATTATCCTGTGATAGTAACCTTTCTAGCCAGGTTCTCCCCTACCTATTTCCTTCATTCACAGACTATAGAAAACACAATCATTTTCCCTGCTGCCAAGCAGAGTAATGGCTGCTTCTGACCATATCGACTACCCACTGCTTATTGAGTCTGGTAACAGGCTAGTTCCTTCTGTTCATTTTAGATTATAGTCTTCATTTCAGATGTAGTTTTCTCCTATTTATTTTTCTTTTTACTTCTTTTCCAGTGATTAAAAGCAACTTTGAAAGCTTGTAATAAAAAGGCTTAAGAAAAGATTTAAAGGCATAACTACAGTAATGCAATGACACTAACGGGCTGGCTTCTTTCCTCAAAAGCTGGTTTGTCAGATGGAGAAGGATAATTTTCAGACAATCAGGAACTCTCAGAAGAGAGAGAGCTGAAAAGCTGCATAGAGAAGAAGCATATATTTCACTAATGGAATTGTTTTTCACACCCTTAAGATGAAACGAGGCTATCTAATAGGAGTCTGATGAAGCAAAGAAATTCAGTGTACAGTGAACACGGGTCTCAGGAAAAGAGTGGACTGGAAAGAGTGGTATTAAAGTCAGGGTATTTATTATTTTTTGAATGATGTGTATGTTCCCATGCTTGCTTTATTTTGAAAATGAGAATGACATTTTGAAAACACCAGTGACTGGCATGGAAACAAAGAACTCAGGCTTTCAGGTTCCAGCACAGTGATATAATTATCTAAAGACAGAGAGCTCAAATAGACACACTACCTAATTAAATAAACCTAAACTGGCAGATATCAGTCATTATTTGTACTATAGATGAACAATTTGTCTCCATTTGGATGAAATCTGGTTACTTCATGGAAGAAAATATTAAGTAAACATTGGTACATTCATCCACTCTAGCAAAATCCACAGCTCAATTCCACTGGCATTTCCATAGCAACCTACTTCTAATATAGAAACTCAGCAAGTATGGGTGTCCAGCATTACATAGATTAAATATTTTTCTCTTTTTCTGCCAGCCATCAAATATGAAAGGACACTGCTATAACTGAAGAATTTGCAGAGGCTCGGCTTAGGTGACCAAAATCTGAACAACAGCCAAAAGGCTATTTAGAAGATCTAGTAGAACTTCCTGCAAGATGCATGAGATCTCTGTACCGGATTTGTGAGAGAGCCTAAGATTTAGACTGTGGTGCTTAATTAATGGAGCAACGTGTTCTAATTTCACATAGGTAACTCTGAAAGTAATGCCACTGTTTCCATGGAAACTACAACAAAGAGCACAGTAACGTTTTTTGATTGAGAAAACTCTCAGCTACGGAAAACTGTTTTTCGACATAGTCACCACCATTAGATATGAACTTTCTCCAGTGATGAACAAGAGCCTGCATGCTGCACTTGTAAAAATCTGTGGGGTGACCCGCAGTTGCTGTTGCCATCACCAATGCTGAAATGCAGCACCCATCACCTCACTGCACTCACATTCACAGTTCTCCATCAATGTTTGGAAAGTGTCAATCGATGTCAAAGGGTGCAATTTACTTCCCATGACGGAATTCAATTCCACACCTTTCTTTCTTACATAAATTCCTGTCAGACATTTTGTCAGACTGTCCCTCTGCTGCCATCTGTCACACAGCAATAAAATGTAACAAAATACTGGCAGAAAGCTTCAACCTCTACTGTCATACCATCAACAATCTTCTCAGTCACTGTGGGCAAACATAATAAAGATAATAAAATGGGAGGAATTTCTTTTGGAGCATCCCTACTTTCAGAACCAATGTCCTTTACAATTGTGAAAATGTACATGGGAACAGAAGACATAGAGAGTCTTTAAAGAAAGCTAATAGAATAGCTATTTGAGACTCCTTGTAACAGACATGACATTGATCAATACTTCCTGCAAGCGCTCAACTCAGGAGGTACAAAATGCAGTTCCGTGATTGTATTCTTTCATTGTTCAGACTTCAAACAAGGCCAAACACTTCAGGGAACACTATTTAGGATTCATGTTCTTGTACATGCCAGGATCTTTCTGTTGTAAAGACACACTTGTTTTGCTGTGATAGTGACCCGTTGGGAAACACAGAACCACCTTCTCTAACGTAGTGTTAAAGTGATGGGGTTTGCGTTGTCAATGAAATAAGCTCTACACTGAGGACTACGTAGGTGAAGCTACAGAATGGTGCTGGGATGGGCATGCTCTAAGGACATGGGGATCTCCAGTTGACACTGTGCTTGCACAACACTTGCCTAGCAATAGGCAATTTTCAGCATGCAGGGATTTTTCTCCGATAGTCCATGTCTTTTGCAAGTGGAACCTTCTCCCTGTTGCCTTCCACGCCCTTGAGGAACCATAAGGAAGGCAAAAGATCTCTCTCACATCTTGAGGATGTTGTTATATCTCTGTGCATAGTGCTTTGGTCACAGAGAGATGTTGTGCCTGATTGTCAGCGTTACCCAGTGCCACATGATGGATTTGTTATCAAAGGAGAAAACTAAACAAGTGCCTGCCTATGGATGACACATCAGAGGACTTCAAAGAGGTTTGGTGAATGGGAGGTAAAATTTCAAGCTCTTCCTGAAGCCCAGCACCTGTCCAATCCAGATAGGAATATCACTCAGAGGAGTCTTTCCAAATTTAGCACTGTGTTTTGGGATATGTTATTTAACTTCCACGTCAATTTTAATTGTCCTGTGCAGTGGTTGTTTGAACTCCACAGTGAGTGTTCTGAGAACTAAGGTATTTTAATCACTAAACTATTATTTGTTAAAGTAAGTAACTTATAAGAAATTTACCACTGGGTCTTCCAGATGGGATAAGTCATTCAGGCAGTAATTGATATTTTAATTGGAGAAAAAAGGAAATATTAAAGCAAAGAGGGCAGAAGTAAGAGGACATGATTTAATTACTTGCAGAATGATGTGGCTCCACACTGGCAGCCACTGCAGACACAGGGAGGTACGGAATTAAGAAGAAAATAAACAGAAATCTGGGATTGCACTGTGGGCCAGAATAGACAAAGTGCTTAGAGAATAAGAAGGAATAAATGTTCTACATGACAGAGACAGACTCAGAAACAAAAAGCAACCAAGAGCTCTGCAGGTCATGCCATCCTTGGGAAAGAAGAAAAACTAAGAAAGACTTCACAATAGCCGTAGCCTAGAATAGTGTTTTTCTTACACTTTCAGATCTATTTCGTATACGAATATATACTTCATGGAAAAACATAAGCTGTCCTTTCCAGTGTTACCCACCTTTGGTAGTCAGAACTTCTTGTACCTCTAGTGTTACCCACCTTTGGTAGTCAGAACTTCTTGTACCTCTAGGCCACAAGGCACAGACTCTCTCATCTTCATGCCAGCCAGGCTGCAGGACTTTTGGAGCAGGAGGGTTATATCCATCCTGATAGCAAATGGAGTCAGCCCATCTTTGGTGGCACAGTGAGGCAAGTCCTCCAACCATGTTCACTTTGGCTTACCTATCTCACACGACACGTGTGATCACAGCAGTACTTGACAAAAAGACTATGTTTTGCACTACCACTCAGCCTCAGGTTTGCACATACTGAACACTGCTTCATTGTGATGTTGATATGGGTAAAGACTGAGCCATGGAAATTCATCAAAAATGTGTGTGCAGGAAGAAGAGTAAACACAAGCATATACACTGTCAACAAAGCTCAAGGGATTTTACTGGAGGGAGAGGAGGCTTTTCAGGCTGCTAGATACTTCTTCAAAAGAATAATTCTTTAGGAACTGTAAGCACTTGAACCTGTAGGTCTTATTTACTCCAGGAGTTTCTGTTAGTCGCTAAGTATTCTTTATAAATGGAGAACGTATATTCTCTACATAAAATTGTAACAGTAGACATAATTCAAGTGTATGTTATTTCACTGTAAAAGCATAGGCAGTATTTTGGTTTTTTTTGTTTGCCTTTAGTTTAGGTGCTAGTTTTTCACTCAAGGCAGTTCACAACCCAGAAGAGATTAAGAGAAAACTTACTTCTGAAACACAGGAGTTTATATGTCCTCCTAAGCCATAACTTTCTTCTTTTATGGGAAGATATGATTCAAAACTGCTAAGATCTTCTGGTGCCTGCAATGAGCATCCATGAGTCCCCACTGTATGCTCTCAGCATTGGGAACATTCTTTGTCCCAGCATGTCACTATTTCCATGTGTCAGCAGGGTGACTTTATAAACATGTATCAGTACAGACAGACTTGTAATGTATAGATCCATTATATGAAAATGTGTTAAAATGGTGCTTGTCCTTCTCCATCCTTCTTGTCTTTAACTTTTTTGTTTTGGTAAATTCCTCTCTGGGTCAAACAGGAGATTTGTCATCTGCTTCTGCATATTCAGGATAACTCTGAACTTCCTTGTTTATGATAGTGGAGCTAATATAATACTCCACTATCATAAAAAATACCTCCTCCATTTTTTGTTGCATTTTGTATTTCAAATGTCATTTGCTAAACCTGCAAAAAGCTGCAATACCTCAATTCAAATACTGTTGAAATCCTTATTTTTCTTTTTCTGGCTCTACATACTCCTAAAATTTCAGGAAACCATAATTCCTCTTAATCCTCAAACTCCTTATCTCCTCATATACAATAGAAAGTATGAAACCATGTATATATGACAAGGGAAAGAAAAATTTTATTTGTACACTAGTTGATTTGAGAAAATAAGTACAGGACAACAATTCAAAAAGTCTCTGAGACTTCAATGTTCTTAATTTGTTTAAGTCATTCTGGTCCTCAGAGTGCTAGCACTCTATGCATCATGGCAGTACCTTTTCAGGTTCCTCACTATGGTCAGAGATCATTTCCATTGTGTTGAACCAATGTGAGACTTAGTAAATCTTTGGCTGAATCCTCCAGTTTTCATACATTTTTACAATGCAATCCCATTACACAACTCTTTAATTTCCATGACATTGGTTCTTACAGGAATCTTGTCCAGATTGACATTGAAAAATGCCATTCATATTTAATTCTTATTCTTAGATTTCTTTGACTTCTCTACATTTCATAGTTGCTGTCCAGAGCACAACTAAGGACCGCACTGCAAAGCTCTGGTTACACACAGAATTATTTGCAGACAAGTCTGAAGAAATTATTTGATAATTCTTCTGGTTTTGTTCCTCTAGTAATTCACAGGACAGATGTTTTAGAGCTCCAGGAAAACTTCATCTGAACTGGAAAGAGCAACTTTACCTTATATGCAACGTTAATGCCAATTAAGATGTCAATGAGACAGTAATTATTTTCTAATTACAATTGACAGTAACAATCATACTAGACTGCAAGTAGTATATAAACGTTAACAGAGTTAAAAGAGTGTAAATAGAACTCAGCCATTTACTTGAGTGAAATAAGAACTATTTTGAAGCTGATCACATTAAGCTGGAAGTGTGACTGATACACCCAACCTCTGCCTCAGTGACAGTCTGCAATATGAGCTACATCTTAGTTTAAAATGATAATGGTACTTAGTGTTACCTGGGGGAAAAGAGACGTAAACATCTCTCAGTCTAAAAATATGAGTCTTGTCCCAACAAGATCCAAATTCTGAAAAAGCTAGATGCTTCAGTGTTCAGTGTCTCTGCCTCACCTGCGCATTGCATATGTGCCATGTGATGGAAAGTGAGCGGCCTAATTTTATCAAAGTTAAACCTGACTGCTGAGCAGAGAGATTGCATTGCAAGAGGAAACCTTTGTGTGCCAAATGAAAGCATGAAGGACAAAAAGCCAGAAACAAGGCCAGGAAAATCAACAACCTTGCAAAGCCTTTGAGTTTGCCCTTGGATTCAGTTTGAGTTTCTAGGAGCACTGCCATATGGATGAAGCATAAAATAAAACTAAAATAGCCCCATAAAATAAAGGATCAACATTTCTTGTTAATGTGCTGAGGGACTTCTCTGAAATTCTGGCCCACACACAGTGTGACACTGTTTCTGTCAATGACCAAAACAAATGTGGATCTCTTACTTAGTTCAAAGATAGTAGTTTTGGTTTTGTTTCTGTTTTTTTCTGTTTTTTGCCTGTGCCAAAACTCCCTGTTGCTGTCCTTCAGAAAGCTCTTTGTCAAGAGCTGTACTGGGAAGGGCTTGTTTCAAATACCATCTCTGAGCATCCTATTGCAGCCCCACAGATATTCGCACCTGTCTTCTTCACACCAGTCCACGAGGAGAAATAGTGGCTATTCTCTTTTCAGAAGATGAAGGCAGTTTGGGCTATGCTGCTTCTTAGGTGCTTTGATTCTAAAGCATTACCTTGTAAATTCCTGATTCCTATATCAGAAGCAATTTTAGACATCTAGAAGTCCCATAATGGGGCTAAAATGCCAGTCCCTCTGAGAGACTGTATAATCACACTCGTGGAAAGTCCAGCATTATCTCTTTTTGCCTGATGGTTCTCCATCTTGTTTCTTGGGTTAGCTGCAAATCTCCTAATTTCTCTTACACAGAAACACCCTCATTTTCTATCAGGCAAGTCAACAGACCACTTCAGGATCTACTTCATGGAACCATCACAGTCCCATCATAAAGGGTCCCAGGATGGCTTCAGTCATCCTAACCAGTCCTCAAATGAAAACAGGTTATCTGCAACAAAATAACTGGAAAGTATAGTAAATGAGCAAAGTAAAGCAAAGGAATGATCCGAAATATGACTCAAAATGGAAGAGAATGAGTAACTGAGCAGCAGGCAGAAAGCACTGTTGGGGTGCAAGGTGCTTCTCATCTAGCAGTCTCAGACTTAGTCTGGATAATGAGTTATTTGCTGTTTGTGGAATACAAAGAGGAATTGCACAACAGATTGTGCTGCAGATGCCATTGTTTAAGGGCTTTTTTTATATATGTTTTGCTTTTGGGGAATAAAAATGAAGTGGCAAACAACATTTATTGTTGGTAGTTACCAGGGTTATTCCTGGAAGCAGAAAGTGTTATGAAGTTATAAGTTGGGTAACAAAAATGAGTACATTTTTAACACAGTGTTATTTCATTTTATGTAGTAATACATTTGAAAATGGGAATAAGGGAGCACTGTAATGAGAAGCTTTAGAACACATTTAATTGGGAAATGTAGAAATGATGTATTGTTTTAGTAAACTTTCTCAAAAAAAAAAACAAAAAAAAAAAAAACAAAAAAAAAAACCCCAAATTATTATTTGCTAACTTTTTCCAAGTGCAGAAAAAATCAGAATAAATAAAATAATGGGAACACCATAAAGTTCAAGATATCTGCTTTGGAATACAACTTTCTTGCTTTTTAAATATATTTACATGGGCATATTTGGTAAAGACAAGCACAGGACTATTTGTGTTGAATTATAAGCAAAAAACACAATCTGTAAAATAGATACAAGTTTTCTACAGTTAAGGGTTTCATTCCATTTCTTCTGAGGTCTAAGCACAAAGACCACTGTTGACTTTACTACAAGTAGTATCAGTCACTGTGAAAGAAACAAAATTACATACTGAAAATTGTTGTTTACTGGACTAAATAATTAATGGCTAGCGACCCAGAGAAGAAGAGTAAATAAGCAAACAAAAGAGTAAATAAGCAGGCAAAAGATAGAAAAGAATTGAGTGAAAACTTCATTGAGGACCTTGAAACAAAAAATGTGATGAAAAAATTCAAAATTTTTCCTACCTTCTTATCTGCTCTACTGCCTTTTTGCCTCCCCTCCTTTTTGCCTCCCCTCCTTTTTGCCTTCCTTTCTCTATCTTGGTTGGGTGGTGTTCTTCCATTGTTTTGGAGCCTGAATAGAAATCTCTTGTTAGTTCAGGTGTATCTTTTTTCATCCAAAGGAACAGGCATTGTTCTTGCACGCTAAGCAAGCCTGAAGTTTTGTAATAGTGAAGTACTTTTTAAATTCAAAATATGTGCAGGTCTGAGCTGAATCACTGCTTCTTTCTGATCAAAGTCATCTGTCAGTTACATGTGTGACACTGACCAGTGCATCTGTCTTTGCTGTTTTTGTTACATCTGTAACTTAGGGGTTGTCTCGACAGAGATTATAGAATCTTTAACTAAGATATATCTCAGTGGTCTTGTCCACATTTCTTTCCTATTTACTGTAGAGGTCCCTGTTGAGTCTTCCACATTGCCCCACCACTGAGATTTGGCTTTGTTTTTCCTTAGCTTTTAGAGCTTGCTCCACCAAGATCTTATCTATACTGAGTGGCTAATAAGCCCCAGGGCTATGTTGCCATCCAGGGGCATCCTGGGGAAATGGGCTGGCAGAAACTTCATGATGTTTTGAACTACTGGATCAAGTTGCCGAGAGAGGTGGTGGATGCTCCGTCCCTGGTGACACTCAAAGTTAGGCTGGCTGGGGCTCTGAGCAACCTTATGGAGCTGTAGGTACCCCTGTTCATTGCAGAGGAGTTGGACTAGATGACCATTAAAGGTCCCTTGCAACTCAATGTATTCTATGATTCTACTAAGCTCGAAAAGAAGTGCAAAATCTTACACCTGTGAGACTGTTGCACTGCTGTGGTAGACAGTCAGCTGTGATGCAATAGCCACAGTGGTGCAGTTAATTCTGCAGGTGCAAATCCACAACACACCTCTTACCAGCAGCTGTAATCTTAATCAGTCAGAGCTCTGACAACCACTTCTCCTGAAAATGCAAATATGAAGTTAAATTTGTACTGGAGTTTGTGGCTCAGAGTCCAGTTTTAGATTAGCTAGGTGAGTAGCGATAAAAAGACGACTGCTGCAGGCTGGAATTAAGCACAGAATGTCTCTGATGTTGTTCTGAAAATAAAACAACAATTGAGCAACAAACTCAATGCTGAACCAGGTGCACGAGTAGGAAATTGTGGTCTAAATTATAATCTCAGTAACACCAGTGGAATAATTCCTGGGAAAGCAACAATGTAAATGTGAAACACATGTTGTTGTACGTGGGGGGAGATCTCACCAACATTTTATAGCCACAGACGTTATCATGTCAGCGTGGTAGAATGCTTAAAAATATAACATGAGCCTTTTCTGATTCTCTAGATGATCGGAATGTTGGTGTTAACCATGGAGAAATCCCAGCCTGAAGTTTGATCCCGTATGCAGAAAATACTGCAGTGTTTTACAAAATTGAAATAAATGAACAGAACAGAATCAATACCTGGAGGCATGGAGCTGCTTCAAATTTAGTAGCATTGATTACAGCCTGGTTGTTTAATATCACACACAGGGGGATCATAACTGTTTTCAGGAAGAATAAAATGTTCTATGCAATATCTGAGAAACAAGACAGAAAGCAAAGACCATTAAAACAAATGCTAGGATTTTTCTTTTATTAGTCAGATTTTTTTACAGCCAGAGCATGTAGCATTAGTTAGATAATTAGAGTGAGTATCTCATAAATAAAGTGTGTTTCTCAGTATAGCATACAAGTTGCAGTAATAACCGCTGTCATTAGGCTGGCAGTCTTTTTCTTGCATTTAAAACAAAGACAGAGTTATAAACTCTGACATCTGCTCATGAGTTTTGCTAACTTATGCAATGCATATTTGCATTCATTCCAAATACATATGGAGTTAAAAACAAAGTTGTATAATGGAGGTTGCTCCAAAAGTAATGCCTCCTATTTATTTCCATGGAAACTATGGCAGATACAAAGAGAATGATAGTACTATTTGAGAAAGCAAATTCTCAGCTACAAAACATAATTTTTCAACATGTTCATCACCATCAGCTATGCATTTTCTCCAGTCATGAACAAGAGCCTGCGTTCCATGCTCTTAAAAATCTGCACTAGCAGAGATGACCCACTATCACCACTGCTGAAACGCACCACCCACAACCTCAATGTGCTGACACCCCGTGTTTGGTCTCCATAAATATTCAGCAAGCATCAGTGAAAAACAATGAGTGCCATTTTTTCTGCATGGAGGAATTCAGTGATACACCTTTGCTTCATATGCACCTCCATGCCAGACAGGCATGTCAAACAGGCCCACCTGTCTCTTGACAATAATATATAACAGAATATTTGAGGGAAGTTTCCATCTTTACTGTCATACTACCAACATATGGCTCTGACATCATGGGTCACCATAATAAAAAGGAAGGCATTACTTTTGCCTTTGTAGTTTCAGTGTATAGTCAATTGAGAAAGTGAGATGCACATCATCTCCCACTCCTTCTGGAAACCTTTTTTTCCAATGGTACCTTCATTTAGCACTGTTTCTTGTCTTTAGGGTTGGAGTGTACTGGGGGAATTGAAGAGGATTTATGTCACTGCTGTCTCTTGTGTTCTTCTGAGTAAGGCATACAGGCTTACAGCTGGCAACAGCTTTATGACCAGTTACGAAGATACTGAATTGTATGGCTTACAGCTTAGTGTTGGAAAATAAACCAACTCTGTTCTGTTTAATATGCTGAGCTACAGACTGCAGCAATTCTTCAGTCAATTCAGGAGCTTTTCAGCTCCCTCCTTAAAGGAGCATTAGCATCTATCATGGGAATTATGGACAGAGAGCAGATTTATCTTTCCTACATAGATTATGGGAGTCTCACACTTTTCTGGGCTTCTTACGTGAATCTATGGAATAAGATTCCCTTAAAGATGGAGTAAGGCCTTGTCTATGGATATCTGCATATCATAGAGTTTTTCTGATTTCTGGAGCCTTACAGAGCTGATAGTGTTCTGATAGTGTTCATCATGAGAGGGAAAGGGAAAGGGAAAGGGGAAGGGGAAGGGAAAGGGAAAAGGAAAAGGAAAGGGAAAGGGAAAGGGAAAGGGAAAGGGAAAGGGAAAGGGAAAGGGAAAGGGAAAGGGAAAGGGAAAGGGAAGAGGGAAAGGGAAAGGGAAAGGGAAAGGGAAGAGGGAAAGGGAAAGGAACAAGCAAGAAGTAGTTGCACTTTAAAAATAATCTGCTGTGAAAACACCTCACCAAATCTCATTTGCTTCTAATATTTTTTATCTCATCAAAAGTATAAATCAACCTCAGATAATGCTATCATAATATTTCCCCTAAGTGCCGTGTGTAGTACTGCAAAATCAGGTGGGCATATCTAGTATTCATGTTTGAGAGCCCAGTTATGAAACTGTCAGATTCTTCTGAAGTATTTTTTCAAAAGAAAATGCCAATACTTAGCATTCTATTTAGTTCTGTAGTGCTTTCAGGTTATTAACTAATCAATCCTTACTGTGTCTCTGTGCAGCAGACAGATTTCTATCCCCATTAGACAAAAACTCTTCCCTCTAAGAAAATACATACCTCTGAGGTATGTAGTCAACTTATCTTCACACAAAAAGTTTGAATAAATATCCAAGGTGAAATTTCTTGCTTAAACCAATGAAAATTTTGATACTGGCATCAGTTGTGTCAAGCTTTCACTCTCGGGTTCTTTATTGTTCATATGAAAAAAGCACATGCAGTTCTTATATGTTCCTATTATTATAAATTAAACAGATCCTTCTGCCGGGAATTGCCATGGGGGGATTATGTTGACATGGGAGCAGTACTGACAATGTCAAAATTCTCTGTGTTTGGCACAGTTTTATTGAGTGGGATGAATGCAGTCAAAAATTCAGACTCCTTCCACTGTGTTTAAAAACGTATGTACAAAATGCAGCCCCAAGCTGAACATTCCTCAGCTTTGCTTTAAAAAGAGGTGCTCAGAACCCCCTGTAACATTTAAGTTTTTTCTCCATTGTAGCATGCCCAGGCCCATTCCCAGCTGGGTTTGAATGTCTTTGAGAAGAACACTTCACAGCCTCTCTGCCTGTATCATGACTGTAACCATGAAGATCTAAGTACATGTGTAAAACAAGATTTATATGCAGGTGAAATCTGTCTTATTAGACCAAGTAGTACAGTTAGAAAACAACAAACACACTTACATTCAGTAAACAAGTGCTCCCTTAGGACTGCAGTAGATCTTCCTGGACAAATACAAAGTTGGCTTGTTGTTATTTACCCTAAGAGAGTACTGCAGTTCTTATTCCTCATGGATTGCCGTGGTGCCTGACTGAATAGAAGCAAGCCTTCAAAGACTGTCTTATATGTACCAATCTGACCACAATCATCTTTGAGTGTAAGTATTTAATTCTGCTGTTGTAGAACAACAACAACAAAAAACGCTAGATAGAAAAACACAGTTGTTTGACATTTCTTTTTCAAATCCGGGAAACTATTTATCCTAACAGAAGAAACTTGATACTTTTCTTTGTCCAGAGACTATGATATGAATCAACAGCCTTCAAATAATCCTCAATATGTAAGCATCAGGTTTGTGTACCTCTACTTAACAAAAGCATCTTTGGTCTGCAACTGAAAGGTGATAAATTAGTGTTATTAACTGTAAATTGTGAAATTATTTCTATTATTGTCTTTGTAGATAACAAAGCTTTGGAAAGGGTCCAGAGGAGGGCGACTAAGATGATCAGGGGGCTGGAGCACTTCCCCTATGAGGACAGGCTGAGGGAGTTGGGCTTGTTCAGCCTGGAGAAGAGAAGGCTGCGGGGTGACCTCATTGCAGCCTATCAATACCTGAAGGGAACCTACACCCAGGAGGGGAGTAAACTCTTCAGAAGGGCTGATAACAGCAGGACTAGGGGAAATGGATCCAAGTTGAAGGAGGGAAGATTTAGGTTGGATGTTAGGGGGAAGCTCTTTACAAGGAGAGTGGTTAGGCCCTGGAACGGGCTGCCCAGGGAGGTTGTGGATGCCCCGTCCTTGGACGTGTTCAAGGCCAGGTTGGACGGGGTCCTGGGCAACCTGATCTGAATGTGTACGTTTGGTGGCCCTGCTAGGCAGGGGGGTTGGAACTACATGATCCTTGAGGTCCCTTCCAACCCAGGTGATTCTGTGATTCTGGGATTCTGTGAAAGCTTAGATTTGAGATTTCTTGGCTGGATTATCATTGATTCAGCACAATACAGCTGACTGCAATCAAGTTACGCCATATTAGACCAGCACCACTGAAAGCATAATCTGCCCTGGAGAATAAAAGATTATTTGATCATTAAAGCCTTAATGTGATTATAATATTTTTGGGATAAGAAAGTCAACATAATTCAGACATATATGAGAAATAGAATTGTGTTTGTTTTAATAAAGGACTTATCTTTCTAGACTGGTTTTAAAGCACGTGTTTAAAAAAGAACCTTTATCCTAATATGTGTAAAATACCTTACTTTGTTTTCTTTATCAACTCAACAAATTTTGTTGTTTTTTCTCCTGAATATTGTACATTTATTTGGCTTCAGTGAGAGTCTTGCTACAAGAGGAATTTTTTGATGTATCTATGACTTGTTCTGTGCTGCTGAGTAGGTATTGTTAAAGGATATAGGATTATTTTTGTGCTTTCATTGGTTGGTTGGTTGCTTTTTCAGAGAGACAATAGCTTTTTCATATTTCAGGAGAATCTCTTTACAAAATGTCAGATTTTCCTCCAAACTACATTGAATTGGTGTAGTACTAAAAATAATGTAGATTATTACTGAAGCAGTTAATTGCTGAATTTACAGGATGTGTAAGAATTTGAATACATTTTGAAGAGATCTATGAATGCTTGCATCAGGTTTTGGTTTCAGTTTTACATGATGAGTAATTCCACAAAAGGCTATGCTGTTAGTTAAACTTTCATAATTAACTCAGAAATATTAGATTTCATATGTTAATGATTCATGATGCTGCCAAAGATTCAGGTAAAAAAAAAAAAAAAAAGGAAAAACCAAAATCAAACCCACAAACAATCTAATTGATTGAAATGAGGAAAAAGTACATGCTTCAGAGCCTCTCAACTGTAATTTTTCAGTGTAAAATAAGATATTTTTCTTTCTTTCTTTCTGTTTAATTTTCTAGCATATTTCTAGAGAGTATTATGTATTATGCAGATAATTCTGCAACTATATTTTTCCTTATTATTTTCAGACTTTGCACAATTGTCTAATAGACTTTATTTAGAAGCCCATAAAATTATTTGCTCCTGATGAAAAATGTATGTATGTGTCTCAGTTTGTGATTCCTTTGTAATTAAAATTTTCTACAATGATCTAATCAACTGTATTCATACAAGGCCTTTTTGCTCTGAAGTGGGTAAAAGACATTATTCAATATTTATTCATCTATCTGTCGTGTGTCCAATAAGAATTAAGGTGCTTTTTGAAAAGTCTTTTTCTTAACCCAAACAAATGTAAGCACCAAAAATACTGATGCTCAAGAGAGACAGGAATAGCTACTGTGGTTTACAACAGCTTGCAGAAGTGTCAGGCCAACTATCTATGTAAAAAGGGATAGGACTAAAAACACACAATACAGATGAATGGAGGTGTCTAATACCAAGACAGAGGACATGGAGACCTTCCAAAAATATATTTTGAGAACATGTGCAGGGACTCTGCTTTTTCTTTTTCTGCCATGTAGCTTTGGTTGCAAGGTTTGATGGCGCTGAATTTACAGAATTTCCTTCAGGTCAGATCTAGAAAAGGATATTCAGTCATTTCAATCATTTATTTGACTTCTGATACATCATTGAGTGTTTGGGGATTCATTCAGCTAAAGTATGAGAAGCTTAAATAATGTTCATATCTATGCTTAGGTAACTGCGTCCCAAATTTAGCCAGAAGAGCTTACACTGACCTGTTAACACCTCTTCCAGTTATTAAGGCAAAAGATAGGATTAATTTATCCTAGTATGAGCCAATGGTGTCTACTCTAGAGAGAATCTACTCTCTAGAGATTTGACAGAACGTATCATTTATCTTTAATTAGGCACCTATGTCTGGGAGAATAAGCCACTCTCAGCAACAACCTATCAGTCAACAGTGATCCAAATGACAATTGTAATAGCATGCTCAATTTTAAATATCTCAGGCTACCATGACTTTTTTAAGCAAGACCGTCATTCTCTTAATATAGCATGTGCAATGTGCAGGACTTCAAATAGTCAGTGTTAGAGTGTCTTTGCAATGGTTAAATAATTCCTTCAAGCACACCAGATTAGACAGGAACAGCATCATCTCCTGTGGTTTGCTACTTCACCAATCTTGTTCTCACTTGCAAACTTTGCAGCTAAAATTAATCAATTGATTCTTCCTACTGAATATTCCTTGGAGAGTCCAGGTAGAAGGGTGTGTGTGATGGAGAGTGGCTATGAAGAACAGGTTCCTGATGCCTGCTGTTGTGACATCAAAGGAAGTCTAACCACTCTACACCTTATTATCAGCTATCGTCCTGAACTCGATGGGAAGGACTGGCTTTATTCAATGCTAGACTATTCTGTGATTTTTTTAATGAGACTTCAGAGTCAGTTTTCCAAGTCAGAATATTGTCTTGAAAGTGACAGGAAAAACATGATTTCCAGAATGACACAGGAAAGTGTGGTTTGGTTTGCAGCAGGTATGGAGCTATGAAATAGAATTTGACTAAAAGCCACCGTACTTTTTACTTGAATTAGTTTTCTTTTGAGTTAAATTAGCAAATAAGCCTGAGCAATTAAAAGCATGCTGGCGTAGTTTAATATAGTCATTTACTTTCAAGTAAACAAAGGTTATTAATCAGCTAGACAGCTTTGGTGAATCAGAAATTTCTACTATGCTACAAAGAAAAATCTCAGATATAATCAGGTGATGTTCTCAGAAGGCCCCATTGGCCGCATCTTTCTGCTCCTGCTGCAGTTAAGGGAAGATCAGTGCAGACCAGGAGAAGTGGAATGCTCCTGATTCTGGAGGTGTTCCTGGCATCTGGTTCAGTCCTGAACTGAGGCACGGGACTCCTGAATGGTCTTAGGTGGCACTTAAGCAGTTAGTGCCACCAGGTGAATGCGAAGATGAAACTGACAGAATCATAGAATCATTTGAACTGGAAGGGACCTTTAAGCATCTTCTAGTCTAACTTCTCTGCAATGAACAGGGGCATCTATAGATGGAGCATTTCACTGGGAAGTTCAGAACGGAGCTATGAAGAAATAGTTTGCACCTGTATAATTATTAAACTCTCTTAACCTCAATAACCGGGTGTTTACATCTAACCTATCTGCCAGGAAACGAACTGCCCTGGCTGACTATAACTCCATCCTATGCCTGGGAATTGCCTGGGAGACAGTGAGTGAGCCTGAATCACAACCAGAGTTTCTTTGTTTAATAATTCAACAGTGCAGTTTACACCATTTATAAGATATCTGAGGTTCAGGGCCTAGAAGTGTTTCCTGGTGTTGTTTAATTTATCAGTGCAAATGGAGTCTGCGAAGTATAGAAGGCATTACTCACCCAGAGAGCCCCACACAGGAAAGAGGGAAAGCCCTGAGACACTGCATTTTGCCTTTGTAGCAATAATATATTTTAATTCAATGGAACAAATGAGTTTATATCAGAGGAAACTGGAAACAAATATTGAACAGAAGTTGGAACTAACTCGAGTAGATGGTCCTTAAAAGTACGTAGAGGTGATTTTTAAAATTTAAAAAAAAAAAAAAAGCTATTTTGTACCAATTTCCCATAAAAAAATATTTTATCAAATAACAGTGGTTTTCCCAGAGATGTAGTGGGTGCCCATCCCTGTGGTTCTATGAAGGCTTACACCTCAGCATTTACTGAACTTTTTCAAGGGTTGTTCACTGTGTGATGCACATGTTAAGGACTTTCCAAACCAGATGTAATATGAGGGGCTTCTTTTTCAAATTCACCATTAGAGGCAAGCATTATGTACAACTGTCAATAGTGTAGTACTGGTTAAGGACAATGAACAGACTTCCTATTTTTTAGAGGTTATAATAATTAACCTTTTTAGCATCTGAAGTTTCTCAGAATGTTCTGTCTGTGCTGTAAATACCAGTGCCTGCTAAATGAATGTCTTTGTCATATATGGAAATAAGGATTGTTTCTGTTTTTAAGAGAAGGTCCAAAATTGAACATCAAGGCTGACAGCAGGAGGTACTTTGATGAGCTTCCATCTGGAAAGGCAGTGCATGCATATGGAAGAGAGATCGTAACCTGAAGATTAACATGACAAAGCACTGCTGCAAATTTTCAACTGGAAAGACGGAATTGCTTTCAACTCAGACAATAAATTAGATATGATTCACATGCAGGGTTAATAGTAATATCTACGGTGTCAGAAGCATGCAGTAATTACATCTATGAAGATGAGCTCTGATGCCGTGGCTGCTGCAATTCAGTGCTTCTGGAAATCCCTTCAGAAACACCAAAGCTAAAGCCCCAAATGGGGAACTCTGCAGCCACCTAATGCCTTTCAGTTTAATACTTGTTGTATACTTTAACCTCTTGTTATTTTCTTTAACCTCTATGCCAATAGACTCTTTATTTTCTGAAGCATACAAAATATTTTTAAAAATATATATATATTACCCAAAAACAGAGTGCTGGGATCAGTGGCTGTGTTGCTTTCCCTGCAATTAAAACCAGTTCTTTGCTGGGGAATTGCCACTTGTGATTAGGAAAATCAGTAGTCCAGAAGGTGGCAAATGATAAAATAGCCAAGCATTACCAGAAGATGTTTTCTGGATGGTGGGCTGCTGAAACATTTCCTTTTTCCTTTACAAACTATTAAAATTCTTTTTTTTTTTTTTTTCTTCTTTTACTTATTTCCCTTTCAGTTTGGAGTGCAATCAGATGCAGAAACTAATATGCTCAGAGAAGCAGATTCTGTTATAGATGTGACCCCAACTTCCCTTACCCCTTTGCTTTACTAGCTGGATTGTGAGGGGCTGTGTGTGTGTAATCTGTGGTGCAAATAAGGAAAGCTGAAATTGAGAATGGGCAGAACAAGATTTTAGCTTAAGATGATTTGGGGGAAATTTAGGTTATTTACAGATTTTTTTTTTCCTAATATTTCTCTTTTTTTTTTTTTTTTTTTTTTTTTTTTTTTTTTTTTTTTTTTCCCTCAGTACATGAACCAATGATCAGAAATTGGTGCAAATAATCATATTAATTCTTCAAGTTGAGATTGTTCTATCTGCCCCAAAGGCACTCTTTATTTCAATAATTTTCTTAGAGTCTTGTCTTCTGAGAAGCATTGGATCATTGCCCAGAGGGTCCTAGTATGCCGTGGGGGAACAGAAAGACATCTACTGTCTTATTTAGATCACTCAGAATAATGTAGGTATGTAGCCATTCTCACTAAAGTGGTTTATCAGCCTGTTGTATCAAGTGAGCAGTATGGTCACAGGAACCAGTAAACTGACATTTTTAACAGGGAGTGGGACAGAATAAGGAAATCTACTGAAGACAAGTCAATCTCAATTTGCTTGTTGAACTAAAGCTGCATTTTTGCAAATACAAATTCAGTAATTACTAGATGCAGAATCATTTGCCTCTCGAGTACTGAACTCTCCAAAAAAGTAAAGGTGCAAGTGTTGAAATACATGTGCATTTACATTTATACTCTAGCATATCCATATATTATCCTGTCACTTAGTGAAAGAATATGAAGAATCTCTGGACAGCAGAATTACTCATGAGAACATTTCTGTGATTCTCCCTTCAAATGCATCCTGGGTATCATCTACAGGTTTCCAGCCAATTGAGATACAGTCTCCCAGTGGTTCCCCTCTTGGTAGGGAACTTGGTAGGGATGGATGTTGGTGACTCCTGCTGACTTCCCATGGCATCTTTACAGCCTGAAACTTGTCTGGAGCTATGAGAAGAGTATCATAAACTTTGATAAATCTGCATTACTACTAGCAAAGTTTTGGATGTAGTAAAATATAGTTCAATCAGACCACTGAAAAAGACCTTGCACCCTTCTTTGCAGGTCCAGTATTTGCCTACATGTCTGACAGTAATCTCATGGTGGCCTCTGAGGACAAACTCATTTGCATCCTCTGCAGATTTTCCAATCCAAAGTAGAGACATTACTTCTAATTGCATTCTCACTCTTAATTTATGTTTCTTTTCCTGGATTTACTGTCCAAGGCTTTATCTTTTCCTCTTTATAACATTTCACTGCCTGTGAGCACTTGCAGTGCTAAAAAAACAACATACGGAGCTGAATATAGACAGGGTAGGTCTTCGGATTATTTGAATGAAGGAAAAATCATGTATGGATTACAAAATGAATTTAGCATACACTGCATCTGTCTCAAAAGATACAAAAACAGTTGGTATTTTTGACAAGACTTCCAACACTCTGATTTCACACCTTCAGTCAGGATGCTCAGCTACCTCCTCCAGGTGCTCCCTCCCAGTAATAGAAAAAGCATCCAAATCCCTCTTGTGTGCACAAGAGTCAGATGAAAGCATGTTTGGAGCACATATCAATGCACAGTACTGCTTCAACCTGTTTTGTTCGGGCTCAGAGCCTCTTAACAGGGAGCTGTGAACACGTGGCTTGGCTCATTTCAGATTTGCTCTTCCACCTGGAAAGTCATCCTCTCTCCAACTGTCATTCACTCCCTTAAATAAACAATTCATTTCTCTTTGTCATTTCCTAATCAACCCTAGTTTTGCTGATTTTATACCCTTGTTTGATATATATGGTATTATTTCCCTAGCACTTTCTAATTTTGACAGCAATTTTGTCAAACAACTGCCCTTTTTGCTATCTGTAGTGTTCTACCATTTCTCATTTGGCTGTCTTGTTAGTGGTGCCACAGGTCAATGTGGGCTATCTGCATATACATTACTTCTCTTTGTGTTCTGGAGCATCCTGCAGTTCTTCATGTTGTTATCTTGTCAGAAACACTGCAAGACAGAGTGAACCATCTGTACATCCACCTTAACTCATACCTGCCTGTACCATCTGTCACTACAGCAATAGGCGGAGGTAAGTAAAAGCCTTTAACTGACTGAAGGAAAAAAAATCTCCTTAATAAACCAAATTATAAAACAAACCAACCGACCAAACAAACACAAACAACACAAAACATGACTGCTTTTGAAACCTATCAAATGATAGTGAAAAAGAGGTTTGGCACAGAATGCCCAGGGAAGCAGTGAAGTCACTGTCCCCTGGGGGTGTTCAAGACACGTGGAGATGCAGCACTGAGGGACATGGTTTAGTGGCATGGTGGAGAAGAGTTGATAGTTGGACTAGACAATTGTAGAGGTCTTCCCCAACCTTAATGATTCTACGATTCTAAAATCACTATCTACAGTTGTAGTCAATTGGATCTTGATTTACACTGGGGACACGTTTTATTACGCCTTGGAGTTATGTCCTGTGGAGGTGGATGCATAGTGTACTTCATGTTTCTGACTCAGTTTCAATACTGGAGGCCCTCATAAACTGGAAGCTCAATCCCAAAGCCATACTGGAAAATACAAAGTGCTAGAAGAATCTTTTTTTAACTGAAATAGTTAAAGCATGGAGATGAAGCATGGAGATCCTATAATTTGCCTTTTCTATGCAAAGCAGATGGAGTAGTAATCCCTTCTTGAAAGATGACTGTCACCATACATAATTGCTGCACTGGTCCATTACAGTTAATATCTTCATGAAATAGGACTTCCACCATGTCCAGTCTTCACCTTCCCTGCTATTTCAAAATGCCTGACTGTGCTGGTTTTATTTAACATGCACAACTAGAACAACAGTGATCTGATTGTTTTTCCTCAGTATGTCTTAGTTACAGCTAAATTCCCAGAGACAAATTTAATTTCAGATCAATTCTCACTCAACACTGTGTAGACTTTGAAACCCTTCTCCCCTCACTGGGGCTGCACAATGAAGCGCATTGTAATTAGAAGTAAGTACGAAGTCCCTGCCTTTTCTTATTTAAGAAGAGTGAAATAAAGGATTATTTTCTTTTCTCCAATGAAATAAGAGCAACACAGTAAATTGCCAAGACTTGCTTAATGGTAACACACTTTCACAGCCATAACTTCCAGGTAGAAGGGCCGTATTGCTTTAAAGACCAGTCAGCAGTCCAAGAATTGGGAAGAAGTAAACTGCAGATGTAGACATGGAACACTGAATTCATCTCCATAGACAAATCAGTATTCATCTTTCACTTTAGTTTTTAATCTGCTGAAGGGTTTTGGGGGATCTTCTCTTTCAATGTGTATTTTATATTACCTAAAGCCACTGGTCTTTAGTTTGTAGAACCGTACCATAGAATCATAGAATGGCTGGGGTTGAAAAAGAGCTTAAAGCCCATCTAGTTCCAAACTCCTGCCATGTACTGGTTGCCACCCACCAGATCAGGATGCCCAGTGCTCCATGCAGCCTGGCCTTGAATGCCTCCTACAGCCTCTCTGGGTAGCTTGTTACTGTAAGTTCTTCACTTAGATCAGAAAATGGAGTGCCTCTAGAAAGGAATTTTGGGAAGAGAAGCTCTCCCAGTTCCTCTCTCTATTCTGTACCAGGAGACACCCCCTTGCTGTACGTCTGTGATCATTGATACTTCCAGAGTACAGCTTATTGTTGCAATTATTATAGTCTGAAGTTATTGTGAAACTCCTGCCCCATAATGAGACATGCTTTCCAGAGAAATGTTCCCACTGTGCCCACAGAACAACACAGTAATTCACTTGCCACAGGTATGAAAAAACTTAAAGTCTTAAAGCTGTTAAAGCATGTTTTTCAGCAGCTCTGTAGCCATGTGTCCTATCACTGTCGTCCTGCATGCACAAGGTTTTTCTTCACAGCCTTGGTCAAGCTGGCTGAGAAAAGCTACCAAACTATACTCTGCAAGCAAAAGCTCAGTCAACTGTAAACAACTTCGCCTAGGGAAATGCCATAAACTTTTAGCACTGAGTATTTCACTTGTGTGGAGATTGTATGTCAGAGATAATGGATTTAACTTGAGGATGGCCTTTTACAGAAAGTTTAATATCACACACTATGCTCCCATGATAGGCCTTCTGTCTTTTGCATGTGCAAACAGCACCCCCCAAGCTATGCTGCCAGCTGAGCTGCAGAGAATTGTCCAATGTTTCTCTGCCCGACAAAGTCATGCTTCACTCTCTGTTATCTGGATGAGATTGAAAACAAGCTGCAAGCACTCCAAAACATTCTGGGGTACTTCTGATGAAAGTGTGCTTAGTGTCAAAGCCTTGTGTGCTTAATAGAGATTATATAAACATTACCTTGCTTGGAATAATTTTTTTACTCTCTATATTGAGAACAAATGGTCTGTAGAACTGCTTCTGTTAGTGGTCTGTTCAGATAAAGAGAAATAACATTTATGGTACCTCTTGTGATGTCTAAGATAGGAAGATAAAAGTATCTAGGATTCTTACCAAATAATTCAAGCAGTATTGTAAGTCTTAAACTGGTGCTCGGGTAACTGCCTTTCCCAGAACTCTTAAGTCCAAATGTTCCTGGATACTATTGCTCTGTTTCATTAACCTCCTGTAATGTTTGCAGAAGTTCAAATCACTATAGAGCAGACTAGCTGCCTACAGAACATTGTAAAAGTATTTTCCACAAATAGTCACTGTTTGATAGACTCTTCCCCTCACACCCTGGTATTCTCATCATCACAGGTTGCACTAATGTCTAGGATGATCTCTCATGCCTGACAGAGCTAGGGATAGTTTTCCTTTCCATCCATTGCCAGATGTCAGTGATTATATTTTATCCTCTTAAACTCCAAAATTTCATGGTACTTCAACAGAAATGTCTCATATCAACATGTTATAGATATGCAGAAGAGGTCTGGAACATCTCAATTCTACTTGCTTGCCAGCAGCTATGGCCAGCAGATCGCCTCTCTGGAAAGGTTTTTCACTGACTGGGAGTCTTCAGAGTCTTTGCTCAGTTCACCATATGTATCACCAGCGGTTCCCCACCAAAAATATGAAGGCTTTCCATAGCAGCAGATTCCTTTCCCTATGCACCTTGTGACAGAACAAAAAAGAGGTTATCTTTTACCAGTGACAACAAAAAGCAGGATAGTGAATTCTGCAGGGACACAGCAGAGCAGTCATAAGACTCAAATAACACCTCAAATAAAAAATGCTAATGCATTTCTCTTCCCACTCAGTCATGCAGTCATGCAGAGCACTTCCTCTATGATAAAGTTAATATATAATAGATATAATTTGTGCCAGGTGGCCATGACTAACTACTTGCTCTCTTTATGGGCAAGATTACTTAGGTTGAGGGTTTGATTGTGAAACAGAGTGTTTGGCAACTGGCTGGTGCCAGAACTGGTGTTTGATGCAATTTAGATTCTCCAATCTTACTTAGATTTGGGGAATTTGAAATGAGAAAGACATTATTAGTGCTTTTTGTCATTAAAAACAGTTGCAGTTCGATTTAAATGAAAAAGGAAGAAGGCTTATGAATACTCCTCTATATCCTTCCCTTCCACAATGGACATGTGGAATAGAGGTTTTCAAATGACCTCAGTTTATTCTGGGTTTAGAGAACAGTTGTGACTGCAGAGATCTATGTGGGGTTCTAACACTGGGGGTTATCCTTGGCTTTTCCCCATCACCAAGCTGAAGTGAGAACACTCCAGTTGTAAATTTGCCATCATAACCCCCCACACCAGTTAGATGAAGCAGAACTGAAAGTACTAAAAGGCTTAAATGTTAGTATTTGAATTCTTTCCTAAAAGATATTCTTTCCCTTTCTGTTCTATTAAAAAAGCAGCTTCAGACATTGCCTTGTTAGCAGCTTTTATTTTCCTTCCCTAAAACTCATTTCCTTTACTGCAAAATAAGTTCATTAATTTCTCGATTTGAAGTGACAGCTCTTGTATTGATTGGCCACTCAATTATGCTGCTGCACAGTATTTTCAACTTACAGCCTTTTCTCAATTGCTTCAAGAATATGTAAAGCATTGGAGCCTGGAGCCACAGAATTTGAAAACTGATCTGAATGGAAGACAAGAATATGGGAGCACTGCACAATACTGTGAATTATACATCACAGAAACGTACGTAAAACAGAATAGTTACAGAGGGTGGAGGAAAAAGGAGAGAGAACATTACATCAAGCATGAAAACAGAAGGCACATTGACTCTTTTTTAGTTGAAATTCAAATACTACACTATCATTGCTATGTAATTGAAGCATGAGAACCATATTCACTGCTTAGCTTGGAGTCAGAGCTAGAATTAAAAATAGATTGGCTAGTCTTCATGCCTTACACATCATGGGATAAACTGTGGATCTTTTATGCCAACTTGTCAAATTTCTTCCCAGCACATAAAAATATTCTTTTTATTAAGAAGGTGGTCAAGCACTGGCACAGTATGCCCAGAGAGGTTTTGGAGTCTCCCTCCTCTGAGATACTCAAATGCCATCAGAACACTGCCCTAGGCAATCTGGTTTAAGTGATTCTCCTTGAGCTGGAAGAGGAGGAAGTTAGGACTATATGATCTCTGTAAGAGGTCCCTTCTGACCTAAACTATGTTTTGAAATGTTTTCCAAATAATTTCAAACAAATTTCTTCACTCCTACTGTCTGTTAGAAGTATAAATCAGGACCTTGCTTGGGAAGCTCTCTTGATGGCCTGTTAAATTACATCTATATGGTATAGAGGGTATAGAAGTATAAATCTTAGTGATCTGGGGTCTCAAAATATGAAAGAAAATGAAACAAACTCAATTAGATTGACCTCATATCATCACAAAGTTAAAGAAAAATTATGCAAGATAAGAAAATGTCAAAAAAAAAAAAAAAAAAAAAAAAAAAGTCCAAAAATAAGACAGCAAAGAGAATTTGAGTGCATTGTACGAGATCAATGACTTACTGTGCTGATGGCTGCAAGTGTTTGAAAGAGTTGTCATTTTTAATGGGAAGAATTTGTTTGGAATCAGAGCAGAGTGGTCTTGCTTCTGACAAGATTTTACTCTGCAACAATGTGGAAACCATTCAGAACCAGAGAAAACAGGGCTGGGAAGGACTATGAGAAGCTCCTGTCCATGCTCCTTCTAGGGGAAGCTATACCAAAACTACTGACTGCAGGTGGTAGAATACACTAGACTTTCCATCCCTCAAGCAGCCTATGCCAGTACTTAACTTTCATAATCATTAGAGATGTTTTTCTAATGTTTAATGGATTCATTTAGCTCAGTTAAATCTAATCTTTGTTCAGCTTCATGGTCATGGAAAATGTATCTGTAGATATTTCTATAAACCTCATTAAATGTAATTTTTCTAGAGAAAACAGTTTCAATTCATTTGATTTTTATGTTATTTTTTAATTATTATTTTCCCATTCACTTACAGGTGTTTCTTATCACTCTTGAGGAACACTGCATCCTGTCTTTCAGAGCAGTTGGTGAAATTGTTGGGAGTTCCATCCTCCCAAGAGGAATTAGCCTTTCAGTGATGCATGAGTCATTCTCCAACAACGGAGGAGCTGTGCTTTTTCCTCTTGCTTCAACAATGGGTACCAGAAGAGGTATTCAGTTGACTGTTTCTGTATGAGGGTGGGGTTAATCTAAGCTTTGTTCTTTGGGATGAGATGTACTTAGTTTCATGGACTGAGATCACAGCTAAATTTAGGGAAATCCTGCATTCAGGAGTCCAAAAACAGAATAACTAAGATTTCCAAACTAGTTACCTTACTTATGACCATAACAGTCACACTTGTGTCCACAGATAGAACTGTCACTGATTTTGTCTAGACGTAGAGCATTTTGTGCTGTTTTCCTATCATGGGAATAAACATCTTTTCTTCCCAACTTAATTGCATCTCATCCAAGAGGTTCTGCTGTTAATTACCTGCACAATTTTATGATACACATAATGTTGGAGTTTAAAAATGCTTTGATTGAGCTGAGAGAAGACTGGAAATGCTTTCGCATTAATATGGGTGAAGTCTGTTAACTTTAAAGGATATTTCATCTACTTTAACGCTGGTGTAGTTTATGTGAGAATTTGATCATGTGCAATTAGTATTTATTTAAACAGAATATCACATTATACTGATATATATACTGATATATTATCTGTGCAATGACTTGCTAATCACCTATTTGACTTCTGGCTGTATTAATAGCAAAGCCTCTAAGTAAGAACAACATGAAAATAAAATAGCAAGATAGAAATCAACCTTTTATTTGTATGCCTGCAAATTCTCTACATTGAGTCTCCAAGAAGGTTCTCAAAGCAATTCGCAAACATTTCTTAAGCCTCACATACAAGATTCAAGAGAAACAAGAATTCATATAGATGAAGATCCAATATCTTTGCAAAAGTAAGCCTGTAGTTTCTGCATAAATTGTGGCCCAGTGTGGAAAATACTGAGTTAAATTCCATACTTGTGTCAATTACAAAGCTGAACAAGATGATCATTATTGTCTTTGTTGGCCCAAATTTTGTGATTTATTATCTCCCTGTTGATATACAAGAGAAGAAACATATTGACATTTTTGAATAGGCATTTTTTTACTGCTGAGCTGTTCTTTTGGCAAGGCCTGTTCTGAATAGAAAATGTTCCTTTCTTTTGCTTGGAAAGGAAGTTCATTAGCTGCAGACCTTTAGGTAATTAATGTAGGTGTTTGGTTAAGAGCTACACTCCCAGCAGGAATATATCAAACAGATAAACTCTTGGCCTAGGGAGTTTGAACTGGTCTCTTGACCCTGCAGAGCCTAATGGTGATGCCTGTGTCTTTCTCCCTGATTTTCATATGTTTATACTGCTTTACTTTCTTATCTAAAAAATGCATTTGTCCTTTCTGTTGTGGAACAAAGTATAATTAGATAATACTTAATGTGGTGTTTCCTGTTACTCTACTTGTTCTTACATCAACTGAAGCTTCTTTGCACTCATTATAATGATATGATTGTGAGTCATGGAGAATATTTTTGGTACAAAAAAGAAAAAATAAAATCTGGAAACAAATTATTCTACAGTAATGAGGAATATTTTTCAACCTCATTGTTTTGTATTCTACGTTCAGTAGTTTTTTCCTTTTTGGTTTGTTTGGAGGGACAGCTCCACCCATGGCATGGATGGCATTTCTGTGACATAAATAAAAGATTTCCCTTGATGTGCTGTCCTGTTTCCAGCTCTAACTACTTCTTCTTTGAACACAGCACAGATTTGAGCTGTATTATATGCAACAGTGATTAAGGTCTCAACCTTGATGTCATAGAAGTAGGATGTTTCACAGTCTAGCAACAGACTGTAGAAACTAGCAACAGACTGTAAAAACAATATTGCTAGTGTCTGACACAAACCTGTTAGAAAGAGAGGGAACTCGTCCAGAAAACCATTGGTGTAAGAGTGACTGATTTACTATTAACCTTGCACTGGAAACTTTCTAATGATTCAACGGAATAATGTAATCTTGTGTTTAGGGAGAAAACTAAGAGAGATCTTGATTGGTTTTACAGGAGTCTTACAGTTGTCCACAGCAGTTTTGGGTTGGATTTAGGGTCCTTAAATGTCCTTCCAGGCAAGACAGCCTAATACACACTCATTCCTGCTGCTGAGACCCAACGTGTAGCACTTAAGCGCAGGTAGGCATTGCACCACGTCACCAGTCCCAGAGTCACATAACAAAGCAGCAATAACCCATGGCACAGAAGTATCATTTGGTAGAGCTCTGCAAGAATAAAACAATCTATAGTGCTTTTTTGTTTCGGCTCAGGCAGGACTGAGGACTGCAGCACTCTTTTTCAGCCCTCAGTATGAACTTCTGTTTCTCCACTGAAAGAAATACTCTTTCCCAAGAGTGGATGCCCCATTTAAGACACAACTACAGAGTCAGTTGTCACATAGTTTGACGTCCAAAGGGTAACAAATGCACAGCCCATTTTAAGGATGCGAATACATATGATTTAGAAGCAACAGAGCTGTCTCCACTAACCTTCATTTATTGCCTCCATGTTTCCCCAGTGCTGTGTAAAACTTACTAATCCCCTGTAGTAGCTGAGGAAATGGAGACAGCACAGAAACTGAGGATACAAACTGATAGCCATGTAAGTCCTATTAGCTTCAGTAGGATCTTTCGTACATGGCCCTAAATGACTTTTTCAAGAATCTGTATGTCCCAAAAAAGTTCTATGCAATTCTGACAGTGACTTCCATGGAACAAACTAAAGAACCCAGAGATCTTAAATGAAAATCAGTTGCTGTTGTTACTGCCAGGCTGCACTTAATCGTTGCTTTATCAGTACTGACTGAAGCTTGGGAAGTTCCATCTCACAAATCAAACACCTCAGCATTGGTATCCAGTAAGTGTATCCAAATTCATGTTCCCTTCTCCTGTTTTCACTCACTCAGTTTTCCCAAGATATTAAAATGCTGGTACCCTATAAAGATGAAAAGTTGGTTTTATCATTAGAATGCTATTTACAAGAGCCTGAAAAGCAGACAGATTTTATTCACTCTCATCTAATGGATAATAATGTCTTAAGAATTTCAATCTGTGTCCAGAATTGTATTTGGTTACTATGACAACCGAAGCTAGGATCTGCCAAGCAACAGAGAAGTCACTGGAAAATGAGAATTGCCTGGAAAATGGGAAATGCTGTCTGGAAAATGGGAAAAGGGGAGAGGAGAATGAGCTGTGGTTTATGGTGGGGGAATGGATGATGAATTGAGTTCTTGAATGAGTTATTCATGGGAAAAGGATGATAGAGATGTGACAGCTCCCAGTACTTTTGGGGTCTAGAATCTGCCTGTTCCCTGTCTCTCTTCAACTTGATATTTGTATATTGTCTTTCCTCCTGGAGACTTTATCCAGAAACAGTAGTGGGGAGCTGGCATAGCCAGGATTAAAAAGATATGAAGAAAATATAAAGGATTTTGGCCACCTCTGAAGCAGCTGTCTTTGCTTAGATCTCAGGCTTCCTATTATCAATCTGCATTGGAGTATATCTGGCAGCAACAAGAATAATTGACCATTTTCCACTGCTCCAGTGCAAAATCATTCACTTAACAACCATGACATGGTTCTGCAAAGTCAATGTCTCTGTGCTCTGTGCTCATTTGATACTCATCACAACTAGCCTGTTTTTCTCTGAATCCATTCAGAGAACGTGAAATATCTTCTGCTTACTTAGAGGTAACGGAAAGCTGACAAATTATGATCTTTCCTCCTCCTTTCCAACTTCTTTTTCTAAGCCTGAAGGATATCCCAAGTAAAGCACTACTCGTTCCAGTCTGCTGAATGGCAGCAGAACATGGACTCTGAGTAAGAAATAGAGGGTCACAGAGTCACAGAGTCACAGAACCATAAGTGTTGGAAGGAAACTGGTAGTCATTGAGTACAACCTCCCTGCTATTGCAGGTTCCCTAGGGCAGACTGCACAGGAAAGTGTCCAGATGGTTTTTGAATATTTCCAGAGAAGGAAACTCCACAAGGTCTCTGGGCAGCCTGTTCCAGTGCTCTGTCACCCTCAAAGAAAAGAAGTACTTTCCCACATTCAGATGGAACTTCCTGTGTTCCATTTTGTGCCCACTGCCCCTTGTTATGTCACTGAGCACTGCTGGAAAGAACCTGTCTCCATCCTTTTGACACCTATCCTTTAGATTTTTATAAGCATTGATAAGATCCCCCCCAGTCTTCTCCAGACTGAACAGCCCAAGGTGTCTCAGCCTTTCCTCATAAAAGAAATGTCCCAGTCTCGTAATCATCTTTGTGGCCCTCCAGAAGTTGGGATGCCCTGTCCCTGGAGGTGTTCAAGGCCAGACTGGATGTGCAACCTGATCCAGTATTAAATGGGGAGGTTGGAGACTCATGATCCTTGAGGTCCCTTCCAACCTGGGCCTTTCTATGTGATTCTGTGTATAAAATTTGGCATAATATTAACTTTTCCAAATAAAAAAATTAAAGTGTTACCATCTGGGAATTGCTTTCTGCCTCTAGCTCCTGCCTCCACGAACTATTTCTTCTAGCATGAACTTTCAAAGCCTTGTCACAGCACTGACAGGACTATCTTTTGTCCGACAGCAGAAGGTATTTCATATTCTTCAACCTCATTAACATAGTATTCATTTATCCTAAGTTAATGAATAAAGTTTCTCTTAATATATATATTTCCATCTTACTGGAGTTGTCTACTTCATGCACATTCCTTGGTAGCATATTATTTGAACACCCTCAGGCAGAATTTTATCTTTAATAATAATACTTAAAAAGAAAGAGGGAAACATGGTGTTTCTCCTCCTTTGTTGCCTGCAGAACATAGTTAAAATTCCACTGTTTGCTTGAGAGGGAACAGTTTGCATTAGATTTCAAGCACATCACAGTTTCTGCAGCATGTTTTCATCCTGACTTGCTGTAGCCATAAGGAGAGGAACATCTGTAATATGTTTTTCTAGAGCACCTTTCATCCATTGCTCTCCAGATGCTTGAACGCAAATTAATTTTCTTTACATCCTTAGAAGGTAGTAATTGTGGAGTTATGGTGAGAGAAAGGGGACAGAAAAGGAGGTTGTTTTTTTACCTCCTTCCCACAGCTTCCATCTCTGTTCGTGTAGGGGTTCAGCCATCACTCAGTGGGTTGAGTCACTGGAGACGAGGATGGTCCAGTGCTATGTGTCACAGTGACTATACAGGGAGGCTGCAGACTCTTTCCATGACTAGAAATGAATCACCAGAGCTGGAATACTAAGCCAAACTTTATATCCGTTGGGAACTGAATCTGACTTTGAACAGGACCCCACACAAACACCAAACTTTTTCACAGTGTTATTTCTTGTGTGAGATGGGAAAGCTTGGCAGAGCGTGCAAAATGAGTGTAAGGAGAAAACATCGTACAGCAAATGAAAGGAAGTATCCAGATAAAAGAAGATCTCACAACCAAAACAAAAAGCCTTCTTTTCAGACATTTCTTGAAGTCATAATATTCTAGCAATTTCAGTTTCCTTTCTGAGTGAAGTGCAATGAAAACAAGAAAAAGGAAAACTTTGCAAATATTTTGTAGTTTTTTTTCCTTTTCAGTTCCTTGGCATATAATTCTCATCTGTTTTCCTTTTCATAGCTCTTATACATATATGCATATATACCTAAGTGTATGTATATGTATGCATACATATAAATGTCTCTACATGCATATCTATAACTCTATTACTTCTGTTCATATTACATATGCATTCAACTCTTTCAACTCAGATGACTTCTGGTACACAAAAGACAGAGAAGAGAGAGTTCTGGATCAAGAAACACTACCCTTGCCTCATATTATGATACAACTCCCAACCTGTAGCCATTTCAATAGCAAGGCCCTAATGGTCATGATGGAAATCCAGCCCTTCATGGACATCCTACTTCAGCCTGTGTGACAGCCTACTTCAATGGAAGCTTATATGAGAATGGACATCAAGTTTTACTTCTAAGAGTAAGAAGAAGAAAAGACAGCAGATTAATTTTGTAGAAGAAATTATTTGTCATCATGGATGTAACTATCTTTGAAAGTATCTGACCTAAAATAAGGAGAGGCTCTGAGAGTAGACAAAGAAATTTTCAATACATGCTTTTATTCTGAGTGATGTCAACGAACTCTGGCACATTCCATTGAATGGCTTTCTCCTTTTTTTCTTTTAACAGCAGCATTCAGATGAGACCATGGCAGCTCTTCTGGGTCTCATACAGGTACACAGAAAGAAATATCAAAGGAAGCACCACTAATTTCTTAGCAGAATAGAAAAGATTGATAATTATAGAATCATAGAATTATAGGATTGTTTGAATTGGAAGTGATCTTCTAAGGTCATTTAATCCAACTCCCCTGCAATTAGCAGACAAGAAAGCTGAAGTTCTTCCCAAAGTCCCATGGTAGATCATTTGTAGAGCTGAGACTGGCATTCAAGTGATCACTCCAAGAGGGCAACATTTTGCCCAGTGGATCATCCCTTCAGTCAAACCTATGCATACCTTTATCTAATCTGGGATTGCAAAGAACTAAGTATTTAATAGCAGAGAGTAAGATTTACTGGATGGAAATTTACTGGAAAAGTCCTACAGTACAGAACAACTAGGGGAGAGGAGTAATCCTATCACATTTGTTCAAATATTTTCTTCTGTTTCAGCAACTTTATATTTTGTACATAATTTCAAGAAAGAAATCCGGAAATTTTTTTCCAAATTGTTTCACTTGATCAAAACTGTTTTCTCTAATATGTTAATCTGTTAATTTCTCCGAAACATTTGCTGTAGAAAATATTTGTCTCACCTGTCAGCTCACTCTGTCTTTGGCTTTCATGGAAAGATTTGAATTGCTCAAAACTTGCCCGGCCCTCTTTAGCCTGACAGAATGCTCTGTATTTGCCCAGAATGAGTCTGGTGAGTGGTGTCAAGACCATAGAGAGTTAAAATGTTCAGCCTGGTAATTTAATGGGAAGCACTCAAGAGTCTTTGCCTACCAGAGACCATGTGAAAAATATCTCAATACATCTGACTGGAACAGGTTTCAAAAGGAGTTCCAGGCCTGACAAAGCTGATGAGATATAGGCTTAGGAATGTGGTAAATCAAAGGATCACACAGTAAATTCTGAAAAGCCTGGCGCAAACTGCCAGGATTTCTTGCATGGTGTTGTGTAGCTCATCACATTGGTGACAGAAATGTGTGATGAGTATCACAAGGTATACCTGCACATATTTATGTGAATAAAAGTAACTACCATTGGTTCACTGAAAATTATTGCTCTTTACATACACTTTTAATCCTGCCCACTCTGCGCTGTCAGTCAGTATGATCACTTAGTCAGTGGTGCCATTAAAAGGCTATCCTAGTTAATCTCCATTTTATGTTTGCAAACATAGTAAAATATTTTTGTGGAATATCTGTCAGTGCTCTGAATGCTGAAAAGCTCCTTAAGAGAAGCATCTGTATGTATGTGAATGAAGAAGAACAGGAGCATGTATTTTCTCTGTCTCCAAGCTGGACCTTTAAGTCTATTAATCATGCTCAGTCTCAAAGGTTTTCTGGCTTGTTCATTGCCTGACCCAGAGGAGTAATGATTTGGTGCTTGGCACTGAAAAACCAGGGCTTCTGTCTCTAATTCCTGACTCTGCAAACAATTCATAGCACAAGCTTGAGCAAACCTCTTAGGATTAGGTCAAAAGGACTGAAAACTATAAAATTGAATCAGAGAGATTTCTCTTTCCAGAATTTGGCTACTGGACTACGAGCTAGAGCTTGATGGAGGGCACCAGGTACTTCTACATAGCACTGTGAGAGCTCTTCTGCTATTTTTAATAGAGACCAGATTAGGTGGTACACCTTTATACGCATTTCAGTGCTGAGCACTATGTGGGACATCTGGGATTAGATTATTGTTGCCCAGAGTGATTATACAGTGCTAGTTTCAAACTAAAAGAGGGGAGATTTAGACTGTATATCAAGAAAAAAATAGTGGAGCACTGGAAAGGGTTGTCCAAAGACATGATGGACGGGCAAAACTTGATCTAGCTGTAGGTGTTTTGGTTCGCTGCAGGGGAGCTGAATCTTTAAAGGTCCCTTCCAACTCAAATGATTCTATAACTCTGTGTTTCAAAGCCTCCTCCAAAGACAAACTGCCTATTTGGGTGTGGAGGAGAGGTTTCCATCATTCTTCCTTGTCGTCGCTCAGTCAAGTTAGAGAGCTCTCACAGTTTCTTGTAGCATCAGTATAGTTCTCAGAATAGTTCTCCTTTATTGTGTTCAACATACATCTTATATACCATTCACTTACAAGCCAGGAATTCCTGTCCCTCTAATCAGTTGATTGGTCTAGCTTCTCCCAAAACACAGTGATAAAGGATGAAAGGTTTCTTAAGTGTGATAAGATAAACAATGCATACAAACAGAACCTCCTGTTTACCCTTAGACACAAACAGATACTGTTTGCTCTCTGTCTTACACTCCAGACTCCCAAGGTTTCACACTGATAGGGTCTATCAAGGAGTCTGATAAACTCTTTGCTAACTTGCTCACAGTTACATCTTCCCCCTCACCTCCTGTTGAAGTAGGAAAAGAAAAAGAAGTTTGTGCTCTGCCCTAGAAGATTTTGAAAATCAGACTAGATCATGTCCTGAGCAACCTGAATTTGGCCTTGCTTTGAGCAGTGGATTGAAATAGATGACATCTTGATGTCTATTCCAGACTAAATTATTACGTGATTTAATGTTTCTAAAGTAACATGGCAACCACTCTACAATGAAGATTATGTGTGCTTCCTTTCAGCCTCACACGTAAGATTCTCACTGCAAGAGACTTTCCTGTCCTCATCCCAAGCACTGCTTCCATATTTTATCCAATGCCTGTAATAAATGTCCACACTTTACCTCCTTTTCTTCCCATATGAGAGCACAAATTGCTAGGTAGCAGATCCATACATTTACTTGAGACATGATATGCTGTTGTTGAGCTTCCGTAAAGCCCAGTGACAGGCATTCAAGGAAGATGTCTTCTGAGATCTTTCAGACAGGTAGACTGTCTGTGGGTCTGGGTAGTCCTGCACTGACTGAAACACATAAGTACCACTGAGGTATCTAAATGATGAAAGCAAAGATTGAAGCAGTTTTGAATGGGAGAAGTTCAGATTTATGTGCATAAGTTGTATCTACTTTACAATGTGCAGGCTCAAAGTTCCCTTACAGATAGTCTCAAAAGCAAAATCTTTACTTCTGTTGGGAAAAAAATAATTAAAAAAAAAAGCCCTGATTTTCAGCTGAACTTAAC
The DNA here is from genome assembly GCF_026119805.1 of Tympanuchus pallidicinctus. Classification (NCBI taxonomy): domain Eukaryota; kingdom Metazoa; phylum Chordata; class Aves; order Galliformes; family Phasianidae; genus Tympanuchus; species Tympanuchus pallidicinctus. The sequence goes on along the minus strand of NW_026294769.1, from coordinate 68,988,410 downwards.
AGACACATTTCATTTGTCTCAATGGTAACAGGATTGTGGCTGAAATGAATCATATACAGATGCGTTTCTCAATTAGCTACTGCTACAGATCCTGCTGTTTAGGTTCATATTTAACAGGAGCCATATATAAGGCTCATTTGATATCAAAACAATGAGCAAAATCCTAATCTGTCACTTCCATAGACATCTGCAAAGTCACCTGCAGCACTCTTCAGGGCAGAGAACAGCAAAGCCACGATGAAAACATAGGGACATTGATTGCACAGTGTGTTCTCCTTGTCAAAGTGGAGTGAATCCACCTCAGAGAATCCAATTTCCCTGCACCACAAAGACACAGAATGGGATGTCATGGTGCATTTGAGAGCCATAGCAGTGAGTAATCTCTGTCATGGAATAAACATGCTTTCCATGCTGACCTGCAGGGTAGCTTATCTGTCAGGGTCCTCATGCAGAAGCCCTTTAAGATAATATCTGCTTCAGATACCTTCCAGGACAGAGGATCTTAGATGACATCCCAGCCATTCAAGTGGACACACCAAGGGCTCACCTAGACAAGCACCTCCACTTCTGCCACATCCTGTGCATAGTAACTCAGAGTGCCTGCGAACATCCACAGGTACCTGAGTGCAAACATTCTTGGAACAGATCCCAGCATAATAAGATGAGCCCTGGCTCAAGCATGAGTCAAGAATCATTTTCAGTAGGTGGTTCATGTGCTTTTCCAGCAAGTCAGTCAGCTCCTGGGGAACAAGAGTATCGGATGTCAACCTTCTCACAAGCGTGTCTCAGCTCCAGAGATGTGTCCTGGTCACATGAAATCATGGAATAGCTTGGAATGGGAAGCCTATGGAATGGGAAGGAATGGGAAGGCATCAATCTCCAATCCCCTACCATGGACAGGGTTCACATCCACCAGATCAAGCTCCTCAGTGCTCCATCCAACCTGGCCTTGTATACCTCCAGGGATGGGGCATTTGCTGCTTCTCTGGGCAACCTGAATCTGGACATAAATGAAGCCACAGAGTTTTATTAGCTTACTGGTTGCAAGGTCGCCTAGATGTTTTCATTCAGGAGGGGAAGGCAGTGGACAGTTTATGAGGGATACCTGCAGAACAACAGTCCTAGTATATATCATAGTACTTTGAGTTCAATCGAAGAGTTCAACCAAGTCACAGAAGTTTCCATTATCTTCTCTCAGTGTCAATGAACTATTTTGTGCTTAAGTTACTGCCCTCGGAACCAGTTCATCTACTTTCCATCTTGTTGGTATGGACAAAGGGGTTGTGGTACTGGCTCTGTGACCTGGTCATTTACTGTGGTTGTTTGTTACTGACATGAGCTAGAATGATATCCTCAGGGGGAAGACAGAATAAATGGCAGGCTATTTAGGCCTGTATCTGTATTTGTAATTTCTGTATCTGGTTGTCTTGTTATAAATTTAAAGGCAGCTTCAAATGCTGATAAACATAGATTTTCAGTGCTAGGATTCTCAGAAAACTGGGCACAGTGTGTAGAGAAAATCATTTCACTCTACCCAGAAATTAGTATTATGGAACCATTATAATAATCAAGAACACCTGCAAATCTTATTTGTGTGACTCCAGAAGCAGCTTACCTCTAATAAAGGATGAAGTTCTTTTCAAGAAATTCAAGCCTAGGAAGCGACTGTGGAAATGCAACCAGTTTTCAGGAAGAAAACGAGGTGAATCATATAGCTAGTCCAACAAAGCAATGTCAAAATAGAAAGAAAGAAATCATCTTTGTAAAACAAGAGTTCACCATTCATACTACATGGAGTGTTTCTATTCTGGAGAACATCATGAACCTAATTCTGGACTAATTTTCTTCAAAGTCAGTATTATCTGTACTGAAGTCAAAACTGTGATAATGTAAGCTTTGATATATAAGATTAGAAGTACTCCCATATGGTGAAATGGATTCAGGCCACTTTACCTTGTTAAAAAATACTATTTTCATCTCAAGCTCCAATGCTATATATCCAAAAATAACCAAGCTGAAGTCAAAGTAATTCCCTGGCACTTTACAGTTGTAGGTGGCTGAAGAGCATTACCTACTTTTTACATCTTCACTGATTTGATTTTTTTCCATAAGTCATAGGCTTATCTTGGAAAGGGCCCCAAGGATCACCAAGTTCCAACTCTCATGCCATGAGCAAGGTTGTCAACCACTAGATTATATACTAGATCAGATTGCCCAGGGCTCCACATAACTTGGCCTTAAAAGTCTCCAGGAACAAGACATTCACAATCTCTCTGGGCAGCACATTCCACTTCATCACTCTCTTCCAATGGAACCCAGGGTACCATTGGATTTGATGTTTTTCATCCACCAGGACCCCTATGTCCTGCTAGAAGGGCTACTCTCAAGGAGTTCTTCTTCCAGTTTGTACACATTTCTGGGATTATCTTGATCCAAGTGTAAAACCTTGCACTTTCCTTTTTTGAACCTCGTTAGGTTCTCAATAGTCCACATTTTGAGTTTACTGAGGTCCCTCTGCATGCCATCCCTTCCTTCTGCTGCATCAACCTCACCTGTGTTCAGTTTGGTGTCATCAGCAAACTTGCTGATGTTGCCCTCAATTCCATCATTTATATCATTGATAAAGATGTCAAGGAGTACTGGATCCAAGATGGACTCCAGGGGGACACTGCTTTTCATAGGCCTCCACCTGGACATAGAAACAATGACCACAACCCTTTCTTTCTAATTTCTTATTCACTGAATACTGCACCCTTCAAATCCATGTCTCCCCAATTTAGAGATAAGAGTGTGGTTAGGGACCATGACAAAGGCCTTGCAGAAGTCCAGGTAGGTGACATCATTTGCCTTCTCTTTATTAACTGGTACAGTCACTCTACTATAGAAGACCACTGGATTGGTCATGCATGACCTTCCCTGATGAAGCTATGCTGGCTGGCCGTCACCTGCTTGTCCCTCAAGTCTTCCAGGAGAATGTGTCTGTTCTCTGTTCAGAATGTGTGGCTATAAAGATCAGGAGACTTCATCTCCTCTTAATTATGGAGAGTACAGCTTTGTTAGAAGCTTCAAAGAGACGGATTTTAACTTCACTTGCAAAAGTTGCAAGATTTCTGTGAGACTAAATTTCAAACTTTTCAATACTTTATGTGGGCTTTTGAAAGTAAAATCCTTTAAGCCTCCTTTGGGCTTCTATCCCACATGAAGATTTCAGAGATTACACCTAGAAATAAGCAGCATTTCTTTCTCATAATTTTTACACTTGATCTGCCTTTTTCTATAAGTCTTCCTCTGTCACACTCTCAGCTGATTTTATAAGGTATCACCCATTAGAAGGGGTGATGAGGCTCCATTTCCCTTTTCCAAAAAATACCTATTTGGAGACCCACGCCTTCATCCAAGGAACCCAATGAGAGCTGTGGCCTTGACCTGCTGGCCACACTCATTTTCATGCAGGCCAGGCTACCATCGGCCTTGTTGGCCATAGGGTTATACTGCTGGCTCAAGGCCAACCTGCCTTCCATCAGAACACCCAGGTCCTTCTCTGCAGAGCTCTTCCCCAGCAGATCATCCCCTAACCTGTATTTATGCATATGATTATTCTTCCCCAAGCAAACATAATTCCAATTTTATCTGTGCTTCAGATGCCTTTGCTTTACCTTTTGCATGCATCTACCCTGTGCAACAAATTCAATTTGAAAAAGCATGAGGTATGAATCCCCCTTTATTTCAATCTGCTTCATTCAGAAGTATTTCTGAGCTAGACTACAATAAAGGTTGTTCTGTATAGGTAACAGTGCTAAGCTAATCCAGATATTCACTGAACTGCTCCTCTGAACTTTTCCCACCTGCTGCTTACATTTTCTTCAGAACCAGATCTGAGAGAATGAGTCCATAGGGATGTTTAAAAATCCATCTTTACAATTTTGAAATCCCATTGATTTTGCAAACATAGCTGACAGCACTGTGAAATTTCTGCTGCTACAGTCTTTCATGTAGGTTCTAGTGACAGGGTACACTAAGGCAGGGTTCATCCCTGTATGGATTCAGATGCTTAAACACTTCCTTTCATGTCCCCTGGTTGTGTTTTATTTCCTCTGATGAGCGACTGTTTCATCAAAGTAAGTGCACCCAGCTCTTGACAAAATTGATAGCTCAGTGCTCTTGCCCATATGAGCTGGTATTTTATTGAAATGTTCACACAAGCTGCAAAACACAGAAGAGATACAAAGACAGAAGAGTAACAATAACAATGTAATGAGGGTAGCTCATCTGAGAGCTCCATTCAGAGCCAGACGCTTACAATATCCTAAATGAAAAAAAAAACACAACACATCACAGCAGACACAAGGTTCATCGACAGTGCTGTTTTCTCTGTCCTTAATATATGTGTAAACCTAACCCAAGGGAAGACGAAATCATAAAAGAATACAACTCCTTTAAGGAGGCTTCAGAGAAAGATGGGTCTCAGGATACTCCATGAAGTGTCAGTTAAACAAGCAGCCTTTGGAGCCAGGCCCAGTCCATGTCACACACTCCACAACTGACCCACAGTCTTGCTGTCTCCTCTCTCCACAGCTGCCCAGGCTGCTGTGTCTGTGTGCATGTTTCTGTAGAAAGAGAGCAATTTCTTTCACCAGAATTTATTTTGCCTTCTAAGTGCTGGAGTCTTCTTGCCCTAATGAGTAAAACATTGTCTCTTCTGGTATTGGGTCTGCAGATGCTTTTTATCTCCTATGCCTTTCAGAGGAGACAGTGTTGTCATCCAATACTGTGGGCACAACAGATATTTCAGAACATTCCACATGGGGTTTCATGTCAGTCTCCACTGACGTGGATGCACTGAAGATTTTGTATTCATAGAGCACGTAGTATCCTCCAGACAGCAATGACCTTGTTCATTGACAGACAGGACGAGAGCTAATGGCTTTAAGTTTTGCCAAGGGAGGTTCAGGCTGGATATCAGGAAAAATTTCTTCTCAGCAAGAGTGGTAATGTATTGGCACAAGGTGCCTAGGGAGGTGATGGAACCACTATCCCTAGAGGTGTTCAAGGAATGGGTAGACGTGGCACTGAGGAACATGGTTCAGTGGAATAGTTAATTTAATTTAACCATGTTAGTGGCTTTTTCCTGTTAAGAAATAATCCAAATCTGGACTAAAAACATAGACAGCATAGCCTTGATATTCTTGTGGAAGAAGTTCTACCTCTAAGTTGGAGAACAGAACAGCAACACAGAGAAAACAACTCTTTACCATAGAAACTAAACCAAATAAAAAAGATCATTAAGTGTAACTGACATACATGGATAAGTTCAGGAATAAATACTCTCCCAAGAAGATCACCTAGAAAATCACAGAATATGGACGTGGAATTTGTGTCAGATTTTTCCAGGGATTAGATCCCACATCTGTCACTAAAGCAGAGATGATGATCCCATGTCACTGTTCCCTAGGAAAATCAAACTTTATTACACAATTACCCAACACTCAGTTTCATTTCAGTCCCTGTTCATGGTATGAACTTCGTGAATACTTTTCAGAGAAATTAGAATTCGTGATTTGTGATTAGTAGACACAAAATATTCATTTTTCTTCCTCTCAGAAGGTCTACAATGGATTGCCATCTACAGCTATGCATAAGTATGACTGCCTGCCCCCTCTCCTCCACAGTTTAGCAGGCTGGCCTGGCCTCCAATGAGAGCACATACTAACATTCAGCCCTGCTATATGCTATATATCGCACTGAATTGTGGTTACTTTTTTTTTTTTTTTTTCTTTCATTTTCCTACTGACCTCTTGCTGTTTCTTGCTATCAGACAGCTTTTAAGAACTTTGCAGCAAACTCTCACTTTTATTAGGAAGAGAGGGAGTTAAGTTTCCTCTTCCATAAGATGCGTTTGGCATACATATGCCAATTCTGTTTTCAATTGTGCCATTTCTCTCCCAGTGCATGCACAGTCACAGCTGTGAATGAGTTGTAGGCTTAAATTTTTAATGCTGGAGGATATTTCTAGCTATGACATTGCCACCTCTACTGCATCCTATAATGTATCCAGGGAGACATTCTGGGTTCCATTTAATTGGGACATCATTTACATTCATCTTTCTTGTTTGTTTGTTTGTATTACTGAGGTCTTAAATGGAGTCTTGATGAGGAATAGTAAAAGTTTAACACTCTTTGCTTATTCAATTTGGGGAAAAAACCCAATACATTCTTTGCAACAGAAAGAGGAAGAAGAGTTCTTAACTTAGAGTGAAAGACATCCAGTAATATGGATGAACAATGGGAAACCAATGCTGTTCATTAATAGCTGGGAGAAAAATGGTCATTATGATTTATTTAATGGGATGAGTAGAGCTCAGGGTCTTGCTTTCCAGGGTAGAAAGCACAAAACAAGAAATAACCTCTGCACTGATGAGCTAAATAGAGAGGAGACTGAAAAAAAAAATACAAGCAGGGAAATCATCCACACTTTATAGGTCTGAGGCACAGTGAAGGCAAGGTCTCACTGTAAGTCTTGAAAAATTTGACAGTTGATATTGTCTTTTGTTAGAGTTGTGTACTTTAACATTTATTTCTACACAGAATCTGTTTTTTCATTTGTAAAATTTCCCCAAACCAGTATCTTGCACAATTTGGAAACAGGCACAAATCTTTGTGAGCTTTAGGTAAAGGAAACATCTTCAGGAAAATGAAGAAACGAAGTTATCTCCGTCAGCATCTGAAAGTGTCAGAAAGATCTCTTGTTTCTGTAATATACACGTCCTGATGGGAAACTTCTATTTGAAGAGTCTGGCTATCTTATGGACAGTTGAATGTAGGTCCATATTAGAATCATAGAATCATTAAGGTTGGAAAGACCACTAAGATCATTTAGTCCAACAGTCAACCTATCGCCACTGTGCCTACTAAACCATGACCTCCAGTGCCACTCTTAACCTTTTCTTGAACACCTCCAGGAACAGTGACTCCACCACTTGTCTGGGCAGCCTGTTCCAGTGTCTCACACTCAATTGGATAACTGCAAACCAGGATGGATGAGGCAATGAGCACTCTGTATATATCTGACACTTCTGGATTGAGTACATGCTCTGGATATTTTGCAGATCAGTTTCATTTCTCTTGGCTCATTGATGCTGAGTCACATTCAGCCCTGGTCTCTCTGTTCTGTTGTTCTTTGTAAACCAGATAGAGACTCTGCAGCCAGCAGTGTCCAAATGCCCCTGTTCTTATTACTTTGAGGAATGGTTCTTGCCTTATGCTAGATATATATTCTCTTGTTATCTACTACTCTTACTATCTGAGTCACTTCCTGAGTCTCACATGTGTCCAAATTTGCTGAAGCTTTTATGGACAGAGGAAGGTGGTTGTAGCTGCACTCTCACAACAATCCAGGAGAAAACTGCTGTCTAGGCAGTTAGTTACTCATGAAGCAGAAAATCTTGTATTTGGGGTTTTGGAGCATTTTTGACAAACTCAGGTGGGACTGCTGTCCCCTTTGCTGACCCTGACATTGTCATCAGCCCTCAAGAGTTTTACATTCCTGATGCAACTTGCAGGATATTTTATTGTCATGTCCCCAAGATCAAAATCTTGCACTGAGTTTGAGAAGACATTAGTACCAATGGGAAGCACTGGAGAACGTTGTTCTGTTTCTTGACTGTTCTTTCTCAGCCATTACATCAGAGTAATGAAACAAGGCTTTGATTCACCTCTCAATCATTTCAATGTGATTTATCTTGTAGTTTGGCACTATCATATATTTCAGATAAATCTTTTCACTGAAAGATTCCTAATAACAATTACTGATTCACTCTCCACACAGATCATCTTAAAGAAGAAATAACAGAGAAATGTTTTAGTGATTCAAGTTAATGAGAGAATCCAGCTGGCAAAATTAGTTCATTTTCAGGAGAAAGTCTGACAAACAAGGGAGCATCTAGGAGAGAGCATCCAGGAAGGTTATGGAGAGCTGTAACACATGACATACACCAGAGATATAGCTTGGAGAAAAGGCTAAAGAGGGGTACAGCATCCTTCTAATGGATGACTATATAGAAGATGAATGCAGAACAGCACAGAAAAAGGACAACTGGATAATTCTTACAAGTTGTAGGACAGGAAATACAAATAATGGAACACAGATCCAGAGAAACTGGAGAATCTCTGTCCATGAAGTTACTAAAAACTCATGTGGACAAGGTCCTGAGAAACCTCCTGTAAGCTGGAAGTTGCTTTGAGCAGGCAAAGGTATATGACCTACAGAAATGCCTTCTGACTTTTTATTCTATAATTATACATTCATCAGGAGAGTGTGATCAAAATTTTACTGTCATTCCACAGCTGCGCTGCCAACTTTTACTGACACTATTAGCAGTTTGCTGTTTTTGAAGAAGGTGCTCTTTCACATACCTATCATCTGACAAAATCTGACAAATCTGTAAGTCACCATGTTATTCACATTTATGTATTTCATGTACTGCCAATTCATATTAAAAACTTTTTGAAGTTGTTTGTTGTTTCAGTCTCTCAAATTTTTCTGGTTGGACTTGGAGAGACAAAGATATTTCAAACGGAAATTAATGAGAATGTTGATGTTCAAATCTTCGTGTGTTTTGGCCTTAAACAGATTAACAAAGCCTTTCTGTTGAAATACCTTGTGACTTCATTTTTTCTCTGGATATACCAACCTGCAGTCATGTTATCTCATTCAGAACCTACTGTCTTGCCAGACTTCCTTTGATTCTGTTAAGCCTCCATCTCAACCTTTCCTTCAGGGGAGAACACATGAAACCTGTTCTCAAAGACTCAGGTGACAGTACTTCCCAGTAGAACATCATCCTTAATGGCTGTTGTGTCACAAATAATGCCAGAAGCACGCTGGAACTTGGAAGAAGTAAGCTGTATCATTTTTATCTTGCTTTCTCTTGGTTTTAAAAATAACAATGTAAACAAAAAATGTGCTTTTCAGCTACATTTTAGGAAACTAATGTTATGTTCTCACACTTGAAACTATTTGTCTTCTTATGCTTCTTTTCACTTAGAATGCATCTCAGCCAGCCCTGCTAAATTGGGGGTGACTCGTTGTCATTCTACCTTTTACAGGATCAATTGGAACTGTTGTCAGTGAATGACAAATGACCACCAATTAATGAGGACAGAATTAACATAAATTCTAAATAAAGTAGGAAATATCTGAGCAAAAAAAGTTTAAAAAGTAAAGTAGAGAAGAATAAGGTTTGTAGAGACCCAAATGACATACAACATTGCCTGACCTGGGAATTTTGTTAAATCCTAATTTTCAAATTACTTTTGAGATGCTAAATCAGGATAGGGATAACTTAAAATAAGGGTGGTGTGGCACTGGAATGGTTTGTTCTGAGAGACGGTGGAAGTCCCGTCCCTGAAGACATTTAAGGTCAGATAGGATGGGACAACCTAATCTAGCTGTAATGTCCCTGTTCATTGCAGGGGAGCTGGACTAGCTGGCCTTCAAGGGTCCCTTCTAACTCAAACGATTTTATGATTCCATAATTCTATATTGTGATCCATGACCTTCCCCTGGTGAGGCTATGCTGGCTGTCTTGGATCACATGGTTGTCTGGGGAAACCTTGCCTGGATTTTACATCATAGCTAAGTAACAACCCTTCCCATAATTGTGCTGAATCAGAAAGTTCCATTTAAATGTCATTGACAAATTGCATTTCTAAATACACACTCCCGTGATTTAATTTCTGCTTGTTTTTGTCTCTGAGCACAAGAATTTCATACAGTACGCATATTACTGGATCTGAGAAGACATGGGTTAGAATCCTGGCAGTATTGCTTATAAACTCAGTTACTAAGTCCATGATAACCACGTCTCCTCATATGAGGCATTTTCTTCACTGCAGTTCTGGAGAATAAGCACAAAGTTTGTAAAGGCAAATGATTATTGTGCCTCTTCATTGAGATAAATGACAACAGCCAGAATTTGATTCTAGGTATGTATTTTTAATTATTATTCTTTTCTCATCTCATTGCTATTCAGCAAAGTACTTTAATGTTGATTTCACGCATGCCACAAAACAGTTAATAGAATAATAATGCCTTAATCAAGTGTTAAAGTGGGGTCATGAATGATTAGCATTAAATGGGGTGTGTGAATGATTAGGCCCTGAAACAGAAATCTCAGAAAATGATACACACAGCTACTTTACTCTGCAGTTTTCCTTCAGTAAAGTATTGGTTTCACTGATTGGAATCAGTGGAGTCTTACATGGAGTGAGATAGGATTTTGCTTGATTAACTACACTGAAGCCCAGATTGTAGCCAGCTCCACAGCAACTCTTAGACTGTCCCAGTTTAAGCATGTAAGCATAGTTCAGCACAAAGGCATTCATAGAATCAGAATATCCAGAGTTGGAAGGAATTTACAGGATCAAATTTATACAGCAGCAGTCTCATTAAAATTAGCAATTGGTCATATGATGAATCCTTGGTTGGATGGCTGGATGGTTGGATGGAAAGTGTGGTTCTTTTAACTGGTATTGTACATGTTCTCAAACATGCTGAAAGAATTTATGATTGGTTTGTTGTTTTTTTTTTCAGACTCTAGAATTTTGCAGTAATCATATAGTGGAAAAAAGGTATAATATAACATATGTTAATAATTGCACTATGACCAATTTAAGAGATTGGGGCATCAATGAAGACGTGCTTATTCTGTGGCCCTCAGTGTATATTTTGTCTATGAACCCTGTAGCAGAGGTCACCTTTATAAAAAGAACTAATTAAAATGGACTTAACCTAATAAAGATCTTTTACCAATGAACAACAACAAAAAAGTTGATTACTGAACATTAATTAACTTTGACACCAAACAGATTATAAATTTTAAGGATGAGTTAAATGTTTCAGAGGAGCTATTCACATTTCTTTACTATCTCAACTTATTTAAGTTATTAAAAGAAAGCATAATCTGAAAGGTTTGATGGGATCCTCTACAAAGTCGAGATTGGTTGCAAACTATTTAGTGCTTAGAAGCAACCTGCTGAAGACATTCAGCTTTACTGAGAGCCATAATATGTTTCAATTCCAGCTGAAATGCTCAGCCCAGATGTATCCTACTCACAGCAATCTTTATAGCTATTTATATATTACCTATATTGTTTTATTATTTTACCTTTAAAAAGTAGTTTAATGCTTGAGTGCTTTTCAATTTTGCTATTCAGACTTCAGATTAAGTTTATAATGGCCAGCTTAATTTTTACAGTCTGTAGCATGTATTTTGTCTGAAAAATACTCTCGGCAATAGGCTTTCAACAACTTTGGTGTTTCAATAAAAGTTAGATGCAGCCTGATGCTTTCTTAAAGTCAGATTGCAGCTGATTACATGACTGCATGTTCTCTTTGGCCATTGTGAAATGTAATTTACAGCATGTCTCTTTCATAGAGGTTAGAAAGGGAGAGATGACTAATTAGAGGGTTAGGAACAATTTTGCCCTTCATTTCTTGTGCCACAAAGAGATTGAAAGTGAGTGAGGAGTCTGCACTAAGACTTTAAAGTTATTTAGTATAATGAACTATTGCAGAGCAACAACACCAAGGGTCCAAATTCACCAAAGTGAATTTTAGGCATTACAGAATAACCTCCTTGGCATCTGTGTGTAACTTCGAAAGCACGGAGTTCTCCCATGAGAAGCGAAGAGAATCTCATCACCAACTCTACATAGAAATCTTTGATGCTGTGGAGTATCACAAATGACACTAGGCAAATGTCTGAGCAAGCCAGTGCTTTTTTACATACCTACAGATAGATATCTATGTTTGGTGTCTTAGTTTAAAATGGGACCTACCTGAGTGTCCTCAGTACAGGTGTCTCTATCCAAACACTGGCTCCCACTGTAGTTAATGGAAAGAAGTGAAACAGAGTCAAGGAATTTTAGGGCAGGACTCTTTCAACAAATATAGGAGCTTACTGAGATTGATATGAAGGATTCAGTTCAAGGAGTCTCAAATGACACCTAGGTGTTAAGGAAACCAAGCCAAGACTCAACAGTTTCATGTATTCCACTGACTTCATTGACCAACTCTCCATTGATATAGAGGGAACAGACACATCTGCATTGCAGAAATCCACATTCACTCATCTGAATTTTCTTTTGGATTTCCAATGTAATGTGTGGAGAGTGAATGGACAGGAGATCATAAAAAATGTGACTCCACTCTTCCAATACAATGTCAAAGGCAAGAGGAAAGCATTCACTTTTCTAGGATAGCTGAGCCCAGGCAAGTTAGAATTTGTGCTTCAGAGGTGATGCTCCTATAGACTGTATTAACTGAAATGCTAGGAGCAATTGGGCACTCTTGAAGTTTGTAATAGCTGAGGAATGGAAGCAAGGTTATTCTCCTAATTTATAAACAAGACAAGGAGTAGACTTTAATGTCTGGTAAGGGATAGTAAAAAACCCCAGGGATATGTATCCTAAAATGAATCACTTTGGTGTATGTGAGAGCCAGAAAAACTGGAATAAAAAGGCTGCTCATCATTGTACTTCCTACACAATATATCTCCCACAAAGAGGGGAAAGGGCTTAGGAAATGGACTTAAACCCTCCATGGACTTTCATATATATTGCTTGTTGCTAGCTCAGCATCCACAATTCTTTTAATGACTAAATTCTGGAGAGTTGTTAATGATCCAGACATGACCCCAGTCCATCCTGGAAGAGGAGTCAAACCTCAGTTTATAGGTTATGTGTTTCATGTAGGTTGCATCTCTGCATAAGTAATTAAATAAGTACGTACATAAAATAAAAGCAAAAACAAACAAAACCCCATCCAAATAGTAAGTGATGAGATTAGCTGAAGTGACGAATAGACAGGGTTTGAGTATTTACAGCATGTCTGCAAAGTGAGCCTGGTGTTAAGAGTGCTCTCAACTGTACAAAGTTGACAGTAGAAGAAAAACTCATTTTAACTTTGAAGCGTGAGTGACATTCTCACTAGCAGCAACAGTAGTGTGTGAGATGGAAGGAATAGGGTGCGTTCGTCTATGAGAGTCCTGGCTTAGAAAGAAATTAAACCTGAAGGAATCAATTCCCTTCCCCAAGACAAAAGCGTATCTCAGATTAGAAAGAAAGGGACGAAGTCTGCAATGAGAAGAACTGCAAACATCTCTGTACGTTTTTGTTAATTGGATTAAGTTCTTCAGGTACAAATTAAGCTTTTGACATCATATGTAGCATTGGAAGAGAGAAAAGTTCTAAGAAAGTTTCATAGAAGGATGAAAGAGAGACAAGTAAATGCCATTTTTTCCCCCTTATATTTAAGAAAAAAAAAAAAAAGGATAATTTCCCGCTGAATACAAGCTTCTCAAAAATTCATCTTTTAGTGGAAATCATGGAAAATTATATAGCTTTTTCCCTCCAGTGAATTAGATTTCACTAGTGAACATCTGTTTTTAGTAATAGATGTAATAAAACTACCTGTGCCAAGTCAGAACCTTATGCTTACTGTAATAAAGTAGAAGGATTTGCATGTAATAAAGCAGAAAGATTTACAACTCGGTGCAAAAAGGTTTTAAGGTTCACTGCAATTCTTAAATTCAAAGTATTTCTTGATTTTGAGATAGAAATGATAAAAGTGAAGAGGTGATCCTTTATTACAATTTTTCCTCTCTGGATTTTAAGGAACATTCTGAAGATGGCATCATTTTTAAAGAAGGTCAAGAATTATCTCTTGGAATAGTTTTTTAATGGAAAAAGGTCTTTCAAGGAGTCATTGTTTTTCCAAGCAAAATTGTCCATGAGAAAAACAAAAACGACAAATCCCCAGGCATCCACATAAGAAAGCACCTTCAATTTCAGCATTCAGAACATGGAATTAAGAGACTTCCAAACAGTTATCTGAAAAGTTAAAGGTCCTCAGCTCAAATGCTTAGTCTTTTAAACAAAGAGGAAATTCTGATGTCACAGAGGGATTAGATCTGTGTAGTAGTGTTTGTTTGTACCACTGGCTTGTTTTATTTATTCATTCATCTGTCTATTTATATATCTATGTATTTATGCATCTGTGTAGTTATGTATCTATCTGTCTATCTGTCTATGTATCTGTCTATTAATTATATGCCAAGTCAATATCGATAATTTAGTTCACTTCTGCAGAAATCTCTTTTTCAGGAGAACCTTTATTTTTACATGCTTAGATATGATAACACACACAGAATTGCAGGGGTTGGAAGGGACCCCTAGATCTTGTTGAGCTCAATCCCCCTGCAAAAGCTGGTTCCCTACAATAGATTGCATAAGTAGGCATCCAGATGGGTCTTGAATACCTCCATAGATGGATACTCCACAACTCCCCTGGGCAACCTGTTCCTGTGCTCCGTCACCCTTGCTGTAAAGACATTCTTCTGCATGTTAATACGGAACTTCCTATGTTCAAGTTTTAGGCCACTGCTCCTTGAGTATATCACCATGACATGCTCTTTATAGCAATCTGTCCTGAAAGAAAACATGACGTTTACTGTTTAGGAAGATACATTCTTAACTTTTTCAAATCTACCCTATTTAAAGAAACTCCAAATGAAACGGATGCACAAACACTGCAATCACGCGATTCTCTGATTCTGTGATCCAAAAGAAATCCACTGATGAACCTTCTTCCAAAAGCCATCAGATCAGAGTAATCAACTCTCACTAGAAAAAAAAAACAAACAAAGAAAGAAGAAAAGGTCTGAAGCTGTGTGCTGATTCCTGTGGGGATGAAAATGTTTCATCATGATGTGCTGTTGTCTGGACAACAGCAAAATCACGGCATTACTGCTCCCAACCCTGTGAACTGAATGATTCCAAATATAATTTTAAGACATGAAAATACACTGTCAAAGGGAAGAAATGAGTGCAGGTTCAGCTCATGATCGTGGAAAATGTTACAGATGACTTTTAGGAGGATTTGCCATCTCTTTATTATTTATTGTCAGATACAATATTGGACAAGTGCTTAGGCTGAGTATGATGTCCAAACTAAAGCTGGACAGAAAATGGACTGAGTTCCAATTGCACTTATTTACCTTAAAAAATGAGATAAATATTTATTTTCCTGGTGCTTTAGTCATCTCTTTTATAGCAATGGCAACACAACTGATTTCTGACAAAGAGTTTTCTCCAAAAGCAACATGGCTACAGCTAGTCTATTCTTTTCATGTGCACACTGGCAATCTGCTTCTCTAAGGGGGCCACACTGATAATCCTGTTTATCTTTTTCTTCTAAATGTGAGACTTATGAGGACATTTTCCATCAACCTTTCTTTGTCATTTACAAAAAAATGTCATCTCACATCATGCCCCTGGATGGCCATGGGATTGCCAGGACTGCAAAAGAGTGTGGGGATGGGAGAGAAAAACTCTGTGATTTATTCAAGTGGGCACAGTGTTGCTGCTTTCTGGGTATGTTTATATTGCCATGATCTACGCTGGGACAAAATGAGGTGGTTTCATTTTCTGAGGTCAGACTTGATTGCTGTCAGTCAGATGGAGAGACCGAAATAACACCATACAGGAGAATCTGTGAGATGACATAGGACCTTTTAACACACAAAAAATGGAGTAACAACAGAATGAAAGAGACATGTTGGAGTGAGAAGATAAACTGCTAGAGGAGAAATGCTTAACCTGATTAGCTTGCCCAACAAATTCCTCTGTGCTTTAAGACTCCAAGGGTTCTTGGAGCCTCGAGTGAACAGAATGAGTCAGCCTACATGTGTTTGTCAGGTTCTTTTGGGGAAATAATGATGCAGTCACCCTGAAAGCAATGTCATGTCAGCAGAAAATCAGAGCTTTGTACAGTATTCACAATTAATGCTCTGCTGCAATCAATTTACACTTAATGATGCATTTAGTGGTAATAAAAGTGGGAAGCTATAAATATTCCTGCAATTGGTATAATTTGCTACCTTTAAGGTGTCAAGGGCAGACAGGAAAATAATGTTTATCATTTTGGTGAAAAGAAGTTCCAAATAGTTGAGGTAGATAGCCATGAGAAATAAAAAGGATTAAAAAAAAAACAAAAAGTTACTGTGAATTATAAGTACTGTATCTCTGTATCAGTCATGAGAGTACTGAGTTAGGAAAACAGCATTTAGAAACTTCTTTTGTTAATTAGAGATGCCCTCCTTGTGTCTGCACAGTAATATTCCCTCTGAGATTTCTGTGCCACCAGGCAAGGCTTTCTGGAAGTCATTATGACATACAAATAGAGCATGCTAAATTAAATTGATTAATTCATCATAACAGTATTTTCAGATGCTTAGTTTTGGCTGCCAGTAAATTCTAATGAACATCTAATCAGCAAAGAAGAACCAGCATCTGAGAATTCTGAAACACTGAGAAAGGTACAGCACAAAAGTTACCTACAAGAGAAAGATGTCTGACACACAGTTTTCCATGGGTCAAGGATTTTGTTCAACACTCTTCTCCCTGCAGCAGAAGACCAAACCAGTCCTGAAGCAACCTATGAATGTTTCTGCTGGAGGTTTCAGACAGAAAAGTTCAGACACAAGGATTCATTTTTCTTTTGAGTTCTAATCCTCACAGTTCAGAGCTGCTAGGAATTTGATTCAGTGGTCCTTGGCTGGACTGAAAAGCATTTTTGTCATCCTGTATTTTATTTATGGAAAAAAATAGCATAGATGAGGGTACCTAAAAATTAAATGTGTTCATCAAACTATTTGGACATGCAGAATTAACTCACTTTTCACTTTCTGCCCTGGAATGCCAAAAGACGTGAGCTCACTTTCTGGCAGAGGAAAGAGTGAAGTGGAGAGTTGAGACTGTCTAAAAACACTGAGCAGGTGCAGGGAGTGTAGATGGAAATACAGTTCAGCTATTGAATATTGGTTCACACAGT
Source organism: Tympanuchus pallidicinctus (assembly GCF_026119805.1). Taxonomy (NCBI): domain Eukaryota; kingdom Metazoa; phylum Chordata; class Aves; order Galliformes; family Phasianidae; genus Tympanuchus; species Tympanuchus pallidicinctus. Next base: position 68,971,519 of record NW_026294769.1, on the reverse strand, counting down.
TTGGACTTCTTTATGTATTTTCCACAAAAGCTCAGAGTTTAAAGGGGCATAGTACTTTTAGAGGCCATCAAATTTCAGTCAATAAGGAACAGATCAAGCTAATGTGAATAAAAGCACAAGCTTGTTCCATTTGTCTTCCAGAAATTTTGCATCTCTGAACTAAAATGCTGAGGTTCAAAAATTTCAGCTAATGAGTTTTCTTTTACTGTTTGCCCTTTTGGGCATCCTTCAGACTTCAGGCTGCTTTCATTACTGTAAGGAAGTTACTATCATTTGGAACAACAGAAGTATTGAAATCTCATAGAAAGACAATAGGAGCTGACTATCTTAATCTTAAGCTCCCAACTAGAAGGTGAGGATGCAGAGAGGAGAGCCCAATTCAATACAGTGGAAATGAGGCTGAGCTGTGTTTACAAATGCTTTTTTTGGAAAGCAGCCAGAAGAGAGAGAATTTCATCTTGGGAAAGCAAAAGTGAGTCAGGGAGAGTTTAAATTTTACATCTGCTCAATGTAGGAGAGGAAGTTTTATGAGTGAGATGAAAACACATGCCTAGTGTCTCCTGAGTTTCAGAGGGACATGCTACAGGAAGTTGAGATCCTCCTGTGCAGGGAAATTATCTTTGAATCCTCTTTCCTTGATTTTGTGATTTTTTTCAAGGAGAACACACAAGTATTCTAGAGGAGTCTTGAAGAAATAGAAAAAAGAAAAGCTCTATTTGCCCCTCAACTGTATTTTCTACTGTTGCCCTGTCACTTTCTTCTCTGCCTTGGCAATCAGGCATGAGATTATTTTTCAAGTTGGCAAGAAACTTAACTGAGAGATGGGATCATTTTATCACCCAGCGGTGAACGACTCATGTTCACATGCTTTTGGAATACTTGAGGCACTTAGTACATTCACTACTGCCTGCAATAAGCTATTTGCAGACCTTGTCCTTGCTCCTAACACCCACCTTCTGTTTCCTGGTCACCAAGGAGAACACTGTGCCTTTGAATAAGAAGTGATATCTGTCATAGCAATGCTTGCCTAGATGTTACATGATGCAGACAAGTTTCTTTCCCCTGCCACCAAAATCCACAATCCAGTATTACATACTGGGCATCTCAGTAATGAAGGGTGATGACATCTTTATAAAGTGACTTTTTCTGAGAGAAGTTGCCAGGATCAAGAAAGCCAGATTTCAAGTTGAATTACAGGATTCCACTTAAAATTAATGAACACTTGCTTGAGACATTCCCCACAGACCTAAGGAAATGAGGCAATTTCCCCTGCTTGCATCACCAGAAAATATTTGCTCTGATTATCATAGAATCATAGAATGGCTTAGGTTCGAGAGGCCTTAAAGATCCTTAAAAATCATTTAGTTCCACCCCCTGTCATGTCTTTCCTTTGGGGTATCAGAATAGATGAGGACTTGAGTAGGATGGATGCCATCTGGAGAGGAAAGGGACTCTGAGCAGCCATCTTGCCATCTCTGGTCATACTGCCCTTGTGATGTTGTCCTGTTTTGGACAGTGCCCTCTCTTTACTCCATTCCTTCTCTGTCATTCTTTGGGATAGCTGTTGCCCGGGCTGCAGTCTCATTTGCAGTGTAGTGCAAGGTCATTAACACCAAACTATTACTCTTCCACAGTATTTTAAGTTTCTCTGGTTGGGAATAAAAATCCCTTTTCACCTCTTTCCTGCCTCTTCAAATCCAGAACAGCTTCATACTCCTGTTTTCTTTTCTGATTAGGTATTCATTAGAATTTACTGGCAGCTAAAACTAAGCAGCTGAAAATATTACTATGACGAAGATCAATTAATTGAAGTACAGAAAGAATAGGCTGAAAACTAAACTCTTTTATTCTTTCTGTATCTCATGCCAGAATTCCTGTTTTACACAAACCAGTGATACAAGAGCAAGGTCTTTTCTCCTTAAAAGTATTTTTGAGATAATAAAGGTTGGTTTTCCTTTTATTCATATTCTTGCATGAGCTGTAAACAAAGCTTCAAAAACATCCATTTTGTCACAAATATCTGAAAATTAAGTATGTCCCTTACTCCAGTTCATCAGTAGATGGTGGAAAAGAGTTCTTGCTCATCTGACTTTCAGTCCCCAGGGGCTACACAAATACGACAATAAGAACAACTGATGGATAATATTTTACCATCTGCTGCACTCCTTAGCTTCAGCTGCTCGACTTATGTGTAAATGAACCTATTGCAACTTCTAGATTAATACATGAAACGATCTGTGAGTTCACAGAATCATTGTAAAATTTCCTTTTTCCATGTAGTCCTTATCTTCCAAAGGTCTCCAGAACTTACTCATCTGGCTCAGTCCAGGGAATGCATCTAGCTGCAAATAAACTCTTCTTTCCACTGTCTTGCCTTTGTTATTATATACTCCATAGCTCTATCATTTAACTATGAAGCATATGAGGTAGGACGTTTATGAAATATGTGGCAAAATGCAACTATATTTCAGTCTGCATTTCTCTATAATTAATGAATAAAATGAAAACCATTTGTTTGTACAAGAAAACAATACACAAAACGTGCAAAATTTCTTACATGGAAGATCTTATCAGAGAAATAATTATTCCCTGAAATTACAATCACTGTGCTTGAATTCTCAAGAGCATCTTACAGCACAGACTGGTGTTTCATTATTCCAGTTTCATGGTACTCTAAGATCACTAATCCTAAATCTTTATTTGGAATTAGAATATAGATTGTAATTCTTCATGACAGGAATGTATTTTGTATCAGCAATCTACTAAAAACCACACCAAATTAGCATTTTGATCTTTACTTGCTGCAGATCACAGCATGTGTCTGTTGTCTATGTCTTAGTAATACTTTATGGAGATATATAGAATTGTGGATGTCTTTAGTATTAGCAAAAATATTGGGAAAAAATTGATGAAAACCATGGGGTAAACAGTAGTATTGCTCCTTGTCACAATTGTGTCCCAGTTCTGTATTCAGATTTGGAAGCTGATCTTTGTATCAAGGAGACACAGCAGGATATATTTCCAATATGGCATTGTTAATCTTTTCCTTTCCCTTTTCTTTTTCCTTTTCTTTCTGTTTCTTTTTCTTTATCCTTTTTTTTTTTCCTTTTTTTTTTTTTTTCTCCCATCACCACTTTACAGCCATTCAAATTTCCTTTCCATTGCAGTGGAAAAACACAGCTTCCTCATCCAGAAGCAGACTTGAAAGTGAAATTGAAAATCATTTTCCCTCAAAGAGAAAAACAGTGAATGCATACTGAAATACGCATTCACATTAATAGCTTTTAAGTTTTATTTTTAAAAATATTTAAATTCATTTTAAATACTTAGTAGGAGATGAGGAAAGTCACTGTGAACTGCTGATACTTGCAGAATGCTTGACTGCAGAGAAGAAAACAAAGATGGCATTCAGTTGTACAGGAAGCAGCGTAGGAAGAAATGCAGAAGATACAATAAAAGAGAAATTCAAGGAGTGAGATGCAATCAGACATGGTGAAAATACCTCATCGTAGATATTCTGGAAACTGTGATCTGAAAGGCTCAGACTGTTTATGGAAGATGGAGGCGGGCAGTTTCGAGAGGGCTTTTATAAAATCAAAAATGATAAAAAGGTCAATCATGCAACAATGGACTTTCAATACAGCCAAAAAGCTTTACTGAAGGCTTATTCAAAGCTTAGAAAAGAAAATCTGAATAATGCATAATTAAACTGAAACATATTGTCACAACATTTCACCAGCAGGAACAAATAAGAGAAATAAGAGTAAAAAGAAGGTAAAAAGAAGCTCCAGTATTAGTTAGGAAGTACAAATGTTAATCAAATGCCAGCCATGACATACATAATATTCATAGTCTGTAATTATATGTTCATGGCTTGATTTTTGCCTGGGACCCCTGTCATAAGCTGAGAGAAAGTGGATACATGTGTGGAACTGTACTTAAATGCGTTGTTCAAAACCTACCTCCTGTTTAATGCCAGAGAGGTTGTCTTTGCCATCACATTGGTCTTCTTGTTTAAAATTTGTGCAGTGCAGTAACCTTTGTATTAAAAATTCCAAAGTCAAAGTGCCAAGTGTAATATATTGGGGGAGCATGAGATCACTGGTACCAATGCTGTGACAACAGTGTGAATCAAATGGTATATCTTGTACTGAATTTGTCCATATCTGCTCATTTGTTTCTATTTTCTGCAGGAAAGGACTTGAGGCCTGGACAGGAAGCAAGTTGAACATAAGGGAGCAATGTGCCCTTGCAACAGTGAAGATAAAACAAGTCTTGGGCCACATCTGCAAGCCTGTAGTCAGCAGATCAAGGGAAGTAGTTGATCATTCTACTCCAGTTAGCATGTATTAGGCCACACCTGGAACCATGGCTACAGATTTGATCTTTTCAGTTAAAGAGAAACCTTGAAGAAATGGAGATATAGAGATGGCCCACTGGAGTGCCACTGAGAAGATCCAATAGTTTAAGAATGCGACACATGAGGAAATGCTGAAGTAAATTGTTCTGCTAATCTTAGATTAAGAAAAGTTAAAGGGGATGTAATCACAGACTTCTAATAGTGGTAAAGGAGTTGTAAAGAAGTGGAGGTGTCATCTGACACAATTCTCCTGCAATTAACAGAGACATCTACGGCCAGATCAGGTTGTTCAGAGCCCAGTCCAGTCTTCCCTTGAATGTCTCAAGGGATGGAGCTTCCACCAGTTCTCTGAACAGCCTGTTCTAATGCCTCACCATCCTTGCTGAAAGAAACTTTTGTCCTTGAATCCAGTCTAAATCTCCCCTTTTGTAGTTTGAATCCATTTGCCCTTGTGCTACCACAACAGATCTTTTGTATAATCCCCTTTTAGATACTGAAAGGCCACTGAAAGGCCAAAATTTATCTCCAGGATAAATTTTAAAAGAGAGGTCCCTCCCAATGGAGACATTTCTGTGATTCAGTATTTCTCTCTGTCCTACACTAGGATAGAGAATGAATATCTTCATGATCATTGACATGGAGAAAGAACCATCTGGTTTGAAGATGCTTCTGGAAAGAGTTAGAGAGAAGAGGAACAATAGGGCAGGGTCATTGACAGCCTTTAGACTCTGACCTGGTACAAAGGACAAGCATGACTTAAGGGATTTTTCCTGTCTTTGCTCTCCAAATAATCTGAATAATATTTCCTATCTCCTGCTATGACCTTCACTATGACAGTGGCTGTCAAGTGATTGCCCTAATGAGCATCTCTTCAAATGGAAGGAAGTGTTGAACCATATCTTCCAGCAGCAGTGTATTACACTGTCTCTTAACATAATGGATTTATTAGTATTGCCTCAGTTAGAAAAGTGTAGCAGTCACTGCTAAGGTGAATTATGAGGGGTTAACAATGAGAAGTAAGCTTTGTATACGAAGCCAATGACTCATACAGATCCCTTCAAGAGATGCACATATTAAAAGCAGCTGGAAAATATCAGGCAACACAAAAAATAAACCATTGCTTTTCTAACCTCAGATGTTGTAAATATACTTGGGAATTTAGTACTGATCATATCTGATTTCAGAGCATTGGTGGAAAATACTGCATCACAGTGGTTCCAGTGTGACTTTTGATTTATCTCTCTGACAGCCATCAGACACTTCAATGTCTTGATGACAAATAAGCACAGAAGAGGACAGATACGCAAATTACAATAGGAATGATTTATGTACAGTGAGAAAGAACTCCATATGTTTGTACAATCATATTTTCATTTTGGCTGCTATATGCTTATCTGAAGCTATTTCTGTGCCTGATTTATAAGGCATCCAGTGGGTTTCTGATTGGTGAACACCTGCAAGGCTAACTTTACTTTAGAAACGCATCCATATCCCTGGACCATCCAACAGAGTTCAGAGGAGAGTTTGAGATGAACAGAATGTACGTTCCCCATATTCTGCCTCAGTGTGTGTCTCTTTTTTGTACATTATACTGTGATCTAGAAAATGAGGAGGAAACAATATAACAAGCAGCCTTTTGATTTGGAAGGAATTTCAATATATTTCAGCTTCACATATATCTCTAATATGAGAGTTCAAGCTCCAGAGTCACTTTCTTGGAAAAACAGGTCCCAATTAATCCTTCAATAATGCTCATTGGTTATATAAATTTAAATGCTATAAAGTAACAATAATGAAAAAGTGACCTGTGTGGCCAAAGAACTATTGCTGATCACGATTTCATTATACATAGCTATTCAGTTCTGATACATTATTTCAAATGAAATACCTGAGGCACAGTTACTAATTCTGCAGCCAAAGACCAGCTGCAAAGCAACAAGGCAGGGACAAATTTCTTCATGTACAGATGGGAATGTCAGCGAATTTTGCGACTCACCCAAAATCATAATCTCTGAAGAAGTAAGATTGCATGCAAGAATTACTGGCTCCCAGGCCCACTCTTGGACCCCATGCGGGTTTACTTTGGATGAGCTGTAAGGGCTATAATAGGCAATCAATGTATGCAGTTTGTCATGTAGCACAGCTGAAAAGGCTCATCTTTGAGTTTTCTTTGCTTACATTTGTCACTGCCATGACTTGCATCCCTGAATTAGAGAAACAGAGGGTAACATTTTGGAACGGATAGTGCTCAGAATGACTAATGTAGGTACTGGTTACAACAGATATCACCAGGCAGAGAAGCAGGTCAATAGCATGAGTGAACTGCCAAAACAGTCTGCAAATATAACATCCAAATAATCTGCAAAACCTGAAAGTGCCTAAAGTAAGAAGTATATATTAAATTATACTGGACGGTCATTTCTCGTGACTCAGTGCACAGATGAACCATTGCAAAGATTACTTTCCTTAATTAATCATAGTTGCTCTCCTTTGGGGATCTTTCCCCTGGCGCATCATTCTTCATTATTTCTTGCCGTTAGCAACATTTGAATCTTTAAGCGTTTTTCCTACCTCCTCCATTTTTCTGTAGCTCCCAATTGTTCCAAATTGCTTCCAGTTTATGTAAAGCTGGATCTGCTTACATATTTACAGGAGAATGACAAACTATGACTATTCCTATCAGTAACAAGTAAAATTGGAGGGGAACAATGCCATGTACTTAAAACCAAATGGACTGTTATAGTTTATGTCTATAAAGCAACATACTCTTTCTTTTGTTTTTGCTAGCTACAAAATTGTACGTATGATTGTCTGGGGGGGGCAGTTCTTGGCACAGGACAAAACTATGCCTGATGTTTTTAAGGGGTTTCAGAGCAGATGAGTTAAGGGATTTTCTGTTATCTGATGAGTGCTATTCAGTTCAGTTGTCTCTGTTACTGTCTTTGAGAAGGTTGAAATTGAAATAGTTTTGGTTCCTTCAAACTTTAGCCATTCTGCTCTATTTCCACTTCCTCACTTTCTCAGTAATATTACTTTTACCTCTCCTTATACTTACCAAAGTCCCTCAGTTGTTATCTAACTTGTTTGCAATACTCTTCTAATGTTTTTACTTTTTTCCAACTCTCCCCCAATCTGGTGGCTGAGAGAGTGAGCAAATGGCTATGTGGTGCTGAGCTGCCTGCTAGGTTAAATCACAGCACCCCACACCTTTTTATACATTAAAGAAAGAGTATCACTTCTACAGACTAGACTACGGAGTTTTGACTACAGATTCAACAGCAGAAGAGATTAAAAAGTAAGGAGTAGGATTAGAATTCATTTTTCTTCTTTCTTTCTGGCAGCTATCACTTCTCTAACACAAGCTAGTTCATCATCCTGTGCTGACTCTTTCCTGCCTTTGGTGGGTGAGGACTTCCACTACGGAAGAGGGAAAATCAATCAGTGTGAGGCAGAAAGGTATTTCTACACTGTCATGTTCCCCACCGATGGACAAGGAACCCCTTTTCAATACTGCAAATAATGGATAAAATTCAACTCTATGAAGAGCTTCACTGGAGCCAAGTCATAAGACTGCTGATCTGTTGATATGCCATGAAGTATAGTCCAGAACTTCAGTATAATATCTGATTTCCATTTACTGACAGCTATGCTGTCTCAGCTGTTTTCCTCTCCATTATTTTCAGTCAACATAATGATGATATCTAGGTACTAGTTTATCACTTCTCTTAATCCACTACCTTAATCACCTGTCTTCTCCAAGCAAAGTGATGAGTACTTGATCTCACTTTCTACAAGTATAAATCCATCCGGGTGGCTGGAAGTCTATGTGGAAGAAACAGACCTGGGGATGTTGGCTGATGCTTGGCTGAACATGAGTCAGCAATGTGCCCAGATAGCGAAGAAGGCCAATGGCATCCTGCCTTGTATCAGAAATAGTGCAGCCAGCAGGAGCAGGGGAGTGATCATCCCTCTGTATGCAGCCCTGGTGAGGCCACTGTATTCAAAGACAAAGAATCTGGAGAGGGTTCTGGAGTACAAATCTTATAAGGAGTGGCTGAGGGAACTGGGATTGTTCAATCTAGAGAAGAGGCTTAGGGGAGACCTTACTGCTCTCAACAACTCCCTGAAAGAAAGTTGTGATGTGATGAGAGTTGGCCTCTTCTCTCAGGTAACTAGTAATAGGAGTTGAGGGAATAGCCTCAAGTGTGCCAAGGCAGATTCAGGTTAGATGTTAGGAAAAAAAAATTCTGAGAGGGTGGTTAGGTGCTGGAATGAGCTGACACGGAGGTGGAGTCACAGTCCCCAGAGGTGTTCAAGAGATGTTTGGATGTTGTACTAAGGCGCATTGCTTGGTGGGTAGGTGGTAAGTGGATGGATAATCTTGGAGGTCTTTTCCAACCTTGGTGAATCTGATTCTACATTCGGATTTAGTTTGACCCAAGGATGTATACACTTGAAGAAATCTGTAGCTGTAACTCCACGTTAATCTCACATCAGACACCAATGACCTAGATTTTCCATGCCTGGCTGTTAGTTTTTGTTCCCATCTGAAGTCTTCTTTCAGAATGGAAAAAAAAAAAAAAAAAAAAAAAAAAAAAAAGAATAAAAAAAGATATTATCTGGTTCTTTAAAATGGTTTTAATATTTTTAAAGCTGAACAATCAAAAATGGCAACTCAGAATTACTCAGAATTACTATTCACTTTGAAAAAATGTAAGCTCATGATTCAGCAGCTAACACTCAATAGAATCTGTTACCCCCAGCAATCTTTTTTATTTCACATAGTATGTCCCTAATAAATCATATACCATTTTAGACTAAAGTGGGAACTTCAAAAAGCATTAGTCTATACAGGGGTGAAAATTTAAGCATATGTATCCTCCTTGGGCTTTAGTTCATCAGTGTCCAAAGTGAGTCTGTGTTAGATCTTGATTGACACAGGTACAGGAAGGCTGTCTGGGATTGGGGCCTTCAGAAAGGCACCTGCATTAGGACATATGTTGCTACTGTAACATCCAGCAGTAGATAAAGAAATGTATGAATTTATTTATTTATTTATTTATTTATTCCTCCAGGAACACCTGTGTCAAATACGGGACCATGCCATACTCGTATCATACATGTTTTGAGGGATTGTCCTGCAGAAGTTACAAGAGATCAATGTGGCAGACATAAGTAGCAGCACGTGCAGCCCAAAGCATGCCCTGTGCACATGTTGGTGGTGAGATCCCATACAACAACGTGTCTTTTCATTTTGGTGAAAGAGAGAAATACTTCCTCAGTCACATCAGTGGGAAACAGCAGATCTGAAGCCCACAGTGGTGCCTCTGGAATCACTGCATTTCAGTTTGTGTGGGGGCAGAGACTGGCATACTTAATTTGCAGATTTTCTTTATATTTGCAATCTAGAAGTGGGACAAGAGATCTCTCTAGATGGGGCATGTTGGAGTGAACAGAAGCAGAACCTGTCTGCTCATGTCTGCAGTTGACTGAGTAGTTCTGCCCTTCTGAGTTCCACAAAGTGACTGCATAAATCCTGCTCCACACTGAAGACAAAGTTCATCTGCTACATTTTCTTGCCAAAGTGCAGACAGTCCCTTTCTAAGTAATCTTTTCCAGGGAACAGGATTTTTATGGCTCTTTAATGCTCCATCAGGTGTTAATCGTAACGTTTTACTGTCTGAATAACAAACATATCTCCCTCAAGAAAGTTTTGGTTCACATCCAAAATTCTGTTCCCAGAGTAGACAATGCACTTTGATAGCAGTGACCACATTTTACCCTGCGCCCAACGAATTTCCAGGCTCAGGAACTGAATGAAACAGAGATTTTTTTAGCTGTTGTCTTTGATATTACTGAAGTGCCTTTATACTGCTGCTGTGGGAATCAGTAATTTCAGGGAAGAATAATTCCTCTCTCTTATTCTTGCATGAAAATGTGTCTTGATTAAGGTTAAAGTGTAGCAGTGTGTTGCATGAGGGATGAAAATCAGTGCTTTGCTCAGGTGATGCAGAACTGGACCAATGCAGAAAGGCGTGCATTCACAGAAGCATGAGCAAGTCTTTATTCCTGTAAGAAAGGGAATTAAGTGTGTTCTCTTCTTCCACATCATGGGTTCTAAAACGATTTAAGTACAGACTCTTGGTCAATATTTTTAAAAGGTCACCAAAGTGAGCAGACAGTTTACTTGGCAGCTTTCTTCGCAATACTTGAAGAAAATTGGATTTTGATTCTGAAAACACACAGTAAATTCTACTTTTTTTCTCTCTCTACATTGTACCTTTACAACACTGAGCTTATGAAGCACCGCGCTGTGAAATATTCCAGGCCCCAGTTTTGATTTGACTCAGGAAGAGATGTTGTTTTTCATTACATAAAGTCAACATGAATTCTTCTGTCAAAAAAGTCTTTGAGGCAGCTATTCTTGTCTGTGTTTTCACCTGTAAATTAAACATAATCTTATAATGGCACCCTTCAGTAACTGCTCTTCAGAAAAAATAGGAAAAATATAATAACCACCTCTTTTATTCCTTCAATTGCAATTTTTTTATCCTTTACTTTTCACCTTTTGGTCTCAGAATCTTTCATGAAAGTAATAAAAACATTGAGTGCCTAGCCCCAAAATCATTGCAGTATCAAATTTATGTTCTTGAGTTCAAAGCTCTACTGTAAGTATGCCATTTTCACACATGGATGACACTGCAGTACACAAGTGCAGATGCCAAGATTTTCATCTGGTGACTCTGGGACTGCTGGCTGAGAAAATGCTCCAAGAAGTCATTCTCAGGGCTGGATGATATTGCAGCCAAGTATACAGTGTACCTGTTCCAAGACTGAACGTACCAGGACCAGAGGGACATCTATCCTGACCATTGGTCAGGAAGCTCCTAAGTGTACTTCATGTCTTCTCTAAGTAACCTCATACATGGGCACTTGGTGACAAAGCTGGTGAGGGGTCTGGAGCACAGGCCTTACGAGGAGCAGCTGAAGGAGCTGGGAATGTTCAGTCTGGAGAAGAGGAGCTCACAGGAGACGTCATTGCTCTCTATAACTACTTGAAGGGAGGTTGTAGTGAGCTGGGGGTCGGCCTCTTCTCTCATGTAACTAGTAATAGAACTAGAGGGAATGACTTCAAGATGAAACAGGGGAGATTTAGGCTGGATGTTAGGAAATGCTACTTTTCTGGAAGAGCAGTCAGGCACTGGGATGGGCTGCCCAGGGAGGTGGTGGAGTCACTGATCCTGGAGGTGTTTAAGGAATGTCTGGATTTTGTGTTGAGGGACATATTTTAGTTAGAACTATTGGTGATAGGTGGATGGTTGGACTGGATGATCTTGAAGGTCTTTTCCAACCTTGGTAATTCTGTTATTTTGTGATTCTGGCTTAGTCATACCAGGAAAACACACTTCCTGGGATGTGGACCGAGCCACTGTCTGCTTTATTCTCCATATATAATGGATGAAGAAAAATACTTCCTTTGATGAAAGACAAGCGTAGGGAACATTCTTGCTTTATGCAGTTGATGTGTTCAATTACCTGCCATGTGGAACAAGCCATGTTTTAGGAGCATGGTTCTGTTTAGGGGGATGGTGGTGATGGGCTGATGCTTGGACTAGATGATCTTAGTTGTTTTTTCTAATGATTCTGTGATTCTATGAACAGAGCTAATGCCATGGCATTACATATGTGGGTTCAGGATGTAAATGCCACAGCCAAACTTAGAGGGAGTGTCCAAGGACTCTTGGGCTTAGAAAATCAGTCTCCAGCAGCCTAAATTGTGGAAGCTCAAGACACATCTCCCAACTTCTGGTATTGTTTGTTTTCTTATTTTGGCTAACTGAACATAGCAGGTTTTGATGCAGCTTATGGGAGCCATGCAGCTGTGCTTGGTTCTGCTGAACTGATGTGGAGATCTAGGGTGAAAGCTCAGATCTTAACCCTGGCTTAATAGAATTCACATCACTTCTGCAGCCACATTAACTTCTGACCCCTGTGTTAGCAGGAATTTTAGAGGGAAGGGTAGTGCAAAGCATACTATAGTCCTTCAGATATTTTTCAAGTGACTTGCCAAATATCTGATCTCATCAAAGGCATTTGTGCATAATACACCCTGAAACAGAGATTGCATCCAGGGCCTCCAGCCAGAGGGTCTTGTGGACTTCCAGAGCTGGAAATGAATCTAATGTCATGCAGAGCCATGAAGATGAGCCTGGCTCCAGGAGACCAAGGAGACTGTTTATATTTTAACCTTACTTTTTCCTGTCGGCGTGAATCAATCTTTTCTTTCTGCCTATGCAGTTCTGATAGAAATTAAATAGCCACGGCCAACAACTCTTACAGTTTGTCTGGGTTGTGTTTGTTGTTGTTTGCTTGTTTTTATTTCTTCCTAAGAACTGTTTGTTTTCATGGATGCCTCCCTTGCCATTATGCAGGTGACCTTTCCATCTGTTTGCAGTCTCAAATCATTGCAGTGACAACAAAGGAAGGAAGCAGCTGCTTTTTGAAATCCACAAAAGTCCCATCATTGCTCTTCACTTAATCTTTGGTAATGAAGCTACCTGGCTGTGTTCCAGGTTAACTACAAGAGCAAAGTTTTCAACCATCCATGGCAAATAAAATAAAGCTGTTTTTTCTTCTTATTAGTCTTGTCTTAGCTGTCCACTAACTCTAAATCTTTTGCCTGTTGTTTTACCTGTTGTTTCTGCTGCTCATTTTCCCTGTGAGATTAAAGTACTACAGCCTTGTGCTTTGGTCCCCTACAGAAACAAGTGTGTTTCACCACCAACAACCTTGCAGTTCCTTGAGTCTTTATCAAAGATATCTTTCTTTTTTTCTCAGAAAGAGTGATGAAGAATTGGAACAGACTGCCCAGAGTGGTGATGGAGCCACCACATCTAGAGGTGTTCAGAAACCTGGAGAGACAGCACTGAACAATATGGTTTAGTGAATGTGATGAATTGATGGTTGGACTGAATGATCTTAGTGATCTTTTCCAACCTTAATGATTCTATAGTTCTCTGAAACCATGGACCGATGGGAAAGTTATTAATCACTTGTCAATGAACTCATAATAAAAGTTATTTTACTAATGGTTATTGCAATGGTAAGGACAGTCCACAAAGAAATATAAAAAAATATTCTTTTTGTGAGCAGTTGTAGTTTATGTTTTCTGGGTGTATTCCCCTGGATGTAATTCCCCTGGATTATCTTCAGTTATTAAAGTGCACTTTCGAACTTAATTCTAATTTAATATAATTTTTAATATAGAGAGTTATGTTATTTTTAGTAGTTAGAACTTCATGTATGAGAAATACAAAAGGACACTTCAGAAAAAGAAAACGAAAAACCAATTTCCCTTCATGTGCTACAATGAAAAAGAAATATTGCAGCATAAATTACCCAGATATTCCAAGGTATGGAGTACTACTACTGCCTTTACATCTTCGTGAGTTTAAGCTTAACTTTGAAGACTGCATTTGCAGTTACGCTCTAGCTTAGTTACCATGTTCCAGAAAAGCTGAGGGGATCTGTTTCACCCTTAAAACCAGTTCCTATGATTTTTCTCTAACTGTTGCTCATGAGGAGCTTGTCAAAAAAAACAGACTCACAAAAACTCATCACTCTTCCATCCCCCATTTCACACGGACTTTTCTATATTTCTCATCAGCCTCTTCCTCCCTCCCACCATTTAACCTTCAGCTCTTCAGAATCTCTGGAAATTGTTTTTTCTTGGCATTTTCTCGTGAATCAACTTTCTATGAAAGGAAGTTGGTGAGAAAAATGTTTTGTTTTTCTAATAACATTAATGGTCCAGTTTTGACCTTTTTTTGGTTGCATGTGAACATTTATTCCCCAGATGTGGCCAATAATTTACTTGCAGAAGACGATCATACAGAGCAGTAATCATTCAAAATGTCAAACTCTTCTGCTCTCACAGGCAGACAGACCATTTCTGCCCTTAATAAGGATGTTTTTTGTCAAAAATGCCACTGTAGAGAAAGCATTTTACATTTGAATAAACTGTTATCAGAATCATTCTTAATTTTATTATCATGCAGATTCAAAAAGGGAATGAATTTCCTCAGGAATCTTAGTTTCCTCTCTCTAAAAATTAAATTTTGAGGTTAAAATTAAATTTTCTCTTATTCCAATCACTGTTTCTTTAGGAAAATTACTTTTTATATAAGTATAGATATGTAATTCTTACATACATAATAATGTATAATAATGTACAGTATATGTAAAGAATTTCCCTTTAAAATTTGAATTATAGAAATCAGTCCATAGGTGACTCTAGTTCAGTTGTTTGCCAACTGCCTGGGGATCTCCTCTCTTCTTTCATTTTATACTGTCCTTGTGTTTCCCTGTAAAAATTACTTTAGTTCTCTGATCCCATTTAGTTGTTATTTTGGAAGGAGTTTGGGTGGGGATTGGTTCTGCTTTAGGAAAAAGAGCAATGTAAATACACTGCTTTAATACTCTTGCAGATCTTTATATGAAGTGTTGTACAAACTCTGAATCATTGACACATTTAAGATTACTATTACAGCTTACTGAAGGAATGTGGGATTTCTGTGTGTTTGCAAAGATTTCTACTTTATCTGGTACCGTGTGTATGAGTTTGAATTCTTCTGAGCAGCTGGAAGGCAATGTCCAGGCTTCCAGAGCACTATTCATGGAATAGGACTGTGAGAAGATAGACAAAGGAAAATCCTATCTTTCAAAGCTTTTATCAGGCAGTCCAACATACACTAAGCATTCTATCCCTCTTTCACATATTGCTTTGTTCAGATTTCAAGTTACATTCAATTTCACTGGATTACTGAGTCCAACAGGGAGAGTCAAGAACTTCTCCTGAGTTAGCTCTAGTCCATACATCTCTAGAGGCATAAACATTCACACACAAAAAAATGTTTTTTGTACTGCTGCATCTTGATACTTTGATTCTGACACTTGTGCAACCCAGTTACACATCATCTATTTTCCCTCCACAGGGGTTGTTAGCCCTGCCTTTATTATCCACACAAAGATTTACTGTAATTTCAAAGAAGTTCGGGACTTTAACAGTCACCTTTTTTCTCTTGTCACAGTGTCACAACATAAGAAAGACAAACTTGGCTTTCTCTCTGCATGCTTTACAGACTGTAGAAGCCAGGTTTGATAGCACTGTTGCCGACTGAGAGCCCAGGTGATGACCTCTCAACATCTTCACCACAGCTTACTTAACATTTAGGATGAGTTTTTCAGTGAAACCCTAACAGTTGTGCTTCTTCTTATCTGCTCTTAATTTTAGCTTTCTAATAGCAAATTTTCTAATGTAGATTGATCTAATCTCAACCAGATTCACTTTGTTGTCAACTGGAAACAAGAACAGCTGAAAGCAGCCTCACTATAAATTGAGGTTGGCCTCAAGTGAGAGCATAATTGGTCTTCTCTCCAGTGTTGATGCTTACCATTAACTCTGATAGAAATCTACCTAAACAACTCACACTTTCTACTACCATAGACAGTCAGACAAGGTTTTGATATCTCTACAAGCAAAATACAAAGTCCATTTCTGTTCCTTCCTTCCCTTTGCCCACCTGAGTTTTCTACTGACCGAAGACAAAGGAAAAGTTTAGGGAAAGTTGGATCTCAACAATGTCCATTCCCTGCAGTCTTCCAACTTAATGTGGTCTAAGTGTGCTTTTAATTTGTTCCAGCTTCTCTCTCAAAAACTGGTTGAGAAGAAGCCAAAAATGCCACAGGGTATTGATAAGATTCCTCAAGCTGGTAAAAAAAAAATTAATGTTGTTCTCTCTGGGCAAGGACTATGTTGTGCCCCTCACCCATGCTGTTTTTCTTAGCAGAGACACACCATTTCCAAACACTTTGTCTGTGTGTCTCTGTGAATCTTTTGCACTAAGAGCAGACAGTGATTTCTCTATTGTCAAGTTGAACAGTAGACACTTGCAGCTGGTAAACCTGACTTATGCAGCCCAAAGGCAGCTGACCATGTAAGAGGGTACACTGATCATCACAGTAAATGAAACCTTAAAAGAAAATGAGGTTTTCTTCACAGACATGGATGCAATGTGATACTCTGCCCAATTTCCACTACAAATATCACTACTGAACTAATGAGAAACACGTCTTTTACTTCTTAATCTCTTTTCATGGTTTAATGAGATAAATCTCAGTGATGCCCACTGCTCCTAGCTAACTTAAGACCATGAGAGAAACAGAATCAGATAAAAAAGTCAATTTTCCCTACAATTCTGCTTCAAGCAGCAGCTAACGAGTTATCTGTAGACAATAAAATTAGAGGTTGTAAGGAGCACTGCAAAAATAGCGACTCCCAGAATACTCTCCCAAACTCTAATCGTTTCTTTGGAAATTAAAGGAGTTCAACAGTTTGGTAACAGCTTGAGTAGATGAGAGATTGTACGTTGGATACGGTTGTAGCAAAAATATCTTATAATTCCTAAGCTGAGTGTCCTCATTTTCATGATCTAATAACAATTTATTTCATAGAATCATGGAATGACTTTGGTTGGAAGAAACCTTAAGGTCACCTAGCTCCTGGAGAGAGTCCAGCATTGGTCTACTATGATGACCAAAAGATTGGAGCTGAGCACCTCTTCAGAGGCTGAGAGCTGGGACTGTTTAGTCTGGAAAAGAGGAGGCTCATATCTAACCAGTGTCAGTAAATACCTGAAGGGAGGGTGCTGACTGAATGAGAACAGCTTTTTTCAGTGGTGTCCAGACACAAGGCAAGAGGCAAGGTGTTCAAAGTGAAACAAGGTTCCACCTGACCATCAGGAAGGACTTGTGTGCTGTGGGGTAAGCTACATGGCTGTGCTCCTGGGCTCCCTGCTCTGGGTGTCCCTGCTTGAGCAGAGGATGGGCCAGATGGACACTGAGGTCCCTGACAATCCCAACTGTTCTGTGACTCATTGATTCAATTGTATATCAGCATTGCCATTACTATAAAGATAACTTGCATTTTGTTGCCCAATATACATATTAACGTGCAATACAGTTACAATAGCTTATTTTTTTAAAATAACACAGGGCTACCTAATATAAAAATGAAGCCTAAATTCAAAAGAAATACTGTAATTAAAAATTATTCTTTTAATTTTTTTGCAACAATTTGTTGTCATGAAAGAAAAAAGAAGTTTAACTGTTGGGATTTGTCACAGAGATGAAGAGAAGCTTTTCTCTTAATTGTAAAATAAAGTAGTTACTTTCAACAGGCGCTTCAAATTAAAAGAATTTTTGAGACTTTTTTTTCCAGAATGAAAGTTGAAATGAAATGCTCAGTTTGTTTTCACCTGAGTAGAAGTGAAATCAGTGATTTTCCTTCTTTCTCTTCTCATGCAAATTGAAAAAAAAAAATCTCCAGTCACAACAGCACCCCGCTAATTTGCCATAAGTGACATAAAAACTCATAAATTCATCCTGAATAATTTCAGTTGAAGTACAGAATCATTTTGAATGATTTCATGAGAAAAACAGAACTTTCTGATAGTTTTATAATATTTTTATAAAGTGGTTTCTGCAGCTGAAAAAGTTTTTGTTTTTCCCCTAAAATAACATTTTCAAAACCATTTTGCAAGCAGGACCAGATCTATGCAAGTACTTTGTCTTGATGAACTCCTTTTCAAACATGATATAAGAGAAAACACCATTAAAATTCCTTTTTATTTTTTGCTTTAGTTCCTCTGCCTGGCATTTAACACGTCATTGAACCTGATGGCTGACTCTGAAATTTTTTGCTATTCTGGCATATGCTATTTGTTATGAATATTTACTTCTTTTGGATAAAATAAAAACCCTGTACCTCCCAACAAAGTGGCTGTATAGAAGTATTGTTATAGCAACCTCTACAGGTAATTGGAACCAGAATGTCTTGGGCCTATGAGTGATGCATATTTTGCAGTTTCTCTTCTGTGTTATTAAAGATTTAGTGATTACAGGCTTGTTGGCTTTCTATCCTACAGTAGAATTTCAGTAAGTGTGATCATAGCACTCACAAGGTTGGAGGTGAGAGGGAGAAGTGCACAAATACTGCAATAATAAAATGGAAAGAGGAAATTGAGGTAAAGAACAGAGATACACAGAAAAATAAACAGTTTGGGGATATTGTATTCAGTATTGGGGTTTAAATCAGGACAATACGGATCAGAAAGTTGACTGTAATAGAGAGAGTGAGAAATTAACAGGTTAATGCTAAGATTGTGCTATTTTTACAATACAGAAAATGAATCTGTGATAGACAGCATACTCATTTCAGAGAGCTGGTTTGCTTGTCAGCTATATTATGGCTTCATAATAATGTCTGAATTCAGCTGCTCCTCAGCCACTGGAAGGAGAACATTCTGCCTGGTAATTACAAATACTGGTTTACAGTGACATTTGCCTCTCCTAAGGTGCTTCAGTAACTTCTGCAAAAACAGAAGATGCAGAAGCATAAATGTCTCCATCTCTCTGATTAAAAAAAAATAAATAAATAGTGTTTCTTTGTAATGGTACAAAGGGGTGTAATAGTGATGAGTAATTTTAAAAAGGTTTATATTTCTAAATCTTATATGTAGTGGCTGTAGGCATACAGATAAAGATTATGGGATGCTAGAAGCACTACATATCCTATTTTGACAAGTTAAGCAAAAGAAATAATAAACCATGAGCTGCACATCCCAGTTTTTGGTTAAAAATGGACCTTGAAGTATAATTGAAGTAAAACTCATCAAGATATAAATGAGTTGCCTTGGTATAGAACAGAACCTAGATTTGTTTGTGAATGTAGGAGTGCTAATGTGCTGTATTCAGGTCTGCAGCCAGATATGAAACCAGCTGTATTTCACTTTCTTTTCTCTTTCATTGTGAAAGTTCCCTACGTTTTCCTCTATTTTTCCTACACAAATCATCTCACCAAATGACTTCAAAATAATGTCCCGAAAGAAAAATCACCAAAGGCTTCAAATTAGAATCTCAACATAAAAGATTAGACTTCCAAAACACTAGTAAAAGAGTCATTAAATAACAACAGAGAATGGATTATGAGACCTCATCTGCTTGTGACTGATTATTCAGTTTCTTCTCTCATTGTTGAAGGTGAAATGCTCTCTGTTACTGTTCATAATTTCTTACCCCTTGTAAAGCAATTGATATGCTCAATTTAATATATTTTCAAAAAACAGAATATGCTGAAGATGACATAACAATAAATAATAATAACTCTGAGAACAGCATAGGAGAAAAATCTGTTATGCAAATAATCATGTAAAAGCTAGGATTCTTCCTACACTATTGCTTTCATTGACTTTGAGATTTAGATGTAGTTATAAATATTAAGTACTTGGATCCTACTGATCTTTGAAGAAGGAAGAAAATTAATAATACACCAAAAACTCCTATTTTCCCATTTGAAATGCCCTAAGTATCCTAGATGTCCATACTAGCTGGTAATATCCACACCTAAAGTTGTTCTTTTCTAAAGATGGAGCTCAGGAAGAATCTTATGGCGTATTCCCAGTGGAAATGCACAGGACAAGACCCTGCTGGCAGTTCACAAGAATCTGAACCATTCTGAAAGCATGCTGGTCAGGATGTACTAAAATGTCAGTTGATTGTGCTTCTTCTTGAAGTTTAGATACTCAGTAAACATTTAGATGTTTACTCCACTCCACTCTTGATGTGGAGTTGAATCTTATTCTTACATTTGATCAAATGAACTCCACCTGGAATTTTTGACTTTCACACTGCAGCTCAGGTTGCTACATGGGCTGCACATGAACATAACACCACCTATAAAACACACATGGTGCCAAACTGTTATGCTGTTTGAGGTGCTGTGAAAATAAACACTTGTAATCCTGTGGGCCTTAATGATAACAGATTCCTTAAATATTTATTGACTGCAGTTTTACAAAACACAGTATTTATACGAAACCTCATCTCTTTCTGAACAGAGCAGCCATCAGTAATCACAGAACAGGGCTACACTTACATATCAATCAGGAAAACTCTCATGTATTTCTAGAAATGTTATTTACTTCTTTTTTTTTTTTTTTCCTTCTGTGTCCTTATGAACCACCTGAATTTGCTATCTCTGTGCAATGGGAATCCTATGCTTTTTCAGAGACCAGAATGAAGTAAGAACTGCATTGGAACCTGTGTTGCCACTGCATTTAAAATGTCTGCAACCAAACTAGTATTGTGACAGGCACATAAAACTATTTAACCATTTTTTGAATCAAATAATAATATGTGTAAGAACAGTAATCACACTGGGACAAGAGATGCCATGGCTTCATATATAAGATCGGCATTTGAATGCAAGGTAGTGTATCCCAAGCTGTGACAGCACAAGATTGACCACTGGCAGCTGTCCTACACAAAAGAGCCACCCAGCTGAGCTGAAAAGTTGTATGAAATTGGTCTGGTTTGAAACCGCCAGCCTCCTGCTTTCATTGTGTCTGCTGTGATCAAATTTGCCAAGATTTCCATTATATTTATAACATCGATAATGGGACAGATGGATGCCAAAGTATTCTCTGTCTCTGTGGCAGCTTATCTAATTAAACATTTAGATAGAGAAAGGTATAATTGCAAAATAATCTATCTGCTTTTTCATGTGCTTTCCCTTAAGACACTCCTGCCTTTCCAGTGGCGCAAATAAACTTTGACAGATGTTTACTTTCAAAGTGAAAAGATAGTGGAGTTCTATTAACACAAACCATATTCAACAGCAAAGCTATTTTTTTGCTGCGCTTCATGCTAGCATTCTTTGTAGAACAAAGATTTCGGTGCTGAGTAAAATTTCATTTGCATGCCTGAGGGAATAATAAAAGAAACCTATTATGGAATGAAATGGACTGTAATCACACTGAGAGGATAGGGACTGGGTGAGGAGCGGGGAAGGCTACTGCCTTGTAAATGGCCTGTTGAAGAAGAAAACAGAATTTTATCCAACACACCACTCATGCTGATGGAGTAATGTATGGAATTGCTTCCCAAAGCAGATTTCCTTGGCCTTCTGCTGGAGCCAACATTAGGGGTTGGCCTGTTTTCCAAGGTAACTAGCAATAGGACAAGAAATAATGGTAGTAAGTTTCACAGGGGAGGTTCAGGTTGGATATTAGGAAAATTTCTTCTCAGAAACAGTGGTGATGTACTGGAACAGGCTGCTAAGGGAGGTGGTGGAATCATCATCTCTGGAAGAGTTCAGTAGGTGTGTAGGTGTGTAGGTGTGTCACTGAGGGACATGGTTTAGTGGACATGGTGGGGATGAGTTGATGTTTGCACTTGATGATATTAGAAGGCTTTTCCAACCCTAATGATTCTATGATCCTATGAACTGAGCTTCATGAACAGTGCAGCAGAGAGGGAAGGGCTGTTGAACACTGAACCAGAGGACACCATTCTCACTGGATTCTGCATTAGCAAATGTTTACTAAATAACTGAACGTTGGCATCCAAGTCTAAGTTTTGCCTGTGGTTTGAATAGTCCCTAGGTCTCTTGTTAGCTGCTGAAGCACTTGTATTAATTATTGTATGCATAAAGAGGAAACTCCCTCTTGTTTGCTGGTTTATTTCCTGGGAATCTCCTAGTTGAAAGAACAGTAGTTGTTGCTGCACAGAAAATAAGATCTGTTCTAGAATTGAACATGACAAATTGATACTTGGAGTGGAAGACTTGGGTCAGCAGGATTAGAGCTCTTCCCATGGCACACAATGCTTCTGGAGCCAGGCTCCACTTCTGCTCTCCTGGCCGGGGATGAGCCTCAGGACAAGCTAGTCAGTGATTTCAGTACTGGAGAAGAAGCTGCTGTTCCAGAAAACATGGGTGAAACCAATCCCTTCTCTGAGTGCTACTCAATCTGAGCAAAAATCCCAAGTGCTTCTCAGGGAAAGGACATCAGATTAGGTAAGGTTTATGCATTCAACAGGATTTGAACAGTGCCCAGTTCTCCACCCTTGATGGACAACAGTAGAAGCTTCTCATTTGTACATGTTCCTTGCCTCTAGAACAGACTAATGTACACTCCACTGTATCCCCTGGCTCTGCTAGTGCTATTTCCACTAAGCCATGTTGTGCTGAAAATTGTGGATGCTTACTGTGATTTTGAGAATATACAGCAACATATGCTCTGTAAGCTTACTGTCACACAGGCTGTTCCTGTTAATGGAATTTCTGCATGTGCTTATATACAGATATGCTGAACACTTAAGGGCTTTCTAATTCTTCTCCCTGTTACTCCTACTGACAGCCCTGGTGCCAGTCCTTCTGCCAGTGTATTCTGCTGTGATATTATAAGGAATTTTCCCTTAAGACTGTGCAGTATGCAAATGCAATTCTAATTGTATAGAGATCGTTTGTTTGGTTGTATAACTGTACATTATTGTCCCAGGCAAACGTCTGATATTACTAGATATCTCTCTCTCTCTCTCTCTCTCTATATATATATACAAGAAAAGTTATAAAAGAATCTCTGCAGCAAACACTGGAGAATAAAAAGCAATCCCAAAGCAGATCCTTTGTGATTTGAAGATTTGAATTGTCCTTGTTTCCAGAATGCTACAGAAGTGATTGCAGTGACAGCCACGCTTGTTGTGATGGGCATAATGCCATTCATTGCTTTTATACTTGAATGACTTGGATACTACACAGTCTGTCGAGTCTAAATCTATTTAAGTCATGACAATTTATGTTACACTACAGTACATTACTTGTTTTGATCATAAGGCTAAAACCATTCCTGCATGAAATAAACTGAAACTTTTCAAACAAACAAACAAAGCATTGATCTTCTTTACTCAAGTGATGTTTTCTTGACTGTGAGGATGACCAACAAACCATGAATCCAGAGGAGCAATGCACAAGAACAAACCTTCCTCCATACATATTCTGAAGTGTTCCAACGTAGGTGCTCAGGACCTCAAAGCATAAGCAAAGTTCTGCACATTAGCTGAGACAACCTATGTGAGATCAGATCCACAGACAGGATGTTTTGTTTGTAGTACAGGGCTTAAGTTTGTTGCCTTTTGTCCAAATACGTACACTGTGCTAACTGATTTTCAATTTTTAAAGGTGAATGATGTGTTATTACGAGGAATTTTCCCCCAAGACTGTTCAATATACAAACATAAATCTAACTGTGGATGATTGCACAAGAATATATGTTATATTCCCAGCCAAATGGCTGGGAAAGGAGATACATTAAAAAAATGTGCATAGCAGATATCTGAGCTATTTCTTTGAACTGCCAGCTGCCAGAGAAACATTAAATACTGCTTTGGTCAGTCAGGGGAAAAATGGAGGAGGGGAAGACATTTGCCAGAGGAACAAGATAGCCCTAAATGCCTTGTGCAGTCACACAGTGAAATCCCAGCAGGATCAACACAACTCTTCACTCATACAAGACAGGAATATCTGTGATCTGTATTTTCTTACACTTGTTCTTAAAAAAACAAACCAAACTCTCTACTATCCAACCACCAGTTCCTCCTGCCTTTCATGCATAAAGACAAAGTCATTTTCATAAAACTATGTGGATATCCCAATGGACTCAGTAGCAACTTTTTCATCCTGTTGTTATACATTATACTGGTTTGGAAATTCTCTCTGCTTCTAAAAGGTGTGTGCCTTGTGGCACAGATAGCCTGGTCCTCAGGATGTGCATGCTGCTACACAGACCTTCACATCTGGTGATACAGAGCTGTTGGCTGAACCTTTGATCATTGGGGTGTAGGAAGATCAGAGCTAGCTTGAGATTATCCAGCCAATCCATGAGGTTGATGGATAGATTCCATCTATCAATTCTTCAATTTAAAGACAAAGATATTATACAAGGCAATGCAAAATGCCACAAGTTCGGATGGATGATGTCAGGTGTTCTTATCCACAAATGCTGTAACTATTGTAGAAAGACTCAAAATTTGTCACTCAGAGTTTGCCCTTAGTGTACACACACTGAGTGTCACCAGTCAGGGTTTTGTTTTCCACATGCCTTAGTGCAATTTCCTGGAGGATCCAATTCATAATACTGCTAGACATAGAGTTGAGACTGTTTGGACTGTAGTCCCTGAGGACTTATTCCCTTTTTAAAAAAGGAGATTTTTCCAGTCAGTGGGAACTTCTCTGGACTGCATGACTTCTCACATATGATGGATAGTGACTAAGAAGCTTCTTCTACCAGCACCAGTGTCTCCTAAGAAGACAGGCTGAGAAAGCTGAGCTTGTTCAGCATGGAGAAGAGAAGGCTGTGGGGTGACCTCATTGCAGCCTTCCAGTACCTAAAGGGAGCCTACAAAAAGCAGGGGAGTCTACTGTTGAAAAAAGTAGGCAGCAGCAGTGCAAGAGGAAATGGTTTTAAGTTGAAGGAGGGAAGATTTAGGTTGGATATTAGGGGGAAGTTCTTTATTATGAGAATGGTAAGGTGCTGGAACAGGCTGCCCAGAGAGGTTGTGGATGCCCCACCACCTCTGGAGGTGTTCAAGGCCAGGTTGGATGGGGCCCTGGGCAGCCTGGTCTAGCAATAAATGTGGGCCCAGGCAGCCCTGCCTGTGGTGGAAGTGTTGGTGCTTAATGATCCTAGAGGTCCCTTCCAATCTAAGTCATTCTATGATTCTATGATTCTAGGATACCCTCAGGACTCCTGGATGTATCTTATTAAGTCTGATGGACTTGAGCACATTCAGATTTGCTATATGCTCTTGAACCTGATCTTCTCTTACACTAGAAACAGAAGGATTGATAGTTCAATGATAATCATTAAAACAAATTTATTACTACTCCCTGTTCCAAAATGTAGAATCATAGATCACAAAATCACCAAAGTTGGAAAAGACTTCCAAGATTATCCAGTTTAACTGTCTACCTACCACCAATATTGCCCCACTCAACCACATCCCTTAATACAACATCTTAATGAATCCTGAACACCTGCAGGGACAGTGACTCACCTCCTTGGGCAGCCTGTTATAGTGCCTGACCACTCTTCTGCAGAAGATTTTCCTGATATCCAACCTGAACCTCCCCTGGTGCAACTTGAGGCCATTCTCTCTCATCCAATCACTAGTTATTCAAGAGAAGGGGCCAGCCCCATCTTGCCACAACTTTCTTTCTTGCAGCTGTAGAGAGAGATAAGGTCTCCCCTGATCCTCATCTTCTCCAGACTAAACAATCTCAGCTGAGAGGTATTTTATTTTTCATTGTTTGTTTGTTTTGGAAGTCTATTAGGGATACGAATTCTCCTTAAACTTTATAAAGAAAAAAATATGTGTATTTAGAGTGGAGGACCTTACAATTCTCAGTTCTATGGACAGACAAAGTATAAGTTTCTTCAACATTGGGCTGATTTTTTTTCTAAACAAGGAAAATATTCCCTCATCTTCATTTGCAGAATAAGATTTGACATATAACTTGCTTATTGGATCCTCATGTTACCCAGTTATTTCCAGATATGATTTAAGAAGCTTTAACAAGAATACCAACAGAAGGCTTATATGTGAAATTCCTCTCTTTAAACTTTTATATTTTCCTGACAAGCTTTTTCTTCCTGTATTTTTTTATAAATTATGTATATGTGTATATATAATCTTTCTTTACAATGTTTGTTTGCAAACTTGAAGACCTTATTTTATTATTGTTTTTTCCTTTCTTGATTGCTACTTCCATTTTGTCTAGACTTTTATCTTGGCCTCTTAGCTGCTTATGTTATTCCAGACAAAAAAAAAAAGAAAAAAAAGAAAAAAAGAGAAAATTCCAGTTGTATTTCTAGTTTGCAATAAAAATGTGAAGCCAGAGTTTGGATCAGTCAAGATCTTCAAAGTTTAAGTACATTTGGGAAAACGATTGTGACATTTCTTTGTTTAAACAGAAAGCTGAATTCCTCAGCATAGCCTTGAGATCACTGGCAAATCCCATTAACTGGTAGGATGCTGGGCTGGGGAGATGGAAGGAAGGGGACTGTGCTATTTGACTGCTTTTAACAACTGCCGTGAATTGGAAGCATAAGCTAACAGACATGAAGTGCTGAAAATTTGCGGGCAATGCTGAATGGAGAATTGTTGAGAATACACAGGGAGGCAGCAAATTAAGACAGACACCTTACGAAAGGCCAGAATGAATTCTTAAAAAACAAAAACCACGAAAATAAATATAAGAAAAAACATGGGGAGAAACAGTTCTGCAAAGTCCTTTCAAAGGAAGAACACATAAATTCTTGACAGAAATTTGAATTAGGGAACAAACCTGACAATGAAACCTTTTGCAAAAGGATTTAACTGTGATGCAGAGAGCAGTTGAGTTCAACATTTGAGTGTAAAATAACACAGTTTTTAAATATAAAAATAAAATATCTTGTATGTTTTCTTCTATGAAGGTAACTTTTCACTTAAGGATATTGTAATCTAGATAGCTATCTAAGCATTTTCTCTTATGAAAGAAGAAATCATTGTTTTTGTTCAATACTGCTCTGAAAGAATATGCAGTCTTCTTTTTACATTATTGGAAAGGGTACTGAAAAATTGCAGTGAGTTGAGAATAAAGTGCTGACGGAGATTAAGAATGTGGAGAGGTTTATGAAAACACATGCTTCTTGGGGTGCTTTTACACAGTCTTGTCTCTGATGGCAAAGCTGCTCAAGTCATTTATTCCAATAAATTGGCCCTCAATTGCTTATTTTCATAGTGTCATAGAACCGTAAAATCAACAAGGTTGGAAAAGACCTACAAGATGATCCAGTCCAACCATCCACATATCACCAGTAGCAATCATGGGAAGGGAAGGGAAGGGAAGATTTCCTTTTTAATAGACAGAGATTTCTTAGTCAATTTTATTTTTTCCTCCATGGCATGAACAGAAATTTCAAGATTAAAATTATGAAGAAAACCATTGTATTATACGGTAAAATTTGAAAGCTAGACAATGTCTTGCATGGAAAAAAAGTGTAAAATATTTGAAAATCAGTAAGAGATGTCTCAAGAAGAATCTTCTATAGAATAGGAGCAGGTTACAAAAAGTAAGGATTCTATTTCTAAGCTGACTGTGACGTTATATTTCTAGATATAATTTGGATTACAGATATTCATTTTAGGTGCAGTAAATGTTTTAAATGCATGAGTTGTTGGGTGATTATTTTTTTAATATGTTTCTACTGAATGCGAAGGAAAATTGAGCTGTAACATTCTATAATTTCTGTAGCAATAGATGTTAAATTAATCTGTTTTAACAGAGTGAAAATATTTTTCTACCATTCACTATTTCCAATTTTTTGTGAAAAGATGATCTTGGCAGAGTGTCTTCTGGAACTGAAAAACTGAAGATAAAAACAATCTCTGAAGACTCAAAGACAGATTAAAAGGGAAAGCTTAAAAATTCTTAATTTAAATAATGAAAGTTATTGCTGGATGATACCTTAAAAATGCCTCAAAAGCCATAGATGAGAATTAAAGTGCCATGAATGTCCATTCATCACATTAAATGAGTTCCAAGAGTATGGAAAGAGATTGTTTGTAGCTTACTTTTAAGCTACCTCCTATTAGAATTTGCCTCACAGCTGTAGTTCGTAAAATGGGAGATTTTAAGTTTGGGATCAGTATGAGCTATTCCATTAATGCCAGTGCTTCAGAGCCTGTGAAACAGTGCAGTTCATATGTAAATGATAACAAGAAATTAGTAGATGCAGTACTGAGGGACATGGCTTTGTGGGCATGGTGGGCTTGATCTTTATGATTTCTTCCAACCTTAATGATTCTATGCAGAAGCACACGCAGACCATAAACATTGTAGTGAATGATATGGAAGAAAAGAGTATTTATAAGGAAGTGATAGAGTAGATTCTCCACTGCAAACCCTCAGTCAGCAGCAGCTCACAGGCATCACAGCTGCACAGATCACTCTGCACTGCTCTGCAGGCAGTCTGTGTTGAACAAGAATGTTTACAGCAGCAGCTTGGAGTGACATTATTTATATAACAATTTCATCTCTTCTGCTCCTAATTGCCACAGAAGACTACGAAAGCTTCAGGATGACCAGGTCACAGGGTATGAATCTCCAATCCATATAACAGTGATTGTATTACATGCATTGCAAGGCTGGTTCCTCTGGGCAAATTCTGGATAAACCTCTACCCCCTTGTGTAGGGATTCCCTTCATTTGAAAGTCTTGAGGTATGGGTTCATAGAATCCTAGAATTGCTCAGGTTGGAGGAGACGTTAAAGATTGTTGAGTCCAACCACAACCTAACCATACTACACTAACTCTAACAACCCTCCACTAAATCATGTCTCTGAGCAACTGGGCTACATCTTGAAGTATATTTCAGATTTAGCCATTTCCATTTTTCTGTCTTATATCACACAGAGATGTAAAATGCTATTTTTAGTGGGTGTTCCTGTAGCTCTTACACCACCTGACTGCCCTTTTCCATTTCCAGCCGCACCAGGTACTGAACTGTTCTCATGGGCACAGCTTGTGTTCTATGGCTACTTCAAGTGAATATTATCCTAGGACTCTTTTACCCAAGCCTAGAAGACAAGGTTGGACTGTACAGCAAGCTGTCAGAGAGGAGATGGTTGCAATACTTAGGAGATGTTAATACTGTCTAAGGGTCAAACAGGATTACATTATTGTAAAGGCAGAAATGTGCTTGAATGAACTCTGCTCAGTGGTGGGTAGAGCATTTTCCATCTCCTCTATTAGCAGTGACAAGAAGCATAGAGGACATTACATGTACAAAGGTACCAGAAGATTTTGCAAACTGACAAATAACTTACATAACTCAAGGAGATTAAAAAAAAAAAAAAAAAAAAAAAAAAAAAGGAGAGAGTACAGTGATGATTACTCATTATAATGCTGCAAGTCTTTTTGTTTATGCAGCCATGATGTCTTTATAGATGCTTAATTTGTGCTATTACTGCATTGGAAATTTACACTTCTTGCCTTTGGAGGCAGGTAAAAGATCAAGGGCAAAATTCCACTATAACAGTTTGTGTTGATTTACTTTTCCTATGAAAATAATTATAATTAACACATGAAGCATTATTAATGTCCTTCAGACTTTCTATGTAATAGAGGTATGCATGAGATTTGCTTTGCTTTCTCAGTTACACAGTTTAAAAATTTGGGGTCTATTATATTAGCCACCCAGTTTCCCTCTATCATCAGAGGAGGTTCCGCAAAATGAGTCATGCTATTATCCCTAAGCCATCAATGTCCAACCATTTGGCTTGGGCAAGCCAAAGCCAAACAGTAATTTTCTTGGGCAGCTTATATGTAGGTCATTCCAAAAATAATGCCTCCTGCTTATTACCATGGAAACTACAACAGATAAAATCAGCAAAGGAATGCTGTTTGATAGAGCAAATTTTAGGCTGCAAAACACCATTTTTCAACATAGTCACCAACATTAGCTCTTCATTGTTGTTAGCAGGGAACAGGAGCAGGCAAGCAGCACTCATAAGAATCTGCACCAGCAGAGGTGAGCAACTGTAGCTACTACCTCTGCTGAAACACACCACCCACCACCTCAGTGTGCTCACATCCACTTTTTGGTCTCCATAAATGTCCAGCAAGCATCACTGAATGTCAGTGGATGCAGTTTTTTCTGCATGGAAGAATTCAATGACATACCTTTCCTTCCGTGTTAGACACTGACTGTTCTGTCAGACTGCCCTGCTGCTGCCATCTATCACAAAGCAACAAAATGTAAAGAAATATTGGCAGGAGGGTTCAAACTCTACCGCCATCCCAGCAGCATCCACCTCTGACATTGTGGGCCAACATAAATAAAATAGGAGGCATTACTTTTGGAGCTATCCTCATGACATACGTAATATAGTTAATGCATAAATGTAACAAAGCATTTTAATTTTTAGACAGCAACAAAAGTATGGAACCAGTGGGATGATTGACCTGATTTTTGTGAAACTAACCAATCAGGCTGGTTCAAAGGCAGTGGTTGCTGTATTGAAGTATCAAGGTGTCTGTCAGAGATTTTTTGATGAAATGTCATTTTTCCTGTGCTTCATCCTTGAAAACAGTTGTTCACAATTATATATGCTTCCAAAAAGCAATGACATGAATAAGGTTTGGCTGTGATGAGAGGGACATTTCTTTCTATCAGGGTGGGGTTTATGAAAGTCCAGACATGCTCCCATTTTTGAGCTGAATGTCAGGCTGCAACTCTATATATTCCATTTGAAAATTTGCAGGTCATGTATTTATTGTGTTTGAAAATGGAGTGCAAATGTACTAAAAAACTGATACAATTTTTGAAACGTTCTCAAATTTCATTATCACAGCAGAAAGTACAGCGGCACATTTTTTGCTGCTCACAGAATTGTGTTTAGCCAAGGTATCAAAGTATACGAAATAATTTCCCATATCTTGAGTGAGCCTTGCAATGTTCCCTCTCCTTCTCCTGGTTTCAGCCCAGATAGTGTTAATAGTGCACTGATGTTTGGTCTATGCCGAGTAATGGGTGAAAGCCAAACGATGCTATAATGGTGCATGGCAGGGGGAGAGTCACATTGCAAACCATGCCAGGCTGTGTGTTGGACATGTCTGCTAGGTTGATTGTCCCATCTCTGGTTGAGATGAACTGTACAAGTCATATACTCTCTCTACTTCACATTAATAGGTTGTTGCTAGTTAGCAAAGTAAATTTTGGAAATGAACTGTGCACAAAATGACAGAACTGGCTGTATTTTCCATTTGGTGGTTTTCATCAGTTCTTAAAGATGTTTGTTTGTTAAAAAACAAAAACAACAACAACAAAAACACAAATACCAAAACATCTCAAATTAGCAAATAAATAAACTTAAAAAAAAAAAAAAAAAGCTTGTAGTAAATCTCTAGCTCGTTGCTGAAAATAGAAGTTTTTTGAGAAAAGCAGAGACTTTCTGCAGACAGTTTTTATTTAGCTCCAGACTGAAGCATTCATAGATGCAACCCACAACGTGTTTATTGAAATATTTCTGAGGGTTAGAATTTAATACTCTCATTCATTTGAGATAATTTTGCAACGTGAAATTTGAAACTGTTGAAATAACAAAGTATTGCATGAATGGAGAGCTTGTCTAAATTCAGAGTCTGTGAATTTAGTTGATTATATCTTCTGTTGAGTGAAATGCCATTCTGTGAATTGTAACTACTTCTGACTGAATAACATATATTCATCTCTTGTCTTGGACCATGTAGAAGTAAAGGAATCTGGAAGAATTAGTAGATCAGATGAAAATATCTAGCATTGCCCATAGATGGAGACTGACTACCAGTCAAATCAGATCATTGGTCTGGATTGTGCTTGGATTGCTAGAGGAATCCAGGTTTGTCCCTGCAGGAGACACAGGAGGAAATTCTTACCTTCCAGGAAAATAGGGAACTAAAATTGTAAACTGTAAAATGGCAGTGAATAGATGTAATGCCAACCAAGTTTATGGAGTATATGAAACTGATATCTTGCCAGGTACTTGTGGATTGACTGTCAAGAGATATATGGACAAAAAAGCCCACATTTAGGGACAGTAGATTTTGCACATGTCTGAATAATAAATGCTATACACTTTTTGGGTGTATCTGAAAGAATTTCAGTTTTGTTTCTTTCCCCAAATAATAATCCTATTAGGAGAAAATTCTTTGCCTTCTTGGAAGCAGGCAGACCAGACTCCAACACAGTCCCCACTGTGTTAGCCAAGTTAGCCAGTTTTCTGAACATTCCTGAAGTCCAGTTCTTCCTTCAGAGAACTTTAAAAGTTTGCAAGTCAGGTCTATAAAACATTTTCTTGACCAGTGCTAACAAATCATCCCACAGACAGGCAGGTGCAACTGAGTGTAGACTCCAGAACATATAAGCTCTGAAACAAATTCATCTTCACACAAGGACAGCTCTCATTTATATCCAGCATGTATTGAACTCGCTGATTCAAACAAGACTTGGTCCCTAACTTTCCTTTAAATATCCTTTGAGAAAACATTTTTCCTTTCTTACTCATGAGCCAATTTCCATTAAAATTCCACATTGGCCTTTATAAAAAAATAACAAAATAGAAATAAATTTGGGGAAGGATGGCATGACACCACATTTGACAGAGCCATGAATCACACTGCTCAGATGAATGGTTATCCAAAGCCATTAAAAGTACTTCCATACTTCAGCACAGTGCACTGTTTAGAGAGAGTTATACTGGGCTGGAATCTGGTCTCTGTTACACCAACTTCATAATGAACTTTAGCAGGAGTCACTTTTGATCTATGTAGGATCAGGGTCAGACTGGGAACTTTTCTATCCCTTCATAGCATTGTCTTCATCTCATAAATAACTTCAACACACAAAACTACTTAAGAGAAGGATCCAAGAAGAGTTACTATATCCCTAAAATGCAAAATGCCCAAGGTAAATTGAAATAACTAAGATTTCCCTTCTGTGAAAAACAGTGTGAAAGATAACAGCAAGCTCTTAAAATAGTTTTGTTTGTTTCATTTCTTTAATTTAGGAATAACTCGTAAAATTTCAGTATCCAGTAGATATAACTTGATCAATCACAGACCTCCAGCAAAGGAACTTTAGATTGATAGAGTTAACATCTGAATTAAATCTCCTTTGGAGGTTAATTATCCACAGTGAAAATCCGATTTGAGGCAACAGCAAGCACTTGAAATGCAATACTTTATTAAGTATGTGACTTTTAAAAGCAAATTTTTGAAACATCTTTTCCTAGAATCAAAAGATTATTGCAGAAGGGTTAAAGCACATATGTGCAATGATGGGGGAATTCATAATAAAATCAGAGAGAACAGTTGACTTGAGGAGGTAATTCACTTGATCGAATTCTTTGTTCATTATGTTGAATAGCACTGTGGAACAGAATTTGGACTTTCTAAAACTATCAACACCATGTAGTTCAGCCATAAACCAACTTTCCAACAAATTCTGACACACATGACACAGTTTTAAATTACTTCCAAAGTAAGTTAGATTTAGAAAGCCTTGCTATGAAACAATAACAAAATTAACAGCAGAGTTGTTTTCCATTGACTTTGCAGTAGGATGGGGGCACAATTCTCCCTGTAAAGTGTTGTGAGTCCACAGGCTATACTAGTGTTTCAACAGTAAGATAAGTAACAGTCTTAAGTGACAGAGAAAGTAAAAACATTATCAAGGTTAGAAAAGAGACTTTACAAATACTGGTAAGATAGAAAAACAAAAATAACAGAAAAGTTCTATTTCTATCATGTCATACAGTTGTAAAGGCAACTGTTCATAATGAAATACTACAGTCTATTTTGATCACTGTACTATATAAAGAAAACATAAGCCATATAAATGGATACTTTCTTGGCAGATAGAAAAATTTACATACAGAGAGGTGAGTTTGATCTCAGAAACAGACAGTGCTTGGTTCAAGTTTTACTTACTCTTAAATTGTTTTCATTCATTTGTACAATCACTTGTTAATGAAATATAAGGAATAGATGAAAACATTCCAATTAAAAGAAAATTATATGTTCAGCTGTAAAATCTGTGGGCTATATGGACTACCTGGATTTAAAAGCCAACCCTAGAATGTGAAATGAATGTGTCTGATGCAGTAAGTGCTTATGGGAGTTCAGATTTCAGGAATTTAGAACACAGAGATCATTAGCCACATTTAGATTTCTTAAGCAGACAGCTTTATTGCTAGTTTTTAGCTAAATTAACAAGTTAATAGAGTTACCTCTTTTTAAGTAGGTTGAGTGCCAATTGGGAGATATTATAACTAGGTCTGAATAATTGAGGTTCAGTTTATCTGCACTTTGTTTGCACTGTAGCATCATCAGCAAACTCAACAAAACACCAAAGATGATTCACCTTCTCATGAAAACACTTGATATCAGAAAAGAATATTTTGCCAAATACAAATTTTCCATGACCCTTACTTAGATATTTTACAAACGTATGTAACAAAGTAAGCCTTGACTTTCCAAAAATGTTTTGAGTCCCAAGTTGAAGATTTCTTTTGAGCACACAAACAAATGGAGTAATATTTCCTGTTTGAAATGCTCACTGTACATACTTCTGAAGACTTATATTTTCTTATTTTTTTTTTTCTGTGGGATGAACAGAAAAACAAAAATTTAGAATTATGAGGAAAGAAAACTACTTTTCAATATTTTATTAATTCTTCAGGTGTAATAAAATGTCGAAATAAGGATTTTCTATTAGATATAATATTTGCAGTTCTCTCTAGAATGAAGAATATTTGTTAATATAGGTTCACTGTTCTAAATTTTTAAAGGTAAACTTTGATACACTTGAGAAGTGTCCACTTACTTGATTTCACATTGATCTATACCTGTAAGATTAATCTGTGATGGTGCTGATGTCATTTGGACGAGGGCAAGACCAGGATGTAAGCAGCATTTCTTCTGTCCATTTCTCTTTGTTTCATAGAAGAAATGGGCTTTTAGTGCTCACAAATCAATCAGTTGGAGCAATTTTCTTAAACATTTATAAGGTGGTCAATTAGATTGTTTTGCTTTCCCTTTAGGTGGTGAGTTATCATATTGTTTCCAGGAGGTTATGACTGGGATCAATCATTAGATTGTTCAATTTAGTAATTACACTGCAGCTCACTCCGTTTATTCAGTTCACCAGATCATAGTTCTAAAAAGCATTTTAGAGCATTTCAGCCCTTCAGTTACTAAAAAATGAGCATGGAAAGCATTGAAGAAGTGAGCATCACCACCAGCACCAGAGGTTACTTCACGTTGTAGCTGGCGTATTTTGCCTCACTCTTGGAGGTGTTCAAGGCCAGACTGATCTAGTGCCTGATTTAGTGGCTGACAACCCTGGCTGTGGCAGAGGGTTGGAACTAGATGATCTTTAAGGTCCCTTCCAAATCAAATCATTCTGTGATTATTCCCGAATTATCACAGCAAGCAATCTGCACTTACATCTACAGAGAAACATGAAAATACTTTGAATCCTATTTGGTCAGGACTGTATATATTTCCAAACAGACAGACACACACACACACACAAAAAGGACAAAAAGAGTTCTGAAGAATTCAGCTGTGTATTTAAGATGATTTCTAATTAATCTGACTGTTCTGACTCAAGCAAACCCATGCCCTTTATTTTTATCTATCCCAGCCCCAAGAAGCTACCAGTTAAAGGCCAGAACATGAGATCACACTTCCTTGATGCTAGACTCGTTCCCCTCTCACTTTGTCAGTGATAGCTGCAATCATTCACACTCTGTAGAGATTGGCAGTGTCTCTTAAAACTCCCACTTAAGCCACAGCTCCCAAGGAACTAAGCTTCTGAATGCAATAACAAGCATCATGAGACTGCTCACTGAGTGGCCAACACAAACAGAGTCATCGTCGCTGAAAGCAAAATGTCCTCATCTATTCCCTGTGCTTGGCACATTCCTGGGCCTCAAATGGTGATTATAGCAGTAAATATCCCAAGGAAAAACCAGCCTTATTAAAACCAATGAGTCAATGTGTGTAGGGGGTTAAGTCAATAAAACAAACAAGGATGAGTCTGACTAGTATGTAGGAAGATTGCTGAATCTTTAAAAAAATGCATCCCTGTGGTTATAAATCCTGCTATGCTTTCTGAATTCATGCTATATATGATATTATACATCATCTTCAAGTCTCTCATCACTGATACAACATTACTCTATTCAAAATAAACCTGAGAACAAATTAACAGTTCTACAGCAATGCTTAAGAGTCTTCATCGCCTGCATATGTAGTTTTTACCACAATCAAATCATTTATTATATGCAATAATACATCCTTCGATCATTTCTCTTTCAGCTATGATTTAACCTTCACCTCAGAGAAACCAGAACAAACAAAATTGTCCTCAAATTTTATCATTTCAGTGCAGCAGACCTTAGCAAGTTGTTTGGATTCATATCTCCAGACACCTCCAAAATGTTTAGTTTCCCCTGCTGTCAGATTGAGTTCTGCTCCTTCAAATCAGTGTTGTTGCATTGTATCTGGGCTTGCTGTGTTTCTTCTTCCCTAAAACTAGGCTACGTATGGCTATGCTATAGCGTCTGTTTACTGGACTCCTGGGCAATTAAGAAGTCACAGATTTCTGGTCTTGCTTTCTTCTTGATGGCCTTTAATCACATCATATGAGATGAAAAATAGATACAGTAGGCTTCTAGAACAAATTAGGGAGGTGGTGGATTCAATATCCTTGAAGTTTTACAAGAAAAGGGTAGATTTGGCACTGAAGCTCATGGTTTAGTGGGCATAGAGGCCATGGCTTGACAGCCATAGTAGATTATATTAGAGGTCTTTTCCAACATTAACAATTTCACGATTCTATGAAATCAGCCTGCCTGTGGTCAGTAACTATCCCACAGGAACAAACCAAACTACAAGATACAATAAGGTATCTTTGGTCACAAAAAGATATTTATTACAGAAAAGCATGAGGTGAAAAGACACCGTTTTTATATTAGTTAATGCTTTGACTTT
The DNA here is from genome assembly GCF_026119805.1 of Tympanuchus pallidicinctus. Classification (NCBI taxonomy): domain Eukaryota; kingdom Metazoa; phylum Chordata; class Aves; order Galliformes; family Phasianidae; genus Tympanuchus; species Tympanuchus pallidicinctus. Next base: position 68,934,680 of record NW_026294769.1, on the reverse strand, counting down.
ATTTTCCTTTTTTTCATTACTTTTTTGAAGAAATAATATTATCACTTGATATGATTTTTGTCTTTTATGAAATCATTAATAACAATTGTTGGTTTCAAGGTTGAAAGATGTACTGCAAATGTCAGGTCATAAATCATGGCATATGGCAAACAAACCTGAAACTTTGTGTTCTCTGTATCAATAGCAAGGCAAATTTCTTAGAAAGACAGAAGGTATCACACATGTGATCTCTCTACTTGGGGAAAAAATTTGTTTTCGAAAACTTCTAGCTAGGAATGTTAAGATATGTAGGGACTCTTTACTCAGGGTGCTTCAGAGAGTCTTCTGCATAATGGATGTTATCACTAGCTGTGAAAAAGAAACAAACCTTTTTCCTTTTCCTCATCTCCTTGCATCTCCACTGCACCAGCAGTGCAGCCTATGCTGCAATATGCAGCTGGTTCAAGAGAAAAAAGGAGAAAAAAAGCAGAAGCTGAAATCCCAGTGCAGGCTCATTTTTGGAGCAGTGTAAGGACATAAAAGCCTTCTTAAAAATAATTTGGTTTTAAAATTTTTAAGCTTTTACACTTTACATCATGAGGAAGCTTTCGTTGAGTAAAACATTGGTTTCCTTCATCATGTTGTATCTTCACAGAGATGGGGAATTTTGTGATCTTTAAGAACAAGGCTTTTCTAAGCTGTGCCATTGAAAGTGTTATATATCTTCATATTTCATTGTTTAAATGAATGTAATAAAGTTTATGTACTTACTGCATGATCACACAATACTATGTAGGGTTACTCATGCAACTGCTTCAAGAGTAAATGTGGATATTAACTTGGTAACTTTTGTTGGTCACAGGAACTGACAGAAGAAAGTGTCTGATATAAAAGGAAAGAAAAAAAAAACATCTGCAAGGACTATTTGTGTAAAACTGTGAAGAAGCAAGCTTAAAAATAGTTATGGAAAGGATAAAGATACTTGACCTGTTTGAAACAGATATTCACCCCTGAGAAAACTGAAAGGAATCCTCAGAAAAATAGGTTAGATCAGAAAAGATATTCTGAGAAATCCCTGCCACAGAGGCAAAAGATTAATTCCACCTCTAATGCACAAGTGCTATTAATCCACTAGAACTGTTAATAAGATGAGTTAGGAAAGTGTTTTATCAATGAGTAGGGCACAATAACATATCTCAAATGTGGCAGTGCTCACAGGAGAGAAATTTCTCTCTTCCCATGATGATATGTAAAAGAGGTTATAAAAAACTTTAAGAGCGCCCTTTGCTTCCTCCTGAATTTTACCTTGTTATCAGATCTCTGCTCAGCCCAACTTCAGGTGTAAGAGTAAAAAAAATAAGATAGAAATTGGGAAAGAAATCAGCTCTGCAGATAGAATACGTTATTTATTCTACATTGCTGAAATAGCAACACAAGGTTGGGCAGAAATTGTCATTATATTTGTCCTGCAATTAGTAGAAACACTATTTTGAATCAAGATAATGGAATCTCTGGTTGAAGACCACACCTTCTATTTTTTTTTTTTTTCCTGTAAGAGGAAGTACTATGATATTGGTCACAACAGTTAGTAGAAAAAGTATAATACAACTTTAAAATCTATGATAATCTTGGGATGATTTTGCGTATTGTTTTGATTTCCAAGATTAGAACACAACTGATTATCATAGTAGTTACTTACTTTTGCTATATAGTAATAATTAAATTATTCATGCTAAAAATAGGAAGCCTAATATGCTATTTAGTAAAATGTTTTTGGGTATATTATAATCTGTTTCAATTGTTTTACAATAGAGCAGGGCATAAAATATCGAAATATGTTTTTTGTGGGTGAACGTACCCTGAAAGCTCTCCCATGACAATATGCATAAAAAAATGGAAACTGGAGATCATCGTGTCCATTGTCCATTCACTGTTGTTCTCTTTCCTACCTTTACTTTCGTCTATCTTTGAAGACAGCACAATCAAGGGACTTTTTTGGCTGTCTTTAATAGTCATTTCCTTACACATCTGGCAGCAAATCCTACAGGAGAGAAACTGTGGGATTCACTGCACCCAGCAAAGACTTTTCAACATCATTTGGAAGATATAAATGTATGTGACTTTTCATATGCACTGGGGATCTGCAACCCTGTGGGCAGCTTTCCTCACTAAATGCTGTTAGATTAGGGTAGTCTATCCAATATGAAGTTGTTTTGTTTTTTTTTTGGAAAAACATATATTCTGCTTTCTACTGTGTAAAGAAAGTAAAGTGAATTTCTTGAACTGCATTTATTACGTTTATTACATTTAAGGATTGAAATGAATCTAGTTATTTTTTCCAAGCATTTATTGCAAGCTCTTTGACATGATGGGCTAAAGGGCAGGCAAAGTTAAAACATGAGCTAAGCAGAGAGAGCATTAACCAGTTTTAGTGTGATGGGCTTGTCAGACATTGTTAAATTTTGTTTGGGTACATCAGGATTCTCAGCATGTTAATAAACATCACCCTAAAAGAAGGGAACAGAAAACAAAACAACTACGAAAGATTTTTTTTTTTTTCTCAGAAAACGTAAGTGGAATATTTGTTTGCATGTAAGAAAATAAAAAACAGTAGATTTAGCAAAAAGCATTCCCCCCAAAATTCTTCTTTCACCTCCTCCCCTCAGAAAATCAAACAGTAAATATGACAGAATGGCTGGAAGACTAAATTAGCTTTGCCTCTAGGATGCCTAAATCTCGGTTCACCTGTTAAAACCATTCATGACAACATATTTTGCTTCTTAAACTCCCTGAACACATTACTTTCTAAAATCTCTCTCTGTTCCCAAGATGGAGTTAGCTGACGCACTCATCCTAATGTGTTTGAACAGTTTGACTAGCCTAAAGCACTAGAACTTTAATGCATTATAAATGAATCACTATGGATACAGGGTGTCTTGATGATCCTGAGTATTTGCCTTTATATTACATTTTGATATCTGTAGTGTTTGCCTACCCAGCAGAATAACAAGCTACATAAAATTTGATTATTTTATTAGAGCACTCAAATTAAAAATAATGAAATATAAGACAAACGGGAATAACAAAATTTGCTGTCTGCCCAGTTTTGTGATGTCTTCACAAAACTTTGAAGAAAAGAATGAACTCATAGGTTGAATCCTGCAGCCAGTACCCAAGGCCCTCTCTCCCCTTTTTGGTACAGGAGTCTGTAGTAGATGCATTGCAGTACAACTGTTATGCATGAAAGACTGAGGAAGACAGGAATGTTCCATGCAATCTTCCAGCTGTCTTGCCTACTGTGTGCTGACACTAGTGCCAAAAGCCATCTGTCACATAAGGAATGTGTGGAGTCAATTTCAATACGAAAATGTGGTTAAAAAAGGCAATTTGATCTCCCCCGTGACTTTGCGTTTTCCTGTTTAGAGTTTCCTTTCGAGTTCAGCAAGAGGTCTGTTTGAAAGCTGATGAAGCAAGGATTTGGCCCAAGGTATCAGGAAAATCAGATTGGAAAGCCTCATCTGTGATTACTGTTGGCAAGGCAAGCAGGATTGTAGTTCCCTCGTCTTGCCTCCTACAACTATCTCATTACTGTGTAGTATGCAGACCTCTGATGATATAACAAAATAAGCCTCATCCTGTTCAGCAGTCTTTTCCCACACAAATCAGGACAGCATCTTTTACTACTTTGGATTGTCTCTTAAGGGATTAACTTCCAACATCCTCTAAAATTCATGGACTGCCTCCAAGGGATTGCAGCATAACTTAGGTAAGAGATTTAAAGGTTCATTCATTCAACTGTATGACAACAGCCAGAAAGAAAATGGTGAAAGCGAGACTTAAGTCGAGGCAATCCCCGATATGAGTACAGGCTGGGAAAAGAATTCCTTCAGAGCAGCCCTGCAGAGAAGGACTTGTGGGTCCTGACAGACAAAAAGCTGGACATGAGCCAGCAGCATACTCCTGGAAGGCCAACAGTATCCTGGGCTGCATCAACAGTGGGGTGGCCAGCAGGGAGAGTGTGGGGATTGTCCCACCCTACTTCTCGTTGTGAGGCCCCATCTGGAGTACTGCGTCCAGGTCTGGGGTCCCCAGCATAAGAAAGATGTAGGGCTGTTGGAGTGGGCCAGGGCCATAAGGATGGTTAGAGGGTTGGAGTACCTCTCTTACAAAGAAAGGCTGAGGGAGCTGGGCTTGTTTAGCTTGGAGAAGGCTTTTGGGAGACCTCACTCAGCCTTCCAGTGTCTGAGAAGAGCTTTCAGGCAGAAGGTAGACTAACTTTTCACGTGGGCGCATAGTGATAGGGCAGCGTGGAATGGCTTTAAACCAAAATGATTGCATTATCCCTGACGGAGTTCAAGGCCAAATTGGATGAGCCCTGGGCAGCCTGATCCAGTGCCTGATTTAGTGTTTGACAACCCTGTCTAAGGCAATGATGTTGGAAATAAATGGTCTTTAAGGTCCCTTCCAACCTAAGACATTCTATGAGAACAGCCCTTCTTAGGCTCCCCAAAAGAAACAAGAACTGACTAAGTGTAATGCAATAGAGTATATAGTATGTGACATCAAAGATGCAGCAGAAAAGGATGAGTGAGATGGAATACAATCATTGCCATTTCTTAAACAGCTAATTGCAGCCTGTGAAGATTCCAAATACTTATCTTTGCCAGTTTTTAGTGCAGCATGCTCCCTTGGTGAATCTTTAGTTCCCTGAGGGATGAGGAAGTTGTTCTTCAGACTTATTTTATATAAGTTCTATACATCTCTATTCTGGTTACTGAAACTTGCTCTACTCTGTCACATCTCCTCCAAATCACCCAAACCTACACATATATGACACCTTCTTGCTTTGTCCTTCAGAGGAGCTCTTTGCTATCCTCTCTGCTTCACCATCTACTTTTTAAATATCTGCTATATCCTTAATGCACGACCAAAAAGTCCAGAGAAGATAGTGAACTAAAATGGGATTTATATCAGTTTACTTCTCAGTTGTCTCAAGCCTGTTTTTAGTGGGGCTTGTCCTTTCCATTTATCCTCTTTCTTTTTTTTTTTTTTTTTTTTTAATTGAAGAATCTAATTATCTAGTAAAGAATCTTCATGCTCTCTTTATCTCAGTGATTTTCTCCATCCATTATAGTTTTCAAGATTCCCAACCCATGAAAAACAGACAGAAGCATGATGCCCTTCATAAAAGTCAACAGGAGATATGGAGAGACCATCCAATTAAGACATCCCGTGGAGATATTAAAACTGTCAGAAGAAGTTTACAGCCAACTATTTTTGTAGAGAGTGACAGCTCCCCAGATGATAAGCAGGCGATCATGGTTAGACCCAGCTCTGAACAGTGCTTGTTTTGTTGCTGCTTTGGCACAGGCTCAGGTGCCCTTTGAGGGTCCCTGCTCATCATGTATCCCATTGAGAAGTGAAGGCTGTGCAAGTGCATTTCAAAGAGAGTTTAAAGATTTCTGAGTAATAAATGCATACATTCAAATCAGCAATACACTTGTGAGTGTTTTCCTGGGGCATACTAGAAGTAAGTGCTCTAAATACTGCTGGTGGACTTTAAAGGAGTTAAATCTCACTGGTTTTCAATAAGGTGCTCGCTTCAGTCAACCTGATGAAGTTGAGATGCTTCCTATTTTAGCACAATCACATTGAGAAAAGGGTTCTAAATCCTTTTTCTGATTTAGCATAGTGTTTTGCATGTGTTTCACATACGTTTCAGGTAAGAAGTTAAGAGGATTGGTGTACAGGGGAATGCAGTCAGAGACATGACAAGGAGGGTTGTGGACCACTGCTAGCAACTACATGAGAGCTGCTAGGTAACAGCCCGTGGGCTTCCCAGAACCTTAGCAAATGAAGTCAAATGAAAAGGGAATGAGATTTGATCACACAAAAGCAAACTTATTAAGGCTAAAGCAGTGTGATGAAAGCAGCAATCAGTGTAGGCACCAGAGGATTTACATAACTTGCAGAGAAACAATAATTTAGTTTTAGCTATGTTTTTCATGCAATCTAGCAATCATGAACTATTTTATATACCTCTGCAGTCTTCTCTGAAGAAAATATTTTCTTATTTTTCTTTAAAGATATTTTAAATTGCTATGTTCTTAAGCACTCTATAAAAGAAATAGCATCTTCAGCTGCCAAGGGTTGAAGATTTTTGCAGGGGAGAAGCTTTGCCTTCAGAGCACTCCACTTAGAGTAGGGCTTGAAGGTGCACGATGCTTCTGTCTTTTTTTTTCATGAGGTGGACATCTCTGAAAGAATAATGGAGGGAGAAAGCTACGGGGATGAAGTCTCAAACCTCCTAGAGTTATGCTTATTGAAGAATGAAACAGATGTAGGAGTTCAGTTCTGTGTTATCAGCAGCACGATCTGGCTAGACAGTGCCGGAAACTCAACTGCATATTGGCAGCTTCATAAATCAGTCCACCTTGTGAGGGCTGGCTGTTTTCTGACCAAGTCCTAGTTAAAACTTATTCTTTAAAATTTTCCTTATACATTGGAAATGAACAGGGATTTTCTCACTATATTCTGGGAGAATATTGCCACTGGAGGGTCAAAACTATTAGAAAACAATAAGAAGTTGGTGTTAATTCTTAACTGCCTGGTCTGTCACCTGCCCTCCTATACATAAAAACACTAACAAGTAATTTTATTGCAAAGCCAGAAATAACTCCTTTGCCTTTCACCACCCTTAAAGGAAATAATTATTTGGGAATCATACTGCTGTTCTTGGCAGGCCACTACATCTCAGCTCTCACTGAACTTCAAAAAGCATAATCCCATGCACATGGGACATCTCACAGGAAATTTACTTCCTCATCTTTCTATTGACTTGTGGGCTGATAAATCCATAGAACTTACTTTCACGTATTCTTTAGAGGAATCCACTGACTCAATATTATTATATGACCTTCTATCCATGTGCGCATAATGAAGAAAGGCTCAAGGCTTTACAGATGTATTTTCTGATTGAAATAATAGTTCAATTCAGAAAGAAAAATAGAAAAAAAACTGTGCTTTTTTTTTTTTCTAATTTTATTTTAGTGCCTTGTTTGATCGCTGGCTTCTTTTTATTGGAAGACAGAATAAACAAAAGTCTTATCTTGACATCACTATGATTACATTGTAAAAGCATTTCTTGAATCTCTGGCCAGTATCATTTTACTTAGCAGCCATCTGTCCCTGATGTGAAGATAGCAGCCTGTTTTGTTCCACTTCCTGCTAGATGCAGGGTGAGAAACAATCCTTTAACAAGCTCTCATTAATTAGCCTAAAAGCTATTAAATGCTGATCATTTGAAAGCCAGATTTCAATTATTACGCATGATGCAATAACTCACACTGTATGAACATTATTATCCCAAATAGAAAACTAATTAAAGGCTGAATTAATTCCTAACATAACAATTATCTTTTCCAGGAAAAGCAAACTACCTAGTGATATATCTAGTCTGCTGTAAAATTCAAGCAACATGAGTTTTAAATGTTCAGTGGATAAGTGTATATAGGTGGCTTTTAGCATAGAAATATGATTGATGAGTAAAAAATGATGCCATAGAATCGTAGGATAGATTGGGTTAGAATGGCCCTTAAAAGCCCATCCAGTACCAACCCCTGCCATGGGGAGGGTAGCCATCCATCAGATAAGGCTGCTCCGGGCCCCATCCAACCACAGGTTCTCTAGGCAGCTTGTGCATGTGCCTCTCTGCCATTTGAATAAAGATTTTGTTCCTAATGTATATTCTACATCTACCATATTTTAGTTTAAAGCTATTACCTCTTGTGCCCCATTACCACACTCCTTGGTAAAGAGTTCCTGTGAAGTAAGCCCCTTTAGGTTCTGGAAGGCCATTGTAAGGTCTCTCTGGAGAATTCTCTTTTCCAAGCTGAACAATCCCAACTCTCAGTTTATCCTTGCATCAGAGGTGCTCCAGCCCTCTGATCTTTGTGGTACTTCTCTAGATCAGCTCCAGCAACTCCATGTTCTTCTTATGTTTGAGGTCAAAGAGCTGAATTTCCTTTAAGCTGTGATCTCTATAGAACTCATTTGCAACCTGAAAGTGTTTACATTTGTTGATTAAAGTTATTTGTAACTAATAGTTAAGACATCTGTAATCATTGTACTTTCCTATCAATGTTAACTGCATTCTAGATTGCACTATTTTTCTGTGTTTAGCAAAGAGAGAAATGGCATCCCTCTTCTGTGCATGCTGTTCAGTATGCACCGCGTCATTAATGGGAAATACTGCACAGCTGGTTTGCAATTCATCTTAGAGATGAGCTGTGGTGCCTTAATGGTCTTGAACTTTCAGTTAAAGAAAATAAATAATATAAATCCTTTCATGGAGGGCAGAGGGGAGGAACCAAAAGTGCCCATTCCTGGCAGTGAGGTTATAAAAAAACTGCTCGAAAATGCCTTGCTTATGATTAGACATTATTTATTTCTTGACATCATTTCTTGCACTGGATTAATCTTTACTGGCCAAATATTTTGCACATTTGGTGCCAAGGAATTGTCTGAGCATGTCCATCCCTTGTAATAGAAAGGTGATGGCTGAACCACTGAAACCATCTATACACCTTTATAGATGCCACAAAAAGTTCTCAAGCTGAAGCGTGGTATAATAATATCACATTAACTCCAGTTTTCTCTTTTCTTTTTTGAGTAAGAAAATAACACTTGCTTATAGCCAGGATCATTTTTAAGATGAGAGTAAAATTTCACCACAACAGGAGCAATAAACTCTTTAAGAGTTTAATTATTTTCCCTCTATTAGGAAATTTTAGGCCAGAGCATTGGAAAATAGTGACTCATTTCACTTTGGTTGGGAATATTGGATAAATTTCTGCATAGGCCATAAAAAATGTGAGCAATTTACTGTGTGCACAAAGTCTTTATGTATATTACTTCGTACTACTCGCGTCTGGGTGCACCATCGTTGATTCATCATTGACAATTACAAAAAATTTTCCCCTGACTTCAGTGAGTGGCAAAATGAGGGCCCAGGAAAGACAGAAAATGTCTCTTATGTCAAAAGTATAGTAACAAAGTAGAGTAACATTACCATTTCTAACGACTTCCCATGGGAGCTGGCTAACAAAGCCTTTGAGGTGACCCTTAATTTCTCCTTTGTTTTGTTTTCATGATGACTAAGGCATATGAAATTGAAAAGCATATGAGAAATACATTGCTCTGCGGGACAAAATTATGGAAGGGAGAAAATGCAAAATTTAAGGACTGTGGGAACCACAGCAGGGACTTCAGACCAGAATTTTCATCCAATATAGTCGAAATAAGAATGAGTAGACTCTTAAGCTGAGTATAATGCAAAGATGCAGTTGTAAGGCACTGTCTCTTCAAGCTCAGAGCATTCTGGTTGTCAGTGATCGAAGATGACATCTGTGCCCTCCTCAGCATCACTCCTATTCCCTACAAGTTATCTGTCAATCACCTAGCATGAAATTCAGTGCGTGTTTTACTCAAGGCATTTGGTGTGTACTCCTGTACAGGTGTTATTTTACTATGCAAGTTCTTATAAAACTGTTGTTTCACTTATATCCTTCTGTGTACAACATTATTCTATTGGAAAGGTTTGTTCTTAGTAAGCAATTCATTTGATAACAGTGGTGAAGTACAAAATAGAGGCTGCTTTTTCTGTAAGTGTTAAACAGAAATCAAAGCACAGTTGGGAATAACATTTTTTTAATGAGGAAAAGTGTAGAACAAGATGGAGAGATACCAAAAAACACGTTGCTGATTCAAGACAAGAAGTGACTACTTGGCAGTTAGGCAAACAAAGAGAAAACTGAAACTGATGATGAAGTCTGAAGACACAGCTGTAACTTTGGGTGTGGTTTTGGATTTGTATGGGATTTTGTTATGGAAAAATCTTTATTATGGCTGGAGGGTTTCTACTGTTCATTACTGCATTTCAGATAAAGCTGCCAGATGGGACACCATACAAGAAAAAATTCATAAAAACTTATAGTGATGGAGACTCCCTCTTAAGTCAGTTTGTGTGGGTACTGAAGTCCTCTTCTTTGAAATTGTTTCCCAGAGACTCACCGTGGTCTCTATTACTTCCAGAAGTAGGAACCACAAACATGGGGAGAAGGTTGCTCCAATCCTCTTTGTTTGAAGAGGAAAAAGTATAGTAAAAAAAGTGTACCTTTCAAATACCACTCTGACTTTTCAACTTTTAATGTATAAAATCACCCATTTCATTTTTTAATGTAGTTAACCCAATTTACCATTATTCAGTCACATGGAATTACTTATGTTATTTTACAATACGTCCTTTCAGACTACAGCAATGTTTGAGAAATGTGGCTGCTCATTAACTAAATAATAAAAAAAAAGCCCAAGCTTTTGAGATCTGAAAGGCTACGCTGTGAAACTTGTAACATACAGGAACTTTATGGCCTGGACTTCACTGCAACGGGAAACAATCTTCCATTGTAACTGTGGAATTTTTTTCTATTAAAATTTCAAATTGCTGTGACAAGGCATGTAAGCTTATAAAGGAAGGTTATATTTCTCTGAAGCTGCCTGTGTGAAGAAGAATGTATATGCGCACCTTTGGATAATACAGAAAATCACTCCACAGTGGTAAGGAACTGCTGAGAAGTTTATCCTCTTTTTACTACTCGTATTTTGTTTTCCACCCACCTATTAAGTTTCTGTATCACTATAGCATGCACAGCTCTTTCTTTCCTTTCATTCAGCTGTAAACTGTATAGCCATCTAGATGAGGAAATTTGTCAGTAGAGACCTCTTATTTTTGTAACAAGAAACCCGACCAATCTATTCCCAAGGACATAGAATAACTTCTTTCTCATGGTAAAATCCAAACCATTCTTTGACATGCTGTAAAACGAGATTATTCATACAACGCCGTGTCACAAACTGTTCATAACAAATGAGACAGGCAGGCATCTCTCCTGCCAACTGCTAACACCCTGCTTACTCTCTTCCTGGAGCTGGCATTTCTTAATAACATCTTTCAGAAAGCAAGGCCAGAATAGATCATTCTCATTTAGCAAGATAAATATTTCATAAGTGAGAAAGTGATTTAGGTACTTTTGCCAAGTTCAAAATCCTGATAGAAGCTATGAGTTAGTTACTAAAACAAGACAAATTGCATCATCTAAGTTGCATTTAGATATTGCATTTAGGATCTTCTCAGATGTTCATTAGTAAAGTCAGAGCTAGTTGTTGGCACAGATCTGGCACTGCTGAATTTGGAGATAGTTTGGATTTGCAGGCTGTGGCATATGGCAGTGCACCAGTGCCTTAAAGTATCTCTATAATTTGTGCTTATTGTTTGTAGAACAAAATAGCACAGTTTGGGAAAGCAGGAGAGACTGACCTGCATTATGAGAAAAGAGAGAAAAGACTCAAATAGCCAGCCCTAACACAGAAACTTATTGCCACCAGTCCATGTGGAGTGGAGTCCAGATCATGAATTGGCTTCTTTCAGCACAGTGTTTTATTTGAGCGTAAGCACTGTTATGAACGCACTGACCTCTACATAGCATTCACTGTGTAAAGACAGGACTTGGACCTACAAACCCTGGCTCATCAGTAGGAGGGCAAGCAGCCTCTTTCAGGAAATAGGCGGCTGTGCAGTGGGCGAGTGCACTGAGCACCAGGAAGCTGGATGCTGGTTTGTGCTTACTAACTTTAACATGAACACCAGAGCAGCTTGGGAATTGGCTTTGTGAGTTCAGAGTCACAGCACTTGCTTAGAAATGGCATTGCTTTTCCATGACCTTCTTCAGCTGGCATGGCCACAAAGAAAGAAGGGATCACAGGATCATAGCATTGGAAGGGACCTTGAAGGTCATCCAGTCCCAATCCCCTGATGTGGGCAGCTTTACCACTCCCCAGATCAGGCAGCTCAGGGCCTTATCCAACCTGTCCTTGAACACTACCAGGGATTGGGCATCTACAGAGGTGGAGATCCTGTTTGTTCCTTCCTCCTCCTGACTTACCTTCTCTGTTCTTGTCATTGCTCTTCTTCCTGCATACCATCCAGACACTCATTAAGGGTCACGAGTCTCTAAGAGCAGTGAGGTGAGTTGGAGATCAGGTCAGGAGATAAAAAGGAAATATGACGACAGGATTTGTGTACAGGCATGAGAGAAAGACAAGACACTTTTGTTAGCATAGATGAAAGACAGAACTCTTTAATTAGCAGAGCAGTTACTTTCTCCAGTTGCTGGGAATGTAGACATTTCAGACCATTGTTTATGTGCCATAAAATCAACTCAGGCTAAAACACATGGTCACATCATGAGGAGATAGTTTTTTCACCCATAGCCTAAATATCTGCCAACATACATCCAATAATTTAAGGGGAAACAACATATTTTCTGCAAGTTACTATTTTCTACTGGTTTTGCTCATCCCCATAGGTCATGAGGAACAGAAGCCAGATGATATCCTACTCTTACAAAGGTGTTGTTGTTTCTCTCTGGGAAGCAGCTTGATTCAAGTGCCTAAAATAGAGCCTCTGACATTGGAACTGGCGGCCTTCAGTCATCATATCACCCAGAAAGAAGTCATGTCTAACTAACGAATCCCTAGGGCTGACTGTGAATAATTTTCACAAAATATTTTACTTATAAAAGTGAAAAATAGCTTGTTACTGTGCAATTTCTTACCTCTGAATTTTAATTACATAGATATTGACAAGTTTTCAATTGACTTTCTTTTGTAATCTTACTTTCGTGTTCAATACTGGTATTTGAAATTTAGGCCACTTAAGGTATTTTTTATTTCCTATAGACAAAAAGACAGCAAACAAAATTAAGATGATGTATTTGAAAAGCAGTTAGAACATTTAAAAATGTTTAGTTACTTTTAATCATCTTAATTTTCAAGCTTTTTTGTTTTATCTTTAAATTGTAATAGATGAATGTTTGCATTATTCTTCTGCTCCTTTTTTCTTTGCAGTACAGTTCTTCTGACCTGTGCAGCTGGAATGCCTGTGTCTTCTTTCTAAGGAGATTAACTACCTTCAGTGGGCCTATAATTTCCAACTCAAGCTTCTTACATATTGTCTACAATTTTTAACTGTCCACAATAATTACCTTTAAATCATCAGAGCAGTGGGACGCTTGGAAAAAACCATAGCTATCCTTCTCAGGGTTTCTGCCATTTAATGTTGTGTTGTTTTCAGTCTTCCCTTCCTTCCTACTTTTACATATAACAATCTTGAGCAATCGGAAAGGCTGTGTGCATTAATCAGGATCCTTAATTTTGTGTTAGTGTGTTGGGAAAAAAAACAACACGTATTCTGCATTCCATGTGTTATTTGATGAAAACTGCCCTGATGATTGATTCTCATTCTATATGCATGACTCCCAGTTTCATTAGAGTACTAGCACATTGCTCAGTGTATGGCAGGCATTTTGAAAAGATGTGACATGCAGCCATTGTCAGACTATGTGAATAACCTGAGAGAAAAGGCTTATGTGCCTGAAAGCTTATTTGATATATCCCCTAAATCTATCAGTCTCACAAAAGATATTACCTCTCACCACAAATCATACTTTGCTCATTGGAGCACTATGTAGCATACTTAATTATTATGAGCACTCTGGGGATGCAGGATTAAGAAGTCTACATGCATTTAAAACAGAATTAATGTCTTCACACAAGAGTGGAAACTGATGTCATTTCCATACCACTTAGAAGCAAATTTGCAATGGAAATAATGCCAATTTAATGGCAAAATTTTGAATGTCTATTTGGTTGGAGGAAACATTCTGCTTTCTACATTATCTCAGCTTCAAGGTTCTGAAGTCATGTGCAGAAATCACACAATAATTGGCTTCTCAGGCTTGTTTCCTAAAGAGATGGAACTTAATGTATTTCTGCAGGCTCTATCAGTCCCTCACTTTTTTTCTAATTCTTGGATCTACTAGCCAATTTCAACCAAATTTTCAATAAAGCTGAAGTTCAGAAAGATATTATGTTCCTGAAGTTGTGCAGAAATTGAAAGCTGAGTAGAATAGAAAGATCTGAATTAGTGCTCACGAAGACAGGGGCAAATGACTTAGGTATTACCTGTAGTGGCTGGAAGTAGTTCACTGAGCTATGAGCAAGCAGAGTCAACACACACCCCTCAGGATCTATTTGCCTTAGGGCAAATGAACCAGACCACCTCTAGTCAGCCATGGAGATGAGACTGGAGATGAGACCACTGGACTAAGGTGAATTTAGGGAACAGAGAGCACAGATCTTTATGAAAGTGGTGTTTGTTTATTTTGTTGTTTCTGAAGCAGCTTTTTCTTTGTTATTTTTGAGATGTCTATTTTGTCTCTAAACAGTGTATTTTATTGGTTGAAATTTACAAAAGGCAAACTCTTTAGCTGGGTCTGTGATGATAGAACAAGGGCAAATGGTGTCAGGCTTAAAGAGGGTAGATTTAGGTTGGATGTAAGGAAAAAGTCTTTTACAGTGAGGGTGGTGAGGAACAGCCTTCCCAAAGATGTGGTGGATGCCCCATCCCTGGAGATTTTCAAAGTGAGGCTGGATCAGGCCCTGAGCAGCCTGTTCTAGCTGTGCATGTCCTTGTTCATTTCAGGGAAATTGGACTGGATGGCCTTCCAACTCTAAGAGTTCTATGATTCTGAAATAAATAATGAATTTTCCAGACACTAAGGTTTTTTCAAGGATAAGCTGTATAAATCTCTGAGCAAACCTGTCTAATCCCACAGCTGACTGTGGTTTGAGCAGTAGTTGGAACTAGAGACATCTTGAGGTCCATTTCAACCTGATACATCCTGTGACCCTATGAAAGCAGAAATGTGCCTTATCATGTTGCTGAAAACAGACTAGAGCTCTGAGTATGGCTAGGTTTGGTTTTCACAGTTTTTAATATCTGCTGTCTTTTAAAAGTCCTTCAGGATTTTTCAGTACAAAAGAAGGTGAAAGGTACTGCTAATGCTTAATATTTACAGTGTGCTAATCACCAGAGAAGTTAGCTAAGGTCAAGGCTAAGCAAAGAATGAAGGTAATTTAGTGACTAACTCATTAACCTACAACACAGGAAATCAGAGTTTATTAGAGACTTCCTGTGTAAGCTTATGTCAGTGACAGTGGGCAGGATTCATCTCACGTAATTTTAGCCTTCCAGAAGTTAGTTAGCTAATTTAATCTAGCTCATTAGATTCCCTCATGGGTCAATAAAGAAACCAGTTGCTGCAGTATGTTCTGGTGGGATGGACTTTCTTTTCCCCTTTACAGAGAAAAGAGGAGAAATAATAGCATTCCATCATTTCGCAGGGGAGCACGTGGGTAAATCCAGCCTGAATTGCGAGATACTCAGAATCTGCCTAAGTGCTTAGGTGGACAATTACTCTGTTTGCTGCATTAACAAACAGGAAGTGATGACAGATGAATAAAATACTGCTGAGGAAAATAGTGTAGGTATGTTTTTGTGGCTGCAGTCGATACATTGGAAAAAGGGAATTGTTTCTTGTAGAGTTTTGTGTCTAGCTCAGTAAACAAAATACCCAAACACACAATGGTAACTTATCTTTAAAGATAAATTTTACTGAAATTCACTTTTGAAGTTTTTTCTTCCTCCTGGCAAACCAATTCAGCCCTACTCTCCAGGCAGCCAAAAACAAACAAACAAACAAACAAACAAACAAAAAAAAAAGGCAAGCAAATACAAGATAAACTGAAAGGTGATACAGTCCAATGAATTAAAAACAATGTCTTCCACTCCATCCATACAGAAGAGTGGGAAAAAAAAAAAAAAAAAAAAAAAAAGGAAAAAAAGTAACCCACATAAATATGTAATTTTGATGTTCCGTTCAGGCATGCATTGGAAATGACCTTCTTCTGTTTGTCAGTCTTTGCTGTTAACTGTACCTCTGGGAAGCAGGCAAACAATTCTTGGAGAAAAAGGAATAAGGAGAATAAGGAGGATTAAACTGATGTAAACTTCCACTCTGTCTGGCTGGAATACAAGTGGTAAGAAATTCTTCTAAGAATTTCTAATGCAGCACCCATATTTCATTAGCATTTTCCACTGAGCCCTAACAGCTTATAAAACCCAGCATCTACCAAACTTTGCCGTGCTCCCATGAAGGAATGTATTCTTGAAATTCTTGCATTGCTAGAAAGTCAACTGCCATAAAATCAGAGGAGCACACTCTCATTTAATCCAGCTCCTGTTGTGAAAAGTACCAAGGTCTTCTTTGAAGTATTGAGGCTTAGCAGCAGTGACCCTCAACCTACTTCAACACATGCTAAGCTTCTAACAGGCACCACCACAGCGTTTGGTAGACACGAGGAAGAATTTACTCACAGAGCTCTCTGCCCTAGTAGTTTGTAGGTCCAGAAAAGCTGTGATTAAAGTGGCTCTCCTTCAGACTTTAGGAAGAAGTCTGGAGAAAGATATAAAAAAATGTAAAAAACAACAACAACAACAACAACAAAAAAAAAAAACCCAAAAATCAAGAAACAAAACTTTTTGCCTTTTTTTAATTTTTTTTATTATTTTTTTTTAATGTACTTAGTAGTCAGGTGGGCTTACTGCCATGGATTTCCCCAAGTTCTCTGAGAGTTTCCTAGAGACAGTTGTAAAGCTGGGCTTAGGTCTCCCAGTTTCAGCTGACCTTCTTGCCATTATTAAGAACTTCTTTGTGTTTAGGAATTTTGGGGGTTTTTTGATGTTATTGTGTTTTTTGTCAGTGGTAGTCCTACTTTTGATAAGTTACTATACGTAAGCAATCCCATCTTTTTATCACTGCAGTGTGATTGTTTATAAAAGCATTCTCAAAGGCGTGCCCCTCTGAACACAATAGAAGCAGACTGTATACAATCTCCTGACTCAGAAGTGCTGTGGATAAACAGAGTAGAAAGCTAGATGTGCCAATATAGGATCATGGAGTGGTCTGGAGAAATGCTGACATTCTCTCTGCACCGGGGATTAGAGGAGAGAAAACTGGCAAAAGTATGGAGGATGTAAGGAAAAGTTCTAGAAATGATTCAAGTGTAGAGAAGAAGGTTCTGCCTATTTCTAGAGGCTATGTCTATTCTGGTTTAGTAGGTAACACCTACTGAAAGAAAATGGTGTAGACTAGCTCATGTCCATACCACACAAATCTCAGCTGTAATCTTCGCTTAGCCTCTGTGTGATCACACTGGTCTTGAGGCATAGCTGTCACATGTTGTGCTTTTTATCTGCTTTGAAATTAACTAAAAAACCTGAATCTGTGCTTTATTCGATTTCACAGTCCAGCACGGAGGCCATATGTTGGAGCCAAACTTGCAAAAAGTTTGCTGGTAGCAGGCTTAGATTCTGGTAACATATGTCTAAGTTGGCAAATAGATGTGGCAGATGTCAACGTGAAATAGCTCACCATGAAGCTAAGAGCAGGGCCAATCATGGTCATTGTTGTAAATTATTTTTGTCAGTAGGTAATGGGATGTTTTGCTCAAGGTTTCTTATGAACTGAGGTTTTTTAAAATTATGTACTGGGCCTTAGATTCATCAGACTGATTCTATTACACGTGTGTATGGTGGAATTCACTTTGGGAAGCATTGTGCAAATTCCGTAGGAATATTTCCTAGATACCATTAACAACATGGGACCAAGCTGAACTTGGGAAAATCACATTAATGGATGATATTTTGTATTAAATACAGCTAAGTTACACCAGAGTCTAAGGAAGTAATGAAATAAACAAGTTGGTCAAAGAAGAAAAACTTAAAACATATTTCTTGTTGCGTTTGTTTCCTACGTATAAAGAGATCTTCAGATATTTGGAGATCAGCCTCATTTTCCTCCAAAACTTTTGTTCTGTTTTGTCAGATGACTGATGACTGTGAAAGCTGTGATGTGCTTTGACTCTTGGGAGCACAGATACACAACAATTACAATTGCTCATAATTTTGATGAGGCACGAAAGGTAATGCAGTGTTTTGTAATCTGTAAGTGGGAAATTAATGATACCCAAAAGCTGCTGCAGCAACAGATGTTAAGCATTTGTGTGGTCATGTGCCTTGAGCTATTGTTAACATTAGTTGAGAACTATTAAAAAGTGATATTGCTGTTCAGAGATAAGACTATTTATTTAGACATTTTTAAAAGACAGTTTTTCTTAAAATTTAAGATTTTAGAAATTAAAACTTTGCTAGTACATATGTTTACATACACATACATTTTTCTATCTCTACCTATCAGTATATATTATTTATATATACATATATATACAGATAATGCATGTATTGATTTTCCAGCCTGAAAACCCATAAATGATACGGCAATGGATGCAGTGATGATGAAATAGATAATCAAAGGGCAATCAGGTTTGAGCTTGTGAGTATCATAATACATTGATATTAGATTGTTAAATTAATGATTAGAGAAAAATGTTCATAAAAGGAGGAAAGATTTCTATTTGTCTTGATGCAGTGTTAGCTAACCACTACCCTGTTCTCACATGTTCCAGAGCTGCAACATATGCCCTCTAATTATCAACACTGACTTATTAAAGACATCTGCAGCTTCACGGTCATTCTTATTTAAACAGTATTCCAAGCTTATTGCAGTCCAAGATGCTGGAGCGAGGGAAGAATCTTGCTTATCCTATTAAACTCAACCCTGAGATAAGTTGTGAACTGGCTTGAGAAGAGGTTTAAGATTCTGTAGCATAAAGTCTTAGTATTCAAATTTACAGTTTGTTTGAAAGAAATAAGTGTTCAAGGGGATTACGGAAGTCTACTTCACAATATCACTGTAACAAAATGTGTGCAGCTGTTTCACATCCAGAGTACTGAAGATGTATTTTCTCAATCAATAAACATTTTACCCTTTTTACATAGAGTTCTAACTGAAAAACAACACTTGTTTTTATTGCAAGGTATATTGCTGAAAGAAACAAATCTATAATTCACTAGAAAAAAGAAAAAAAAATTAATAATAATTTAAAAATTTGTGCCCAGCTATGCACCACTCTACTGACATTTTGAAATAGATTTTTCTTTCATAAAATGCGTATCAATTCCTATGGTTCCTCTGAAGACTGTAAATTTCCCAACTGGAAAAATTCACCAAGGAATTGCTCCATTGAGCAATTCTACATGTTTTCTAATCCTTTGATAATCTGTATTTGCTGGTAGTTGGGAGAGTTGTGAAACTTCCATGCACTGTTAAAACCATAGATGAAATGCTTTTTACAGGTAGGCAGCATCAATCACTAAGATTAGATGTCAGGCCAAAATTACTTCTCTAAATTACCATGCTAGTTAATGAGTATCAGTAGACATCTTCATGTTATGAGTCAACCACTTATGAGAGAAACTAAACTTTTAGTCTCCTGAAATTTACTGAGCCTGAACTCAGAAGCACAAGACTATGTCTTGATTTGCAGGGCATTTCAACTTATTCCAATGGCTTTTGCATCCCTCTTAACAAAAACATTTTAAAAGGAAATACACTTTAGAAAGTGCATTGTACACTCTGATAAGTACTAAACTTTCCCTAAGAACTTCACAAGTTTGTCAGTTGAATATGAGCCAGAAGTGTGGTGGTCAAGAAAGCCAATGGCATCCTGGCTTGTATCAGGAATGGTGTGGTGAGCAGGACTAGGGAAGTCATCCTGCCCTGTACTCGGTACTGGTGAGGCCTCACCTTGAGTACTGTGTTCAGTTTTGGGCACCTCAGTACAGAAAGGACATGGAAGTGCTGAGCAGGTCCAAAGGAGGGCAACAAGGCTTGTGAAGGGCTTGGAGAATATGGCCTGTGAGGAGAGACTGAAGGAACTGGGGCTGTTTGGTCTGGGGAAAAGTAGGCTGAGGGGAGACCTAATTGCTCTCTTCCAATATCTAAAAGGTGCTAGTGACAGGACCAGGGGAAATGGCCTCAAGTTGCACCAGGGTAAGTTTAGGTCTGTAATCAGGAAACACTTCTTTACAGAAAGGGTTGATAAGCACTGGAAAAGGCTCCCCAGGGAGGTGTTTCAGTCACCATCCCTGGATGTGTTTAAAAACCATTTGGATGTGGTGCTCAGGGACATGATTTAGTGGAGGGTTGTTAGGGTAGGATGGTTAGCTTGTGGTTAGACTCGATGATCTTTAAGGTCTTTTCCAACCTGAGCAATTCTATGTCTCTATGAAGTTTAAATTATCAGCAGCTCTTATTAGCAGGTTGCAGACTCACAGTCACATTCCTGTGGTGTGGACTTTCCTAGTGTAGGATATAAAAGCTTCAAGAGTTACATTTGATGGCTTTATTCACTAGCAAAGTACCCTTGAAATTGTCCTCTATCCCTGCATAAAACATTTCAAGATTTCTGAAGTTTTCTCTGCAACCAAAGTAAATTTATTTTTTATGCTTAGGGTGTGCTTGCAATAAAAACACTAACATATATTTCTGAATAATCCTCTGAGGGAAAATAAAAACTGGAAAAAAAGTCATGTCTTGCTGATATTCTTGGGTTTTCTTTGTGGTTTATTTTGCAGGGTTTTTTTTGTTGTTGTTTATTTTTTTGTACAAGATGTTTGTTTTATTGATATTTAAGTGATGTTTTGGTTTATTTCACAATAACAAAACTGAAATGCACCATTTGAGTTTAAAGGAAGATATTTTATTATTTTGAAAACCAGCTGGCATACATTTGCACCCTTGAATTAGAAAGGTACATCTACATTCTTATTTGTTTTCTTGACAAAGTCATACATTCTTACTGCTTCTTAGAACCAAAACAATATATGTTTTTATTTTCTGTATTTGTGTCTTTATTTCAATGAACACATCATTTCAAATATGCTAGGTATAATTCTTATCCTTTGCTTTTGAAGTCCTGTGGCAACCTGGTAATAAACATCAAAAACACACTTGAAAAAAAAAATAGGAGAACAAAAATGTATTATTTCTACAAGATGTCCAAAGAGGGAGTTGAATTAGTCAATTTTCTAGAACCAGTCCTTTTGTAGCTATTTTTTCCTTTTTCTCCACCCAATTTTTTTATTTTTATTTTTTTAAATATCAGCCTAAATGAGTTCTGCAACAATGGCAAATGTGATGATGTATGATATTCAAATGAATCTGCCATTTTCTTGTTAGATATAGGATCTCAGTACATATCAAGTGCACCAAAATGGAATAGCAAGCATAGCAAAGAATTGCATTTTGTCTTGGCTAAGAGGATTCTTTTTGGACTAGTTTTTGAACTCTCTTTAAGTAGCTGGACCTCCATTCTTAGTTCTCTCTGGCAGGTAATTCAAAGTCTTTCCTGACAGGTAGCGTTTTTATTGTAGTTACAAAATCTGGGGCTCAAGAACTGGGATTACAGTTGTTTGCAAATGCAATTAAAATTATTCAGCAGTACTACACTGCAAAGTGTATCTTGTGCTGATACATACTTATTAGACAGTGCACGCACAATGCTTCCGAGTGACAAAGAGGATACTCTTCAAGTAGGCATGACTTTTTAATAGACCTGAGGTTGGGTTCATCACAACTAATTTTGGTACCTGAGCAGTCTTAGTAGTGAACTAGGTACTCTGTCAGGAGTGATCTGAGATAAATTAGCATGCAAGTAAGGATTCCAGCTGTAGTCACCTTGAAACCAGCACAAGAGCACTTATTCTATTTTGATCCCTACTCGGTAATATTTCCTGAGCAGGAATCTATCACAGGAATTAATTTCTTTCTACTTTAGCCTCCTGAAACTCAGACAGTACCAACCAAGGAGATGCAGCTCTGAATGAAGATATTTTAGTCAAAAGGGCAGGTTCATTTCCCTAAATGTACCCATTCAATAGCATGCTATGTACATGTGGAGCCTACTGGTTCTTTGCTGCTTATTTTACATGTGTAAATAGAGTACTTCCAGTCTCATGAGGACTGGACAAAGAACCTATGGCAGGTCTGTGCCTTTCCAGTGTGACAACTGAACAGAAAAGGCACCTCATTTGCCTCAGATGTGATGAGAAACAGTAACTAATGAGTAGAATCCTATTGCATATGATCCAGACACAGGTCCTGTATTACACACTGCAGTCATTTTCTTAAAGACCTGTTGTCCTTTTGGGATCTTTAGAGTATTTCACCTTACCTTCAGCTACTTCAAGTGCTTAAAGACCTCTGAGACATCTTCATGGTGCTGACAGTACATGGGATCTAGCTGAATAGGTCAGTGGAAGCCAGGTAAAGTATCAGTCATGGAACAAGATGCCTCTGTCCCAGCAGCTGAACCTAAGTTCAGACCTCCCTTAGCCATTGCAAGAGTTTAGAAACTATATCTCAAGTAGATACTTACATTTAAACAATGTATATATTCAGAATTTCTACCTCAGACCTCAACTCCAGTTTAATTGACAGGATATGGGGAAAAAAAAAAAAGAAAAAAAAAAATCTAGTTCAAAGAGAATATTAATCCCAGCATCTAATTTTAGAGAAAGAAACTTCTCTCTGGAGCCACAAGATGGACAGAAGGAACTTTGTAAATGGACACTGTCATACTTGATAAATATTTACAAATGATATCAATACATTTAATTGTATCTGCCTATAGATTTTATGAAAGATTTAGAAAAAAAGATAAAATATTGATTTCTTTACATTTTCTTTAGGAGTCTCTTTAGGTAGATGAGCTTTCAAGAATATATTAAGGTTACAATTCAATCTCCAATAAACTTTCCAGTGACTTA
This sequence comes from Tympanuchus pallidicinctus, assembly GCF_026119805.1. Taxonomy (NCBI): domain Eukaryota; kingdom Metazoa; phylum Chordata; class Aves; order Galliformes; family Phasianidae; genus Tympanuchus; species Tympanuchus pallidicinctus. Next base: position 68,912,014 of record NW_026294769.1, on the reverse strand, counting down.
GGGGTACTGGTTCCCACCCTGAAGGGAAGACTGAGAGTATCAGCCTCCCAAGGGCATGTAAAAAAATAAAGAGATGTCAAAATAAATTTAGGACTAGGCAAGCAATCTTTATAGGCACAGCAAAGCACAGAGCTAGAGAAGATGTGCTGGCAAAACAAACGAACAGACAGAATACTAAGTTTATTTTCTATACATCATTTGGCTATATTGTTACATGAAGTATATCCTCCTGCCAGATCAGGTGGTAAGTGATTCTGAGATATTCTGGCTCTGGAAGGAGGTACGGCTTACTGAAAATAAAAGGAAAGCACAAGGAGAGATCTTCAACAAGAATATGTGTGTCACAGTGCTTTGCAATCCAGCAAATGTTGTGGGAGTCCTTTAGGCTGATATTTCTCATTTAAGGTGAAGGGGGGAGGAGGGGAGGGGAGGAAAACCATGAATGAGTTTGAAATTAGTGAAGTGAGAGACAACTCTGCATATTTATTACTGGGCCAGGAAGATCAGCAGGGCTGGGTAACATGTAACTGACCTAGAAAAGTATCTGACTAATGTAGGACCACAGAATGCAAAACGGGGGTGTAATTGGAGTGTATACAGCTCTGAGATCAGGTTTTTCTTTCTAATTTGAGTTACCCTTTAGATGACTTGTACTCCAAATGCTGGAGCACTGAATGCCATTTAAGCATTTCTTCAGGGTTCGAGGCATTTGTTTCAAGAGTGAGTGACAAAATGTTTCCCACCCAGACATTGTATGCATTGATTTCACCTGGCACGGTGAATCAGAGAGAGACTTAGTTTAGAAGCAAAGGAGTCATGCCCATGTGACACATAAAGATCCTTGTGCTCATGGCTTACATACCTGTTTTTTCATCTGGGCAGGATGGGTGCTCAGTGAGCTATTCTACTCCACAGCAAGGAAAAGTACTGAGCTGGCACAAAGCAGAAATACACCCTGTGACTGTATTATGGTGCATAACAGCTCATGGCAATGGGCTTTGGTGATGAGCTGGATGAGGATGAGGTAAAAAAAAAAAAAAAAAAAAAAAAAGTGCTGCTTCCAATTACAAACAACCCTTCTGCAAACACAAAGTAAGATAATGACTATAAAGCATGTATAGCTGTACAGCAAAACAGAACGGTCATTTTAAAGGGATATCTGGTGAAAGTAAAAGTCCAACATTTACTTTGGAAAATCAATTATTCTTTCAGATTTTCTGGTTTGGGATGAGAAAGTTTAAACTATTTTCTTTGTTTTGTGAGTGCTTTATAAAATAAGGCAGTTTGTTTATTAAGAGAAAAGTTGATAAATTTAGGAGATTTCTAATCCCTTCCAAATTTTCCACATAGAATAGCATTTTAATAACTTCTAATCCTTCAGGGTCTGGATCTGCAGCAGTGTTAATGACTTTCTCTTTTTCAGTACTGTATGAAATCGAATTGCTAGGTTTACATCCAGATGTGGTTTCCAAAAGAGAAACAGAGAAAGTCAGTGATTTCCTTCATTCTCCTTTCATGTTGGTCTGGCACTTTAGGGGGACTTTCATCTCCAGGTTACAGATGAGGTTCATCTCCACTGAAAATGTTGAAGGGTTTGTGTGACTTGACAGAAGACTGAGGTCTTCAAGTCCGAGAGCATTGCAACAGCCAGCCCACAACATGGCAAATAAAGGGTGGTGTTAAGGAAGTGGGAGGAAGTAAATCAATGAGGAATGAAAAGGCATTTCTTTAACAGACTTACAAAATGATGAAGCTTTTCTTAAGCCACAAATTTCCTGGAAGTTCGTTTAGTAGATGATACACAAGCTGATAATAACTGAACATTTAGTAATTGGTATGCTCACCCTACACTCCTGGTTTGGCCTCAAGTTAATAACATGACAGTTTGTTATCTTTTCTAGGAAAAAATAAGTTAGGATTTACTCTATCCAACACTGTTATTGTTTTCTTTGTGTCTACTGTAGTTTTCATGGAAATAAATAAGAGGCATTACTTTTAGAGTGACCTATGTATTTAATTCTAGAATATCTGAAAACATGGTTTTATCAGTTTCTTCTTAAATAACTTCAACATTCAAATCTTAATTAAAAGTATCAAACTGTTCACAGCTTCGGTTCAAGATATTTTTAGTGCTGAGCTGTAATGAAAATGGACAGACGTAGTATGGTCACTTTCTTCTGAGGATTGCAGTTCACTAATTATAACCACAGCAGGAGTGTTCATCCCATGTTATCTGCATCCTTTTCTGTGGCTGTGGGAGAGCAGCATTTTGTCCAGGAGTGGTTACTGAGCCAATCCCACAAATTTCCCCTTACCTTAAGCCAAACATTCAGATGCCAACAACTTCAGTGATCCGAGTGTGTCATACAGCCAGCAGGCTGCCTGCCAGACCACTTCTTCCATCAGGCTTCCTAATTTCTTTTACTTTCTTCAACACTGCTTCCCTGTCACAGTAGATGTGTGTAACCCTTTGGAAGTCAACTCATGTGACACCAGTTTTGAAACAATCACTCAGTCGTAAGTTTGTCCTCTTTTGGTTCCTTCCTCCAGGAATTCACATCTTCTGTGTCCCAGCTCACAGAAACATCTGAACATCTATTTCACATTCAAGGAGAAACAGCATTACTTTACTCACAGAGGGGCAGCTTCCACTTGGCCAGGTCTCAAGCCGCTTTGAGTCAGCTCCTCTGCTGGTGATGCACTTTTGTCATGACTCTTTCACATTTTAAACGGTTAAACATTGAGTGAAGCAAAGAATGATCACTTGTACATGATGGGCAGATAAATATAAAGAGCAGAATTAACAATGATTTCCCTCTTCTCAGAATACAAAACATACTTGGCATCTTTTAGCATACTGTGTAAAAGATTTTAGCTAGACTTGCTTCTAAGGATTTTATTTTTACAGCTTGTGCTGGTTTCTCATCAAGAAAATACTGTCTGCACAGGTAGAGTAATCTTCAGTGAATCAATATCTGTGAAAGGATTTTAAATAAATGTGGTTTATTTCAAATGGGGTAGGCTGAGTGTCAGCTACTCAGATCTGCTGACAAACAGGGACTTTTTAGGTTGTGGTAGGATTAACGGGCTTATATCATTCTTACCACTCTAATTTCTAACTGAGATGTAAAAGGAAAAGGTTTTTCAGGCATTTGAATGCTGTGACATTGATTCATTAAGGTTTTTCTATTCCATCCACAATTTATATTCCTCCCAGTATCCCTCAAGAATATAGAGAAATATTAATTGCAAAAGCGAGATTTCTACATTGAGAAATATAACACCCATCACTGAAGTACATATAGTTTTTTAAGATCACAAATAACATTCTCTGTTGTTTCAGTATGTAAAATAGACTCTTGTTCTCTCTTGTTGTTATCATTTTATCCCCAGGAAGTTTAAGATATGTCTGTGCTAAGGAATTAAATGTGTCTGGGTTGTTCTCTGGCATGAGAGCATGGATAAACATACATACCCATAAGAGGGTATTAAACCCTCTTAACATACAGATCAGGGTAGTGACATCCAAAGAATCTATTGGGAAAGGACACAGTCCATCTCCTGGCCTGTGTCTGGGAAATTCCCGACGGAGGTCTACATGACCTCAATCACAGCCACATTGAGGCCCATGAGACAATGGCTTCCAGTATCCACAAATGCTCCCCCCTGATGTTACTGAATGTAATGGTAAAGACACAATCCCAAGTTTCAGACCATTGCAAGAAGAAAACAGACTAAACCTCCAGGTGGTTATCCATACTCTCCATAGGTAGAAACTGTATTGGCAGCATGTCAGTATAATGATAGGGTGAACCATCCACTGTCAAAGTCCTTAGAGTTGTAGTCCCTGCAATTCTATTAGCACCACATTAAACACTTTTCATCCAAGTATACAGAGATTTTAGTTGGATCATGTGGTTTAGGAAAGATTTTGATGAGCATTGGTGAAAAATTTCTGGGACTCATAGGTCTCAACACAATTTTTTGTGATGTCAGTTAAATATCTACAGGCAGAAATAGAAATTATCCTGCAGTGGTACACATTTTGGTGCATATTATAGAATCATTAAGGTTAGAAAAGACCTCAAAGATGATCTAGTCCAACCATCAACCCATCACCACCATACTCACTAAACCATGTCCCCAAGTGCGACGGGCCACGAAGATGGTGAAGGGCCTGGAGCATCTCTCCTATGAGGAAAGGCTGAGTGATCTGGTCTGTTCAGCCTTGAGAAAAGGAGACTGAGAGGGGACCTGATCCAGGTCTATAAATATCTAAGGTGTGGGGGGCAGAATGGCGAGGCCAGACTGTTTTCAGTGGTGAGTGGAGACAGGACAAGGGGAAACGGCTGGAAACTGCAGCATAGGAAGTTCCGCACAAACGTACGCAAGAACTTCTTTACAGTGAGGTGACGGAGCACTGGAACAGGCTGCCCAGGGAGGTGGTGGAGTCTCCTTCTCTGGAGATGTTCAAGACCTGCCTGGATGCCTACCTGTGCGACCTGCTGTAGGGAACCTGCTTTGGCAGGGAGGTTGGACTCGATGATCTCTGGAGGTCCCTTCCAACCCCTACAATTCTGTGATTCTGTGATTCTGTGACATCTCCACATTTCTTGAACATCTCCAGAGAAAGTGACTCTACCACCTCCCTGGGCAGCCTGTTCCAATGCCTCACCACTCTTTCTGAGATAAAAAGTCTCCTAATATGCAGCCTGGAGGAGTACTCTTCCTCCAGTGCAGGTTCATTTCCAGCGCTGCCATGGAGACAGCGTGCAACTCTGATAAAACTGTCAGGGATAAGTATCCTTCCATGCTCTTCAGAACCAGCAGAGCTACACTTCTCTTTAAAAAGGGAGGTGAATGCTGATAATGACTAGTTTAATGTGAGACTGTTTCATTCTGGACAAAATAATCCGGGATCTTGCCTGCTTACCATGTTGCATCCTCGTCTTCAATTGTTTAATTAAAAAGAATTTTTTCTGCTTCTAGCCTTATTGTCTTATGTTGCTGTGTTTCAATCTAAATAAAATAAAAAATAAATTAAAAAAAAGACACAGAAAGCAGTAAGACAATATGGCAAAGCTATGTAAGCATATATATGTTATATATGTACGTAGCAAGTTTTCATTAACTCAGGAATTTGCTGACTTTAAGATTAAGAACAGTTTTCTCTGCAAAACTGTAAATAGAAAATAAACTATCATTTATTACAGGAGCTGTAGCCAAGAGCCATAATTATTGCTATGATTCTGGAAAATTTTAGGTGGTGCATAAATGAAGAGTGAAGCTTCATGTAAAGGTCTATATCTGTACAAATAAAGTTATCACACGTATATAGGTTCTCCATATAGGTGATTTAACTCTCAGGTTGCTCTGTGCAGATTCCAGTTTTAGGCTTGGTAATTATCATAGGTCCCTTCTTGCTCAGGAGATTCTACACTACTTCCTTATGCATATATAATATTCTCTTATTTCTTTTTCTCTCTTAGGCACAGAAATAATTATTAAGCAATTGCATAAATGCGGAAATGTATGGAAATGAGAGACAATTAATTTATCATAAGCTTTATTATAGCAGCAAAAAATATTTATTTGCTTGAGACAATTTGTATAAATGTTGATACCTGAATAAAAATAAAAGTTAATCTAAAAAGAGAGCAAAATTTTCTGCTTAGCTTCCAACATTGTAAATATGCAACCAATCTGCTGTTATTAATGTATATATTCTGGATTTATGCCAGCAGAACAGCCATCAGAGTCTGGCCCAAAAGAGGAATTTGAAAAAGGAAAGGTCACTGTCAACTCTAATTTTGTACCCGGTATGATGAATTATTGGCATGAACAACAACCACTTAACCTTCCAGCTTTCATTTCACTGCACAAACATTAATGGATTTCTCTCCCTAACCCCCATGTGAGGAAGGTCAGTGTTATCCCAGTTTTAAAGATGAGGAATTGTGCAGAGAAAAGCAAATACAGGGGTTTTTATGATTCTGAGCCTTACTCTGGCTACCTAACCACAATGAAGTTGGTTTCTGTGCCTCAGATTTGTATCAAATGGTTACAATCTACAGCCTTGTGAGAACCCTTCTTTGCTTTCTGGCTCAAAGCTTGCTTCCTGAGGTATTTCTTGTGATAAGACTCTGATTTATTGAGGAGGCAAGTGATGGGTGCTACCATGTGACAATCAACATCACTTTGTGGACATTTGAAAGCACCTTCCTTCAGAGCTGTTTGCCTCCAGAAGACAGTGCTCAGGAGTGTTTACTGGTGGAAGATCTGACCTGTGACCAAACAGCTCCAGCTTGGTATGGAAAAACTGGGGAATTACACCATCATGTCCTGTGAAAAATAGGATGCAGGTGGGCATCCCTGCTCCCTCTTATCTGCTGGCAAGATCCAGAAGATGGGAACAAAGGATTTTCTGCTGAGATCCCAGAACCAGAAGCTGCAACTCCAAGGAGAGCTTGGATTTGATCTGTCACTCCGAATAGAGCTGACTCGACCACTTTGGACTTATTTATAAGTTGGTACTACCATTGAGAAGTTGTCGTTGTCAACGGAACAGCAATGCCCGATGACCCACCACTACTGAAGATCAATGACTGAACTACGAATCACACTGGATCCATGGTGGTGACTATCTTGCTCTTGCTTCCTTCAAAGACTCCTTGCATTTATTTCCTATCTTTTCTACCACCCTTCTCCCCTTCCCCATCTCCCTGATTAAGATTTGTAATAAACTGGTTGGACCAACATTTGAACCATTCTTCCTTAATCTTATGCCGGCTATACATATATCAAAGAATCTCCTCTCCCTCCTATAAATCGGATCAAAACAAGCCTACACCTCTGCAAGTGGTCATGGAGGCCTGGAGCACAGGCTCTGTGGAATGCAGGCTTTAGTGTGTTGTGAAGTACATGCTAAATTTGTACAGAGCTACTTGTACAGGGATAAGAATACTAAGAGGCCTTAACCCTTTCTCACCCTTCTCTTCACCTCCACCCCAGTTGAGTGTGTAGCATTTTTTCATGGGAATTACTGCCTCAGCTCTGCTACTTGTGTCTACCTGACATCCCTGCTCCAGATCAGCAGCGGTGCTGCATGTGCCAGGGAGGACCAAAGGTCTGAGCCATAGAAACATGCATTTAAACGGTCAGCTGAAGTTCTGGGTGAGGATGGCCCCTTACACTTGTGTGATTAGCCCTTTGCCTTGATCATCTGTGTAGAATAAATGAGTAATTTATCTTCTAGCGCCCTTGGTCTTGTACACTTAACTGGGGGTTTCTCTGACAACAGGAATGATTTAAAACTTTGCTGAGTAAAATCCTTAGAATGATTGTTGATTTTTGGAACTGTTTTTGGTCCCAGTTTTCCATTCATTCCACAAAAAATACATTTGCATATGAGATGTTAAAGTCCTGACGTGTTCTGAAGACATGATTACACTTCAGGTCACTGGGGTGTGTTGAACCCTGCCTTTGTATGTGGACCAACTAATCCCTATTTCTTTAGGTACAGAAACTGAATAAAATACTAGTATGTTTACAAAAGGTTAATCATATGGCAAACAAAAAAACATTTATTTATTTTTGCATGTTGACTATTCCTACTTGAAGGCCCCCATTGCATAATGAAGAACTTCTGCCCTGGACAAGTTTTTTACGGCAGAGACTCATAAAACCATCCTCAAGATTGTGACAAGATAATTACTCCATTAATGTCATCAACAGAGAGAAAGCACCTTGGTTATATGAAGGATAATGCAGCTTTGAGTTTGCTTTAAGCAGTAGAGGACTCGCCGAACAAATGAGATCTCACAAAATCCCTATCAGAGACCTAGAAAACTGCCTCTGGTGCTAGCACTCTGCCTCTGGACCTGTTTTGGTGTAAAAGTCTATTCCTGTCCTTAGTGAAGCATTTTGACTTTTCTGCCTGCCTTCTCACTCTTTTACCCATGGCCCATTTCCGCATGAGCACTGCAAATCTTGTTTTGATGGTTGGCTCATTCATCTGCAGGAGACTGATCTTACCTTCGAAACATCTTTATTTCTGTTTCTTGAACTGAAATCTGTACAATGAGTTAAACATTCTGTCACATATAGACTTTATTTATGTTTATTCTCATTTTATTTTATTTTATTTTATTTTGTTTTGTTTCATTTATCATTTCTTTTCAAAAGAAGGTACTCCTTTGCAGGAGGACATTGGCACCATTTCCCAGTGTAGATTATGATTCCAGTTAACTCCATCTATAGCCAGAATCATTTGCAGAGATCACTCACTCAGCTATGCCCATAATTCATGTTCTTTCACACTTGGTTGCACTGCTTGTAGATGCTCCTTGCCATCTGCAGCTGTACTTCTTACCTACCAAAGGAGCAGACAGAGCAGATGTGACTATGGCTCAATGTAAGTAAAATTGAATCTAGTTTCCTAGGTAAGAAGTCTCTTTAAAAAGGCCAAAACAATGAACCAGAGAATTAAAGACCAGTCAGACAAACTTACATTGCTAAAAGTAAAAATATTGGAAGAAATAACCAGACTATTGGCAAGCAATTGGAATTTAAGGTGGTGCTACAATTGCACAGATAATGTTGCATTTAGAATGATATTTTAAATAAAATATAGTCACACGCAGGTCAGCATTACTACTAAAGATCTCCAGAGGTTAATGTTCAATCTACAAATAAATTAAATCCCAAAAAACAAATTCTCAGAATAATTACTCATTTTGGTTTTCCCATGTGCATGAACACCGAACAAAATAAATTCATTCTTAAAATATTTATATGGGACATACAAGCTCAGAGGAAAACAATTCTTTCAAATGATAAAATAGAAAATAAATGGAAGTTGCCATATTATCAAAGATAGAGAAGATCTACATAATAAATCCCAACAACAGACTGTACCTCCTGTTCTCACCCATAGCACACATCTTCAGTGAATGCACATTTTCTCTCTGATTGTCTAAGCACGCAGAGATGCTAGCAGCATACAGTGCAAGGTTCAAAGTCTGAACGTACATTTTATTGTAACTCTTGTACCTACTGTCATTTTGTCAACACTGAAACGAGTTTATTAAAAGGCTTCACAAAATGCATAGAAGGAGAACAGTAAAAATATTTGACAATTTTATCCAAATGAGGTGAATGTTCATTGCTTTCTGTAAGAAAATTTTAAGGTGTAAGTTTACTTAGACTTGGCAGAAGGATCCATCTAATAGGTATTACTGTGAAGAAAGTGTGACAATAAATTGTGCTGTCTGCTGCATCAGCAAGATGAGGGAATACGTATTAAACCACATTCTTGTAAAGAGTGACTGGAAGACTGTGCTGAGGAAATGAACCTGCAGGTGTTGGCCAATGCTCAACTGAATATGAGCCACCAGTGTGTGCAGGTAGCCAAGAAGGCCAATGGCATCCTGGCTGGTATCAGAAATGATGTTGCCAGCAGGAGCAAGGAAATGATCATACCTGCATTTCAAGTACTGTGTTCGGTTTTGGACCTCCCAATATAAAAAAGACATTGAAACCTGGACATCAAACATGTCCAGAGAAGGGCAACAAAGCTGATGAGAGGTCTGGAGCACAAGTCTTATGAGAAGTGGCTGAGGGAAATGGGATTGTTCACTCTGGATTAGATTCTATGATTCTGTGATTCTATGATTCTATGTGATGGCAAAGCCACAGAAAGCCAATGATACATTGTACTATGACTGTCAATCTGAGTGAAATGTTGTGAAAGCCTTGTAAATGAAAAGAATGTCTCCTAACACTCTGAAGATACGGGCAGTTCACAGAATACTTAAAGGCACATATGCAATAGCAAACATACAGGACTGGGTCTCAAGTTCAAGAACTAGGCCATGTCATCTGACCTGTTTAATTGCTAGTATGTTCTCTGGAATATATTTGTCCTAGGTCAATTGACATTGTCTCAGATAATGCTTGGAATGATTTGAAAAACAGGATGCACAAAGGACCATTCCCAGAGGACAGACTGCTAACAGCCAAAACCTTTCTGCAGGGAAGGTTAGTCATAGGAGGTTCTAGATTGTTTTGTTTAGTACAACTTTCTCATCAACAATGAGGCTGGGTAAAGATTAGGATTTCCTTGCAAATATTTTTTGGGATGATGACATGTCTACATACAGTAAGGGAAGCGTGCTTTTTTTGCTGTATTATTTTATCTGTCTCTCATTTCATAATGAAGATGTTTTCGGGACAGTTTGAATGAGTAATTTGGATTACTTCATTAATTTGCAACAGTTAAGGATTCATAATGGAAATTACATAAGTTCAATTCTTTTGTTATTAGATTCATCAGAACCCAGCTCTGCAGGTCACAGAAAAGGGCACAGAAAATGACCCTTTTTCACAGTTCTCTTCATTTCATGGTTCACTAATTTTCAGAAATATCAGAAAGAACAAAAATATTAAGTGTTCAGTAATTTCCAAAGCGTACTGAAAAAGTATATATGATTATTACCATTACTAATTCTTCCTGTAGAATCCCGAATACACATGGGGCCTCAAAGGGCAGAGTAGAGAGGGACAATCACCTCCTTGTCTCTGCTGGCTACCCCTCTTCTGATGGAGCCCATGATAGCATTTGTTTTCCAAGCTGCAAGAGCACACTGCTGGCTCATGTTAAGCTTTTCATACAAGTCCATCTCTGCAGGGCTCCTCTCAAGGACTGCTCCTTCCAGTCTGTATATATGCCTGGGATAAAGTGCAAAACCTTGTACTTTGCTGTGTTAAACCTCATTAGACTAATGATAGGACCCCTCACTGTAATGACTGTGCAAGAAAGACATTGAGGCCCTATAACGTGTTCAAAGGAGGGCAGCAAAGCTGGTGAGGGATCTGGAACACAGGCCATATGAGGAGAGGCTGAAGGAGCTGGGAATGTTCAGCCTGAAGAAGAGGAGGCTCAGGGGAGACCTCATTGCTCTCTATAACTTCCTGAAGGGAAGTTGTAGTGAGCTGGGGGTCGGCCTCTTCTCTCGTGTCATTAGTGATAGGACCAGAGGGAATGGCTTCAAGCTACGGCAGGGGAGATTCAGGCTGGACATGAGGAAGTATTACTTGTCAGAAGGGGTGGTCAGGCACTGGAACGGACTGCCCAGGGAGGTGGTGGAATCACCGAGCCTGGGGGTGTTCAAGGAAAGGCTGGATGTTGTGTTGAGGGACATGGTTTAGTAGGAGCTATTGGGAATAGGTGAACAGTTAGACAGGATGATCATTTAGGTCTTTTCCAACCTTGGTGATTCTATGATTCTATGATTCTATAGACGAGATAAACTGGGCCCACTTTGTCACAACCTCCTCTCAGGCAATTGTAGAGAGCTATAAGGTGTTCTCCTGAGCCTCCTCTTCTTCACACTGAACAATCCCACTTCCCTCAGCCACTTCCCATAAGAACTGTACTTCAGAACCTTCACAGCTTCATTGCTTTTCTCTGGACATGCCACTAAGCCTTAATGTCTTTCTTGCAGTGAGAGGCCCAAAATTGAACATAATCCTCGAGGTTTTATGTTTGTAGCCCTTCACTGGACCCTCTCCAACAACCCTTACAAGTGATTGTGTGTCTCCCATAAGCCCCATACAAGTCATGTGAGAGAGCAATTGAAGTTCTCCAGCATTCAGTCTGTAATGCTGTACCACAGAATGCGTGGTTGAACAGTATTAGGCTAAAAGACACAAGACTTATTAATGGTCATCTGTGCTTAGCGGCATTAATTAAAGATCTGAAATACCACACAGAATTTGGCTTTGATTTTGAAGGGGTCTTTGTTTACACAGCAGGCTAGAACTAGCAGGCAGGAACAATAGCAGATATTTTGCTTGCTGCAGCAACCTGAGGAGACTAACCATTTTTGTATTGTATTGTATTTTGTATTTGTGTTGTGTAGAAATTTCTGTATAGTATTGAAATTGTTTAATGTTATATTATAATAAGGAAAAACACAAAAAATCAAGGTTAATGTACAAGGAAAGGCATTTTTAGACCTTTGATACTCAGCATCTATGTGGTTTGTCCTGACCATTGTAACATCTGTGCTATTGCCTGGATAGGCTAGGAATACATGGAACAGCTCACTGCCACACTGCTGGCTTTAAAAAAAATTTCTTTCAAATTCTTCTAGTCTCAACAACATTGAGCAAACAGCTGTTCAACTAGTCTGTCAGACTCAGAGTAAGTTACAATAACTCATGCTGTAAGTAAAGACTGATCAGGCATTGGAACGGGCTACCCAGAGAAGTGGTAAAGTCACTGTCCCTGGAGATGTTCAAGAAATGTGTAGATGTGGCATTGAGGGACATCTGTTAGTGGGCATGACAGGGATGGGTCGATGGCTGGAACAGATGTTCTTAGTGGTCTTTTCCAACCTTAATGATTCTAAGGAAGTTAGCAACCACTTCATTCTCTAGCTCCCCAGTGAAAGATATTAAAAACTGATGGCTTGTTCTGCTTTTCCTTACTGCTCTCCAGGCATGCAGGATTTTGATCAACTGCACTGCCATGAGCAGGATTTACTTGTATTAAAAAATAATGAGATTTTATTTACACTGAGCTAACAGCAGCAGTACTGAAAATCTCACAGTTTCAGTATACATTAGCTGATACAGCTTCCTACAGAGCAAATCCAGGCCTCACTATCCAAGTTTCCACACCAGTTTAAATCAAATTCTATGTCTGGCAAACACATACTTAGGCTTTTCTTTCTCTATAATACAGGAGAGTGTTCAGTTCTTTATCTACCTGAATAACATAAGTTGGATTTAGGACTTAAATCAGTGCAAATTCTTTGGCAGATTGTATCTAGGACTACATTTCTCATTATAACTTCTATCTTGAGATACATAGAAGAGAAATTAAAAATACATGAATCGAGGTGATACCAAATCAATATTGCTGCCCATTAAATTTCTACTCCATCTGTTCGCTACTGGAAGCACCTTTTTCTGCCCATCATTCAGTACCTTCATTGAGAGCAGGATAGTTTTCTTTCCTATGCTCTGCCTCAGAAGAGCTGTCCTGTTTTCCTCCATGAATAACGGCTCATGCTCACAAACTATCGGAAAATCAGGCTCACTGAGTTGGTGAGGTCAGTTTGGGGAGACTAGACAATCTTTTGGTAGAGAAGATGTCAAACAATTTATAATCATGTGTCACATCACAGCAAGACAAGTTTAGATTGGAAGTTGGAAGGCTTTCGTGGAGATCTGGAAGATTTTCATTCTCTCTAGACAGAAGAAACATTAAGAATTTGCTTTATAGATTGATGCATAAGACCACTCAAGGTTATTTTACTGCCTGCAAGCTGTCAGTAACACAAATCACCTCCTGCACTGTGGGATTTGTTGCAGGTAGTAGCATTAATTAAGTGGAGATCTGCCTACAGACAGGGAACAGAGAGGAGCAGGAGTTATTGTGGTGACAAGATGAATAGTTAAGAGAAATACGAGAGTCTCTAAGTATATCAAATCCACAGATCCTGCAGGTTATGAAACACTCATTTTGCTACAAAGAAAATCCACTTAGGTTTTAAGCAGAGTTGCACCAAGGTGGTAGAATCTGAAGGTCTTCAAGACCATCCACGTCTTGAATACACACAAAGAGAGCTGGCAGGAAAGCTGAAGAAAGCTCCTACAAGGGCATATAGTGACAGGACAAGGGGTAATGGCTATAAACTGGAAGAGGGTAGATTTAGATTAGATATCAGGAAGAAATTCTTCACTGTAAGGGTGATGACACACTGGAACAGGTTGCGCAGTCAGGTTGTGGATGCCCCCTCCCTGAAAGCATTCAAGGCCAGGCTGGATGGGGCTTTGAGCTTTGAGTACTGGGAGGTGTCCCTGCCTATAGCAGGGAGTTCGAACTAGATGATCTCTAATGTCTCTTCCAATCCAAACTATTCTGTGATTCTGGGATTAGCACCCAGAAGGTTGAGTTTGTATTAATGCAATTTGCTGAATCATTAGAGTTATACTGTTACTAATGATCTGGGAATCCCATACTTAGAGATAAAATCAAAGAACTCTAAAACTTTTATGGATATGAATATCAAAGTAAATGGAGAGAGAACTCATAGAGATTAGAAATAAAAGGGGAAATGAAAATTAGCACTAATTGGAAGATGTTGTTTTGTCTGTTGTTTTCTTCCCAAAATAATCAAACTCTTCACTTCAAAAATACTTTTTTTTTTTTTTTTTCCCCAAAAAACCTTCAGATTTTGGATGCTTGCCCAAAAGTTTATATTCTGGAAAAAAAAAAAAATAAAGTTGGGAATGGGGGTGGGGGAAGGGAAGAGACATTTTGCACACATCTTAGTCATTAATAATTTTTGTTAGTTATTTATTCTTTTTTTAATTTACGTAAAAAAATGATCAAAAGAATGAAATGCCATATTTTTCTCTGAATGAGGAGTGATATTCAGAAAAGCATATGAAATGAAATGGCTTGAAAAACTTTATGTTCCTTTGTATGGAGTGAAAATGTAAATTACCTCAATTGGCATGTCATTTTTGCTTAGAGAAAGCTGTATAGGGCTATAATATGGTGGCATACAGACTTCCCAAAGTATGAAAAGAGTGTGTAAACTGGAGTACTACCAGAATGATTTTTTTTTTTCCATGGTCTTTAGGAAAGATATTGAAGTTCAGGGAAGGGAAGGGAAGGGAAGGGAAGGGAAGGGAAGGGAAGGGAAGGGAAGGGAAGGGAAGGGAAGGGAAGGGAAGGGAAGGGAAGGGAAGGGAAGGGAAGGGAAGGGAAGGGAAGGGAAGGGAAGGGAAGGGAAGGGAAGGGAAGGGAAGGGAAGGGAAGGGAAGGGAAGGGAAGGGAAGGGAAGGGAAGGGAAGGGAAGGGAAGGGAAGGGAAGGGAAGGGAAGGGAAGGGAAGGGAAGGGAAGGGAAGGGAAGGGAAAAGGGAAGGGAAAGAATAATAAAGTGTTAAGTAGCACCTTGGGCAAAAAAAAGCCATTGCTATACCTCTACCTTCTACAGAGAGCATTGCTGTAGGAGGAATGATAGATGTATCTGAAACATGTCTGTCCCTAAATCATACTGGAAGACAGGTGAGTTGGTAGAGATACAGTATCTCTTAGAAAGTGCAGGAAGTCTTCTTCCTTGTCAACAAACTCTCATCATCCTTACTGAAGCAAAGCTGCCAGTGAATTTTAACCAGAGAGTTGCTTAAGGGGAGACTATAAGAAGTTCGTTAAGGATTGCATAATTAGTTCTTACATGATGTTGATCTGCGCAGAGAGAAAATACAGATGACATTTTAGCCTACTGGGCAAAAGAAAGAGACTGGCTTTTCTTAGTTCAGGTAAGGGTTTTCTAGATTTATTAAAAAGACAGCTTGGGTTAGAGATATAGCTATTATATTGGCAAGTATATAGAATCCTACTTTAAATTTAAAAGAGGTCCATAAATTGCTTTCATGGTGTTTTCCAACCACCTGTTGCATGTGTTTGATGGCTATCTGAGTAATTAGTGAGTGATTTGGTACACTGTTAATCACTGTGCTCTCATACTGCCAACTTTGGCAAGAAATTTTGCTTCCTCAAGGAATTTCCCATTCTGCAAATCAGAGTTTAATACCAACCAAACACCATCCATCAAGACTAAAGTCTGCCTTACACAGCATGAATTACATATTGTATTCCTTTCCAGAGATAAGTAGCCTGAATGGTTTGGTTGTTTTTACTGTTTTCTTGGTTTAGGAAAGCAAAGCAATTCTTCAGAATGAGTTTTCAATTTATACGGTTGAATAGTTTAAATTCCATTCAAACAATATATAACACATCAGTACCATGCTCTGAATCTTACCCAGGCTTCTTGGATGAAAAGCAGTAATCACTTGTACTGAGCAAGCTGAGGAAAATCTTAGGATTAAAATGACAGTCCGCAGGTTTTGCATTTGCTAGCTCTAAGCTTGACATCAATACAAACCAGGAGCAGTGAAAAATAAAATATGCTTTTCCTTAATATGTTCCAGAGAAAAGTCTTTTTGGTCTGATCTGCATTGAGACAGCAATACTGATGGTGTGAAAAATCATGCTTACTGCAGTGCATTTACTACCATCATGTGAGGTCTCATTAGATCCTAACTCAGGATTTGAAGGAATGGGTAAATTCATGTGCAGCCATAGTGTATTTTGCTGATGACAATTCTTGATGCAGAATTGAATGACAAGCTTCCAACATTCTAGCATACAGCATGTGCTTTACAGATGGAGCTGTAATGTAAAAATATCCCAAATATAGTAGTCTTCTGCACAGCAGAGTGAAGAGGTCTGTAAGTACCAGAAGTCTGAGGTCTACTAAAAGTGTTGTCTTTCAGGGAACTGAAAATTGGATTGTTTGCCATTTACAGTCATTTTAAATTTGTCAACAAATTATTGATCCCTGTACAGGGAAAAAATTCAATACAAGTCACTCTGCTACTTAAATTCATATTGATGTGTCAATTCTATGCACTGTCCATACTTAGTTTTGGTCATAATATTCCTATGCAGCTGGCAAAACATATTTTAAGGATCACTCCTTGGAAAAAGGAAAGCTGGAATTTCAGTAAAGTGCACAATGTTGTGTTTTGAAATGTATTTAATTTACACTGGGATAAAATAAAGAAAAATAAAACAAAAGAAAACCATATTTCTCATGCAGAAAGGAAAAATCCTGCAAAGTAATTTCTTCATGAATGAAATATTCTAGCTAATAGTGAACAGTTCAATTCTGAAATAAATTCTGAAATAAAAATGCATTATGAAGCAGATATCCTTCAATTTTTTCTTACAAAATAACAAAAATCAACAAAAGACTGCCTTATTGCAATGTTTGTTTTGGTTACTTCTTTTGGATATATTTCAGAATACAGGAATGGTAAAAGTAAAGTAATTCACTTTGGGTTGTAAAAGACAGAAGAAACAAGAAAGTCCATTCTTATTGCTGGAATTCTTTATTTTTGATCCTGAGCTCAGATGTGATACCAATATTTTTACAGTGATGGGGCAAAGGGGCAGCACTCTGGACCTGCTCATTAAGCAACAAGCTCTTGGACTCTTCTGTTCATAGAATTATAGAATGGCCTGGGGTGAAAAGGGCCATGATGACCATGTAGTTTCAATCCTCCTGCACAGACAGGGTCACCAACCACCAGACCGGGCTGCCCAGAGCCATATCTAGTCTGGCCTTGAATGCTTCCAGGGATGGAATAATCACAACTTCTGGGCAACCTATTCCAGTGCCTCACCACCCTCTGTGTGAAAAACTTCCTCTTAATATCCAACCTAAATATTCCCTATCTCAGTTTAAAACCATTCCCCCTTGTTCTACCACTATCCACCCATATAAACAGTCATCGAAGAAAAAAGAATATATGTTCAAAGATAGTTGTGGAAATTTCTGATGAGTCAATATTTTAACAGGAACTGTGTGACTTCAAAGCCCCTGTAACCTCTTTAACCTCTGGTACTCTGCTGACTCTGCATGGGCAGGTTGCCCACTTTCATTCCATCAATTTCTGTAGCCTGACTCCCCAGAGCATTCTGTAGGCTAAGGCCAAGAATTTAGGAATGGAAATGGGAGGAGTAATATCTTCCATTTCCCCTAGCAACTTGGTTATTACTGAAGGGTTGTCTTGCAAAGAATTCTATAGTCATTCCTTCCCATTCTTAAGAAAGGTCATATATTCAACTAAACCATCTAATACAGATAGAAAGGCATCATCACCATCAAAAACAACAAAACAAAAACAAAGGCAAGCAAACTAAAAATAGACCTGTTTGGGAACATGCATATTTGGTCTAATGAAATCTCCTCCCTGCCCAACCAAACTTTTCTCATTTATATTCATAAACTTTCACAATTACAGACTCACCATGCCAGTTTCCACATTTGTGAAGAGTGGAAACAAAAATAAATGAGAATACAGAGTGTGATATGCCGCAGAAATCAGATTCATGAACAGCACCTGTCATCATTTTTTTTTTCAGGAAAGTTTTCTTCTTCCTCTAAAAATAAATTACTTTCTTATGCCAACAAAAATATATAGCCTTATCAAAGAATCTTGCAAACTGACAATTGCAGCAACACAGAAGTGTCATGAGATAACAGAAAACTGAGTTCAACAATCTGCAAGGGCAGTAATGTTTTATAAGCACCAACTATTACTATTTGTCTGCTGAAGTTTCAAGCTAAAATAGAATTTCTTTTATGATACAGCCACAAAACTCATTTCCAAAAAGACACTCACACTTGACCTTGATAATGAACTACAGCATGGTGCTAATTAATAGATATTACTCTCAGTTTCAGACTGAATCAAATTAGATTAAGAAAACACCAAATTACTTGAAGGGATATATATTCAGGTGCCTGTTATGTCCACTATTAAATTTCAATTCTCTGTGCATCTTCATCCTTCTCTTTTTTATGAAGGCTATACAACAGAGATTTAATATTCGAGCTGGTAGCAGGATAAAGCTGCCCTTTAACAATTTTAATAGCTTCTGAGCAAAAACACACAGTGATAACTAACCACTTGGAAACTCAGGCCTCAATAGGTAGCTGCAGTAACGGTATTCCAATAGCTGAATATTGTACAAGACACTTCTGAGTCCCATGATTACTGCTGCTTAAGCAGGAGCTGTTAAAGCTCTAGCTTAGTAGAGTACTTAAAAGTATCCTTACTATAAAGCATTAAATTTAATAAAACTTCTCAGATGCTTAAAATTACATAAATAATTTCTATGCACAGTCATGAACTGATGCTCTATAGTTAAATGCAAGTCAGAGACTATGCCTTCAGAAAACACGCTCAAACCACAGGATTTTTTTTTTCCTCCATTTGTACTACAAAGTGAATCCTGAACAAAAATTTTACTATTGTGTTTTTAGGAAACTTCACTGTTGGACTGAATTTTGCATAATTCAACCTGGAATGCTTAATAAATTTTGATATGGTTACTGTTATCTGGATTATACTGAAAGCACAAATAAAGAGACTGGTAAACCTTGGCTGGAGTTAAGATCAAGCTTGGATTTGCTGTGACCACTATTTCCTCATTCTGTAAATGATCTAATATTGGAAATGGGAGCCCTGCTAATCTCCTTCAGGGCTTTATTGCCACTCACATTTGAAAGAGTGGTATATGGTATATGGTGTATTTAGACAACACAAAGCATCCAGGTCTGATTTCTAATGCGTGCAACCAAAGGAAAATTCAGGATGTCATTAACCTTTAAAAAACACCTCTCTTGATCTCCTACTACAAACATGCCACATTATGCTGGAATGCTCAGGACCCTCTTATTAAAACCTTGTTTCTCTCTATAGATAGAGATTCCACAACATTAGAATCCTTGCTTCAATATTTGACTCTTGCGGTAGAAAATATTTCACTTGCATCTAATCACATCTTCCCACATACCAACTTGTAGCTTATCCTCTTGATTTATTACCACAAACCTTCAAAAAGAATCTGTTCTTGTCCTTTCTATAAACCTATCAGATGGTGGATGACAGAAGCAAGTTCCTCTGCACACCCTTGGTCTTCATTTTTCCAAACTAGATTAATTCATCTCCTTTTCCTTATACATCATCTGACCCACTGTCTGAAAATGTGCAAGTGCTAAAGTTCTGAACTGGAGAATAGATAGACTCTTTGTGTATTACAGTAAAATTATTAGTCTTCTTTGAGATAACAGAAGTATATAACTTAGGACCAGACAATTTACAAAATTATTTTATTCTATGCTGAAAATTATAGCTTTAAAAAGACTCCAAACAACATACACCAGCACTACAAATCTCCTCCTTTCATGTGTTCTGAACCAGATTTGCCAGTTTAGCTGAGAAAGATCTATTTTCTCTCCTAATGATCAAGCACTGTTAATATAGGTGAAATTGACACTCACTTTATCCACCACTGTAAAAAAGTTTACAAAGCCTAAAAAAAAATGAATCTGAACTTCCTCCACTCCTGAAGTCAAAGCTGTTTTCCAGATACAAAATAAGTTAATTATAGTTGTCAACATCTGATACAAAGAAAATCAGGATGAGTTCACAAGATAGTTTGCCATGTGGCCAGACCTCTAGAAAACTTGGTTTCATTTCCAATCATTCCAGAGCAAAACATGAAGAATGTTTTGCCACCATAAGCAGAAATGTCCAGCATAAGCTAATTACTAATACTAAAAGACACAACTTCACTGCTGTATTGCATTTGCACAGCTAAACAAATTTTAATGACATGCCTTTATGGGTCTTGGGCTTTACAGTGTAGACCAACAGGTTTGTGCTCTCTGTTCCCTTGTGGGAAAGCATCTCTACTTTCCTTGAAATGGATACAGTCAGGATTTGTGCAAAATGTCTTGGGAAGTTCTCATGCACTATCTACTGGGATGTGTGCACCTGTAAAAGGCAAACACACCAACTCTTCTCCATGGTACTAAAGTACATGCCATGTACCTTTACCTAGTTAAAATTTGAGATATAGATATCTCCATATGTAATTGCAGCAGTAGACATTGTGGACACCTGAAATACCAATTTAGATCCCAAATGATGTTCATGAGGAATTGGTCAATACATCTGGAGGAATTCAGGATGCTAACCACTAGGCTAAATGTATTCAAGCTTAAAATATATACCATCAACTCCATTTATCATTTTCTCCATTGCAGGAGGGCACGCTTAGATGCTGCTATCCCTCCATAAGCAGCCAGACGACTCCTGCCCACAGAGATAGCTTAAGTGTATCAGTTCTCCCTCTGTATGCTAACATCTCTATGGGAAAGTTCAACTCATCAGCTTTAGTTGCCCACTTCACTTGAGCCTACATATTATCTCCTCCCTCTGTTGACAACAAACTTTCTTTTTTGGTTGTGTAGTCAAAAAAGATGGATTCTACTCTGAGTTTGTCAATGTGACAAATGTGTGAAGAGAGTCCTAAATCCGTGTCTGTTCTTTACCAGAGTAACTGCAGAGAGTCCTAAATCCGTGTCTGTTCTTTACCAGAGTAATTGAAGGGATTTATTTCCAGAAACACCTGCTTAACATTAATTTTCACATACACATCTGCATTTCTGAGGTGTTAATAACTTAATGGTATTATAACTCAGTAAAATTTGACACTCGTCCTCACTCATCTGAAGATGTCTCAGTGTTTATTCAGGTTTCTTTACATGCAATGATATGATCTGTTGCTTGTTTAAAAGGAGCTACTTAATAATCAGAGCAATGTTATTGCAGATTGAAGGAGCTTTCCTCTGCCAGCACTGGGCATAATTTGCCCAGTTTTATCCTCCTGATGGGGACAACGAATTTCAGCTGGAAGAGACCTTTGAATAAAAACTCTTATCTCCTGTGAACGATAACAGCACTGCAAATAACTAGTGTTCCATGACTCCTCATTCCCCAGTGTATTTGCATTCTGCTGTAATATTTAAGATATCTGCAAGAGTTGCTATGATTTTTTTCTTTCTTTTTTTTTTTTTTTTTTTCCATTAGGATCTATAGAAACATCTTTTGTTAAATAGAAAGGAAAATGCAAAAAGGAACAGTTGGCCATTCCTTACTATCTGCATGAGCCAGGGGAAAATACAAATAATCAGACTCCCTCACAATGTGTCAGGCACCAGGTTTTGTTTGACTATAATTGCTCCCTTGATTGCCATGCATACAGCCTAAGCAGCAGTCTCAGGTTTGAAAAACTATCATCTTCTACTGTAATACACAGAAGTGAAATAAGGATGCAAAATTGCCTCTGTCATTCCAGTTTCCACACCTTTTTCTAATCATTTAAGCAAAAAATAATCCATCCATGCCTTGATTTTAGATCAGATAATTTATTATTTCTAGTAAAAGCAAGAGAACTTAATTGGTTAACTTTTGCTGTCTAATACACCTTGCTTTTCAGTTATTATTTTGTTGAGAAAATCAACAGAGTTTTAATACAATCCTAAAAAGACAAAGATAGAATGCAAATTATTTAACATTGATTTGGGATGCAGAAAACGTGAGTATTTTAAAGATCTCATCAGAAACTTTGCCCAATTGGGCAAAGTTTAGCTAAACTCAATTCCATATATTTATTTTTCCTTCAGAATTAATTGAAGACATTACTAAGTATCTATCCTGGGCTACACATATCTTTTTATCCATTAAAATGCCAGCAGAAGAGTAATTGCGAAATCAAAACAGTGCTTTATGTCTCCCATCTCACCCTACTGTTGCCCTGAGTCAGCAAAAAGAATTCCAAAATAAATTAAAGGTTTCCCATCTGCTTGTGGCAAGGCACTTCGCAGTACATTAGAGCTGTCTTTCAAGCATTCCTACTAAATGGGACAAGAACATTAAAGAAAACCAAAACCAGATTTACAGTCTTAGCAAATCTTTAAAAAAGGATATAACAGTATTATAAAATTATATTTTGTTATGGTTTTCAACCACTCTTTACAGAATGATTTATTTGTAATAAAAGAGAAGGTTTCTTTCTGTATGGAAAATTGTTTCCATATCACATGAAAGCATCTGGAATACAAATATTACTTTAACCTTTGCAAAAGTTCATCATAGCCAAGCTGAAACAATCTTTGACTCTTGCACTTTTTGTCATTCCTCTTTTTCCTTACAATTCCTATACTGTCACAGCTGAGCGTGCATTTAACAGAATGCCATGGAGGTAGAAAAGAGCTACAGATCTTCTCTCCAATTATGTGATGGAAAGAAGTTCTGCTTATACACAGCCCTCCTATTTATCTTCCGTCTGAAATAGGGAATCATAATCTAATGTAATACTTGCCCTTTGTTTTTTTTAACTTTTCTTCTCCTTTGAAGAATAGGATCTATCAAAATCTCACTGGCAGAAGTCACCTGTAAGAACCAACATGAAAAAGCAATTAAACTGGTTTGTTTTGTTGCTGGTTTTTTGGTTTTTCTTTTTTTTTTTTTTTTGGTGGAAATTTGTTCACAAATTTTGCCCAGCTCTGATTTGAAGCCAATGCTTGAATGAACTTTTCTTTGCATCCTTAACTATAAGAGCTGCAACCTGCACAAGTCTGATAACAGTCTACAGCTAATGCTGAAATATGTTTCCAGCATGCAAGCAATTCCTTTAAAGGAAAAGAAAATTGCAGATCAGGCATTATCACCAATAACATTCCCTTCCTCTCATCCCATGACATGGCTAACGTTGGGGCTGCTATGTGAGGGATCCCATGATTCTAAGTAGAAAATAAGGCTGACTTTGTAAAATCAACAGCGTTCCATAGAAGGGATATAAGTCAAACTCTTCAGAACAGCAGTAGTCAGAGAAGTGGACTGTTTTTCTCTTAAACCGAAGTTCAACCTGTTTTTATTAGTTCCTGTTGCTTTTTAAGGAAAAAGGCTTTAAGCTCAAAGTGCCCAAGTCTTATTTTCTAGAACACTCTTTCTTGTCCAAATATCAAGCTGTCAGACTGAGCCTCTCTGGGCTTTCCTCCTACTCCGTCTCTCCAGAAACTTGCTAAGACTTTCTTTGCAGCTGAAATTAAACTAGCTACCCTGTAATTTTACATGTAGCTTGTCACCAGTAGTCTAAATAATGAAGACACCTGCTGGTTGCTCACCACTCAGGCATCAGAGAGATCTCTTCTGTTATCGATTTTAATTAGCTCATTGCAATGCCTTTTTCCTTCTCATCCTCCTTTCATCACAAAACCTTCACCCATAGTACTTTTAGAATCACAATTTGCAGACCTTGAATTGTGCTGTGATGCAGCTGACTCAAAATTGGACGCCTTGTGTTCACAAACTCCACTTCTGAAGGCAGAACAATAGAGCAGTTGCCTTCTCTTCTTATGCCCTACTTATTTTATAAGTGTTTCCATAATTTCTGAACAATTTGAATACTGCAGAATCTATACTAAAATTATCTGACCTCATTAAAAAGGAAGTATTTTGGTTTCTGACACCGAACAGTAAAAATATATTATTGGATGAGCAGAAGTGTGAGCTGCAGCTATCCTTCATAATTTTTTTCATGCATCATGCATTTATAACAGCAATTTTGCTAACGGTGGACCAGACAGGGTGCATTTGATCACCGGTAGACCAGTCTTCCTGAGTGAGAAAAAAAATGTATGATTATACAAAAAACTATTATCATAGTCGTCTGATGTGGAAACAACTAAAGCTACAGGTATGTCACTACAAGAGACTACCTACAGAAAGGTACAGTGATGAGCAGCACCAACGTCAGTAGTTAAATGCCTGTGAAGCCTTTGTGGCTTGTTAGCAACAGGGATGTGGAGGACCGTGCTTTAGAAAAGACTGGGAAGAGCCATGTGTAGCCTGTTTCTTGGTCATTCACAGACCATATTCTGCAGCACTGGTCAGATGAGGAATGCCTGCATTGCAGAATAAAAAAGGTGACAAGGGGAGACACCAAGCCCTGACTACCCACACAGTGTAATGAATCTGGATCATAACAGCTAGTTCTTCTGTGATAAATACTTTTTGTTTCAAGGGAGTCTATTTCTAGCATGCAGCAGCATCACAATGGGCCTTTTGAAGTGAAGAGCTACAAAAAAATTGCCAATAGCTTGACAGAACTGCACAAGGCTTAGTGAATACTGCTCAGTGTTAAATCCCAGCAGCCTTGGATAATTATCTTATGGAAGGAACACTCTGAAAGAATCATAGATACAAGTAAGTAGACATGGTCTAGTGTATGGTTTCAAAGGTGGGGCTGTGCTTCTCCCAGGATGACTGTGAAAGACAGCCAGCACTGAAAGTCCTGCTATAGGCTTGAACAAAGAGAATGATTTCTTACACTCTTCAGCCCTCTTTTCATTGAATACTGTCAATAAAATCAAATGCAAATTATACATCCTTATCTCTGTGGCCTTTGGTATATAGTGATGTAATTAAAAAAAAAGATGTAATAAAAAAAAGTTGAAAAAGATTTTGGGAGAGCTCAACATGATTGTCTTCCTGAGTCTGAATAAAGAGTTTCAGGCTGAGAAGATAATGGTTTGGAGGGTAAAGACCTTCTCCAGAGCATGCACACACACACACACACAAAAGTGTATTTTCTAATTCTGCCTAATATGTATCTAAATCCTTTACCTTTGTATCCTGTATCCTCTCTGGAGCACAAGTCTTATGAGGAGCAGCTGAGGGAGCTGGGATTGTTCAGTCTGGAGAAGAGGAGGCTCAGGGGAGACCTCATTGCACTGTACAACTTCCTGAAGGGAGGCTGTGGTGAAGAGGGATTTGGCCTCTTCTCCCAGGCAACAAGCAGGACATGGGGTAATGGCTGCAAATTGTATCAGAGGAGGTTTAGATTAGACATAGGGAAGAACTTTTTCTCTCAGAGAGTGGTCAGGCACTGGAATGGCTGCCAAGAGAGGAGGTGGAGTCGCCATCCCTGGCAGTGTTCACAAGGCGTCTGGATGACGTGCTGCTTGATATGGTTTAGTGCTAGTGGTGAAAATGGTGATGAGGAGATGGTTGGACTGGATGATCTTGTAGGTTGTTTCCAACCTTGTGATTCTATGATTCTATGATTGTATGATTCTGTCCCATTCATCCTAACTCCTATCCCTCTCTTTTTTTAAAGTAATGTGTAACACTTCAAAACCTTCTGGGAAGGATAATGTGTGAGCAGTAGCCGGAGGAGTTCTGATGCTATGATAGTAAGTACCTAGATATGTTTTGGGCGACTCACCTCATATTGGTCACAGTACAGCCCATGGCAGATTGGAAATAATATTTCCTACCAATTATCAAAAAAATTTTTGAAGGACAATCAAACTTATGAAAAAAAGATCTATCTTATAGAGGCATATTTGCTGTAGCTTCAGGTTCAGCAACCTGATGACATTCAACAAAGCCAAGTACAAGGAAAATGACTTGGAGGTACTGGTAGATGGCAAGTTGGACATGAGTCAGCAATGTGCTCTCACAGCCTTGAAAGCCAACCGTATCCTGGACTGCATCAAAAAAAGCTTAGTGAGGGGGTCAAGGGAGATGATGCTGCCCTTCTACTCTGCTCTGCTGAGACCTCATCTGGAGTACTGCATTGTAGAGTCCTCAATACAAGAGAAGCGTTCTCTTTGCCAAGATGCTCCCTTTGCCAATAAATACACTATTTTGATTAGCAAAAATAGTGTATTTCTCATTGACATGCTGACCAGTTATTTCTAAATTTCCATAATCTAAATTGGAGAGACATGGATTTAAAGGCTGGACTATACAGTGGATAAGGAATTTATTGGAAGGTTGCAGCCAGGTAGTTGTGATTAATGACTCTATGTCCATGTGGAGGCCAGTAACAAGCAATATCCCTTCAGGATCCGTCTTAGGTCTGGTACTCTTTAACATCTTTATCAATGACATAGATGATGAGATTGAGTGCACCCTCAGCATGCTTGCTATGACACCAATTTGAGTGGTGCAGGTGATATGGCAGAAGGAAGGGATGCCATCCAGAGGGATCTTGATAAACTCAACAGATGGTCCCATGTGAACCTAATGAAGTTCAAAAAAGTACAAGGTTTTGTACTTGGGTCAGGGTAATCCCAGATTTGTATAAAGTCTAGGAGAAGAATTGCTTGTGAGTAGCCCTTCTGAGAAGAACTTAGGGTTCCTGATAGATGAAAAACTGAACATGAACCAGCAGTGTGTGCTTGCAGCCCAGAAGGCAAACAGGCTTCATCAGATGGGTGGACAGCAGGGCAAGATAGATGATTGTTCCCTTTTACTCTCACAAGGCTCCATCTGGAGTATCGTGTCCAGTTCTCAACACAGGAAAGATGTGGAGCTTTTGGAGAGGGTCCAGAGGAGGGACAGAGATGATCAGAGGTCTATAGCACCTACCCTATGAATATAGGCTGAAGGAATTGGGCTTGTTCAGCTTGGAAAAGAGAAGGCTGAGGGAAGACCTCATTGCGACCTTCCAGTATTTAAAGGAATATCACAGACAGGAGGGTAATCAATTTTTCACCTGGGCAGATAATGATGGGACAAGAACGAATGGTTTTACACTAAAGGAGGGGAAATCTAGAGTAGATGTCAGGGTGAAGTTTTTCACTGAAAGGGAGGTGACATGATGGAACATTTTACCCAAGAGAATGTGGATGCCCTATCCCTGGAGGTGTTCAAAGTCAGGTGGGATGGGGCCCTGGGCAGCCTGATCAAAAAGTAACACTGCTAAGATAGTTTTTAACAGCCTAGAAAAAGTGTAAATATTAATGTTCTCTTAGAAGCCCTTTTCTGAAATTAAAAGAGCTTAGAGAAATTGGACATAACTGTGTGGTAAAGATGAGCTTAGAGAAAGGTTCAATAACTCAAAAATAGCAAAGAAACTGGAAATATTGCAGTGATCTGGCATGAGAAGGAGTCTTTATAATATTAAACTGTCCTTGGGAGAGAAAGATGGATCAACACGTAACTCGGGTGAAAGGATCAGACTGAACCCAGTGGGCTGAACTTTTTCTAGCACAGACCAAAGGACAGAAGAGGTAGTCAGTTACACATACATCACTATTCATATGAATAACAAGAACAACAACAACAAATGGATAAGCAGAAGCTGAGGATAAAGTATTGCCCATTCTGCTGCTCCTTCTTGCCCCACCATGAAATGTGTACTTCCCTCAGAGGTCTCTTTCTGCTCAAGGGAGTTGGTTTAAAAGGCAAAATAAGCTTTTTGCTTATTTTATAATAAGCTCAGAATAAGCTGCTGCTTCTTCTTTTTTCTTTTTTTCTTTTTTTCTCTTTTTTTTTTTTTTTTGTCCTCAGAAATGGGCTCTTAGATTATCTGGGGAAAAAATAATTGGACAATATTCATCAAATTGTACAAAGCTGGATCATTGGGTGCCTTTTCTCCTCAAGTGAAAGCAGTTGAAGCAGGCTTCCCCACTCTCTCAACTACTCTAAGATATCTTTTCCTTTTCTAAGCAGGTCATGGCATGAGGCTTGGGAAGAAAAAGCTCCAATTCCCATCTCTATTACCACTTCAGAAATGGAAGATGAGAATGAATGAGCTCCTTCATGTGGCAAATTATCAGTGCTTTTCATCAGCTCTCTGAGGGGTTGCAATACCTCATATTTCTAGGGGTGTAGTCATAGCCACAAAACCAGTTAAAGAGCTTCCCACCACCTTGTCTCCAGCCAAAAATACTGCAGTTTTTGGACCATCCATTGAACCAATATAATCGCTTCTGCAGCCAGGAAATAAATCTTATTGCCAGCATGACCAACAGATCCCTGTGTCACAAAGACATTGTATCAATATTTTGCTCTGGAGGCAGAGGGAGATCTGCTTTCCTGTCAACAGAAATATCACAACCAGCTCTTCAGCTTCAGATCATTCACAGAGCCCTCTCTGTTCCCTTTCTGTTCTATTTTGGCAACAACACTGTACTCATAGATTTGATTTTTTTTTAGGGAGTGCTACACTCCTCAAAACAGTAATACATGTTCATATTTCTCTATCTCTAACAGAGGTGATTGGAAAATATTAAATGCCCAAAGCATTTAATAAAGGTATAAAAAAAACATCTTACAAGTCTTTTCCTTCCCTTTCCCTGGCTCCCATTTTTCCAGATACACAGTGAGACGTGCAAACTTTATCTGTTTGTATCTTTTGCATTCCTGTTGAGGTCTCTCTGGAAGGCAGCATGACCTTCTGGTGTATCTTTCATTCCTTCCCGTCTTGTGTAATCAGCAAATATGTTGAGGATACCCACCATCCAAATCATTTATGAAGATCTTAATTATGTATTTGCTATATATAATGGTATACTCACAGTACAGTGATGTAATTAATATACAATAATTTAATATAATATGTAGTGACATAGCCACTATACAATTCTGCATTCACTTTTAATCAATATTTTCCTCTCTGTCCCCCAAAACTTCAAAGCTTTCCAGATAATATGTAGTAGGATTAAAAGCATTTATGAGACCTGTAGAACAAAACCTGTGAGGAAGCTCTTTATTTATCTGGAAATAGTTTGTATTCTGCAAGTCACAGGGCTGATAGAACTGCCTAAACTGCCCTCTGTCTAATTTAGTAAGACAGTACCCTCCAAGGAGGGTAGATTAATATATCTAGCCAACCTCTTTATCTAAATTATAGTCTGTTGTGAGGTGTAAGCCCTCCAAGATTTCCACTAGACAGAATGATGTCTTGGGAATAAAGTCATTACAAGATTTCAACAACTCCAATATGCTTTTAGTTGAGAGACAGGAAGTAGTATCACTAGGGCGTTCTTAATTTCTCTCAGGTTCTAGGAACGTCACTGCTGCTCATTCCCTGAACAAGAAAATGTATCCAGTGTGTAAAAGGTAAAACTGACCTGGGAAAATGAGAGCTGAGACTTCTTTTTACCTAGCTACTTCAGATTATTTATCACATTTATTATGATTATATGTACCACTACCAATCATGCCAAGGTTGTAGGAGGTAACCTCTAATAAATACCTAGTTTTATAAAATAACAATGGGCAATGGAAAATAAGAGAATGTGAACTGATAGGCAGATGAATGTAGATATGCCATGTGTAGGCACTGCTCAGAGCCAACCAGTAGCACTAATCATGGCTGATAGTGGCAAAATAATGCTGAAATCACTGAAATAGAGAGGGAAGATCGATTAGTGTTATGTCTCTGCCTCTGATTGCTCTGCCTAGCACTAGCAATAAAAGAATTATTAAAAATTAACCATTTATATAAATGGTAGACATTCAGCAACATTAAATACACCAAATTTCTGCATCCTCAATCCTCTCAAAATTACATCAAAATAGATGTTCTCTAAAGCACTGCCTGAAGTGCCAGCAATTTCTTCCTATTTCATACAAGTATGTTACCTAATTACTGAAATCAGTCAAATTCTTCTTGCATATGCAAATTAATTCGGGGCTATGGATCTGGGGACTTGCCTCAATTTCCTCAGTAAGCAAAGAAAATGAATTCATCTCAGGGTGATGAACCGGCTGCAAGAAAAGAAGTTGCTGATAGCTGTACAAAGAGCACTTCAGGGCCATCATATTTACCAGATTTGAAAGCCTGCCATCACAAAAACACAAGAAATCTACTTTTCTGAAGGCACAATCTAGAAATATCTACGGAAATATCTTCAAAAGCAGAAGATAGATTTCCCAAGCCTGATTTCTTACTTCTTCAGAAAACATCCTGATGCATCCTGAGTTAGATTTTGATACTTGAACTTCCAAAATACTACATGTTTATACGTAGATTGCGCCTCATAATTTAGCAAGAAACAAGCAATTTGGCATCAACTATTTCCTGAGTTTCACACAGTTCCCTGAATTTTGGTCTGGCATTCAATTCACTTTTTGCAGAATCAACACAGTAAATAGTTTTCCTGCTTTCCTAGGATAAGTTTATTTCACTTACCAAAGGCTCCTTGTTCTCAGCCACCATACACAAAAACATACAAACCTTTGAGTCTCCTTTCTCCCATTTCAGAAATACCCTCTCATTCCTCCATTCCTTACATGCCAGCAGTACTGTGTGTTTCTTTCATTCTTCCCATACTGGAGGCTCTGTGGAGAATGGTCTATCCCATTAAAGTGTCTGTAAGCAGTCTGAATATAATTACCTGCACTGGAATATATCCAGCACTCTGGATTTAACAACAATTAAAGATCTTGTTAAACATTTGTCATACCTTCTTAAACCGACACAGGCAGTGACAACTTGGCATCTGAAAGATGGTAGTTCAGAATACGTTCAGTTTTTACACACACATGTGTGCTCCTCAGTCAAAAAAGTATAAATGGCCAGCCATGGAGACGGTGTGAAGGATGGTACATCACGAAACATTGCAATTCTTACAGACTTTGCACCCAAACATCTAAAGAACACCTAAATTAAGCCTTGGCAAAGCTTAAAGTTTCGTAACTCAGTGTTAAATGGAAAGATTTCATCACAGGAAGACCAGGAATGTGACTTGTCAAATGTCACAGAACAATTCTACAGCAGAGTAGGGAATTGAATCTTCCCTGGGAGCTCACTTCTGCTGCACACAGATTGCTCCCTGCCAGAGTCACCATGCCAGAGGCTCAACAGAAGTAACCCAGTGGGGAGCACTATGGTCCAGGTTTACACTAAATCTTCTGAATGGAAGATTTATACATACAAGACACAATGTCTGTGTAAAATAATTGTAATAAACAAGAATACCCAGGTGAGCAAAACGTGTGAGAAATACAGTCAGGTTGCTCACAGGATAAACTGCTTGGGTATGGCATTGGGGTGAACTGCTATAACATCTGGCTGCTTGGAATATTACAGCACTGGAGAAAGATCAAGATTGCTTTTCAGTATAGTATTGTACAAGTATATTTAAAGAGGATGTAACTGTTGTGAAAAAGCTGTTTGCTGTGGAAATGCTGAT
Organism: Tympanuchus pallidicinctus; assembly: GCF_026119805.1. Taxonomy (NCBI): domain Eukaryota; kingdom Metazoa; phylum Chordata; class Aves; order Galliformes; family Phasianidae; genus Tympanuchus; species Tympanuchus pallidicinctus. Next base: position 68,880,577 of record NW_026294769.1, on the reverse strand, counting down.
GTATAAATGGTTTTGTTTGTAAATTAACTTGCAGATGACCCCACCAGCCCTTCCTGCACAGCTGGTGCAGCGCATGCTGTGAAGGGAATCAACCTGCTATTCCTGGAGTGTAAGCTATTCAGTTAAGGTACTTACAAATGGTTTCATGACTGTAGCTCATTGCCAGCAGACAGCTTCTACTTTATAGCTTTATTTTTAATATGCATTTATATTAAAATGAGATGTAGCATGATCCGGTTTTCATTACAGGTTCAGATCTTAAAAGCAAGTGGATAATAAATCTCAAGTTAAACCTCACAGCTACTTAGCCACGCACTGAGTGCTAATGGGGAAGGCAATGCACTGTAGACAAATAAAAGAAAGTGACTTTATTCTAACAAAGCAACTTATCTCTGGAATCATATTCTCTATATTCTGAGTTTCTGATAAGCATTACTGAATATAATGTTCGTTACTGATTCATCAAACACTTGGTGCCAGTGGTATTTGCCTATATAGCTGTATTTGTTAATCCACTGAAGTCCTGAGTAAGGGGATTCTTGATTACTCTTAGCCACAAGGAGCTTGTGACCTTCTTTGAGACTGGCTGCCTTCTGCTTGAATGAGATTAGGTTAAGTGAGAGTCATATTCCCTTCATAGTTTGTCTGGGTACATGCTTAACCTTGAAAAAGCATGTATTTTCTCTAGGAAATAGTAAAGAAGCATCTCAGCTTTGCTGCTAAAGGCATGACAGACCCTTGATTTAAATGTCAAGTTCATGTTTCATCCTAGTGCTCACTCTCTAATAGGATCTTTCACAGGTAAGTTAGAGTAGTTTTTACTTTCTCTGGAAAAAATTCTGGCAGCTTCTCAAACAAAAGCAAACAAAGAATTGATCAATTAAACAAGCAAACCCATATGCGTTGGTCTAAATAATATCATACAGGAAAGAGGTGAAAAAGAAAAACCAACTCCATCTCATTTAAAAAATACTATATACTAACCAGTGTATGCCTTACAAGATGTTGTTAGCACAGGAGCTCTGGGAGAGCAGGAATTAAAAGAATGAACAGACTGTAAGAGCTGAGTTTATCCATTCACTGGTTCTCACTGATCCTATGCAAGAACTCTACATTGATCATGATTGATAGCCAGGTTCACAAATTTAGTTATGTATTTATAGTTTACTGTGGAAATTTTGCATCAGAGAGGGTTAGCCTGGTGAACTCTAAAGTTACAAGTAGTGTAATTTTTGCATTAGCTTTGATTTAATCCCATCAAAGTCAGTATGAAATTCAGTGGGAACAGATGAATTGTGAACACCAAGCTTTTATGAAAATCTTACATTCTTACACAATTGTTTTAAAAAATCATGTGTAATCTTAAAATCAGAGCACTGTCTGTACTTTTTTTTTCCCCATTTATTCACTTCAGAAATCATTGGGTTCATTCCTGACAAAGTGTTGCCCTTTGGATTGACACAACCTCTGAAAAACTTTCCCAAAAAACAAGACAGGTGTACATAAGAAAACTTGGATATGATAAGGATGAAAGCAAAAGCTGTAAACATTACAGTGTTTTGCATCATGAAGCCTCTAACCATATACAGTTTCAGTAATCATTCCATTCATGCAGTGATTGAATTGAGATATTCCATTAACTTAATCACCTAGAACAGTGAGAAATTAGTGCAGCTAGAATAACAGAGTACAAGCAAAAAATTAAAAGAATTGAAAAATTTTAGTTTAATGCTGCCACCTACTAATGCTTGGAGCTCATAAATAGGATCAAGGGATTCCATGGAGGGAGAAATGTCATTTGATGTACCACCAAACAAGGGCCCATGTATGGCATTAAGTTTAAAAAAGATAGCTGCACCTTAGGGCACTTTGGCATGTCTACATTAGAAAGATGAAAAGATTTTAAGTAAAAGGCAGTTTGGAAGTTCCAGAAAATCTATGGTGAGATTTTCCTGAAGTTAGAGAGAGGGGTTGGATTTGGGTCCCTTGTAAACATACTTTATGTTCATTAGCACTAATTTCCATTGTCATCTTTTCCTTCAATGGGATATAACTTAGCATTTTCCATATTTTGACCAATTTCTTGACTTAAAAAATATAACTGTTTACCAGCTCTGTAGACCAATTTAGATGAGCCATGTACTGAGCCCATAGAAAATGACATTTGTGATGCTTTGGTGCTCTCACAACAGCAGCAAAATGTTTTCTTCTAACAGCCCTTTTCTGGCTCCTTAAAAAATGGAGACCAACTGTGACTTTTTTCCATTCTGACCATTTTCTCAATGTCCATTTCTGCCTCTATTCTTCACTAAGTACTTGTTGAGCTCAGCTTGAGAGCAAGCAAACTGTTTACTGTTAGATCTCATATAGCCCCACAGCCTTTCTCTTTCCCCTGTTCCCACCAATCCCAGCTTTATATTTACCTGGTTGGTAAAATGCAGCTGATCTGATTTGTTTCTGACCAAATCTCTTGTAAATCATGCAAGGCCCTCACATGATTTTTGTTTTCGAAACATACCACATGTCTTTTTGATTTGATGTGCAGCAGTCAGAAAAGGAATTACTGTTTTGTCTTGCCTTCTATTTCTCCATTATCTGGCAAATGCAGTTTCCCCTTTCAGTCTTTGTCATGACCAGCCATAGTGTACTTACTGGTGGAGAGTAGCATTTTGCTGCCGAGGTTAATACTCAGATCAAGTCATGACCCAGTGTGGAACATACTTCTGACTTGCCTTCAAACCAGTGAGATCTGAATCCAGCCTTTTTCTGTAACTAGCTCATACAACATGCCATTTATTTAAGAACTGCTGAGAGCTGAGAGCTTCAGGGCCTTTCTCCGCTGTGACTCGTGCAGAGACTTGGAAGAGTCACCTCAGCAGACCTGAGTGTGCAATCAGCTACAGGGGAAAATGTCCATAGGAAACCTATCACAGCTCCACATACAGAGAATGCACAGCGCTCCAAAAGCATTTCCTGCCTCTGCAGATTTGTGGGTGCTGGTACAAAATGTTAAGCAAGTTAACTGGCATATATTAAATTTCCTTTCAGGCAGCCCTCACTCGTGGTTTCACATAGCTGTGGTAATCAATGACCTTGGGCTCAAGCAGGCAAGGTCTGGTTTGGAATGGAGCTATTCAGACCTGTTTGCTTTTAAAATTCAAATCTATATTCATGAGATCAATTCTACTCTGGCCAAGACTACACAAAAGAACATCTTGCTCAACTCATCCACTTTGGAGGTTCTCCTGCTGCAGAGGTGGGTGAACCTTCTGTTGCTTTACCGGACTACTTAGTCAGTCTTACTAAATCCTTTAGCTACTCAGACACAGACTATTTCAAGATACTGATTTGTAAAAATGTCTAATGTTATTACCTCATCTTTCTGACCCTCCTCAGTTACTTCTGGAGCAGAACAGTCATTAAATTTATCAATTGATTGTCAGGTCAAGGTGGAGGTGTTCTGGAAAATTAGACTGAGAGAGAAAAGTAATCAGAAGGTTCATGCATTTATGATGTGAAAAGCCACAAGCTGTTTCTGTGTAAGAACAAGAAGGCATATGCTCTGTGCACAGCTGAGACCCAGCATCTCCCAGCATGCTTTGGAAGACACTACTTAGTATAGAAATAGCTCTCTGCAACAACAGTCAAATATAAAGGTCTCATTCTAAGCCTTTGAGTTTGCAATTCATTCTCCCAAATTCCCAAGCTGAAAGCATTTCAGATGAAACAAGTTTCATAACAGAGAGCTCTGTTCCAGTCTGTCCATCTGATGAGCCATTGCAAGGCCTTTTGTCTGCTCTTTACAAGAAGTCAAAACCTTCATTTTTGTTCACACCAATTAGCACTTGCTTCTTGCAGTCACAGCACTGAGACCAAGTCCAGAATGAATGAATAATGGTAGCCTGTGTCATATAAGCAGATATCAAGCATATCAGCTGAGCTTCAGACAATTTGAGAAGGAAACATACATCACCAGTGAAGTGTGTTGGTTTTGGGGTCATCCTTTGTGTATTGAGCTTTTACACATAACGTGCATTTTCACAAATGAGTTAAGGCTGAAGTGTTGACTTGCATTACTTCAAAACCTAATTAAAAGAATGTAAGTGTTCTTCACTTGCCCAGCCTTGGGTGATTTACACACCAGGTCTAGTACTGGTGTCAGTTTCAGCATTCTTACAGATCATTATACACTGTCCATGCCAGATATGGATAAAAGCCATCTGAGCCAGTTCTGGATGCTATTTAGGGACATGAAGGAACAGAGTTATCAGTGGCTGCTTTGGAAAAGACTTGCATCCTGGCTTTATTGACATCCTCTGTCTTGCTAGGCAGCTCCATTGGGAGAAGAGCAGTAGGAGTCTTGCTTTGCTGTGCCCTCCGATATGTCAGACTTTCCTCAGCATGGACCTGGTCACTTAAAGCTTGGTAGAACGTAGGATGGACATTAATCTCTATGGACACCATATTAATTTCTGGATATGCTGAACAAATTCCTATCAGCTACAGTTATCTTTGAGTTGCTGAAGTCACGGCTGTAATTGGTACTGGTGCCTTCACACCTGACTACAGTATTTTGTTCGTGGCTCCTATTTGAATTTGCTGCTCAAATCTGTATTACATTTAATTAGAGTGAGCCCATCACTCCTCATCAGTCTTTCTGTGACTTTTCAAAGAAGGACCCGTAGGTAAGAAGATGATATCATCTGCTGCTGAGCTGAATTGAGATGAGCTGGCCTAAAATGAATTTACTTGCAACACAGTTTGACATTGTAACAAAACGGTAGTAAATAACTATCATTTCACTTTTATTGTACTGAGAATGGGAATATAGAGGGTAGAAAATGACATCTTCATTGCACCTGGAGAGCTGAAGAAGTAGGAAGGAGGGAATCCATACGTTAATTTTGATTTTGCATTTAAATGCCACTTTTTTACCACTAGGGATGCTGAATGCCCTTAATTAAAGAAGTGTGCTTTTAAATTAAATTTTGGCTTTATGAGAAAACTAGTTAGAGAAATGAAAGGAAAAAAAAAATGGTCTAGTCACAGGTCTCAGCAGGCTGTGCATCAATAAAGATCTCCAGGATAGCATTTTAACTTCTATAAGATAGACCTCTTTCTTTGTTATAAAACTTCCTTGGTAATTATACATAATGACTGCAGTTTTACATAATAGCAACACTTATATATAATGACTGCATAGGCCATGACAACTTAACTTATACTGTATTGATCTTCTAGATTTCAATTTTATAATCTTTAAAGAAAGAAAGAAAGAGAAGACAATGTACACATCAATGAAGAGCCAGCATTAAGGCATATCTTTACTCTTAAGTAAAAATAGTTGTGAATTTTTTGGAAGTAAAAGAATTAAACTGTCTCCAAATCATCTTAAAATGTCAGAATTGAAGTAGTGGGAGCCACTTGTGAAATACATCGGCTGCCCTTACTGTGGAACACTAGATCCCAAGTATCAGTGAGAAGCCTCAGAAGTTGTCCAGTTTGTCAGTCGTCACTTTTTGAAAAAAAAAGCCTACCTTAGCTTTATAGTTGAAGACTAAGTGGGCAGCATAGAAAAGCAAGTGATGAGCTAAAATAAGTAAGAGCGAAATTCACGCCTGTCAAAAAAGCTGATGGTCCAGACGTGCAGGTCGGAAGTCTCTTCTGCCCAGCTGCTGACCTTCACTCCTAGCTTGGATGGACAATGGGAGCTCCAATTTTAAAAGTCAGTAAATGGTCTTCCTCAGCTTGGTTAGCAGCTCTGAAGTTGCTAATAACACATAAAGTAAGTAGTTATGAAATTCACTGATTCAGCAGCACTTAGTTTTGGAGAGTTTGCTGCATCCAGCTGGATATGTTTCTTTACTGAAAGGATATTGAGGACTTTACTGTTTGGAATGTAAGTTCGCATGCAAACACTGAGACCTCACTCGTGTGTTTTGTTTAGCATAGGCTGTTTGAAAGCTTTGATTTACCAGTTTGATGCTTCCCCATCATTACAGCCTATCCCTATAAGGGGAAAGAGCATGTCTGCTGCCTTTTTCATCTGAGTGAAACCTTGCAAAAAATCTCTAAAGCCTGCCTATTACAGTATTACACCTTAACTTTTATGGCATTTACAGCAATATGAGTTTGTTCATCTCTATATTTCAGGCTGCTTAGTCTATAATTTTATTTCCTGTAAATGTTTTGTGGAATGACTTGCAAAACATTTCCCAGAGGAAGTAGAGAAAGGGATAAAATAGCAACAGCTAGCCTTTCAATAGCCCAGCAAACCATTGGCAGTACTGTGGCTGGACTGCATTGGTCAGTAGTGGTGGTAGGTGAGTGGTTGAGCTTGATGACCCTAGAGGTCTTTTCCAACCTTAATGTTTCTGTGATTCTACAGTTAATAACCAGCAATGATAGGGAAAAAAAATTGCACACTCTCCTTTTTATTTAAGTTATAGCTTAGTTTTTGCAGTTTACCTCCATAATAGAAACATAGAATCCTTGGAAAAGACCTTCAAGATCATTTAGTACAACTGTCCACCTACCACCAATGTTGCCCAGTAAACCATATTCCTTAGAACCACATTGACACATTTCTTGAACACCTTCAGAGACGGTGACTCCACTACCTCCTTCAGCAGTCCATCCCACTGCCTGACCACTCTTTCTGAGAAGTTTTTCTTAACATCCAACTTGAACCTCCCCTGGAACAACTTGAGGTCATTTCCTCTCACTCTACTTCTAGTTACTTGGGAGAAGAGGCCAATCCCCACCTCATCACAACCTCTTTTCAGGTAGTTGTAGAGAGTGATTCAAACCCTCATTTGATTTCAGGAAACACCGGTTTCTTACATTTAATTTCCAGAACTAACTTAAAAAACTAAATCAGCAAGGCTTTGTTCAATGAGAAATCTTTAAATGCAGGTGTAATGGCAAACCTGGGAATAGTCTAACTGACTTCAAAGGAACTGAAAGGTGCTTAAACACCTTCCTGAATTAAGAAATAATTGCATTTTAACTTCAGGAATAAACTTTGTTTCATTTGCAAGTTCAGTATAATTTATTCAAACTTCCAGTTATAGATGGAGTGCTCAGATCTGTTTGTATAAACTCAGTGGCATATCTGAAATTGAAAATTAAAGCTTGTATGAGGAAAAGAAATCTAGCTTAAGTTATTCAGGAATAAATTAAACTAATATCATTTCAAAAGTTCACCCACAGAATTGATGCTGCTGTCTTTATTCTTGTGAGCTGGAAAGTTATAAGAACTGACAGTAGTATTATATTACAAAGATAGGAGGAATGAATTAATTACTGGAAAGGAATGAAGGGTCTATTCAGAAGAAAGTTTATTTTGCTTTTCCTTTGTTGAAAAGGTTTATTATTATACAGAAAATGCTGTAATATTTTTTCTTATGCAATACTGTTTTGTTGCAGAAGCAACAAAAAATTTAGATAACACTTGAACAAATTTCAAGATGCATTGCAGTGTGCTAAAAATAAGAAATACATTTGTTAACTGAGGGAGTGTAAACACACATTTTTCTTTCCCAAATATGGATAAAATGTGAGCACATGGCTGGACTGTCAGGTGATTTCCCCCTCTTTTTGACTACTGTTAGGACAATGAAAACTTTTCTTCTGGAGCAAAAGCTTTTCTGGCTCAAATCTTTGTGAAAGATTTCATTCCTTTGAAAATACACTGAAGAAAGAATTTTAACAGAAAACTTTAAAACAGTGTAAAAGGGTTGTGTGTTAATTGGATGTGAATGCTTAGGGGACAGCCATGGAATGCTCTGTAATTGTCCCTTCAAACAACTATTTGCAGTACTATGTCCTTTGTTTGCAAAAGAAACCCCCACCACATCTATCAGGGACCACCAATACTCCATGCATGCTCATTTTCATAATGAAATATCTAAAACTGCGTGAGATCATCCAGCTAATTTCCCCTGGCTGCAATCACAAGGCAGTAAGACTCAGGTTAATTCAACCATTGTGACGAGTTTACATCCAAGATGAATTCCGTTTATAAGAAAGAGTAAAGCTGAGTTTATAAATTCCGTGGTGACTTAAATTCCTTGTTATTCATCTCTATTGCAAATACACCACATAATTCCCGTGTTGTTGCAGTCACCTGCAGTCTGCAAGCCATTATCAAAGTCATGTGTTATTATGATGTATGGTGCAGTAAGTTTGGAGATTTTACACTTAAATCAAAATAGCTGGGGGTTTGCAAGTTCAAATCAGCATCCCAACTTGCCAGAAATAAAATGATAAAAATGTCTTTTCACCTTTCTCAATTATTTTAAATGTTGCTATAAGCAGCTGGAGAAAATTGGTTTTCCACTTTTGAAGACAAAGCGTGGGAACTGCTGGCTGTGGGTGGGTGGCAGGAGGCATTTGGAGAAGGAGTGAAAGCCATTTGCAGCATCACTACTACTTGGTCCTGATCTTGGTAGCCCGCAAAGGGCAGATAAGAAAGGTCATTGCAGGATCTCCTTTTAAAGTATCTCTTCTTGTGTCTTAGCTATCTCAGCTGATGCGATTACTTTATATATTTTTCTTTTCTGCAAAAGAGGATCCCAGCATTTTTGCTCAGATGAGATAGGTTGCTTCCAGCTGAATAAAATCAGGTCTATTAGCAAGTGCCATTGATAGAGCTGATAGTGTCTGTGATGCAGCAACCTCTCTTCCTTCTCTCTCAAAGTCAAATACATTACCGTGTAAGCCTTAACAAGCAAATGATCTAATCACAGTATTTATTGGGCTCCTATTAACTTAGGTTTCTCTTGCAGGAACTTGATTCACTACTTTTCAAGGAAGGAAAATTCCTAAGCTGCTATTTTATCCATATATATCCCAGGCATAGAGGCCCAGGTAGCAAACAAACCAGCCTGCATGTCTGTAGTACTGTCTTTAGCTCCCTGAGTCACCCTGAAGCACAGAGCATACAGGGGCAGGCACCCTGATACGTGTCCTGCATTCATGCCATGCTGGCTGGAGCTCCATGGCTCCTGTGTGGTCAAATGACAAAAAAAGCTGCATTAAGGGTAAAAGCCTACACATGATGCAAAGGACTTGCAGAAAGTACACAGCACTGGTGTTCTTACTCTCTGATGACCTGATACTGATGCCTGAATGTGTGAGTTTGAAGCTGCTTTGAGAGAGGTGCTGGGGCCTTCATCCTCTTGAAAACTCTGGTGAGTATCAAATACTGCTTCACTACAGGGCAGAATAGAAGAAACCACATGTCATATAATGTCCTCAGCTCCAAAATTCACCTATCTGGGAGCACACTAGCAAGTCTTAGTGTCTCCTTGGAGAAACTGAAATTATTTTCCCCAAAAAGTATATATATATATATATATATATATATATATGAATAATATATATATATTATTCATATCTGGCTTTCATTAAATATTTGAAAAATAGGTTTGGGTCAGTTCCTGTTTGCTGAAATTGTCTTTCCATTAAACAACCAGAAACTTAGAAAGAAAAAAAATATATGGAAACATTCTTCAGAAAAAAAAAAAAAAGGGAAAAAAAAGAAAGGTCTGCAGTGTATTTTATGTATCTCTGTTAAAAAGAATGAAATGAGAAGTGATGAAAAGGGGGACTTTTAGCCTCCTTCAGGACTGTCATAATGGTAAAGCAGTATGGGAAATATATTCAATTGCATATCTACAGATAAATGGAAGAATTCAGTTTCTGAGACTTCTTTTTCTTAACACTGAATTCTATTTCAAGACATATGTACATGCTTCTCTAAAGTATTACCAAAAAAATCCTCTTAACACTTACAACAGCTTTCATCTTCCTGCTTTCTGCAAGAACTAATCCATACCTACAGAAACAAAGGGCCTTTTGTTCAGCTCCAATCTTAGCACATTTTTTGTTAAATGTTTCCTCTGTAATGTAAGGGATAATGTGGATCCAGAGAAGTAAATACAAAGGCAAGCTTAAACTGAATGTGTGAATCTATGTCTCTCTCAAGTGTAAGGAGGACTGGATAGGCACAGGGATATTTTCTACAGGCAGTTACATAGGTTTTTTTGTAATAATTAATTCGTGGTTCTGATTACTTCTTTTGCTTGGCCTAGAACTATAATGATGGAATGAATTAAATGCTGAGTAATTGTGTTGTCTAAGCTATAGCATTTCAGTAAATTGAATATTTCCAGGACCGATCTCTGCTATTGATGTCAAATGGAAGAATAGGATCCAAAGGGGATGTCTAGAATCCTTTCGCCTTCAAAGTAAGGCACTTACATGCTCAGTGTCTCTTAGGGGCATCTCCCAGCCCCACCCACTGCCCAAATGCACCAGGATTTGTGTTTGTGCCACTAAATATGGGATAAAGGCTCCCCAGAGACAATTCTAAGAGATCAAAGAAAAGAAATGCCAAAAGGCACTATCAGAGCATATTTCTGAACCAGTGTCACTGACATAAATGGTGTGCCCATCCTGGGGCAAAGTGTTGAGAAAAAAGTCTTTGTTTGTCGGGAGTGATATATGTTTATTGTGCAAAGCTGGGTTTCTGCTCATAGACTGCTTTTTCCCTTCTAACTGCTATTCCTTTCACTGCAGTGAGTCTTTTCTCATAGGAATCATGACCCTGGCTTCTGTTAGTCATAAAGTCAGCCAGGTAAGCTTGAAGAAAGAGTGTGAGGCTGTTGGTATTCAGATTAAAGTTATTCAACCATGTATTTCTACGAAACGATATTTGATGCATGTTCCCTGTTTGCTTCAGTGCCCTTCCATAGAGATGGGAATTTTCAACGGCTCATTTAATGGCATGTATAATTCACTGGTGAGTTACATACTGCCCCATCTGTGCCAGCTCACAGAGCATAAGAGTTAGGATAGCCTACGGCCACAGAACCAGATTCATAGCACAGCCTCATTCCTTTCCTTCCTGATCTCTCTGGCCTTCCCCACCAGACGGCACAGCAGCTTGCACACAAGCACCTATTAAAAATGGAATAAACTGAGCATTTTCTACTCATTGTAACATTGCATCGTATGTTTGCTCTTGTTTTATTATGGCTGATTTCTGTTTTATATCCCGGATTTTCCTAGGGTGATGTCAGTGGTTGGCATTGACAGATTAACACCTACCCCAAAAGAGCTCTCTGTTCCTCTGCATTTAAACTCTTTTCTACTCAGCTTCAAATCCTTCAGATATTCCATCTGCCTCATTTCTGTGTGTTCTCTTCCTTCCTCTCTGAAGTACAGTGGGAATGATCCCTGCTTGGGAATCTCTCTTTGATCTTTTTTTACCTTCTGCCTCAGAGTGGTGCCCTGATCCCAATCAAGCTTCTTACTGAAACCACAAGATAAATAATGCATACATTTTACCATTTTGGGCTTCAGTTCTTTGGTCTTTGTGACAGATTTTATAGTCTGCTCTGGTTTGAATATGTCAACATTTTAAATTTAATAAAACTTTGGAGGGGAAAAGGCTTTGTGTATGCTGTATATGTCACGGTCTCCTAGACCAAAGTAAATAATTATTATTAGACCTTAAACCTGCTTTAAATATGTCTGAGGTAAAGGCATGAATCACTTCCCTACAGGGGAAAAAACAACAACAAAAAAAAAACACCAGAGAAAGAGAGAGGAGAAGATGTGGGTTATTTTTCCAGGTACAAAGCTAGTGATGCCATAACAAATGGTGACCTTGTGTAGGGAAACTGCTCAACTGCTCATTCTTTCCTCTCAGGTTACCCCCTACTGGCTTTGACCTGCTTGAGTGTGTCTCCCTTTACTGATCCTTCTCTCTGCTGCCAACTGGAGAAATGGTGGAATAAAGCTGGAGTAAAGTCTGACCTCAGTGATTCATCCAAGGTCACTAAGTGAATAAGTTTCTTTGTGAAGAACTGAAGGTGAGGTGAGACTCACATCACTGTCCCAGCCAGACATCTGCAGTTCTCCTCCTTCATTCTCTGTGCATGACCAGTGGCAAACCCTGGTTCAACGCATACTCACATACAAGTCCCCCAAACCCTACATATGCATGTGCATGCACACTTGCTTGCTGCTGAATTCGAAGTGCAGCTGCAGTTGCAAAGGCTAGAGTCAAGGTAGGAATGGTAAAGATGTTAAATGTTTAAACAAGTGCTCTTTCCTCCTTTGTTGCCCCCAAAATGCTCACTTAAAACTTTGTTTAGTTTCAGTGATACATGTATTGTATTTGTCCAAAACAGAAAAGAGAGAAGAAAATGAATTATCAGAACACCGTTGGTGCTAACACTGTGGCTGCAGAAACGTTGATGGCAGTGTTTACAAAAACCCTCAGTAAAAGCTTGATAACCATATCAGATTGCAGCCCCCTGCAAGATTCTACACAAATTAAAACTGCAGTCTGTACAGCCCCAGAGTCCTAAGCACTGAACACATCCTAGCTTCAAAAATAAACTGAAAACATTCCAAAAAGAGAGTAGCTCACCTAAAAGATGCAGATTGAGAAAATAACTTACCATGCATCAGAAATGACATAAGACATTAAGTTTTTGGCCAAGGTGTCTAATAAGTTGCAGGTCTGGAGGAAGTAAGAGTACAGTGGGTGGCATGTTATGAGTGTGAATTTATTGCCCTTGCACTTCGAATGTCTTTCCCTTCAGCCATTGTAGCAAAATGTGGTTCATTACTGGGAAGCAGAGTGACATTTCAATCTGAGAAATTTGTAAAAGGGAGATGTGAAAGCCTTCATTAAAAAAAATGACAAGGTTGGGTGGCAGGGAGGTTTCTAAGAAAACTTTTTAAGATATTTTGCTTTCTAATATCAGTCTCTATTAAATTAAATAAGCATGAACTTTACAGAGAAATAAGTCATTATGTCCTATGAGATTATATCGACCTGTCATTAAAGTCAATGAAAGAATTCCATTAATCAAAAAAAGAGAAATATTTTCTTCTAATCACCAGAGGAACCTGGAGACCCATTAGCTTTTTCAAGTTTGGTTCAATTCATTTGCTTTTCTTTTCATCTGTTTTTGCATTACCGGTATGTCTCACAAAAGCAATGCAAACTGTTTCTATAAATGAGAGAAGAAAAAAAAATCAAAGTTTTCCAGCTTGCTGAAGAAAAACAGGTTGCAAAATTTAATTTCAGTGCAATACCCGCTATAATGTTTTTCTCGTTTTCTGCATACATTGCTTAGCTTTTGCTAATTTAGTCAATGCTTTATGAAATCACCAAGGAAATTTCCTCCAAAATAAAATTAGCGTACTAACTTTTCATTGAGGACTGAGTCTGTGTCTCTACATACGCGGATGAATGAAACATAAACAGGAAAACTTAACCTGAGCAGTGCCTAAATTCTGAATGCCTGCATTTTCAATCTTAGTGTTCGTATTCTGTGTATTTTTTGTGTACAGATCTTGAGCGTTAAACCAGCGGTATTAAGTAAAGCTTTTTACTTAGACCACAAGTCTCAAAACACAATACAAATTGTGAGTCACAGGAAAATACGTAGGAAGATCTGTATAGAACAAATATTGCTAATTGATATTTCACTTTCTCAAATATTGGTAACTTACTGTTAGTCTGAACTGACCTGTGTGTGTCATGAACAGTGCTCTGGAATTGCTCTGGAGACCTCCAGAAAACAAAAGCTGTTACAAAATTAATTAAAACATTTTAGACACTGAAGAAACAGGACGCTATCTAAAATGGTGCTAAAACAAGCAAAATTAATATAATATTTGCATAGTAGTTTGAACATTGGAGCCTCAGTCTTGCTAATGAGATACCAGCATAATAAAAATGATTTGTTTCCAACAATTTGTTTCCAACAGGATTGCTTTGCAAATGCATTGACTTTCAAAGGTAAAGGATGGGGAGTAGGCACTTTACTATAAGATACCCATGAACCTCATATTCCATTGCTGAAGGTGCTTGGACTCTATCAGAATCAGGTCTGGGCTGCCAGCTCCATGGAGAAAAAATACTTTTTCACATCTAACAAATACGATTTGATGACAGAGTCAAATACTTGTCAACTCTGACATGAATAACCATCATCCTTGTGTCTACTGGCTTTTCAATGAAAATGTTGTGAAGTTTGGCTTTTTTTCTTCTAAGATTATTCCAAACCTGCTCTGTGAAGTTATTCTGTGGTGCTCTCAATCAGAATTACTCAACTTAGCACTTTGGAGCATGTTTGTCACTTGCATAATTTTATGTCAAGTAAAACCTCAGGAATGTAAGTGTGAGGATGATATGAGACAAAAAGCTGACCAGGAAATGGCCAAGCTACTGTGGAAGAAACACAGTACATTCACTATTTGGGGATGTCATCTTTCAGCCATGCACCCTTTCCTGAAGGACTTGTGCTAACAGGCATTAGCTTGCCTATGAGTTAAATGAGTTAAACAGCTAACTCATTCCTGTGCCTTGCCCAGGCTTTCCAACATACTCCCAAGTCAAAGCCAGGAGCTATTGCCAGAACTATTTTAAAGCTATTTTCTGCACTAAATTTTAAAAATGAATTTAAATATGGGATTTGAGAAGATGTATAGGCAGCTACTCTTTTAGAATAACGAATATAGAGATCTTTTATGGCAGACAATCACCTCTTTCTGGCTCTCACGCTCTTTGTGTAATGAGCCTTTGAGCCCTATCTCCCCTTCTAGCAAGAGTTTCTCTGTGAAGGACTGTATAGGGGAACAAGCTGGAGGACCTTAATTTTCCCTTCTAAACTAAAAATTCTCAGCAGTTCATGAAATCATAGAATCATCAAGATCATCCATTCTAACCATTCACCTACCACCATGGTTTCCCCACTGAACCATGACCCTCAGTACAGCATCTAAATGTTTCTTAAACACCTCCAGGGACAGTCACCTCCCTGAGCAGCCCATTCCAGCACCTAACCACTCTTTTGGAGAACAACTTTTTCCTAACATCCAACTCGAATCTCCCTGGTGCAACTTGAGGCCATTACATGGGAGTAGAGGCCGATTCCCCAGTTGGTCTTATCTTTATGTTTTCGGTGATGTTTATAGTGTAATGGAGCAGCTATTATCATTACTGCATACTTACAATCCTTACTCCTAAAAGTCCCCCTAACCTGGTATCTACATATATATCTGACAGCTGTGTCCTGCAGTCCAAAAACATGCCTGAATAGAAAACAACAGCCTTTGGACATTTCAGCAGTCTAAGTCTGACTTGGTTTGTTCCCAGAGGTCATTTCTTCAGTGTTCTTGCAATGTCTCCCCTTAAACTCATTTACATTTTTGCATCTTTCACAATCTTTTGTCCAAATCTACCACCCATTGTAAAGAAAACATGCCTGCTTGCTTTGAACAACTCCTAAACCTCATCAGTGGCCCTTTTTCTCTTCTAATAGAAAGCTAGATAAACTTGCCTTATCATCTAGACATTTCCATCAGGTTCCCAATTGCCAATATAAGCAGAAACTATTTACTAGGGACATAATACGACTGTATCCTGATGAACTGCTGTCTCAGACTGTGTTCTGAGCTGTCTTCCTCAAGATGATATTTTTCACATTTTACTCCAGAGCAGGAGAGGGAGGAGGGAATTATGTCCTCTTGTGAGTGGGATCATGTGCTTCACTGAATAATCTTCATAGAGGATAGTGAGAATTTCTCTCTCCTTTTCCTGTTCTGTTTACAATCAGTCTACTTTAGTTGGTAAGAGAAATCTGAAAGAGGCAGTTTCTTACCATGAAAGTGACTCTTGAGCAGTCTGGGTTGTGGTTTAAACTGCCTCCCACACATTAACGTGTGGGAAATCAAAGAAAACAAGCTATTTTTCCCTAAAAATGTAGTACCTCAGCAGACAAGTAAAGCTGCACCATACTGAAGGTACACATAATCCACTGTATGGAGAGTTCTGCATTCCTGATGTGAAATAATAGTCAAATGTGGGACTATTTTCTGTTCTCCTCTATATTTTCTGTAGCTTTCTTTCTAGTCTCAGCCTGTTAGAGGGTGACCTCATCTCTACCACATGCACTCTAACATCCTCTTGAAAAAATATTATTAGCATGAACTACTCTGTCTCTTAATGTCCTCAAGATGCATAAAAAACTAATCCCCTGTCACTTCTTGGTAGATTACCAGTCTAGTAACCTTCCAGTGCCACTCTGACTGAAAAAAAGAAAAAAAAAAAAAAACAAGCAAAAAAATCTACATGTGTTCATTGGTTTTGATTTGCTTTTGCTTTGTAGAATGTAACACTGCTTTTTTTGCTTTAGAACAGACAAAAAGCAAGCTGCCCATTTATTTTGTCAAGGCTGTCTGCTGGGCTTCATTCTCTCCTGCCACACTACACAAGGGATGGCTACCTGACCTTCTTCACTGCCCTGACCAAGAGCCAGTAAACCACAAAGCAGGGACCACTAGGAGGGAACTTGTGAAGAAACCTTGGCATGCTGAAATGCCCCTAGTCATGGGGATGGGAAGCTGAAGAGATGTCTTTCTGCAGGCCCCTCTTTTCCTGATTAGGGTTTCGGCCAGGAGTCTGAAGCTGGCACGGCTATTTAGGTGGCTGTCAATGCTTGTGAGTGATGTGACAGGTTGGAGAGGTGCATCTCCAAAACTGCCAGCTTCAGAAGACACAACATGTTGAAGGAGATAAAACAGTGCTGGGAGCATTTGCGGGCTCTCCAAAGTGCATGATGGTACTTCATCCCCCTGGCAGTAGGCCTCTCTGCAGTTTCCATCACAAAGTAGCTTCATGGCTTTCAGCCATAGGTGGCACAAAGGGCACAGTGGGCATAGGCTGAGGAGGAGGCTTTGAGTGAGGGAGAAGCAGCAGAGGGGCCCCAGGCCCACAGAGGAGTAATGCAGGAGTGGCTCCTTGCACAAGTTGGAAAAGCCAGCATAATATCAGTAAGGGCCAGCAGAGTTACCTTCTGTTGATCCCACCAAGCACTCAGAATCATTCCCCTAGGTTTTGTTTTCGACAGGAAGCACGTACGTGCAAAATGAAAATAACAGGACCAGATTGTTAACAGACTGAAACTGTGACAGGAACAGCTCAGAAAAGATTTACTGAGAAATGTTTTTAGTCTGAAAATAATTGGGTGATGGGTAGGATCAGTGATTTCTAAAGTGGAAAATGAAAGGCTGAGAGAAAAGTATTTGGGGGTATAATGCTGAAAAGTAAGTATGGAGAAGCTAATATTCTCCAGGTCTTTCCTTCTAATTAGTTTCTGTTTTTTTTTTCCCATCCACATTTTCTGGTCAAAGATTTTCAGCACAGGAATGATGAAACATTATAATATTTCCTGCCACTCTTTTGACCCAAACAGCTAAAAGCACCGTGGTCTTCTATATTTGTTCAGTTACAAAAATCTGGTGATGGAGACTAATAGCTCTTTAATGGAACCCATTTTGTTTACTGCAACAAATCATTTCTAGCACACTTTCTGACCTCCAAAGTTGTCTCTGAGTCACAGTCTCACTGTTTATTCCTCCAAGATCTGATATTTTCTTTTTGGCCATTCGCTCCACTTGTGTCACCTTTTAGCTTTTCAAAATCTCAAGAACTTTAAAGTAAAATAGAGAATTGATCATCATTGTTCACGCACGCCTTACAAGTGCCTTTGCTTGGTGCATTGCTTTATGTCTGTGCCTAAAGTAAAACTGCTGTCATTGTTGCTAACTAGCTCTGTAAAAAAGGTCTTATGAAATTTTAAAATCCTTGAAAGAAGAGCAATGGTTATACGAAACTTACAAAACTGGTAGCATTATTCTTCCTTGTCTTTTTTTTTTTTTTTTAAGGTACGTACATGATGCATCAGGACATAATTAACTTACTGTTCCTCTCAGGACTTAAAATATAGTGGTTGTGAGTGGTTGGCCCAGCTCCAAGTGCTTCAGTGATAGTATTCATCTACCCAGGAGCATCTTGAATGTTTGATTGCAATTAATAATTTCACAGAAATGGTTCTAACCTTGTTAATGGCTTCTTGTTCAGTGTTCACTCCAATCTCAGGGGCCTGCTCAAGGTCTGCAACAGTCAGTACCTGACTGCTAACCTCTGTGCTTAGGACAGATAGGTTTTCTTTCCCACTGAAAGAAGAAAATACTAATTTAACACTCTACAGTATCTTAACGAGAAATGTTAAACGCACCCAAATTTGGTAGTTTACCAACAGTGCAATTATCAATAGACTGGAGGTCACTGCCAAAGGATCCTGTAGTTGCTAAAGCTCATTTAGGTTCAAAATGTAATAGGCAAAGTCTATTAGGCACAGAAACATGGCTCCAGCTCAGGAAGCCTGTGCCCTGCTGGTTACCAGAAGAGTAGAAAATATTCCTATATATTTGCTTTATTCTTTACTCCGCACTTAGCATTCACTACTGGTTATCACCATGAGAGACTCCTTGTGCAGATGGACCTTTCTTTGGATGTAGTATGATTTTTCATATTTAGGTAGTGTGAACATCTATGACCCTAAGTACATCACTGACCTAGAAGGAGCCACTGAAAAACAGAAACATTTTTGAGGAGTCATCTATTTGTTATCTTAATCCATGGACTTCAGCCAAAGCCTCCTTCTCCATTTGATCTGCATTGGCATTGTTTTTACTGGCAGTTCCAGCCCATACTACTGAGTTGCTGTATAACACCCTGCCAATACCTCCGGAGAGATGTCCCTGGATGAATCTAACTTTGTGCCTACTTTCAGGAGATCTCTTTCATTCTATCAGGTTCTCAGTCACATTCCCAGCCAGTTCCTTTTGGACATCTTTGCATACTGATTCATATTGATACGATCATTCATACTGGTAATTTACCAATTAATTTTCCTCCCAGATTTTAACTCCCTAACACTTCCTGTTAATCTCTGTGCCTATCCTCCCCTGGGAAGGAGGGGCAGGTATATTGGCCACAATTTCAGTTCTGCTGGAATTTAACTGTAAACTTGTGTTAATTACAATCCCCAGTCACATCTGACATGCAGAACTGGTAGTAGCCATTGTTGTCCTGAGAAGTTCCTGAGCTCCCTATCCCCTCAATTAATACTGTCTACTATTTTTCAGCAGCTCAAAGTTTCATCCAGTAACATCTCACTGCCTGTTGTAGTGTCAGGAATGCATTCTGTTTTTCTGTGAAACATCTCAGATGTGTAACATATCCCACCTCACAATGTGTTTCAAAGGGAACACATAGTATTCGTAAAAGTGTGCTGTGTTTTACTTAGGGAACCTGCCAGAACTCTGCTTACACATCAAGCATAGAAAAGTATTTGATTCCAGGCTTCCTTCTGGGAATTTCTCCTAAAGTATGGAAGATAAAATCATTCCTTATTGTATATACATTTAATTATTTGTGATTCCTACTAATATGATTTGTTTGGAGAGGCTTTCAAATGACCAGTGAGCTGCCAGTTTTTGAAGGTTGTTTTTTTTTTCAGCTTTAATGAGTCCTGTGGCAATAATCTGATTAAGTTCCTCTGCTAGATCTGCCTTAGGACTAGAACTGTGATAATTAGTTAAATAGATGGAACAGCTGTTTTTATCTCAGAGATGCTTCTTCAGCACTGTTGGTCCCTTGTCCTTCCAGAGGATGCCACACAGGACTGTGCATGTTTCTTCCCTATGCGATTAATATACAAACCATCTCAGTGGGAAATTAACTGTACATCCTAAGTTTAGCCCATTGACTTGCTAGAGCTTTTGTTTTTTTCATGTGCATGCTAGCATTACTGTTGCTTGACCTGACATTATGTTTTGTGTTCAATTTAGAATCTTCAACTTAGACCATTATTGCTTTTTGACCTGAATTCCTCGTCACACTCCTTCTCTATAGCCTCATGTTTGATTGAGCCCAGTCACCTTGTGGCAAAACAAGACCAAGCTGGTAAACTCTGTAGATAAGTGAATTCACAAAAGGTTCCTGATGATGAGGGTGGAGAAGGAAAACTCCAGCTTATTTCTGGCCTATTTCTCTGTATCTCTATCAGATCAGGAAAAACAAAATAAATAGATCAAGCTAATGCCCTTTGTGTGTCAGCTTTTGATATCATACTGAATGGATGATGAGGCCATATCAGATGTGCCTAGGGAGGAGTGAACCTGACCTTAGCAGCAGTGGTACTAACAATACAAGTAAACTGGAGGTGATAAAGGAAACAAAAGAGACTTTTACATCTTTCTGTAAGTATATGTTGATACCTTATGTGCCATGAGTACTCCTTCAAAAAATAATATAAAGTGGCAGCTTTGAGGGGACAGGCAGGTGGTGAGGAGCACTAAGAGGAAGCAAAAGTAACATCTAAGTTATGAGAAAAAATGGCATATTTTGGAGAAACAACTTTAAGGCAACTAGCAGTGAGATGCTAAGTCAGAACCTAAGTGTCAAGCAAAGCTGAAACAACATGTTGATTGTTTTGAATTGTCAAACAGAAGTGAGAAACTGAACAGGGAGATTTGAGGTGTCAAAGAACTGAAACTACATGGGCTGGAGGTGCATAAAGCAGTAGCTTTACTGAAGGACCACTGTGAAGGTACTTATGTGAAGGAATAAGGTTCCTTCACATAATCCTTCACACTGGGTTTTAATGCAAAGTTACTGGGTTTTTCGTTCAAGTGCCTATTTCTCCCATCAGAATCTGGAGAGATGCTCTCTTCCTCTTGCTGAAGGAATGCAACATTTTTGTCACCAGCACCTGACACCTGAGTCCCACTCAGACTTTGTCCATTTGACAGGGCTATACTGTTCACACTGACAGAATGGAGACCTACTCACATTTCTTCCAGTTGTATTCTATGTTTTTGGAGAGTTTCTTGTTACATGAGGCATTTGATTGTCCTATTCCTTCCACTATATATATTGTCCTGTTTATACCATGTGTTTTCTCTTAAGTCACTTGGATTTGAAAAGATGTCCTGCTCCCAAGGTCTGCCTCATGCCTTGTCTAACTGATCAACTGTCTCATTGCAATTCAAGTGATCTCAGCTGACCCATCTCAAAACAGTGATATTAATTGCCCGTCATGTGGACGGCTTAATGTATTTTATGTTGGGCAATCTTCCTAATAAAATACTTATAGTGGTCTGATGATGTTGAAACAGAGCATTTCCCAGTGCTACCCAATTTCTTCTAGAGTAAAGCCAAGAAAAAGGAAAAATGGTGAATGTGAACACACTACAAGCATTTGGTTACATTTGCAATTGGCTTTCCTATAGAAAGTCCTGTGTTTCATTATATTCCTATACCTTCTAGGGTTACTTCAAAGGAAGTCAAGTCATTTGTGTGTCTCAGTACATATTTGGTGTGCTTTCAATCATGATGAAATTTACAAATGTGTGGAAGTCTAACAGAGTTCAAAAGGAGTAGTCACTGCTGATTTTTTGTGGTGAAATAGTAGGATGAGTTACACCCATCCCATTCAATCATCTTTTGTCTCTGTACCATTTTAAGAAATAAAGTAATGTCATTGCTATGAAAAGATTTTGTGATTAGATCTGGAAAATGGAAGAGCAATCTGTGAACTTGTGTATTTAACACTCCGAAAGGCAGTTAATATCTGTCTGAGGCAGGGTTGTTTCTCACAGAACCTTTTTCTGCCTCTAATTTATGAAGAGCCATAGCTGTTAATAGCCCATCTTAATGGGCTGAACACCTCTATTAAAGGGATGAAAAAGAACTACTGAAAAACCTGATAGCTGAGTCCAACACTGTAAATGTTTGAATCTTATTTAATTCTCCTTAGCTAAGAGAACGATGGAAATAAAGTCAGATCTCAAAGAAAAGAAAGATATGAAAACTACATGAAAATGCCTTTGGGGCATAGCTTTGCAGTCTGACTGTGAGAAGATGTACTTTAAAGGGGGAGGGCGGTGCCTGTGTCCAGGTGTTGACTCAGAGGTGCTGACTTCACTTATAAATAGTGGAATGGAGAGTCATGGCATCCACTGATCCCCAAGAAGTTAAAAAACTGAGGAGAGACATCCAACAAGAAAAGAGATTTCAAGAAGATTCTCTGCTAGAAGAATATTGCAGGGTGATGAACTTCTTAGATGAACTATTGAAACTGGTTGGTTTGGGTTCAAAAGGCTGAATAGTTGCTAACTATTCAGCATTTGCTAAAGGTGTCTTATAATCCATTTACAAAGCTCAGATAGGTGGTGTTTGAAACTGATGTGTACCAAGTGTCACCTTGTGTTAACACTGTCCCCAACAGCAAACAGTAGTGATTCATAGGCATTTCTGCCGCAATTACCAAAATTTTGCTCAAGTGCCTCAAAGAAAGCTTGTTAACCTCTAGCCCTTTTAACCCATTCTAAAACAGAATAGAAAAATTCATATTCCTGGCTAGCCCTGGGTATAATTTTTACTATTCACCAATCCCATTGTGGTTGTCTTTTCTCATCATCACCCAAGCTCTCTCCATCTATACACCAAACTGCTAAGTGGGATCTGCACTCAATGATTCTAATATTTCCTTTTATGTTACTGAGAGCCTTGCTTTTAAGCCAAAGTGAGGAAGAATTAAACTTTATCAGTGGCTATGCAAATGTCCTAGACAGAGTGCATAAATATGAAAGCATTACATCAGTGAATATGAAAGTTTTGCTTGCATTAAGACTATAAATCCTCTAACACCTGTGTAACACTATTTTTCTATTGGGAGAACAGGAATTAAAAGAAGTGTGTTGGGGAGAAGGTAACAGGAGGGAAATATTAAATGGTATACAATACATTTTCTTATAGCCTGAAAGAAATGTAAATGTATTTAGACATTGAGAAAAATAGGGGGTTTGTATCTAGAAAAGTGCAAGGGAAAGCAAAAAATTTAATGAATTCTTCAGTGCTCTTGAGACCTTAATGGTGCTATATCACACTCATTTGCCAAGAGACCCACTGTGGTTCCACTCTTTCTTGTCACAGCTGGCACTTCTACAACTCCACATTCTGGGCATGGCAATGTGTGTCTTTCTAAGCACTTTTTTTAAAAACAAAACAAACAAACAAAAAAAAAAACCACCCACATCTTGGTCTTATCCTTATTTCTATTATCTTGCTGTTGCTACATTACATCAAAGAGTATTGGTGTATGCCACTGCAAGACTTTTCAGTGGATGTATGGAGTCAGTACCTAATTTAATTCTTTCAAAGACAATGGCACCTTTCCCATTACTAGGACAGAAGATATAAATACCTGCTGAATAAGCTGCTTAATATCTTAGTGCTCTAAAATCTGCCTTGCTCATTTGCAAGATTATCTGAGGTCCTTCAAGAAGCAGTTCATCATAAAATTGATCCTATTAGCCATACAGATACATTGATCTAAGTTAGTGCCTGAATTTCAGACTCCTTAGCGTTTTGAAAAGTAAATGTCAGAGATGTGCTGAAATCAGAAGTTTAGTTCAACTTCACATCCCTTCCCCCAGATAATTAGATTCTCATGACTGTCAGAAGAATGTTTCATGTGCTCCCCCTACAACGTTCTTGACTGTGATTTTATTATTCCTTATCAAGCAAGAAATACTTAACTCTAAAGCTATACTGTGTTTACCAGATCAATGAAATTGCTATTAGCGAAGTTTTTCCAGTAGTGATGTTCATATTCAGATCTAACAACCCTGAGAGTTACATACAGAAGGTACTGACAGTAATTCTAAATGTGTTTTGTAGTCACACTCACAGGAATAATCATTATATTTCCGTAACAAATCCAGTCTTTAACGAAAGATGTCTAAACATTTTCTTAACTGTACAGTTTTGGGAGAGACTGAGTAAACTTAAACTTACTTTTGTTAAGTTAAGGTTAACACAGTATGAGGAAAGGTAATCTCCTCAGCTTTTCTTCAAACAAGCTGAAAATTTGGATTTTGTTAATTTAGAATCTCCTCCCCAAAGCACTTCCCCTTCCACTGCGTTTGTATATTTCCTTTTCTCAAGTACAGAAAATAAAGATTTCAAGTAACTTTTTTATAAGTTTCTATTCTGTTGTTCGAGATCCATAACTCCATTCTTAGAAAGTCATAGTATCATTGGCTTTAGTACTCATTTAAGTGATTTTTTTAAAAATACTAACTTGAAGGATCAGTGGAAAAGTTTGTGTACACCTTCTTGTTTGATTAGTTCACCTAAATACAGGAATGTCTTATTTAAATGGAAAATATTTCTGCCTTCCACCCTTTTACCGACCTTTCTCTTCTCAGTTATTCCCTGATGCATTTTTTCTAGCCTTCTAAGAAGAAGGTTTTTTTGCCAATTCACTTCAAAATTTTTAATGAATGCACACCCAAGAAATTCAGGTGGCTTTTCTACCCAAAACAATTATGTGCTGTGACACATTTCTGAATATAAAACTAAATAAGACTGGAGCTGAGCATTCTATGCCTAGCAAATAGACCTTGTAGTCTGCTGGAATCATGAATGCCAATTTCTTCATTAATTCACTAACTAAAGAAGAAGAGATATTAAAAAGCAACAGGAGGCAAAAATAGTAACAGCTTTTTTTATTTGTAGTCGTAAGCCCATCTTCCTTATCATCACTTCACACACCATCTCTTAGATAAATATGGAAAAAAGGTAAAGCTCCACTCTGGGAAGCAGGGACAAAGTTGGGCAGAGACCAAAGCCACCTCTGAGAAATGCCTCCGGGCTTTCATTCTAAATAGTCTTCCTCTGCCTAATGGCTCATAGTTAGTTATGCTAGTGCCATTCACCTTGAACATCCAGAGGTGATTCAGGCATGGTAAAATGGAAATCTTTCCTGCAGTGCAACAGCAGGCTTTCTGCTGCCTTCAGAAGTGGCAGTGCAGCCTGTGCTGCCACAATCTTATTTCAAGGCCTCCTGTTGCTACATAGCACAAAAGAAAATTCTGTGATTTCTTCCCTTGAGCAGTTCCTTGCTTTTTCTATGTTTATTCAGTAAGTTTGAAAGGTGAAGGAAACTTTGGATGGATCCTCATGGAATGTGCATGTTACCAAAATCTCTTGATTGTTGAATATAGAATGTAAGGCTGTATTAGTACACAGTTCTTCAACTCGTGATTGAATTTTAATGACGCAATTTTTGCAATTATATTTTATACCTGCCCATCAAAATATGGTATCATCCCCTGCTTTCCTCGTACAAACAGTTTTAACAATAACTTAGATGAAACGAACATACTGCACAGAAAGTTTGCATTTTATCATCTTTTTGGATTTGTGTCATCAATCCGTGCCAGGAGGTGGTGCCACAGAGCAGGAAACAGTTCAGGTATGGTCTGGCAAGATGTTGCACGATTAAGAACTAAATACATGCTTTTGCCTTTTTGCAGTATCTATTAATGATCATAGCTGAAACCTGACACAATTCAAATATATTAGGACAGAAAGCAAATATCTATTCATCCTTTGATTTGTGTTCCTTTCACACCAATTTTGCATTTTTATTTGAATGTTTTATCATAGGATTCCCAGCTTTGTTCTACACAATAAAATCTCCCCAACTCTCCATTATAAATTGACAATAAAGTCATTAAAGATCTGTGACATGATCCATCATTTTTACTCTTTTTCTTTTCCTTGCAACAACCTTATTTACAGCTCTTGATTTATTCTGAAATGAAAAATTTTCCAGTCATCTGAAACAGGTTGAGCACCAGTATGATTGCTCTCTTACAACTGATCTCCTGAACAGTTTCTGTTGCTGTCTTTCCCTGTTTACCTGGCTCAAGACTGCTTAGAGAAGTGTTAGGCTGCACAAAGCAGAAGGAATTGTACACATCAAAGCACATAGGAGATATTTAATGTCCTCAGTGCTCAATGATTGTACGAGACAGAATGGGCATTCTTTTAATTATTATTTCTGAAGAGATCCTGCACATAACCATGCATTGAGACAGAGTATTCAGTACACCTGCAAAGATTTCCTTCCTGAGAGATGTGTTCCTCCTTTTAAGTCAAACAAAAATTGTTAAACCACGATTTTGGATAATTTTAGGTGGGGGTGTACTTTACATGTTCATTTGTCACTAAGGCAACTGGACATTAACCTTTTCCTGAACTTACTATGTGGCTTTAAGCACTTCTCTTGTTTTATGTTTTGAAGTCGTATGCTTTCAAATGAGTTTGTTTTCAAACTAGTTTCCCCACTTCTTGTTTACAGTGAACTTGTTTTAACCTTATTGCTATTTTCCTTCTGTTGCATGGCAACCTGTTGACTGTACTTCAAATCCCCTTTCCTCTCTCTGTCATCCTGACACCTCTTCCTTTGGGTCAAGCTTTCTCAGGATCATTTATGCCTTTTCTAGGTCTTCTGCCACCCACACTTTGCCTTGCATTTGAGGACATGCTTTCTGTTCACAACCACTCATTTCATTTGAGCTTCATTACCTGCCTGGAGTCTGTACCTCACCTGTTTAGCTCTCCTAACTGTTGTGTTTTGCTATTTGGTTGTGAGGCCTTTAGTACTAGCTCTGCAGGTTTTCTCTGAACTGCTTTAAAACTGAGCCTTGCCAACATGAAAAGTGCCTGGCTAGTGCTTTTACTCCTAGGACAAAGTATGTCTTAGGATAACTCTGAAGTCTGATAGAAGGATTGCTTTTTCCCTTTCAGTAAGTTGTCTGGAAGTTGTCTGGGACAGAACTAACTAACTCGGCCCTAAACCATACCACACCCCAGATTGTCAGTTTAAAAATGCAAATATGTCACAGTGTTCAGGAACACTTCCTGATATTGTTGAATTTAGTAACAAGCCTGAAAAGTACAGTAGGAACTCACAACTCAAAATACCACTCACGTTTAACCAACCTTAAAGTGTTGCTGAAGTTTCTTCAAGGTCTCTTGCATGGCAGTTTTATCAGCAAAAGTTCTCTTCCGAACTTTGCTTCCTCTAATAATACAAATGTCATCAGTTATCTCTGATGATGATCTCAACAGAGCCAGCTGTTGGTTTTATAGCACCACAGGCCTTACCCTTTTTGTGGTACATATCCAGTAGTACATGCCCTGCTTGGCATACACTGACGTCTAACAGAGCATGCTGACAAGATTGGGTGAGTTCACGGTTTCTGATAAAGTTTACTAACTGTAATAATGTTAATGTCTACAGCAGCTTTAAGCCAATTCAGATTTGTTTTCCCCTTGCTGTCATACTACCATATTTTTATTGACATGACAGCTCCTTCTCTGGCAAGTCAACTGGCAAGTCAAACTGATCCAGATTTTTCAATAAATTCATGTTGCCAAATTCCTCACTCAAACTTGCTCTGTAAATGCCCTTTGCTTTGAAAAAAAGGAATGTATTTATAGGCAGAGACCCTTCCTGCCTCATTTTGACATTGAGAATATTCTAGTGTCACGCTCCCTGGTGTCCCACAGTAGATAATAATTCTGCATGCCAACTACTATAAATGACAAGATACAACATGTCTTGTTCCTTGGGCTTTTTATGTTTGACAGGCTGCACTTCCCCTTTGGCTTTTAACTGTGAACATCAGGCCTCAGCCACATGTCTCCAAGAAAATTTTCTTTTTCATGATGACTGATTGTCAGTCTAACTGGGATCAGACTGGTTTGGATACATACACCAGTGTTTGTACACAGAAACCATTACAGTATATTATAACCATGCCACAGATCTTTCACTGTTCTCTAGAAATTTCCCTATCTTTGCAACTACTCTGTGAGATTCTTTGGTTTTCTCTCTTGGAGTATTTGGTTTCTGGAATATAAAAGTTATTTACATTATACTCTTTTGTTCCACATGGAGATTCTTCCTTCATCTCTGAATACATCAGACTGTGTGTCATAAACAATTAGATGTATTAGTGCCGTACTCTACCCAGGATAATGATTCCTGCTAACAATACTGCACTCAATATACCCACAGTTTCTATGGCCCTACATGAGTGCCTAGAATCTCCTTCCTGCCTTTCACAGTGCCATCATCATTGTGCACACTGGACCATCCTCAGTCAATTTGCTTGTCATGTGTGTCCCATTGCTTTACTTTGGTGCTTGTATTCTTGTTCTGCACAATGCCTCTTTGTTTTGATGCCTTCCTCA
Source organism: Tympanuchus pallidicinctus (assembly GCF_026119805.1). Taxonomy (NCBI): domain Eukaryota; kingdom Metazoa; phylum Chordata; class Aves; order Galliformes; family Phasianidae; genus Tympanuchus; species Tympanuchus pallidicinctus. The sequence continues at coordinate 68,852,583 of NW_026294769.1, read as the reverse complement.
CAGATGCCTATTATTATTAGCTGGCATTTTTTTAAGGTTAAATCTTCTCTAGTCTGCTAGAATCTTAGAATCTTCCTCTAACAAACACGTATCTACTTTAATATCTTTGCTCCTCAGAACAGGCATCTACATTTCTTTTGCTACTTGGATTCATTCCATATAAAACAGTATCTTCCAGTGGCTTTGCTCTGTATCCACAGCACTTATCAGATACTCTTATCTACTATGCCAGTACATAGGACATTATTCCTGCCTTACATATTTCTTGACATTTTTCTTTGAAGCATAGATGTCTTCTCTTTCTTTTATTCTCTGTGATAAAGGAAAGTATTCTTGTATGTACTTCACTGTTGTTATCATGCTTGAGAGGAGTTCTAGTCTGGAAATTGATGAATCTTAGTGATCCAGATCCTTTTGTGGTAGCCATTTTCTATATCTTTAGGTGCTGCTGTGCTATGTTAAATGTAATTGCCTTATAATGTGCAGCTATATTTCACAACACAAATTCTGTAGTGGAATTAAATGTCTCCTGTAATCTGCCTGTGGCTGTGGTGATGTGGTGGTGCCAGGCCTTCCTGGTGCCTGGCATATTATTTCTTGAGATAAAGGACAAGGGACTCAGTGCCTAGTGCCTGCCATTCCAGCATAAAGATGTAAGCATGCTAGAAGACGTATGACTTTCTTTAGTAGAGTATCATTCTCTACCAGAGCAACTTTTGACACATCTGTATAATTCCTCACACATTGGACCACCGATTCCGGATGTCTGTAAATGATTGCAAATATTAACTCTACCAAATTCTCCTTTCAAATGCTCTGCTTGGCTCCTCCTTGCATCAATGAAAGTTACTTGGGCACCAAGTGTTTCTGAAAATCAGGTTTTATTTCGGTGCCTGTCAGTGGGTTTTATGTTCTTGGCTCTTAACACCATTTCATCTGCTCAGTGATGTATGGAGCAGTCCTATGGGGCAGATGGGCTGTCAGGTTCCATTTCTTCCATGGCAGTTTATAATTAAGTGCATTTTCATGCAGATCATTTTTCTTTGAGCACAATCTGTTTCAGGCATAATCGCTCCTCAGAAATCAAATGCTCCCAAACCCATGTAGCAATTAGAATGACTGGTCATCTGGCACTTCATAGGGTTCATAAAGACATAGGGCAACTGCATATGAATTCCCCACTTAAACAAATTGGACATGCAGAGTTTTCATTCTTTATATTTCTTAGATACTGAGATGCAAAATGGTGAAAATGCAGTCGTCGGCTGTCAGCAATTTGAAAACCTAATTGTGTGTTTCAACATGCATAATACAAAAGAGGAGATGGAGAAGGCACTTTTAAGTTCGACATCATGTTTCTTTGAAAAGTGCAGGGCAAGGGTGGTTTTGCTGGTCAGACTCATGGCTGTGGCTCAAATGAAAGTAGTAAAAGGGTAGGAGTGCATGAATAAAGATTATGAAGAATTAATGCCACCATTAGGAAGCATTCGCTTGTGGAACTAGTATCAGGAGGGAATGTTCAGAGGTGGGAATGTGAAAAACAAGTAAATGTGACAAAACCTGCCTTTTTGTGCTGAGTGAAGTGGGTGATGATGGCATAGAGGATGGATCTTGTATCTGATTGCGTTGCAAAGTAAATTTTGCAAAGATCTAAAGGCAGAAGAAAGATTTGCACCACACACAGAAAAAAAAAGGGGCAGAAGTTCTGCTTTCTGAGATGGCATTTCTGTCCAATTCACCTCTCCAAAAGGTCTGCTGTGTAAAGAGAATGGAGTTAGAAACTTCCTTTTTCCTTCTATATTTTGCCAGAGTAGATTCTGGAGAATTTAGGAAAGATGTTTTCATTACACCTTCTACTTGAAAGTTCTGATAGAAGGGATATATTTTGATAGATCTTGGAGGCAAAACATAAATAATAAATGCTTGAACAAAACCATGCATATTTTGAGAATTACCCGAGCTTGTAACTGGAGGTAGAGGCAAGTTGCCAGAGGTAACTTTACAAATTTCTTCAGTCCATTAAGCATCCCAGAACCTGGTAGGAGCATAAGAGAAGGAAATATCTTGCAATTCAAAAGGGTGTAAGTGGCACATGTGGTATCATGTTACCCAGAAAGGTTTTGGGGTCACATCTGGGCATGGCATCTCACTGCACTGTGGACAGGAGAAAGGGCCTTTTGCAAGCTACTTAGTTTTCAGTGGAAAGGAAGACAGGAAAGATCCAATGTCCCAGATGAGAGTTAAGTAGGACACCAGTACACTGAGTGACTTCCCTTGCCTGCTCTGTACACTTTCAGTTAGAGTGACAGTGCCCTAATTACAGCCCCTTTTTCCAGCTGCCACAGCTGCAGTGAGGCAGGTGCTAGTTATGCAAAGTCTCCCCAGGGGTCAGAAAAGTAGGTTTGGTGTAGTAGAAATGCAGCAAAGTGGGTACCGGACTACACCAAGCATTTAAAAGTTGTGTTGGATATTTGCATTCATAATATGGGTTTCTTCCACCATCAGGACAAGGAAACACTGGAAGGCAAGTTGCCAAATTTCTTCTCTTGCTAATTAATGAAGAAAATGAGTTGATTTTTTCACATCAATTTCCTACTTTACTGGTGAGATAAAGTCCAAAGTCTCTCCAAGATCCCAAAAATTTACTTTCAGAGAACAGAATTGGATGGGAGCATTTGTTCTAGAACCAGATGCTGATCTTTAACAGTAGAAATAAAATTAGTTTGACTCTAGAATGGATCTCAGAGCTCTTCAGAATAAAAATGCCCAATACTTCACCTTCTTGTCTGCACAAACAACAGTCCCAGCAGTGTACAGGCTTCTCTTCATTTGCACCTATAGCATGGATCCCTGTGCATTAAGACTCTGTGAAGGCACACATGAACAACACTATTTTTTAAGCAGGACAGAGTTTGCTCTTGGGCTTTCTGCCAGTACATCTGACTAGGGTGATTTACACAGGTGGACAGATTTACAGCCACCCGTTGACCACTTGTCTTTCCTTTCAGCCTGGTGATGAATTGCTTGAACGTGAATGTATGGAGATATGGATATATCATACCAGTATATCTTATATCCTGGCTCACTCTGGGGTCATCAAAATCTCTCTTCTTCATGCTGGAAATAATTATATATGTGTTTAGAAGAAAAAATAGCAACCCCTCCCCCCAAACTATACTATTAAAAAATATCTGGTAATTTTGCAGTGTTGTGCAAGAGTCAAAAGAAGAGTTATTCCTGTTTGTACGGTGATTAGATGTTTGGGAAAAAAATATCTATTATTATAGCTTGTGAAAGGGAAGGAAGGATTCTGCATCAGGTTTCATATCCAGTCACCCTTCAAGATTATAAAGTAAATTTTCCTTGACAATCATTATTCATTTACTGAAATTTAGAGTAGACTATCTAGAATTTCTCTGTGGTAGAAGTCTGGTCCTTATCCTCGTTTATATTTCCAAATTTTGTTTCAAAACTCCCCCAGTCAAAGTGTTTTTAATTGGGTCTTGCCCATGGCAAATCATTAAAGCAAGTTGCTAAGCCAGTGCAAGGAGCATCTCTACCAGGAAATATTAGTGTAGCAGCAATGTATAGCTAAACCAGCAGACATTTAGCTAGATCACGTTGCAATATTCACTCTGACATTCCACGTGCTTATAGGTGCCCAGCCTCCTCAAATATTCCATATTCCACTTTGGCTGGGTGTAGATTCAGTGGATGATGAGGATGTTTCATCATCTAGTTGCGCAGACACTTCTGTCTGGTATGCTTGCACCATTACAGTCAGATCTTCCCTTTTAATGCAGATAAAGCCCCCTGTGGTACAAAGGGGATACAAAGAGAGAGCAGCTAAAACTAAGAAGATTGCCATTGGGAATCTGTTCTTTCCTTTAAAGTTTAACTTTAATAAAATACTTGTTAACTGACAGAATTGCCCCAAGATAAAAGGGAAAATTATAAAGTAAATTGTACACAAGCAACCCTCTCAGCTGAAACTCTCTTGACTGAGCAGAGATAATTTTAATGCAGTATAATATTTTCCAGATTATGAAAAAAAAAATTAATTCAGTTCAGATTCACATTAAATGTGAGATAATCGGGTCCTATTGCTAGCTATCTAGGAAAAGAGGCCAACCCCCATCTCACCACTACCTCCTTTTGGAGAGCATTAAGGTCTCTTCTGAGCCTCCTCTTCTCCAGATTGAACAATCCCAGTTCCCTCAGCCACTCCTCATAAGACTTGTGCTCCAGACCTTACACAGCTTTGTTGCCCTTCTCTGGACACACTCCGGGACCTCAATAGCTTTGATGTAGCATGTGGTCCAAAACTGAATGCAGTACTCAAGATGTGGCCACACCAGGGATGAGTAGAGAGGGATGATCACTTCCCCAGCCCTCCTTTTTAATTGGACTTGATGATCTCTCTGGGTCTCTTCCAGCTCAGGATATTCTATCACTGTGTTAGCTCTGAAAATGCTAGGAGCTTCCCTTTGGGGCAAGAGGACTAGTCTTGATGGATTTGCCTAGGAAGTGAACTTTCTTGGGCTTTGGATTGGAGGATGTCAGAGCTAAAGGGATGTGCTGGAGCACAGGGTCTGAAGTCAAAGCTTTCTTGGCAATGGGAAAAGAAGTGGGATTAAAAAGGGGCATAGATTCAGAGGAGCACACGTGTCAGAGATATTCACTGTAGACGAAAGACAGGGCAAACAGTTGCTCAGGTTGTTCTAGGGAGAACACATAACAACGCTCAGCTAAACCTAGATCTAGATTTGACTTGAAAGTTCAAAATATGGAGAATAAAATGTGTAATGAGAAAAAAAATAAGGATAATTTTTTTTCTTTTACTGTAGCAGAAAAGAATTAAATTCATCTGCCTATACCTGGAAAAAAAAGGTAGTACTTGTTTTGTTTTTCCTTTTGCTCTGTTTAGAGAAGCAAATTTACCACTTGAGATATAGTTTATACCAGTTATTAGTTAATCTGTCAGTACTAGCAAGGATTAGGCTGAACAAGACCAAAACTTTCATTCCAGAGGAGCTATATGTATACATGAGTTTAGTTATTCTTGTTAAAATAAATATTTAAAGGAAAGAGCTGCCAGCACAGCCAGGCTAGCTCTGTAACTAATCTGTTGTAAGATAAAGTGGAATTTCCCTTCTCATACCAAATCTGTAAAGTTTTTTTCTTTTTTTCCTCCTCTCTGAAATTCCCATTAGCTCATCAGATAAGAGTTGTGTGAGAACCGCTACATTCCAAGGGGATTAGGTAACATGGTGGGAAGGGAATGGACTGCTGAAGAGCCTTGACAGAAGTCAAGGGTCTTCTCCCCATACCTTTTTCCCAGTCTCTAATCTGCCTGTCTCTTTCCTGGTACCAAATTGCGTTAAACAAATTACATCCGTAATTCAAGTGCACATATTTTAGCAAGGTGAGGGTTGGCCTCTTTTCCCGGTTAACTAGCAACAGGACAAGAGGGGTTGAATGGCTTTAAGTTGCTCCATGGGAGGTTCAGGTTGAATCTCAGGAGAAATGTCTTCTCAGAAAGAGTGGTGAGGCATTGGCACAGGCTGCCAAGGAAGGTGGTGGAGTCATCGTTTTGGAGGATTTCAGGAATGGCGTGGATGTGGCACTGCGGGACATGATGTAGTGGGCATGGTGCTGATGGGCTGGCAGTAGGACTTGTTGATCTTAGTGGTGTTTTCCAACCTTAATTTTTCTATGATGCTACAATTCTGTGATTCTATGAAAGTTTAATTAGCCCTAACCCTGGCTACATATCTGACTTTCTTCACACCCTGACATGATAGCTTGGTGTGCAGGGCAGGACAGGAAACTGGAATGAATAGGCAATTTCTACCCCAAAATACAATAGAGAACAAGTAACTGCATTTGAGGGTGATTCACTGAATGAATGGATCTGCCAGCAGGAGATGAAATGGGAGTGGAGGCGAGCAAACAGTCCCAGCATCTGCACACAGCCTTTGGCTCTGTATCTACCTCTGACAGAGATCTGCAGACTTTTATAGACTGGCAATGTTTTCACAGTTTGTCATGACAGTTAAGTGTACTCAAACCGAGAGCGAGAATTACAGATGTACACATGCTTCACCCTCACTGATCTCATTGCAACAGCACTGCTGAGGAAAGTAGATAGGGGACTCCATTCTGCTGCCACAGGATGTGAATAAATGTCATTGATTTCAGTGGGTACCACTGCTTCTCTGTTTCGTTTTTGGTAGCTGGATCTCTGCAGTAATAGCAGGGCTAATCATGCTGCCAATTTTCTTCCTGTGTTTGTTGTTTTATGCTCTGCTTTTATTGAACTAATCACTGGCTACCAGGCAGAAACTCTCCCTCTGGCTTGTTATTCCATTATTGTTTGTTATGAAGTTTTTTGCAATTCATTTGACATGTTCGGCACCAACTTCTGCCAGAGATGAGGCTCAGAACCCTAGGCACCTTGGGGATTCAGAATGCACAGAGAGCTTTGAGCTGCAGAATGGAAAACACTGCAAGTGCAAACGGCAAGAGCAACACTGCATGCACACTCAGCTGAATTAAATACTCCTGCACTTCGCTTGCCCTCATTGCTGCAGCTCACCAAGAGGATCCACGTGCTTCTCTGTGATTCCACAGCCTCAGTTTTCCAGCCATTTCCACTTCAGAGCACTGCATTCCCAGCTCTGTTTTCATAGATACAAGCCTGCTCTAATCAGTTTTAGCAGGCTCATCATTTGATTGACTTCAAAGCTGTAGCCAGTTGCTGAGTCTCTTAACAGCTAAGAAAGGCTAACTGGACAAGGGTTTTTTGCCTGCCTTTAGTTTGTAACTGCCCTTTGTGGGTAGGTCAGAGTTGAAAGTTGATCTGCTTCATGTAACATTTGTCAGATTTCTTTCAGTCACCGTTGGATTCGTTGCTCACATCTTTGTCCAGAAAATGTATTTTCATCACTTGTAACAAAGCCTCTCCTTGCCTGGTATCACATGTCCGTGCTGAAGGAGCATTGCCTTTGCTTTTTGTGTGTCTAAGGTTAAGCAGCATACTGATCTGCCACAGAATTCATTCTCTCCAAAGGGATCAAAAAGGCAAAGTCCTGTACAAAAAGTACACTTTCCAGAACAATCTCCATAGTTAAAAGCTCATGTGCAATAGGCTCTTTCCATGGCAACATCTTGCAGATAGCTGACTTTCAACAGATACCTGGGCTGACACATTTATTATTCTGCACTGGAAAAACAGAATGTGAAATGATCTTACGTGCAAACGTAAGCAATATTCTGAGCAATATTCTGAGAAGTGGAAAACTTCAACTACTATCTTTTTGTCTATCATGAAGTCTAAGGTTTAGGGTTTCTACCAGCAATGAATTTTTCATGGCAAGTATTTTCTTCCCTTTCTATTTGTGAAATAATTACAAGTATCTTTTGTTCATTCATTATCCAAACATGAGTTACATACTTTTACCCATTCATATTTGGTATACAAGTCATTCTGCGCATAACTTTCCACGGTGTGTACAATCTGAGATTTCTGATCACTGTTGCAGAGATTGCTTTGAGAGAGGGATGCTCTCTTTGATGCTTTGATGCCTCTTGATTGAATGGCTGTTTACCTAACCCGGCCAGCTGGAGCTGTGGAATGGGAGAAGTGGTTCTTAACTGTCTTTAACCAAAGCACTCTGTCCACACAGGCACGCCTTCTCCAGCAACTGAACTTTAACTCATCCCAGCATGGGTTCAAGCATTATAAGTTTGCCTCCCATTTTTGTTCCTTTTCATTCTTTGAAGGCCTGTAAGTGAAGGATGCCCTTCCTATTCATGTATCACTTTATTTCTTAAGGTTTTCAGAGAGAAACTATCAGCTTAAACAGAAAGATTTTGCAAATAGCAGGTGAAACAAACAAAACACAGACAATTATGAAGTCCATAATATTATTTGTAAAACAAGAGATCTGTCTAGCATGGGGTAATGCTATTTACACACACACACACTGCTGAAAGGGAAAGGTGAGACCAGTAGGTGACTGAAAATTAAGCATAAAGTGGAAACAAATTCAGATAGAGCTCAGAGTTACATAGGCATGAAGAAATGCATCAGCCATTTTGGGTTTGGTGACTCACATGGGTGGAGCTTCATTTTCTGGGTAACACTGCAGAGGAATTACAGCACTTTTTCTTCCCAGTGTGTGGCTGGCATTTCAAGTCCCAAGTGGTCTTGTAAGAGAGAGATCAGGGTGAGAAACCATATGTTTTTCCTCTATTTATTTTTGTCCTCTCCCCATATTTCCTTTCCCCTTCCCTCAAACTGTCAGCATTCATGCCTATGTCCCTTATATTGGATATCTTGCCAGGCTACTTTGTTTATGGATTTCTCTATCTTACCAGTCTGGCTTGTTAATGATGCCTAAAACTGGAGTCATATAGCTTCACAGTGACACTTCCCTTCCCCTCAGCTTCCCTTCCCTGCTTCAGGGATTCTCTGTGCCAATCCCGTGGATGTTTCCAATCTAGAGCACAGCACAGGCACTGTATGAATTGCATATGTCAAACATGGGCGTTCAGAGAGCTGCAGCATCTGCCGACAGCGTGGGGCTCGGGGGTTATTTGACAGGAAACATCTTGGTGAAGGACCTCTCCTCATGACAGCCTGCTGCTTTGTGTCTGCTCTTGGGATGAACAGCAGTCCCAGCCCAGACAGGGCCCCTCTGTCCGACCGCTGAACTGCACTCCTCACGGTTTCCAGTTGCTTTGGCTAGACAAGAAACAGCAGAGCTAATAGACAGAAGGGGTTATTAATTTGCATTTGAATACAGCCCAACACAGTTGCTCAGTGTTACTGCTGGGTAATGGGAAAATTAAGCTAAAAAGGAGTTAGCATATGGAAAAGAAATGTAGCTGATGCTGCGAAAGCAGACTGCAGTTGCGGTGAATTAGTGCCCACAGCTGCTACACAAGATGCCTTGCTGCTCTCGGGGCAGGTAGCACTGCAAAAGTAAATATTGTCTTTTACTCACATTATTATACAGTGCAGAGTGGCTGGAGAAATAAAATAAATCAAGAGGAATAAGAAAAAAGTAGAGGAAAAAAATTATGCTGCAATACTGATAGCCTAGTGATGGAAAAGCCACAGAGGCAAAGGAATGCAGCGGGGGAGATCCTACCATCCTCAGAAAACAATAAAAACCCATAGAAATGTATCTGTTGACTTGTGGTGGGCCACCACTGTTTTTCAGGAGCAAGTCTGATTAATTACAGCCATTCTGCCTGAGTCAGAGGGAGACCGGAGCTACATCTCTACGTGTGTTGCTGGGCATTATTATAGCTGAGAGCAATACATGGTTACTGTCTCAGAGCTACACCTTCCTCTGAGTCCCCCTCTGAGTCCTCCCATGACAAGATATCATGGTCTGGGTTTCTTTTGCTGTGCAGAATGGCTCTGTGAGCTGTCTGTTGTCTCAGGGGATCAGAGGGAGGTTTGAGAGGGTTTGCACAGTCAGCTCATGTGGAGCTCTGGGTCTTCATTTTTATTCATTCAGCCCTGATTTGGATTGTAGCATTCACTGCTGCAACCTCACAGTGGCATTGATTCACTGCAGAGTACTGTGGAGAGTAACAATTCTTCCCTCTATTATCCTGAAATTAAAAAGCTTAGAATCATGGAATCATTAAGGTTGGAAAGACAACAAGATCATCTAGTCAACCATCAACCACCATCATGACACTACACCATGTCCCCCAATGCCACATCTACACCTTTCTTGGAAGCCTTTTTCTTACCAAACTGTCTACAACTTGAATCAAAATGCCAATCTTTCTAAAGGTGCTAAGACCATCCAGTGCTCAATAGAACCACTAAAAACTTTCAGTATCCTTTGAATTTTGTCATAAATGTTCCCAAAAAATGAGCAGCTGTGGAGATGAATTATTTTTTTTTCTTTTGCTTTCCAAAGCGATGCCCAGGATTTAGTTACACATCTGCCAGCAGTAGCGGTGAGTGCTTAAATACGCTGCGTGGCTTTGAACTGCTCAAGCACAATTTTAGAATTATATTGTCTCTTCTTATTATTGACTGTATCAGCTGAATCCTGTTTCAGCCCTTCTCTTGTCTGCTGAACTGATTAGAAAAAAAGTTAAACTTTTCATCTGATTCACATTTAGCAGTTTTGTTTAGCTGTTTTTATTTTGTTGTATTTTGTTTTTAACAGATCATTAAATTCTGAAGCCTGCACCATGCTGCTTTTCAACTAGTGTTTTGTTATTACCAAATTCTTTCTCAGGGTTTGCTATCTTCTTCATAAATCATTATGTCCCCATTTAGCAAATTCAATAACAGGATCTGGTTTCAATCCTTCGTACACAGAAAAGCCACTTCAGCTTTTCATTTGGATAAGGAACTTGATGGAATGCATCTGGAGTGTGCTGGGGCTGTGCTGCCTGGGCTACAAAGACATGGGGCTGCCTCACCTCTGCTGCAGGAAGAGAATGGATAAAGCATGAAGAATAAAGGTAAACCAGAGGAGGTTTTTTTTCCATTATTATTGATTGCGGTGCATGCATTAAGCCATGTTCTTGTAATAAGCCAGCACACTCTCTCTGTTTTACATTATTTGAATCATAGAAACACAGAATCATAGAAAAACTCTGGAAAAACTACTGAAAAAAACAATGAGTCTAGTCCTACCATCCCCACCAGGCCTATGACCAGTCTAGACCATGTAACTCATTGCCACATCTAGCCATTCCTTGAACACCTCCATGGACTCCACCACCTTCCTGGGCAGCCTGTTCCAATGCCTCACCATTCTTTCTGAGAACAGGCTTTTCCTAATATCTAACCTGAACATCCCCTGGTGCAACTTAAGGCTGTTACCTCTTGTCCCATCTACAAGATATTTAACTTCACCTGTAAGCACTCAGAAAGGAAAATACATCATCTGTCACCATTGGGGCACAGAGCAGCAGAAGGACCTGGGAGCAGTTTTCATCTTGATCACAAACTGTGGGTATAAGGACAAATGATGTCAAGGTGGGAGAAGGAAAAACACCAAAAACTAGTCCTTAATGAGCATCTCTCTCATTCTGTCTACCCAGCCGTATTGCAGGTGATCACTGTTCGTGCATGAGAGCATATGCATGCTTATAGGCATTCACTAAGTCATAGCTGTGTAGGCTTAAAGGTGTTTGCAGAGTCATAGATGAAATAGATCCACTCATTCATTTACCCCACAGTCATACTTTCAGGTAGATGCTCCTCTAAAGTTACTTGACACCTGAATACAGGGATGTATGCAGGTCTCAAGCCTGCTCCAGGTCTCACAGCACAGATGTTATAAGTGCACACACAAGACACTAAGTATTTGATCCTCCCTTGTCTCGATATCTGTAAGATGTGAACTGTGAGATTTGTTTTCCTCAGAAATTTGGACCCAAATTGAAAGTAGAGGTCCTGTAAGACTGGTTCTCATACTTTTGATGGTGAAATGTGTCCTTGTTTGAACTCTGTGGCTATTCAAGCCTGCAAAGGTTTTGTTCATTGTATTAATCTGAGATCTACAAGAGCCTGTCTCTGTATTCTGCCTGCACAGCTCATAGCCCTTCCTAAGAGCTCATTAGGCAATTGAATTTCACATAAGGCCCAACCAAAAGCCTACTGGAGCCAGTGAATGATTGATCCAAGCCCTTAAACTGCAGTGGTACAGGCAAAGAAAATTGTTAAAACTTTTTGCTTTCAACACACCAGGACATTTAATTTCTCCACTTTATGTCTCTTTCTTCTTTTGTCTTTTTTGGAGTTTGAAATATTTAGGCCAATTTCCCCTTTTCAAATCTGTTTGCTCTTCTAAGTGCAGTTACTGCTCAAGGAGAAAATAAGCAGTAGGAAGAAACCAATGCAGAACTGCAAACGGACAGTGAGTGGAACTCTCTTTAACTCATCAAAAGCCAGAATAGAAATAGTGAGCCACAAAAAAATGTCTGAATAATGGTGCTATTAAAAACAATAACAACAAGAAGTCATCATATATTCTGGTTTTGCAATTAAATAGCATCCTTTATCCGATGAGCTCCTTGTGCTTTATACTCTTCAGTTAATTAAACCTTCCTCATGCACATGATATGTAGAATGTGGTAATCTGCAGAAATAGTTTCAAATGGCTGCTGAAGCTGGGAGTGGAAAGCACGCTGTCTTTCCCCAGGAAATAAACACTTTGCTTTGGAAAAATCATCATTTTCTGTATCATTCTGACAAAATTCCTCCCTGCTCAGACAGAAGAGTTACTGAGGCAATGAGGCATTCATTTAATAGAGCTTAGACAGAGCAGTTTAGGGCAAGAGAACCTGAGTTTCTTAAATAGCAGCTGTTAAAGGCAGTGAAAAGATTGTAGCTGGAAGAGGAAGAGAAGCAAAGGTTACACAACTGCTACATTAACTGCCACATCATCCTTCTGTTTTGTCTCCTGATTGCCTGTTTTTCCTTTTGCCTATTTTGTTGAACCAGGAACAACAGAAGAGTTTTCTGCTTGGAAGCAAAGTTTGTTTAATAAGGGAATGTTGAAATGTTTCTTCTGAAACAACTTACAATGGCAACACCAGCAATAGTGGGAAATAAATGCTCCTTTAGGTGTATGCCAGCTGTCAGGCCTATACCAAACAACATTCTTAATTAGTGGTAACGAGCTGGCAAACTCCAGAAAGTTCATAACCAAATATATTTTTTATAATTAAGATCATTTAAAGACAATAGCATATTACAAATGATTAACAGGACGATGCAAATGTCAATTAGAAAATATGACTTTCACCATCAGACTTTCTCCTAAAGCACAAATCATTGCACGTGCAATTCCTGTTCAACGCAAGGGAAAAAAAATAAAAGGCTAAGAAAGACATGACTGTGTGCTGGGAAAGTAAAGAGCAGAAGTGTTCTGCTTCCCACACAGGATTACTGAAAGGGTGGACCAGAAATGAATAAGGAAATGTCATGAAATGTCACACAAAGTGACTGCCATCGTGGGGCTGTTCTCAGTGACCAGAAGTCACATGCACTTTCAGGGTATCCCAGTACTGTGGGAGGCAAAAGAGTGGCCTGTGCAACTGTGTCACCATTTGCAAGGCACCTGCAGTGAGATACTGTGGCTTTCACACAGGTAGCTATTGCCCTTTTAGACATCTCAGGATATTCCTCCTAATTTTCAGCTAATCCAATACATCTCACAAGATCAGCACATAGGACATAGAGTCCATGGCAATGCTATCATCTCCTAGAGTGGCAGCTGGAAGGCAGATAAGAACAAAAGGGAGAATTACATAGGTTGCTCCGAAAGTAATGCCTCTTATTTCTTTCCATGAAAACTAAAACAAAGAGCACAATAACACTATGTGATAGAGCAAATTCTCAGCTACAAAACATGATTTCTCAACATAGTTACCACCATTAGCTGTGTGTTTTCACCAATGATGAACAAGAGCCTGCATGACGTGCTCGTAAAAATCCGCACCAGCAAAGATGATCACTGTGCTCACATCCACTGTTTGGTCTCCTTAATGCTCAGAAAGCATTGATGAATGTCAGCGGGTGTAAATTTTTCCACATGGAGGAATGCAATGACACAACTTCTCTTCATAAGCACTTCCATGTCTGACACCATTTTGTCAGACTGCCCATCTGCTGCCATCTGTTACACAGCAACAAAATGTAATAGAAAATTGGCTCAACCAAGGTTCATCCTTTACTGCCATACCACCAACATTCAGCTTTGATGTGATGGGCCAAGATATTAAAATAGGGGGCATGATTTTTGGGACAGCCCTCATACATTAGGTGCCAGGGTCTGGATGTCCAAAAAAAGAGCAAGGAAAAGTTTCTGTCTGTTTTTGCTGGCCCTGCAACATCACACCTTGTCTGGCTCAGTATGGATCTTTCCTATTAGACACTCTCTGAAAGTTTCTTGGGATAGAGGTATAAGGCAAGAATGGAGCTTTGAGTTCAAAAATAGGTTCTGTATTCTGGATGGCAACTACCTGGTGATTGTGTTCTTAAGATGAAGAAGAAAGGACTATTCTGGAAACTCTGAGCTTGCTAAATCTCAAGAGTTTTTGTCAAAAGGGTGATAGTGAAGGTGGGAGGTCTCAGGTTTCCAAAGGGTTAAATGTACTGATAAAAATCCTCTTCAGTTCTGTCTTCAAATTCTGTTATATTATTTTTACTACTGAATATTTGAAAGCTTTAGACTAATTCTGTGGTGTTCATTTGGAGGTTATTACTTTTTGCCCCTACATTGAAGAGCATGGTAGAAAACTGTCTCTATGGAGTACAGCATGAGCAAAACACTTTGTTAAATGCAAAATATCAACCTGCAAAGCCATGGAGAAAGATGTCTCCCGTCCATTATGGTGACATTGCTGAAGGCCAAGAGAGAGATGTTTGATTTAGCTCTCTCTGACAGCACTCATTCAAACAGTGATTCTCTGCCACATTGCATACAGATCTGGAAGGTAACTGGGAGCTGTGCAAACATGACTTACAGATACACAAGTATAAGCAGATAAGATGAGGGAAAGAAAAAAATAATAGAAAAAAATCATAATCTTGAAAGCTTTGGGCAGATAGAATATTGGGAGAACTGCCATTTGTGCAGCAATAACATTTAGCAATGATCATTTGTGAGAAGACAAGGGGAAGTAGTTTCAAGCTAAAATGGGAGAGATTTAGTCTGTATATAAACAAAAAGTGATCTACAGTGAGGGTAGTAAAGCACAAGAACAGGTTTCCCAGAGAGGTTGTGGGTGCCCCATCCCTGGTGACACTCGAGGTCAGGATGGATGGGGCTCTGAGCACCTGAACCAGCTGTGGGTGTCCCTCTTACTGCAGGGGAGTTGGACTAGATGACCTTTGAGGATCCCTTCCAACTCAAACAATTCTACAATTCTGTGATTTTGTGAAAACAGGTTCTATGTTCAGCACTAGAAGCTTGTCTTTTATACCTTGTCTGGGTAGTTTTGAAGTGGATTTAACCAGGGACTAGGGATACTATAGCTCTTCCTACATGTGCATGTGTGCATTTAGAGAGCTGTGTGTTAGAGCCGTGCCGTCTGAATCCTCTGTCCTGACTCCAAGCTGAGTGGTTTCCTCCTTTGCATTCCTATCTAGGCAACACTTTCAAACTAACATTCAGCACCCTTAAAAAAGTTTAAGGTCTTCCAAATAATTACAAGATAAAAAAGAAATCATTTTTCTTGGTACCTTTACCTTTTCCAACCCTTTTTGGCATGACATGACTGAGTACTTCCATGCTACTGACCACAGTAAAATATAGTTTTAACTATATTAGCTTAGGAGCTAGAAGCAGCTTGGCTGCAGAAGAGTTTTGACAAGACATAAAATCTCATCTGTAAAACCTGGCAAATTAGGTCAGGCTTTGAGTTCTCTGCTGGCAAACCCAGACCGTTGTCACACCAACCTGGTCAGCTGTAGGACAGGACAGCTCAAGATTCCAGGCTGATAAGATGGGTTTACAGCCTCAGGCTTGGAAATCGATACATGACCTACACAGGAATACATTTAACTGATGGATAAGCCTTCTCCAGATGTCCAAAAGGAAACAGCAGTTGTATTACAGTATTTAAAATCATAGAATGGCTTGGGTTGGAAAGGACCTTAAAAATCATTTATTTACAAACTCCCTGACATGGGCAGGGTTGCCAAACACTAAATCAGGTTGCCCAGGGCCTCATCCAACTTGGACTTAAACACCTCTCGGGACGGGGCATCAACAGGCTCAATAGTCTGTAGTTTAGACTCAGTAAGCCTTTTGGGTGTATCAGACACTGAAGTGATGGCTGGAGGTACAGTAGCTCTCTGGCTTGATTGCAAGTTAGTACAATTAAATTTTGCTCACTGACAGCTCCCAAACTTTGCAGTAAGATAGAAGGACTGACCATTCCTGAGCTCCTTATCTTTACAGCCTCTCCTTATCTTTACAGCCTCTTCTCATGTGCCTGGATATATTATCCATGCTTACATGCCAAGTTTACATTGGAGAGCTGCTTCAGAAATAGTCAGTCTCACCACACCCTGGACCTGAACAGTCTGTTTTTTTCTGGAACAAGATATTTTACAATCACTTCAGCAGAGCCTACCTAAATAAATTAGCCTTTCTGAGAAGCAGCTAACTGTTGACTCAAGAACAGCTTGGCATCTGCATCACTTTCTGTACCTCTAGATTGCACAGTGCTGACTGGCACTGTGCGGGTGCCCCAGCCTTTTTGACACTGACTCAGGGGCTCTTTCTAGTGGGATTCTTGATTCTTTGTGCAGTGTCATGAAACCATAGGATAAAACCATAGAATATAACCTAATGACATATAGGGAATTACAAAGCCCAGACCAGGCTGAAGGAACTCAAGATGAAGTGTCGTCACCCTTCTCTAATGAGAATTTACAATCAGTTTTCTTTTGTACATTAATTTAGGTTGGCAGCTGGCATAGATGCATTTGAGTTGTCATTTTGACTAATCACAGGAAATCATCAGATGGAAGCAGTGTTGTTACATACCTGTGCTTTCTGAAACTTATGTGCAAAATAGCCTTTATGAGAAGAGAAGATGTTTTCGCATTGGCTAGGGGTGACAGCTGCATGGCTAGTACCTTCCATATGGAAATGCAATGATGACTGGTTTGAATGGTGCCTTTTGAGGCATTTTGCTAGCTGGAACAGCTCCCCAGCCTGTACAGTACCCAAGGAACAGCAGGAGCTGAATCACATTTTGGCTTTATGTACGTGGTCCAGGAGGAGAGTAAAGAAATTAAAAAACTGATATTCTGGCTGCAAAGATGTGGCAAAGCCACCGGTCAATAAGCTGCCCGGAACAAATGGCTGCAATATTTTCTTGTATACATCAGAAGTTTGGTTCTTGCTGTCAGTATCCAGCTCTTCTGCTTTTGTTGTTGTTGCCTTGGTGCAAATGAGGTTTGGAGAAGAACCTCTGAATATTATTTTTTTTAATTTATTTTTTCAGTTTTTAACTTCTTTAAGTTTCTGCTGCCACAAATCATCATACACTGGTGCAAGATTAAATGAGCAATTCCAAAATGCAGTTTAACTTGGTCACAAGCCAAAAAGACAAGGGAAAGTAGAGCCAAAAAAAACCTTGAATATGCCTGGGAGAAATGGCCATTCTTTTTTCAGAACTGCACTCAGTAATCCTATCATTATTAAAACAAACTGCAATGTCATAACATGGACATTGACTTTATTCATACATAGTTTCATAAAAAAGACAGAAAGTGTAGCTTATTGTTCCTATTAAATAGAATTATTTAATTTAGAAATTTAACTGCCTCAGTAACAGTTGGAAAGTTGAGATAAAGTCAAAGTCCCATGTTTTATATTAGCAAATTACTAGCAGGCTTGTGTACACCATTGTACAATTAGTGACAAATACAGTGCCTGTGACATATTTAGTGCACAGAGAATAGAAATGGTCTGTGAGATCTATAGTGAGTGGGTAATGACTGTAAGTGATGGCCTGTTTGTACATCTGAACAAAGCAAAGAAAGCAATTAGCTCTTTCCATAAACTCTCCATCACCAATGGGCTGTCAGCATCTGCTACTTGCTTGGGACAGAGGAGGGAAGAGGATAAAGACATTGAAAAGTGTGAAGGCAGGAGAGCAGAGCCTGTTCCAGACACCCAGGCTGGTGTCTAGTGTCTGGAGAATAGGAGGCTCAGAGCAGACATTATTATTATTCTCTACGGCTCTCTGAAAAGTCAACCTCTTCTCCAGGTAACTGGTGATAGGATGAGAGGTGATGGCCTTCAGTTGCACCAGGGATGGTGGGGGAGGGGGAGGTGTTCAGGTTGAATATTAGGAAAATTTCTTCTCAGAAAGAGTGGTGAAGCATTGGCACAGGATGCCCATGGAGGTGGTAGCATCACCGTCCCTGGAAGCATTCAAGAAGAGGGTGGATGTGGCACTGAGAAATGTGGTTTAATGGGCATGATTGGGATGAACTAATGGTTGGACTAAGTGATCTTAGTGGATTTTCCAACCTTAATGATTCTATGATTGTATGATAGAGAGCTTTCCTCTCTGCTAGACCTTTCACCAGAAGATTAGTATGTCTGATCAGCATGTCTTGCCCTCGGCAATCTCATTTCTGCACCTTTTTCCCTAGTGGCTCTACTCGTGCCAAATCTTAAATAATTTGCTGGTAACAGCAGTTCAATTATGTAGAGTTGTTTACCCTTCTCCTCCCTTCCTGCTCCAAAAATAAGGAGGAAGAGGAAAAAAACAACAACAACAAAAAACATAACATATGAGAAGAAAAACAAAGGGAGAAAAAAGTATATTAGAGAAGAAGCAGAAAAAAGCAAGAACAGATCTTTTGTACACAAGTAACTAGGCACTATGTATGATTCTGCTCTATTAGGTACTTACAGTGTATGTGGAATATGTTCAAGGGGAAGGAAAAAGGTGATTTGTAGAAATAGGCAGCTTCTCTATGAGGAATAACTGAGATCAGCCACCATCAAGCCACAAGTGTAGAGGAAACAGTTTAAGGAGGAAGTATGGGAGAGGTCTATAAAATCGTGAGTCACAATGAGCTGCAGATGAGAGAAGAATTGCTCCCTGTCCCTGTCTGTCAGCAGCTGGGGGGTTTCCAATAAACAAGTTGGAAGCTCCAGGCCAAATCAAATCAAAGCAAAATGGTTCAGACACTGCGGTCAATCATAGGACTCATCGCTGCTGTCACCTCCCTTCTAACTTTACTTTTTAATTCTTCCCCACAGTCCAGACAATATTATTTTCTCTTTCAGCTCCATCTGCCTGCTTACCTCGGAAATCTTCTCTACAATGTTTTCCTCCTGCAGCATCCATTTTGAGTGCTCAGTCTCATTACCATAATTATCTGGGCTCAGTGTTTGCTTTTACTCTTCTATTAATTGGCATTAGTGTATGAGGTAGTATCACTGAAAAATTTCCCTTTCAACCAGCGTACAGTTTTTACAACACCTGTAAACAATGAGTTGTTTGCGCCATTCCATGCGCATTGTAAACACAGAAGATACTGGCCTGAATCATGGGAGCTAACAGAGGTTTGATACCACGTTCCCCTTCTGCTCACCTTGGAGGGAAACTGCAGTCTGAGTTTATTCTGAATGGAGCTCCTCTGCAGGGCATGAGGTGCTGAATGGGGATTCAGGTATTTCGAGTATGCTATCTGTCATCTCACTCTCTTGTCTCAGAGTATATCAGTATCTTTCTCAGGGTCACTGGAATGCAATCACAACCTATAAATACTGCAAAAGTGCATTTCTCCCTTGGCATATGAAGGGCCAACACTGCAGAAACTCTGGAGGCTGGAAGTGAGGAGGAACAGGCGCTGCAGCAAGACTGGCATGAGAATGTACGGGAGGGATTTGCAGATTTTCACACTGTTCTTGCTCAAAACAGCATGAAAAACAACCTCCTTTAATCTCAGGTAAAGAGAAAGCTGGCTGACAACTTCACAGAGAAATGCAAAATGCTGAAGGATATTGTGGAAATAAATGATACATTTGACCTCCGGTCAAACAGAAAAGAGAGAATGAGCTGCAGATAAGAGAGCAGCAGGTAGAAGGGAATGTAAAATATGACGGGAAAACACAGGACCAGGGTAAAAACAAACAGTAAAAATGCCTTCTTTCTTCTGTGGCGTTTATTTCTGATTGGTTTGTTTAATTTTTTTTTTCTTTTTTTTGAGGAGGTTGTACATGTTTTAGATCTGAGGAGCTTTGTTTGTTTTTGTGTTGCTTCAATTTTCATTGTTTTGTGTGTGTGTGTGGTCCCAGGGTAGTTTGGCTGGCTTTCTGTTGTTTCTTTTTTCTGTTTTGTTTGTATCAGGGAAGAAAACTTCTGCAAATTGGGAGGTGAACAGCTTTTTGAAGTACCTAGCTCTTACTTGGAGAAAGGGGAATTCCATAGGTTTTCAAACAATGTGTATCAGATTAAACAAAGCTACTGCAGATTACAGCAACCCAGCTCCTTCATATACCTCAACATCTGTGCATGGAGTCCTTTAAAATCCAAAGCATACTACTTTTCTTAGTCAGAATATTTTCATCTCTGCCACTCTCCATTCTAAGCTCCACCCATCTGCTACCAAGTAAATTTCCCTGCTCTTTTGGCAGGAAATGGGAAATGATCACAGAATTACACAACCAATCATAGGAGTTGGAAGAGACCTCTGTAGATCATTGAATCCACCCCCCCCTCTGCTAAAGCAGGTTTCCAACATCAGGTCACACAGGTAAGCACCCAGACAGGTCTTGAATATCTCCAGAGAAGGACACTCCACAATGGTATCTGTTAACTTTTCCAAACATGCTGGAAAAAAAATAATGATAAGAAATAAGAAAGATTAGCTCTTTGATTTCCCTTCTTTATGCAAGAACTGCTTATTCTTTGCACTTCCAATCTCAACACCTTGTTGGATTTCTACTGGACCAACAGGTGGAGATGGCACACAAATCCCCAGTGATGTGGTCGGTCCAGGCTAAGTCCAGGTCTGGAAGTTGCCAGTTTTAAGAATGAGTTTGCTACAAAGACTCTGTTCAGATGAAGGTCTGAGCAGGAACTGGAGGTTCCCCTCCCACATACAAGATGCTGCTGATAAGACGAGGCCTGCATCTTGCTCAGGAGAACACCTCACTGCCTTCCACTGCAGGTACAGTAGGCTCTTTATCTTCTAATTTGAGAAAGAAAAGAGTACAATCCAATTATTTTCCCTTATCAGACATGTTTGCCCCAATTTTGTCTGTGGTGACCTTCATTCCATCAATAAACATGCTAGCTAATTGCAGAAATTACAGGACAAAATGGCCTCATAGGGGTTTTGCAAGAGTTCAGCAAGGTGACTCTAATTGTCCCCTCTGGCCTTTGTGTTTGTACTTCTTTGAATATTTGTCCCTATACTCACAGGCAAACAGAAATGGGTTTAGAAACAGGAGGTTCCTACATTCTGTTCAGGTCACAGACCAGCAATTCAGCCCTTTCTCAATATCTGTTATTTACGTGATGGTAGAACCATATATAATCTAATTTTAGAATGGAAAGATAAAGCCATGCTGGAGTCGTTCGCCAGTTTATTTATCCTATTAGCTTTTTTCCAGCTCTCTATGCTTAAGTCTGCCAGGCGGTTCCAGAGAACTAAAGCCCAGTGGAGCTAAGACTCTTCTCTCAGAAATTTAAGTAATTCTCTTGCTCTTTTTTTTCACTTTTCAGCAAAAATTAAAGGAAGAAAAGTCCCTTTATTACAGCCCCATCACCTGCTGAATACTGGACTCATTATTCCCTGACCTAGTGATTTATATTGTGATTCTTCGTGGGAAGAAAATGCACCAAGGTCTCAAAGTTGGGACTGAAATCAAGAGTGCATTGTAATAGGTTGAGCAAACAGTACCCTAGATGATAGAAAACTGCAGGCAAGAAGAAGGGAGATATCAGACTCATGTGAAATATTCCAATTTATATTCTCATTATTTTGACAGAACAAAATCTGTAAGGTTTTATTTGAGGTGGGTTTGTGTTCTCAGAAGTCCCTTTGAAGAAACAGACAAAGCCCAGCACTCCATGCACACAATGGTGGAATTGCCAGCTGTATATGTCAACTTATATAGATGTATATATGAGACTTATCAAGTATTTTAAGCAAGTTTTAAGAAGATCCTCAACTTGCACTTGGATACTTCTTAGAGATGAATGTCTTCCAAAGACTGTTTCACCCAAAGGATTAATCTGAAGACCATAGAATCAGAATTTTTTGAGTTGAAAGAGAGCTTTAAAGGCCATCTAGTCCAACTCTCCTGCAATGAAAAGGACACCTACAGCTATCTCAGAGCCCCACCCAGCCTAGCATTGAATATTCTGGGCATCCACCATGTCTCTGAGCAACCTGTTCCAGTGCTTTACTACCCTTAATGTAAAAAGCTTTGTCCTTATATCCAATATTTTACTCTCCTCTTTTAGTTTGACAGGTCATTCTAGATTGGTCATTCTTTCAAGAAGGATCTTTAAATCTATTGCAAACTCAGCAATGTAAATTTTGGCATTCATCCTCCAGGCTATCCCATGGGTGGTTATCATGGAACATCAGACCATCTTTTGAAGAAAGATAAATAGCCAAGAATTAACCTTGGGGTTCTTTTGAAAATCAACTAGTTTTCTTTAAAATCCTTCTCTAAGACTTCCAGAGGCTGTGGACCTGGTGTTCTCTTTGCAAACGGGGATCTCTTCCATGTTCATTTGGGGGATAGCTAAGCAGCCAAAAGACCAAAAGGGCCCTCAGAGAAGCTTTCCCCCTTCATCGCAGCAGATCAGTTCAAATCACAGTCAGCACTCGAAAGAGGACTTAAAGTGAGAAGGGAAACACGTCCTCTTAGTGCCCACCACTGCCAAGCTCTTCTGCACGTTGTGTAAGCCAAAGCTGGTGTGACTTCAAAGTCTGAAGACTGTCCTGAGGTATAATGCATTTATCAGGGGTTTCATTGGATAAGTCCCTTCTCTCTCAACTCTTCAGGAGTTTTCTTGGCACCAGATAATAGTAGAACAAACCACATCTTGTCTATGCATGTTCAGTTAAAATCAACTGAATTAACTTCTTTTAATTAAGATAGTTCTTACTCTGCCTCTGGATTTTTACATCCTGCAAACCCCAACTGCAATGCATAGTGCAGTTCCAAGTATATAAAGAAAATTAAAGTTTGCTGCTGAAAAAAATCTCTGTGGAAATAAGTCTTGTATTTTTCTAGCACTGTTTCTCCAAGATGACTGCTGGTAAATTTTATGGGAAATATTTGCCTTTGTTTTCTGCTTCTTTAAAAAGAAATTTTTAGTTGTTTCCACGTCCTTTCATCCTTAGGCAATCTTATGGTAAGCAGAACAGCGAAGTTCAGACTCAGTTGGAGGCCACTCCAGAGAAGCACTTAGCTGTGTGAAATGTCCTACTGACTTCCAGAGGGACTGCTCAAACACTTCAACTTGTGCGTAAGTGCTTTGCAGCAGGAGAGCTCCTGATCCCTCCGGAAATGTGACCTCAGGGATGTATCTTGGATGGGTGATAATTTTGCTCCTGAAGAGGCAGAATGCAGAGCAGAGCATCGTCTCAGGTACTTGTTGGCATGCAGCTCTGAGAGGTGACTGCTGTGAGTGACACCAGAGGTGATTGTGCCCCACAGGAGACTGCAGAAGGGAGGGGAGAGCAGTGACTCTGCTGCCCTGCTTTGAAGTCCAGGATATCTTTACAAAGAAGAAGATTGAGATGACAGACCACACTGCAAGGTACAGCTGGTGAGGTACAGACACGTGGTCTTCTTCTCTTACTCCTCTTCACAAAAGGGCAGAGAGCACCAAATGTGTGCAAAGCACAAATCTCTGCAGCTGTTTGCAGGGGTGTCAAAGTCCTCCGGCAGATACGGTTGTCACACTGTGAGCTGCCAAGCAGTGGTCAGAGGTTGCCTGCACACAACTGCTTGGGATCTCTCAGACTTAGGAATGTTGGTGTGGTTTTGTTATATAACCGCAGCTTTTTTATGCAACTGTTCCTCCAGTGCTGCCCTGCTTTATCCGATTATTATGGAGGATGACAAACCACCGTTATTTTTAACAGCTGGATCAAGGCTCAGTCATCTTAAAAGGATATCCAGAAGCAGCTGCTTCCATGAGGCTACCCAGACAGTGGTGACTGCTGCAAAAGATGTTTGCCTCTCTTTTGGAAACTCTGAACCTAGTGCTGTTGTTGCCTTGCACTTTCTAATGACAGGCCATGATCTTATTTTCCCCTTACTTTCCATGAGGTATCTTTCTATAGCATCAACAAAAATTTAAAAAGTAATAATAATCTAGTACATTTGGAAGGGACTGTCTCAGTCTATAGTCTGATTTTTGTATGGAGACATCTATCCTGAAGCAACTGTTGATAAAAGCAATTCACGCACAGCTCAATATCAGCATCATTTAACCACTGGGGGAAGGGGAAGGGGGAGGGGAAGGGGAAGGGGGAGGGAGGAGGAGAGAGAGGGAGGGGAAGGGGGAATGGGGAAAGGGAAAGGGAGTAGGGAAGGGGAAGGGGAGGGGGCAGAAAAGGGGAAAAGGAAGGGGGAGGGGAGGGGAGGGGAGAGGAGGGGAGAGATGTTTTCTCCTATTTTTATCCAGAAATAAAGGTACAATGCCTGGAAGTGACTGGTATGACTTATATGAGGGATATATTAATACACTTCAGTGTTAGATGATGATGAACTTGATGTTAATTGAATTTTGTAGTCACAGATTGTTTCAGGAGCAGAATCATCTAAAAGTTCTGGTCTGCATCAATATGATATTTACAAATAAACATTGATGTGGAATTTAAACTCCTACTTAAACTCCTACTAAAATGAAATTAGAAGAGTAACATCTGTGCTATTCAAAGCCTAGATCTGACTTCACAGAGAGAGAAAGAAAAGGGAGACAAAGACATGGAGCAGTAGAACCGTTGGTTGAGATATGGAGCTCTTCAGTCTCTGAAAAGGTTTGGGGGTACTTTATAGTGGCCTTCCAGTACCTGAAGAGGGCCTTCAGGAAAGCTGGTGAGGGACTTTTTATAAGGTCATATAGTGACAGGACACGGGGAAATAGCTTTAAACTGGAAGAGGGTAGATTTGGACTAGATAGTAGGAAGAAATCTTTACTATGAGACTGATGACACTGGAATAGGTTGCCCAATGAGGCTATGGATGCCCACTCCCTGGATCCATTCAAGGCCAGGCTGGATGAAGCTTTGAGCAACCTGGTCTAGAGGAAGGTGGCCCCGATTATAACAGGGGGGCTGGAACTTGATGATCTTGGAGGTCCCTTCCAACCCAAACCATGCTATGATTCTTTGATTCTATGAATCCGATGCTGCATCCTGAAAATCTGCCAAGGAAAAAAGCAAATAATACAGTCACAACTACTGTGTAATTCAGATAGGAAAGCTCCTTTATATATATATTTTTATATTTTATCACAACCAACTCCGAAATACTACACATGAGGGAGTCACAGAATAACCTGCAGGACTACAGGACCATACTTGGATGACATGAACGTAATTTATTTTTATTCTCCTAGGCAGTGAAGACAAAGAACACGACTGGTCATAAAATATGAGACTCCAAGAGAAGTGTTTGTATTTGGTGTATAAAGTGCTTGCAAAATGCAATTCTTCAAGGATATTACATTGTAAAGAGAATGAAGGTCAGCATCAGCAGATATTAACATCTTCTGCTAGAAAAGGAACAATTAGACATCCTAAGTTGTAAAGATCCTAAAAAGAAAATACTAGAAAAATTGTTTGTCAGTGAGAGTTATTTCACTGAAGACAGAACTACTAATGAGATAGGCAACTGGCCTGTCCTTTCTTGTGGAGCTGTATCCTATATTCAAAAGAGCCTGGCAATATGTTATATTTTCAAGATTTTTTTCTCCTCAATTTATATTAAAAACATTAAAAAATACACCTCTCCAAGTAGATTTGGAATTGAAACCATGTTATGATCCTCACTTTCTTTAAACAAAGTAGCATTTAACCCACTGAATTGTATATTAATGAGTTAGCCCTTGATAAGCAGTACAGTCAAAAAATTGGAGAGGAAAAAAAAAAAAAAAGTGAGAGAAAGAAAGATATTTCCTGAGAAATACTCAGAAATACCTAGTGGACCACAGTTAGAAGGTCTTTTTATTTGCTGTCACTGGCCTGGCAAGAGTCAATTCATCCTATATCATCCTGTTAGGGAACTTTTCATCAATTGATTGATTGATTGATTGCAGCACTTTATTTTTAAGTAATTCTTTCCTCCGATTCAAAAAACCTTTATTTTACAAACTCAGATTTTATATATGCACATCAGTCTCCCAGTGAAGGTCAGGAAACCTCAGGCAGAAGGAATGAGAGTAAGGACCCCAAGTTAAATATGCTATAGAACTCAATGTTTTTGGTTGTGTGAGGACTGTAAACTATCTGGGATTGCTCATACTCTCCATCGTGAGGAATCACAGAATTTGTAAGGTTGGATAAGACCATCCAGTCAACCCTCTCCACCAATACCGCCCACTAAACCTTATCCCTCAGTGCAACATCTACATATTTCTTGAACACCTCCAGGGATGTTGCATTCATCATCTCCCTGGGCAGCCTGTTCCACTCTTTCTGAAAAGAAATTTTTCCTAATATCCAATACAAACCTCCCCTGGTGCAGCTTAAGGTTGTTATCTCTCATCCTAACACTTGCTACCTGGGAGAAAAGGCTGATATCCATGTCAACACAACCTTCTTGGAGGGAGTGGTAGAGACTGACAAGGTCTCCCCTAAGCCTCCTCTTCTCCCGACTGAACAATCCAAGTTTCCTCAGTCGTTCCTCCTAAGACCTGTGCTCCAGACCCTTCACAGCTTCATTGTCCTTTCTGGATACACTCCAGAGCCTGAAAAGTAATGGTTGGGAAAACTGGAGAATGAGTGAGTCAGTAGTATCATAAGCTCCCTCTTAGACCTTACAGTAAGTTATCTTGTCTTCCTTAGTCCAAGCATCTTGCAATAATACCATGAAATTACCTCTGTCCTGCTACCCACGTACCTGCTATTGGTCTCAGGGAACTACATACTCACATGCTGTGAGGATCTGGACCTTTCTGAAATAAATCTTATTACCACTCACACAAGTAAAATCTTATTCAGACAATTATGCAGGAAGCTTGTAAAGATGGCCATCACATGTGCTTAGTGCAAGCCTGGCTAAAGTCGGGTGGTACAAGTAACACTTTTTATCTGGACTTCATCCAAAGTGTAAATACATACAGTGTTTGCATAGGATGGGCACAAGTATTGGAGTGGCAGTCCACCATCTTTGAGATTCCCCATAATCTGAGGGTGTAGGTGTGAGTGCCAGAAATACCCCAAGGGGCCAACCTTGGCCCCTCTTCTTGGATTTGCATCTTGCCAGGCGAGTTGATGGTGTAAGTTAGACTGGAGATGCTCCGCTGGTGCTGGGGAGACCTGTGCTGCTCTGGGGCACAATGCTCAATGTATACATAGACTTAGTTTTCAAGATGAGGACACTCTCTCTGTGGGCTCTGGCTGTGCTCGCAGCACACTGGTGTATTTACCTTGTCTGTTTAGGCTTTCTGTATAACCAATAAATAGTGGAAGTTTCCTCCAGGGCAAATTTCAGAGGAGGAATTTAACAGGACTGTGCTGGTGACTTTCCTCACTCTTTAATCTGGATAAAACCTCTGGCTACTTTTTTCAGGCTCCCACTGCTTCCAGCTTAATGTAGCTCTGCTTCGTGCATCATGAAAGCTGAAGCAGTGATATCGCTCTGTCTCGGAGCAATGTCTACTTTATTAATGTTTTGGAGGCACAGACACTATGGTAACAAGCACCACAGACAGTGCCTAAACAGGATTTTATATCGCCAGAGACGCTTTCTGTGAACAGCTTGACACATCTGTTCATCAACAGCAACCTGATCCTCTGTCAGCCCACAGGAAAGCTCAGCTGAGATGCAGCTGGATCAGACAACACAGTGGTGTCAAGATTTCAGAGGTAAGAAAGGCAGAGCCATCTGACATGTGAGTGAGAGTGAGAAAATACCTGGAGGTTTCGGAAGGCAGCAATATTTATCAGGAGTCTGAAGTTATCAGTTCTGAGCAAAGCACTGGGAAAAGCAGAATTGCGTATAACACGTAAGCAGGAAGAAAGGCATACTTCAAACCAAGAGGGTTAATGCTCTCCTAATCCTGGCACTCATTATGGCATTTTGAAATATTGGCAACTTCAGGTGGTTGCATTTTCCCAAGAAGCAAAAAACCCTGACTACTTTCAGACAACATTAAGTAGGCCAGGAAGAATTGAAAAAATCAAATTAAGCCTTGGAATAAGTTATCTGACGCTAGCAGGACTGCCTGGAATTGAATGCAACTGCTGAAATCTCTCTGGTTCACACAGCCATAAAATGGTACATTGTTTTCTTTCTTAGTATGTTCCACCAACTTTAAGTCGTACGTTTTCTAGCAGCAAATGGAAGGTCTCAAAACTGTCAGAATACCCTTTAATTTAATTCCAGCAATGAAAGCAAACGAGAGACAATGAAAAAAGAAAGTGAAGAAACTGAAAAGAAATAAAGAGCAAAGGTACATAAAAAATGGAAATTAAGAGAAGAGAGAGAGAATATTTCCAAGATTAAAAGAAGCGGAAAAGCAGTTAATGGAATAGACTTAGGCAAGATGCAAAGACCATGACCCATCATTTCACAAATGAAAAGGTACTTGAAGCTGCAGTTTTTGCTGGTTGTAGGAAAAGACACTGTGCAATTATGAATGCAATTTGATTTTTAAATTAAAAACCTGATAAACAAATATGGAGGAAAACATTCCTATTTTAAATATTCACATTGAAGAGATCTATTTCACAAAAAGCAAGTGTTCACATATGGAGTGAATGAAGTATAGAGGTTTGGGCTGGCAAAAAAAGATCAGTAGAACCAGAAAAATGAAGCTGAGATGGAAAGCAAAGCAGAACTACATGGTTAGCTTTACCATCCACATATTATCAATGATGGTACATGGACAACACAGTAATGTGGTTTTCACTTTGTGTGGTCCCAAAGGAAACCAGATTCCCTGGGTGCAGATGCATGCTGTAGCGCACTCAGCTGGGCTCCACCTGTGCAGCCCTAGAGGTTCAATGGCTGCATTTAGTGGTGTTCTGATCATTAGATTGGAAGAGCAGCTACAATTTTTTTTTTTTTAAGTATTGCCAGATCTCAGATTGGGTAATTTCGGTGAATATGTTTTAATAATGGAATATTTTCATTTTGAAAACTTCCGATAAGCTCTTAATATGTAGTCATGGGACACTGGCAGTAAAGACAATTTCATACGAATACACTTTAAATTTGATTGAAAATCAGTATTTTTAAACCATGTAATCATTTTATTAACATCCTCAAAATGATAAGAATGTATCAATCCAGTAAGTGATATATACAATAGGTACCAAGATGATAACACATAAAACTGTTTCAATTACTAGCTCTAATGGGCTTTCCATCTCGCACCAGCTATTCTTAAAGACAGAAAGAATAGAAATTGATATGAAACATTGCAATGAAGGATAGGAGGGCCTGGATAGAGAGATACATAGAATGCATCTATGAGATGAAAGAATTCTGACTGCTTGGAGTTTGATGATTATCATAGAATGGCTCTTGTGAATACTCTCATATTCACCTAGACTGAAAAAAACAGTTTTACTAAGGAAACTAAACAAGATATGGAGCTACCCTGCACTCCTTCTTTAGACAAAGGAAAGAATAATGTGTTTCTTAAAGACAGTTCAGCAAACTGAAGTTCACAGTTGCCCTCTGGGTGTACCTATTCCTTTCTCACTGGGGAGACAGCTTGGAACAAAAGGACCGAAAAATACTGAATAAATCTGAACTTTGAGCGGGAAGAGACAAGCTCCTTTTCTACTGTTTCTTCAAATTCTGTGTGTTTCCTCAATGTTGGGTCATGTCAAGTGAGAAGTCTGACATATCGAATGAGTTGGCAATCAAGGTTTGCGTGGATAACTTTTTATCGTATATATGCTGTTATCATGTAACAGCAGGAATTCTCAAGATAAATAAGGACATATTTGTGGGCGGAAGAGCCCTGGAAAGGTATAGATTGACCCTTGGGCAACTTCTAATTGGGATGAACCTATTCCTCTTTTGTCTTGAAATAATTACTTTGTTTTTCTTCTCGAAGATCCCACACTTCTATGTTCTGTAATTAAACAATAATCCTTACTTTTGGGGGTTTTGCTATGTCATTATTTGGCCATGGCATAACTGGAATGCATAATCCACTACAGTCAATTATTTCTTCGTACAGCCCCAAAACAAAGGATGCTTTGTGGTCATGATAAAAAGGACAGACCTGGATACTTTCTGAGATCTGAGTCACTCAGCTCCCATATAAACTGACAGGATGTGCATGCTTAATGTTTTGAAAAGCTGGGGTAAGAGGTAGGAGTGAAAGCTGACCTATTCTCTATTCCATTTTGTCATTCCTATCTCTGTTTCTTCCTGTTTTGTTTGTAATTCCTCATGTTTTGCTCTAAGAGAATATGGTGAAACAAGTATTTTTCTTAGTCACTTAAAAAGGAATTTGTTTCCTTGACCAAAAAAAAATTCCACAAAACCTCAAAACCAACTCCAGCTGGAAAAATTCCAGGAAATTCTAATTATTGTTGGATTTCCAATTAACATTTTCAGATGTAGAGAAAGGATTAGAATAAACATGTGCTCTTCATTGCATATGATGAAAAAGATCGTTCCAACAGCTAGGATCATAGGAGGATTAACAAAATCTGTTTTTCAGACTACTGTTAGCTCTAACTAGTTAGATTTATATTCAGTGCAGTCTTGTGAGATACAGAAACATTATCATCCCTGCTTCACAGTTCAAGAAATGAGTTACAGCAGAGACTAAGTGAAGGATGGGGAAACTGTATTCAAAGATTAATTATCAATGGTGGCAAATTAAAATAAAGAATTGAATGAGTTTCTGCAAGAATCCATCCAGTCCTGTTAAAATACTGTATTTCATTACTTGGAAAAAGGAGAATAGAATTATCTTATTGAATTAATTGATTACATAAAACTGGGAAATGTTTTCCAGCATTTTGGAGATTAGAATAAGGATTCAAAAGATCTCAGAAAGTTGATAGGGAATGTGAAAGAATGGAACACAACACTGCAAAGACAAGAGCAAAGTTCCAAAGACAAGCACTCACATTCTGGATTTTCCATACTTCTGGAGCACAACAGTCCTTAGCCTGAAAAGAAATCTCTCCTTTATGTATTAAGAAATCTCCAAGGATCCCATAAGTTCTTATTCTACATTAAAGATGATTTTTTCAGATCTACCTGTCAGTACCTACCATGTACCTGTGTACCTATGTATTTACAAAGAGTGTATGGCCCCTAGATTTCTCCCTTAAGGAAGAGAGGCTGCACCTCATCACAGGGAGAGATGTGTTACAAACCTCTTCATGTCCATGTGGAAGCAGTAGCAATAGGGAAGCAGGACACTGAAATGCACAGTACAGACCTTTCTCTATGCTACTGGAATCTTCTGCTTCTTACCAAATGCTTTAAGAAAAGTTTCTAGCTACTGTGTTTTTCTTCAAAAGTCTCAGAAATGTAAGATGAGACAACAAGATGTGATAGTGGTGTCTAGAACAGCTGGTCTACTCAGCCCCAGTGACCTCCATGAAGAACTACCTTAGATGGCTTTTAACTGTCATAGAAATTACTAGCTTCAGTGTTGTTCTAGTTACCATTTAAAGACTAAATACATGAGGAAAACATGTTTTTTCTGTATTTATGTGATGGTATCCTTTTTTGAAATACTCCCTGCATTATATCCTATATTCAAAATGTTGCAAGTCCTCAGGCAGGGAAAGTCCGGTTCAGTGAATCCAAAGTCTCTCAGTAACTGTTCACAATTAAACTTTTCCACTGTACTAATGAAGAAGGTTTGGATGTGAATAGAAATGGGTGAGATACTACTTGTTAGAAGCAGGATACTGGCTGCAGAATGGAATACAATCCTCCATTCAAAGCAGACCTCATTTTGACAAAGTTGTTTTTCACTTTGTCATAATCATTTCTGTCTTTCAGCCTCCTTCACACCCCTGTTATTATGATGCATCTATTTAGACTATTGATGTCTTGGTGATATTGGCATACATTAAATTCTATGTGACTTTGTGTGGATGTGCAAGACAGAACTGCAGATCTAGCTGTCCCAAGCTCCCGTTATGGTTTATAGAAAATAAGTAAATCATAGGTATTATTTACCTCAGTTTCAGTTGGATGCATAGTGCAGATTTGCTAAATTATACCCTGGCAAGACCTCCTTCTCCACATCAACTAAGAATGATCCTAAAGAGCTGTGACGGTTGTATTTATATGTGTACCCACAATGTCTCGAAAACATCTAAGCTTTACTGCTGTTTCAAAAGTAAAATAATAGAATGGCTCAGGTTGGAAAAGACCTTCAAGATAATGTAGCTCCAACCCCCTGTTATAGGCAGAGATGCCTCGCTCTAGACCAGGTTGCTCAAAGCCTGGCCCTGAATCAGCTTCCAGAAAGGGGGCATTTACAACCTCGCTGGACAACATTTTCAAGGGTCTCACCACCCTCAGAGTAAAGAATTTCTTCCTAATATCTAGTCTAATTCTACCTTCCTCCAGTTTAAAGCCATTTCCCATTTTTCTTCCTCCCACGGGTCAATTAGAGAATAAAATTAGGGCCTGTTTACAATAGTTAGGCCTTTTAAATGTTTTGCAAATTGGGAACCCACAAGAGGTTCCTTAGTTGCTCTATTTCCTTTTTCTGACATGTGAACATTAAGAAAAGTCTTCCCAAGACCTTACCATGAGGTAGAGCAAGTTGTCCAGCAGTGTTACATTATCACAGAGTGCTGGGCAGTTGTCAGCACTTTGGAAGCTCTTCAGCAGTGTGTGTTTGGGGACGCCATTGACCACAAGTATTCCCCTTTGTGTACACTCCTGCCATTTGGTACATTGTAGAGCATCAAAAGACATGAAAAAGCTCCTCCAAAAATGCTGCTGTTCACTTTACTTCATCTTTTATATTGAATCCCAGTAGGGAAACTTGAAGAGGAAATATGAGGGTGGCGGGTTATTAAACTATATCATCTTTTAAAGCGTTTTTCCTCTTTTACAATTTGAGAATCCTGTCATAAAGCAGGTATTAAAATAATCAATCTGATTTCCCACAGGGTGCTATATTAATTATTCAGATTTAGCTCCTTGCAGAATAGACAAGGTCTGACAGCAGCAGGTAGAAGAGGAAAAGAAGCTAAACCTGCTCAGGTAATCTTTGGAAAGAAAATTTTACAGTGTTTCCAAAGGCAAAGAATGCAAATGGTGATGTCTGTGATAATAGAAGCAGGATATTATCCCCAAATCACATCTCTGCCATAGGCAAAGGCTATTTGATGGGCTTTCTCACTTGGCATCTTACTGTCCCTTGGCAGGTGACTTATAATACACCTTGGATTCCTGCTTTAGAGAGCAGTCCTATTAAATGTATGTGATACATGTCATTGACTCCAATAGGCAGAGGAAGCCAGGGCTCATTGTGTCCTATAAGTGCTCTTTACCTTTTCTACTTTTCCTTATGATGTTTCCTTCTAAAGTACATCAAATAGTCTATGAATTAAGCAAACTCATCTTATTAGAAGAGCCTCCAGGGTGTCTTCTGTACTATGACTTCTAACTTCTGACTTTGGACACAATCAATGAATGAATCAATAGTAATCAATGCACAGAGCATTTTAGCAGGATTAATGACGGTCTGGGAGGTGCTGATGGGCCGAAATTAAGTCAAGGACCGTTAATCCCAGCTGGCCATTTGTCTCTAGGCAGTGCTTTGTGCCGAGGTCATTACTGCTATTCTAAGAAAAAATAAAATGTAGCAGGCATTGGCACATGGATATTTTTAACCTGGCAGTTGCAGTCGATTTTTTCGTATGACTCTTTCTATCAGACGTTACCCATTTGCTCTTAGGTTTTTCTACTGCATAAAATGTCCCATCACTGTTTTCTCCATTTAGTGTATCAACAGATATTTTTCATCATCTAAGGCTACAGAGAGGTGTCCTGGGATCCATGGAGCTTACAGCCTCCCCCCACAGGCATTCCGTTGTGGGCAAAGGAGACAGACTTTCCTGCCAAGGTATTAGGAGCAGTAGCAGTCACACGTGTCTACCAAGTCCAAAAGAAATCCTATAAGCTCAAAGCACAGAGGAACCACAAAATAAGTACTTCCAATGATTTTTAGTACCACTTCTTGGAGAGTCCCCACTGTATATCTAGCACACCATTACAAACAGCTGGGGTGGTAGTAGAACTATAGATTTTCCCAAAGTATCCCAAAGAATTATTCATTAACTGTAATATAACATGACCAAACAAAACAATGTCTTTCACATCAGGATCCAGATATATTCTAATCCAAGACATGTAAAGTATACAACACTATGCAGACAACACTGTGCTTGGTAATTCAGTTTGAAGAAGGAGCTAGGCAGTACTAATCATGCTTGGTAGTTTGGTATAAGGAAGGAGCCAGAAGTCCTAATCATGTTAGGGAAGCTATAATGTACCAGGCACCTGAGAGCTGTCTTGTGCTACTTTTCACAGAGCACGCTTAAGTGCACCTCTAAACATCATTTGAAATTTATCCTAGTTTCCAATGAACTTCAGGTTTTCATGTAATGCAGACAAGAGACAGATGAAACTGCAGTGCTCCTCTGTTATATGAAGTAATTTTCTTACCTAAATAGAAACACGAGAGCCCTGAAAATGTTGCAAAGGGAGATGAATATTTTAAGGGGAAGATAACAGATGAAATACAAGATTCTTCTGAGAGAGAAGGTAAAAAAAACCTCCATTTTTACTTTTTTGCTTATTGGGTAAAAGTTTAACAGATGTGTTACTTATTGGGAGTTTTGGAAGACTTGTCTCCCAGGGTGTGCAACCAAGGCTTGTAACAAAAGGAAGAACAGACAGTTTAGATCAAAATAGGACAATGTGCAAATTCTCATGGAGGGAAGGAATTTTGCTTTGTCATATTTGGGCAGAAGAAAAAAGCATATGAAGCTCACATTCAATGCAAACATAATGCCATTAACAAGACAGATTTTTTCGCATACAAACACGCAGTGGCCTTGGCTGTAAGGGAAACCATCAGTTACAATATTCGGCTACAGAATGGAGTTCTTCAATGTAGATACACTTTGTGTTAAGTAATATTTATTTAGGCATGGCTTTACCCTGCATTTCCATAGTTTCATTTTTCCATATTGTTACTTTTTCAAAAAGAAGCAACAATGAACAAACTGATTCCTATTCTCTTACTGCAGGTCTTTCATGTTTTATACAGATGTTGCCTTACGCTTTATGCCTTAGGATTGGTGAGAGAAAGACCTATACACTTGGGTTTTTTTTAGAAAAATTCTAAAACAAAGTCAACATTGACAAGACAAACTAACTGTATGTTGCAAGAGAAGTCAACCAAGTGCTACCATAGTGCCTGAAAGAATTAGTGGTTAGCAAATGAAGCATTTCCTGTGTATGGTTTCTGTCATATTGCACAACTGTTAAACGAAACTAAGAGAAAGAATGAATGTTTCAATGACTTGAAATCCTGGAGAAGTCATGCATAACTAGATGGAAATCTCCTAAAGACAGCTGGGAACTGTAGCTCCTGTAGTACAGAAAAAGAGAAAATCTCTAGCAAAGTAATGTTGTGATTTTCTGATTATCCTCATCAATAACAGGATCATTCTGAGCCTATGGCCACAGCCATGCTAAAGACTGCTTCTGGTGTGATTTCAGAGTTGGTGTTGACATCATTTAATTAGGAAATTACTGCCTCACCTTGTATGACCCAGTTAAGTTACGAAAGTATACATTCTCAGAGTGCCCCTGAGTATTCTCACCATTTCACCAATGGTGCTTAAGCCCAACACAGACAGGCATATTCAATTAGAATGATGTACTTTCTGAGGGCTTTCTGAAGCGTAAGCTACACAAAGAATGACTGTAGTTTCCCCTCCTGTTGGTCCCATCAGCACACACAAACCCAGCAGTTATTGCACCCAGTATCCCATTTCTGAGAATATGAAGACAGAGAGTGAGAAAGAAGTCCCCAGGAACAAGGCTTGGGTAACATGACAGCTGCCATTCAGAAAGTCTCAATGGAGAAGGCTGTGACAAAGCTGTTACTAAATCCAGGATGTGCACACATGCCAAGCTACGGGCTGACATTTCTCTCATACCAATTACAAACTGCTTAGCTGTCTCTCATTGTCATTGTACTTTAACCTAGTACTCAGAAATCCTTTGGCACAAGATAGCAGCACTGCCATGCCCAAGCTCCCTCACCTCTGCTATGTTCAATCCTTGGGAACGGCTGCTATCACCAAGCTGCAGAGAGTGGAAGAAGTGGTGGCAAAGGGTCAAGCAGGACTTACTATTAAGGAAGAGAATGATGAAATAATGAGTCTGGAAGTGGACTCCAGTAGGCCTAGAACAATTTAAAAGATTAAAAAAAATAATTTCTCACTTGAAAAATGTTTGAGATTTTTTTCCTGGATCTGAAACATTTTATGTCGTTTCAGATGACAGAGAAATCTGTTCCTGGTTGAATAAACCGTATTTGCTAAGGGAGAGAGGAGACTTCTACATCCAAAGTAGTAATTAAATGAGCAGCTGTTCTAAGAGTATTCACATGGGTAAATATTATTGACATTTATTTTCTGCTTTTTCCAGGGGAAACGTCAGTCAAATTATTAATAACACATTGTTGCAATAATGACCTCTTGATAGACATGAAACTTATTTTTCCCCCTGATGGTTTGGTCCTGAGTCAGTTTTCACCAGTAACAAATGGAGCTCATTTTGCTTTAGTGCTACTGACAGCAGCAGAAAAAGAACACAACACAGGAACATCACAAAATGCACTGCAAGGCACTTCTAAAGTCAACAAATTCAGGGCATCGACGCGCTGGTTTGCCACCTACTGCCTCAGTCACTGGAAAGTGCTGATCTAGGTAAACTGCAGAAGCAGCAATCGAAATCCCAGACCCAAACCACTAATTAGACAGAGAGAAGCTTTCCAATTCCTTCAACTTCTCCATGTTCTTGGGAACATGCTAAAATGAATCTCCTGGTCCTACTGTTTGTACAAGGTTATTCTACAAGTATCAATTATATTTCTCATGAGTAATTACAGGCTTGCTTAATCCTTTACTTTAGAGTATTAGTTTGCATTGTTTTGTTGGGGTTTTTTAGGAATTTTCCAGGAACAGATCCTTCAGAATAAAACACTCTGGAACTCTACTAAAATATATAAGTTTTTATTGTTTTTTTGTTTGTTTGTTTGTTTGTTTTTTGTGCTATAAAATGACTCATTGCCAATCCAGGAAGTGGAAGAAATGGTGTGATAGTAAACTAAAATATTTCAAATAGAAAATAAGTAATTCAATATTTCGGTCTTAGTAGAACAAAGCATACTAAGGTTGAAATAGCTTTTCATTTGTTTATGTTGAAATGTATTTCATTTAATAGTGAAGAGAGATTTGTAGGAAGAAGTAGTATATTTTATTAAATGAGATGGTGCCTATGGAAAAAAAAAGAGAGAATTTCATAGGCATGCACTCATTCTTCTCTTAAAAACATTAATGTAAACTGAAAGAAATGTTATGTTCAAATCTGAACTTGCTCTATTTTTTAAAACATTTTAAATTGCCTGAGTTCCACTTTCTGATCCTAAATATTATTTTGTTGTAGTTTTGAAGTAGAAATAAGCTTTACGTGGAAAAACTGTTTTCAATGTGGCTATCACAGCATACTAAGAATTGGAAAAAAAAATACTCTTTTTCCAACAGACGTCAAATTCAGAACTAAATGGAACCCAAACAATGATTTATCTGTCAGCAGAGGAACTTCCTTGTGCTTTCAGTCCATGCATTTGGATAAAGGGAACTGAGGTTGTTCACTCTGGAGAAAAGAAGGCTGAGAAGAA
Organism: Tympanuchus pallidicinctus; assembly: GCF_026119805.1. Taxonomy (NCBI): domain Eukaryota; kingdom Metazoa; phylum Chordata; class Aves; order Galliformes; family Phasianidae; genus Tympanuchus; species Tympanuchus pallidicinctus. Next base: position 68,814,924 of record NW_026294769.1, on the reverse strand, counting down.
GGAAACTTCATTATCCTCCTACTGCAAACACCTGAACAAGCTGTAGTGAAGTTGGATATTAGGCTGGATTTATTCTCAGAAATAATGGAAATGCATTGGACAGACTGCTCAGGGAGGTGGTAGAATCACCATCCCAGGAAGTATTCAAGAAAAAGGAACTGAGGGACATGGCTTAGTAGGCATGGTGGGGTGGGTTGTTATTTGTACTAGATGATCATATTGGCCACTTTCAACATTTATGATTCTATGAGGAGGCTGACAGCATCTTTTCTCAGTTGAGAACAGATAAAATATGAAGACAATGTCTCAGGTAGCACTTTGCTAGGTTCATATTGGATATAAGAAAGAATTTCTTCACAGAAACTGTGATCTGGCATTGGAATGGGCTACCCAGGGAACTGGTGGATTCTCTATCCCTGAAGGTAATCTGAATCACAGAATGGCCAGAGTTGGAAGGGACCTCATGGATCATGAATCTCCAACCCCCTGCTACATGCAGGGCCACCAACCTCCACATTTAATACTAGACCAGGCTGCCCAGGGCCCCATCCAACCTGGCCTTGAACACCTCCAGGGATGGGCCATCCACAACCTCTGTGGGCAGCCTGTTCCAGCACCTCAGCACTCTCTCTGTAAAGAACTTCCCCCTGACATCCAACCTAAATCTCTCCTCCCTCAACTTAAAACCATTTCCCCTCGTCCTGCTGTTATCTATCCTTTCAAAGAGTTGATTCCCCTCCTGTTTGTAGGCTCATTTTAGGTACTGAAAGGCTGCAATGAGGTCACCCCACAGCCTCCTTTTCTCCAGGCTGAACAAGCCCATCCCTCAGCCTGTCTTTATAAAGGAGGTGCTCCAGCCCCCTGATCATCTTTGTGGCTCTCCTCTCAACCTTCTCCAACAGCTCTCTATTTTTCTTGTACTGGGGGCTCCAGAACTGGACGCAGTACTCCAGATGGGGCCTCACAAGAGCAGAGTAGAGAGGGACAATCACCTCCCTGTCTTGTATTTAAGAGAAATGTGGATATGATCCTTAGGACATGGTTTAGTGGTGGATTTGGTAGTGTTAGGTGATGACTGGACTTGACAAACATAGGGGTTTTTCCAAAATGAATGATTCTGTGGTTCTGTGACTCAGTGATTTAGATGTTGGTAATAGTCAAATTATCTGACTTAAATGCAGAAGTACAGTCCAAGAACACCATTAATGAAGGTGCTGTGCAAATCCAGAGGTAGATGCACACAACAGTACTCTGTTCTTGTCACAGTCTAACAAAATAATCACAGAATCACAGAATCACAGAATCGTAGGGAATGGAAGGGACCTCCAGGGATCATCGAGTCCAACCCCCCTGCCAAAGCCAAACCCCCCCCCCCTACAGCAGGTCACACAGGTAGGCGTCCAGGCGGGTCTTGAACATCTCCAGAGAAGGAGACTCCACCACCTCCCTGGGCAGCCTGTTCCAGTGCTCCGTCACCTCACTGTAAAGAAGTTCTTGTGCACATTTGTGCGGAACTTCCTATGCTGCAGTTTCCATCTGTTTCCCCTTGTCCTGTCTCCACTCACCACTGAAAAGAGTCCGGCCTCGCCATTCTGCCCCCCACACCTTAGATATTTATAGACCTGGATCAGGTCCCCTCTCAGTCTTCTTAAGGCTAAACAGACCCAGTTCACTCAGCCTTTCTTCATAGGGGAGATGCTCCAGGCCCTTCATCAACTTTGTGGCCTTCCACTGGACTCTTTCCAAGAGATCTCTGTCCTTTTTGTGCTGGGAAGCCCAGAACTGGACGCAGTACTCCAGATGAGGCCTTACCAGAGCAGAGTAGAGGGGGAGGATCACCTCCCTCAACCTGTTGGCCACACTCCTTTTAATGCACCCCAGAATGCCATTGGCCTTTTAGGCCATGAGGGCACCCTGGTGGCTCATGGCAGTACCAGTGCATGCAATTATTCCTCCCCAGATGCAAGACTCTATACTTGCTTTTGTTAAACCTCATCTGGTTTCTTACTGCCCAGCTCTCTAGCCTGTCCAGGTCTCACTGAATGGCAGCACAGCCTTCAGGCGTGTCAGCCAATCCTCCCAACTTCGTATCATCAGCAAACTTGCTGAGGGTGGTCACTATTCCCTCATCAAGATCATTGATGAAGATATTGAACAAGACCGGACCCAGCACTGACCCCTGAGGAACACCGCTAGTTACAGGTCTCCAACCAGACACTGCACCGCCAACGATGACCCTCTGCGCTCTGCCAGTCAGCCACTTCTCAACCCACCTCACTGTCCACTCGTCTATCCCACACTTCTTCAGCTTTGTTCTGGAGACAGTATCAAAAGCCTTGCTGAAATCAAGGTAGACTACATCCACTGCTCTCCCCCCATCCACCCAGCCAGTGACAACATCATAGAAGGCTACCAGGTTGGTCAAGCACGACCTCCCCCTGGTGAACCCATGCTGACTACTCCTGATAACCTCCTTTTCTTCCAGTTGTCTGGAGATGGCATCCAGCACAAGCTGTTCCATCACCTTTCCAGGGACAGAGGTGAGTCTGACTGGGCTGTAATTACCTGGATCTTCCTTCTTGCCCTTTTTGAAGACCAGACTGGCTATCCTCCAGTCTTCAGGCACCTCTCCCATTCTCCAAGACCTCTCAAAGATTATAGAGTTCAGCAATCACCTCTGTCAGCTCCTGTGGATGCATCCCATCGGGTCCCATGGATTTATGAACATTGGTGTTGCCTAGACGTTCTCAGACCACCTCCTCCCTAACTAAAGGGAAGTCTTCCATTCCCCAAACCCTCTCACTAACCTCCAGGGTCTGGGATTCCTGAGGGAGAGCTTTTTCACTGAAGACAGAAGCAAAGAAGGCATTCTGTATCTCTGCCTTCTCAGCACCTCCTGTCACCGGAACACCCCCCTCACTTAGTATGGGAACCACATTCTCCCTAGTCTTCCTTTTACTGTTAACATACTTTTAAAAGGCCCTTTTTATTATCCTTTATCACCTTTGCCAGATTCAATTCCAGGCAGGCTTTATCCTTCCTCGTTGAATCCCTGCAGACCCTGACAACATTTCTATATTCTTCCCAAGTGGTCAGACCCTTTTTCCACATTTCATGGACCTTCTTCTTCCCTTTGATGGTGAAGGGCCTGGAGCATCTCTCCTATGAGGAAAGGCTGAGTGATCTGGGTCTGTTCAGCCTTGAGAAAAGGAGACTGAGAGGGGACCTGATCCAGGTCTATAAATATCTAAGGTGTGGAGGGCAGAATGGCGAGGCCAGGCTCTTTTCAGTGGTGAGTGGAGACAGGACAAGGGGAAACAGATGGAAACTGCAGTATAGGAAGTTCCGCGCAAACATGCGCAAGAACTTTACAGTGAGGTGACGGAGCACTGGAACAGGCTGCCCAGGGAGGTGGTGGAGTCTCCTTCTCTGGAGATGTTCAAGACCTGCCTGGATGCCTACCTGTGTGACCTGGTGTAGGGAACCTGCTTTGGCAGGGGGGTTGGACTCGATGATCTCTGGAGGTCCCTTCCAACCCCTACAATTCTGTGATTCTGTGATTCTGTGATTCTTTGAGTTTGTGCGCGAGCTCCTTGCTCATCCACACAGGTCTTCTGCCACCCGTTCCTGATTTTTTGCTCACAGGGTCGCGCTGATCCTGAGCTTGGAAGAAGAGCTGTTTAAATGCTGAGCAGCTCTCACAGGCCCCCTTATCTTCTAACACCCGAGCCCACAGGATAGCTCCAAGTAGGTCCCAGAAGAGATCAAAGGACTCTGACACCTGATCAGGTTGGCCACATTGCTATCTCCTTCATTCTGCCCTGGGGCACTGTGCCCTGCTTCATCTACTCTACAGTATTTACATCGCCCTTTGGACATCATAGTCTCTCAATATTGACCTACACAAACAGGAAAGAAGAAAAGCAAACAAAGCAAAAACATGTGAAGTCTTCTGTTCCTCTCTGCCTGATGGCTGCTGAGCATCTGCATGCAGCACAACTGAGAGCTGCTACTCCTGGCTGAGAACAGCAGCCCACAAAGCAAGGCCATCGAGCTATTTTAGGAGGAGTCACCCATATCACAGAACTACAAAGCTCTTCTGTGCATAATCTGTCACTGTAGCTGGCCCAGAAGAGCAGTGGGATGTGGATTTTGCTTGCACAGGACAATGTAGTGGTTTCTTTGATAACTGTCTGCATTGCATGCATTTTTTTTTGGTACATAAAAATCCCAAGGAGAAACCTATTGTTCATTTACACTACCTCTAAATAAAAGCCTCTTCAGAGAAAAAAAAAAAGCCTGGAAATATTTTTTTTCTGTGTGTTTGAGATCTGCTGGATGCACACAGGAACTGCTTCTCTCTTACTTCAAAGCTGTAGTTATTGACTTTCTTTAGTGCACCCTGGGATCAGCCAGGGCACCAGAACGTCTCTCAAGAGCTACACTTGATGAAAGAGGCTTGCTAGCCATACATTCTCCATAGTCACCCTTTACAGTGGAGATTTCTTTAGTCTTTTGGATAGTTTCACCTTTCTTTTCTGATGCCATAGGAACCAAAAGAAACATTAAAAAAAAAAAAAAAAAAAAATTGCATTAGCATGAGACTCTGGGATTGAAGGCAAATTGAAATAATCTTTGCTCTATAATTTCTTCCCTCTTCATCTCATACTTTCCTCGTTACCTTATATGTGCTTTAGAAGTTTTCCCAAGATATTCTGGCATTGAGAATATTTCGGGAACAGCTAGCTTTAAAGCACACTTTTTTTTTTACAATAAAAGGAGTGAGGCACTAGAACAGGTTGCCCAGGGAGGTGGTGGATGCCCCATCCTTAGAGACATTCAAGTTCAGTCTGGACTGGGCTCTGAGTGACCTGATGGAGCTGCAGGTGTCCCTGTTCATCACAGGGGATTTGGACTAGATGACCTTTAAGGATCCCTTCCAACACAAATGATTCTATTTAGGGACATGGTTTAGCAGGCAATATTGATAGTAGGTGGATAGCTGACTAGCTGATCTTAGAAGTCCTTTCCATCTTTAATGATTCTATGATTCTATGATTTTGGACATCAACGAGACAATATTGATTCTCTGTGTGCAGGCTTTGGGTAACACTTGTCATCCCATAACTTTTCTCCCAGAAGATGACAAAACATTGTGTGGAAAACCCGTCCTGCTCCCATGGGTCTGGTAAACCTTTCTATTATCAAAGAAAATCACTGAGAACAAAACTGAAAACAAAGCTGAATATGTTGTAGCTCTAGTTCAAATATCTGTAAACAACTGTGTAGAATGTCCTGTCATTCAGATGCCATTACATTTTAATGCAATCTGAGATGTTATTACCATGCAAAAATCTAACTGTGATTTTTTTAAGGCTATACTCTCTGATTCAGGGGATCCATGCATATCCTGCTTAAAGAGGCAGTGGATGCCCTGTCCCTGGAGGTGTTCAAGACCAGGTTGGATGGGGCCCTGGGCAGCTAGTCTAGTATTAAATGTGGAGGCTTGTGGCCCTGCCTGTAGCAGGGGGATTGGATCTTGATGATCCTTTAGGTCCTTTCCAACCCAAGCCATTCTACGATCTTATGATTCTATGATTACCTGTCCACTTGTTATTGAAGCAAGATAGGTAGATGCACTGAAAAAGTGTTTAACCTCACACAGATTTGATCAATTTTCCTCTCAGAAGAGGTAATGGGGAAGGAAATGACACTGATGGGGAGAAGAGAGGAGAGAAGACATGGGGGCAACATGGGTGGACTGTTTACACAGAGGAGAGATAGGAACTGTACTTGATGAAGAAGAAGGTACACAGAAGGAGAGGAAACTAGAATAATTTTGATAAATTAGAGGCATAATGGCCCTATTTACTGATTTATACTTAAGATTCTACTCTTAAACTAGCAATATGGTATAGTATGAAGGAGGATGCTACAGATCTGTTTGTACTGGTTTGTGGAGATGTATGTGTGGCTTCATGTTCTTTGGGAAAAAATGATGAGGGTTGTAGCCAGTAATCTCTTCTGCAAATCCAGCACAGCAGAAAGGGCACAGTCAGAAAACATCTCTATTTCCCTCTTAAGCTTCTATTCAGGAAACACCAGGGACCGTACGGGTGCAAGACGGCCTGTCATTTTAATAGATAACCTAAGGTGATGGAGAAAAATACTGGAAATATGCTTTACTGAAAACAAAGCAAAACTTAGCCTACTCCCCCCCCACACCCCATCCCCAAGACACTTTTAATATGTTGGTTTTGTTTCTGTTTGCCTAAAAGAATTAAAAAAAAACAACAGTGGTAATGGGAACTGCATGTCTGTGCAGATTATTTTGTGCGTAATTAATTTTATGGATGGACAAGAGCTGCTTTATCTACTAGATTAAGTATCAATTCCAAAGTAGTGTTTCTTGCTTGTAGTATGGGGCACAGGGCCCTATTTTATTAGCCATTTTATATTGCTTGTTGGATTTTTATACTTCAATAAAACATCTGGCACAGTTGTTATTTCCCCTTCTTAGAGATGAACAGAGAAGAATGTACAGTTTTAAAGTAAATCCCTGGGTGATTCATTGAGTTCCCAAAGACAAGTACAATCAGACCTGTCAGCAGCCATTCCATTTCTCCACCGTCTTGAATCTCTGCTGTACAGCAAAATCACATGTAGGATCTTCAGCAGCAAGGTGCTCGAAAGAAACATTGCTAAGCCACTGATGTGGCTTTGACTCATACCCATATACTGACTCCATCTCCTGCAAGGAGGCTTGGAACAAGAAATGAATAGTTTACTTTGTCCCTGAATGACTGATGATCATAAAGATCATAAAGGACAATATCAGCCAAAAACTTTTCCTTCTTCTGTGCCCATACCCTGGTGAGGATAGACCAAACCCTGCCACTTACTGCAAGAACTGAATAACTTGATTAGAGCTTTCTCAAACTGCAGTCCATGGGAATATATGCATGAGGGAAATCTAAAGGCCAACAACATGGAGCAGGAGGAGAAGAAACCTGGAGGGTTGAGAATGGTGGAAGGCAAGAGGAAGGTCTGCTCTTGTTCAAACTCAGTAATAACAACTTCAGAATCACACTGAAACTGCTTCATAAACTGATCAAGAAAGAAGCTTTGACATCAGTAGAACTCAAGGGCTTGGGCTGAAACAGTACTTCAAATACTCATGTGGAGCTGCTAGAATATCATGAGGAGCAACGTGAGCTTGAATATGCATTACCTCATAGCACAGACATAACCCAAGAAAACTAGCAGATCAACAGAACTCCCACTGTGTGCAAATTATCAGCTCTGTATGCTGAAGTATGATCTCCAGCTAGGATATAATAACCAGCTTTCATGAACAGCACTCATTATATTGTGTCCATTATAAAAGAGCAGCTACATGACAGTGCTGTAGGCTATAATGTTCTTACTCAGAAGAGTTTCAATTTTCTTCCAGGAGACAATATCTCCCTTTGGCAAACTCATTTCGTGCATCCTGTGGTCACTTCTACTTGATAGGATGGGTGGAGCTTTTTCTTGTTCTGTTCATCTGCTTTGTTTGATTGGCTTGATTTGATTGTTTGCTTTCCTCCTAAAACAAGAAAATAACAACAAAAAAGATTTCTGTACTGATCTGGGAGACAGAGCAGGGTAGATAATCAGCTAGCGTAAATCAGGATGACACACAACAGCTGAGGGCTTTTACAAGACCACTATAAACTTGCTGGATCAGAATGTTTGTTGATGACCAAAACGTCTACCAGAAATGGCTAAGGTGTCTCTCTGCTGATGCAACAGAAAGTATTGACAAGTCAGCAGAAAACTTGGTTTTATTATGTGATGATTCAACATTCAAACAGAAGAGCTGAGTGAGAAAACTTTAACAGTGAGAAAACACGGAGCAGAAGCAGATGAAACACCTACAGTTTTATGGAGAAACACCTGAATGGCACAGGCAGATCCAGCTAGAGTTCACTGTCTCTGACTGGTCCAAACTGTCAAGTTACCAACACAGGTTTCCAGGCCTGTCTTAAGAAATCTCTGTCATATAGAAAGTTATATCGGAGCAAGTCATCCCCAGCACCCTTTGTAAGACAAAGAGCTGCAGGATGCAACTCATCCAATCCTGCCTCAAAACACTGCAAAAAAAGTAAACCTCAAGTGCCCTTTCCATTCATATTAGTCATAAAGGAACTAGAAACAAATTCCCATGGTTTCAGTGGTTCAGCAAAAATCTGAGATGGCAGTCGCTTTCCCTAGAGAGAGACCAACCTGAGTGAATTTACAACTTATATTTTCACAGAGGTACAGGGAAACATACAGGAATGTCACACAGGAGTCAGCTTCTAAGAAAAACAAGACAAACAGGTTTCCATTCCAGGCGCAGTAGCTGTTATCTCTGTGATCACGGATATGTAAGTGTTTTGTGATATGCCAAATCACTATCTAAACACTTAACCCAAAGAGCACTTCTGAGAGCTCTCTCCAGGATACTGTTTTCCATTCAGCCAGGAAAGTTTATCTGAAGCAATCTTGCAAAATCCAAGGAACTGTTCTGATGGAGTTGTCTTTAATTTGATAGTAAGGACCTGGTGATTCTCACTGCCTTGATAGAAATGATATCTGGTTTCAGTCTGAGAAAATAATTTTCTTGTAGTAGTTAGATATGATGTAATCTGCAGCCTCCACTCAACCTCTGTGTTGGCATGGCCAACACAGGAAATTGTCCCAGTCACTGGTGCCAACATTACATGTGAACAAGAGCTGTTAAACCCAAGATGAGATGTCCAGTGGTAAATGAACCATATTCCAGCAAGGAACCAACACAGAAAGAAGAAGGAAGACCTAGAGAAAGTGTCACCTTCTCTATCTCATCATTAGTAAGAGCTATAAATGTAGACTTTGGGATCTTGATGGTTGGACTGGATGGTCTACGAGATCTTTTCCAAACTTTATGATTCTATGATCTTCTGGATCATTCCTGGTTGTATTGCTGCAGACATGCTTGTGGAGATGTCACATTATTGTCTTATCGTCACTGGGATGGGAGGTAGGTGGTCTTGCTGGCCTCTTCATGCTTGCCTTACAGGAGTTAGTCCCACATCAGATTTCTCCCTTCATCTTACTCTTGTAGTCTTTGTCAAAGGACCACAGCAACATCTGTACAGACTGTGAAGATGATGAAAAGATAACAGAAATTATCTCAGGTTCACTGACTAAGATTTGTTCTCTCTTTCAGTCCTAGTTTCCAGATAAACCCTTTTTTTACCCACCTCCCTCTTTATTTAAAGTCTAGTTTCACCAATGAAATTGGGTTTGTCCGACTAAGCTTTGTGTGCACCTATCCATACTAACAACCTCTGAACCTTCTGGCCAAAGGTATTGACAGATGTCAGAACTGTGAAGTTCTACCACTTTATGAAAACAAATAAATGCTGCCAGTTTTTCCACGTAGAAGAAAAAAAAGAAAAACAAAACAAAACAAAAAACTGACACGTGGATAAATTCTAGTGAGTAAATGCTTCACTATGGGACTGCAGGGTTCTTATTCCCTGGACGCCCTGTCTGTGTCTGTAGGGTGGCTCATGTTTTTGGTTTGCTTTGATTTAGTTATTTATTTTTTGTTTGTTTATTTTGATATGATTTTTCTTTCAGTCAGCTAATTCCCTGCTTGACCAAATAACCCTCTGCACACATTTAAGTTAGTCTCCTTGGCGGTGCTTTCCAGGACTGAGGATATCCCACAGATAGCTCACAACCTATAGAAGTGACCTTCTAAAGGCTGTTGAAGATGAAAGAGTCAGAGGCTTATGTTATCATTTTTACTCAGCATACCCACCTTGCTTCATGTAGGATCACTGTATTCACAGACTAGGTGGGATCACAGCCCTTTAGCATATGCCATCAGGATTCATGGTTGGAAGACAGTGGATTACGTTACAAAATATTGACAGAAATCCTGAGTTCCACTTACCCTGTATTTCCCATCTTGGTTTCTGCAGCACTACCCGCCCCAGTAAAAGAGCTTCAGTAGGGGATTTGCTAATAAGTTCTAGTGCCCAGGAGAAGTGTGGGAGGATGTGCCTGCTACAGTTATCTCCTGTCTCCCAGGGAAAACATACCAAGTGTATTTTAGAAAAGGTCTTTCCATGCATTAATGAGAGCAACACTGAGTCACCCATCTCATTACACTGCTGATAGAGCTCAGCAAATACTTCCTCCACGAGCTTTTGACATCTTTCAGGGGCTGCAAGTAACAGCACAAAGAGATAAACTACTTTATTTAGTGGAAAACCTGAGTGAACTGTTCTCTGATGGATTGAAATATTTACTAGCAGCTTGTGAAGAGATTAATAGTCTGAATCCTCTTCCCTATGCACAGAACAAAGCTTTTGGAGGTGGGAGCTAGATACATTCCCATCTAGCTTTATGGCAGAACTATCTCAGCACTGGTCATGATGATGCTTAATATCTGTTTCAAGCCCACGTGGCATAGTCAAGGACTCTCATTCTTCTCTCTGGCCTTCTTCTCCTTGTGTTTTTTCTTCCATGTCCCATACAGCATCAAGCAGTAGGGGAAGGCTGAAAGTGGCATTTCTGACAGGTAGAAAATGCTTTGGGCAGGGAAAGCGCACGGTCTCCTTACCTGAAATGCTCATATCAGGTTGGCTGTTCTCCTGTGCCAGCTGTGAGACTGTAAAACTGCTATTCTCAGTGGAATATCCATGACTTGGAAAAAGTGTTGTTTTTCAAAGGAAATGTTTTAATTTGATCATTTCCATCAGAACTTTGTTAAACAGTTCTACCAAACAAGAAGCCGGGGGCAGTGATTTCAATTAAAACACTACTAATATTTTTAAAGCAAGTTTTCATTCCTCTTAACTTAAAAAATGCATGAGGTCCCACTATGCAAAAACTGAGGATCGTGTTCAAAATTGACTTAGGATATGAATTACAATGTTAAAGATCCTGAAACAGGCAATAGAAGATTATTTGCATGGTGGGCAATACTTTGGAATGGAGTCTCATACACTACAGTTGCACCCCTCACATACGTATGTATTTTATTTTTTATAAGTCAAAGTGCAAGCCTACAACATATTTCAGAACATCACAAAACTGCCTTTGGTAGACAACTAAATCATCCTGAAAAAGAAACACTTTGCCAGGCTCAAAAATTAATTAAAAATACTTGGTGCAATTCTTGAAATCACCCACTGAATCTCTCTGATACATTTTTAATGAAAAAACCTCCTGAAATTCATTAAATTTTACAGATTTCTATCTTCCAAATAATTCAAAGCAGCATCTCCAGAACTAGGAGTGATCAAATTCCCCAAATTGATAATTATGTGGAATTACATAAATTAGACATTTAACATGCAGTAAATACTCCCAGATATTCTGTTTCACACACACACAAACTATTAAAACAAAGAAAAAATAAAGAAAAGAAAAACCAAGAAATTAGGAAAGGAAGTGTGTCATTTGATATAAATGAAAAACGACAGTTCACAAATGTGAACAGCGCTTTCATTATTAAACTTTATAGGTTCTGTAAGGCTTACAGTGTTGCTTCTTACTAAACAGTTCTACTCAAAAGGCAATTTGGGGTTATAACAGCTATGAAACTTCTATACCTATTTGGTGCAAGATGACAGCTGCTATACAGAAGCAGTAAAAGATCTGCAGAATGACTTGGGTTCCAAATTGAGCGCGTTTTTGATGAGTGTCTTGAGAGACCTTTGAGGGACCTGCTTTTTAAGAATTCAGTGTGCTCAGTCCTCTCTCAAGTGCTTCTCATACAAAAAGTTGTGTACCTGGAATTACTAATGATGCTTTGAAGATCTAGCATAGAAATGTGCATATTAATGCTAAAAAGCTCTCCTTTTTGAAGTCAGTCTTTGTTGGCTCCTTCTAGAGTAACATTCATTTCTTATCCTAAATCACAGCAGCTAGAAAACAGATCACTCGTGATCTTTGCAAAAGTACATTTAAAACCCAGTGTCACTGAGATGATGTAGCTGCATTCTAAGATGTTAATTCTTTAAAAAATTGGATCTTGGATAAGTCTTTACAGCCATGGAAGAAATGAGCATCTACAGGAATGAATAGCTCCACTGAGCTCCATGGGGATTTCTCCTATGAAACTCTGCTCTCCAGCACAAGGAAGAGATACAAAACCAAGACCTTACCACAGGAGAAGACTAATATTTTTAAAACCTGGACAAGATGCCAAGTCTAAAGAGTTATGTGCTGGCTATGAGTTACTTACTGGCATCACACTCAATATAGAAATGGTCTATTCTTGTCAAACAGAGTTTTGAAGCATCTAGTAGGTTTGCACCTACACATTCCTGAGCAAAGGAGAACAAAAAGGGACTTGAACATTTTATTTCCTCTGGCTGGCTTACTATAACCAGCTGTCTCATTTTTGCTGCCCACACAGTTTTATCCATGAGTCTTACACTCTGTCTAAAAAAAAAAAATTGGCAATTCAAGTGGAGAATGCAGAATTCTTGGGAATAGTTATATGATGCTTCTATTTCATGTGTCTTCTTCTCATTAACATGCTAATATCTAATTGACACCATATCTTATAGATACCTTGGTGCTTTTTGTGGTGCTATTAAAAAGAAATTTTTTTTCAGGTCCTGTAACAATTTTAAATACTTATGTGTAGAAGATGAACCACTAGATTTATTATATAGATCAAAATTGTTACGAATTTTGAAGCTGAGAGAAAGGGAGACAGATGCACATACACACTGTCTTGTAGCAAATGACTATGTTTGATGTTAGTCTGGAGAAGAGGAGGCTCAGGGGAGACCTTATCACCCTCTACAACTACCTGAAAGGAGGTTGCAGTGAAGTGGAGTTCGGCCTCTTTTCCCAGCTAACCAGTGAGAGGACAAGAGGGAAGGGTCTCAAGTTGCACCAGGGGAGGTTTAGGTTGAGTATTAGGAAAAATTTCTTATCAGAGATAGTGGTGAGGCAATGGAACAGGCTGCCTAAGGAGGTGGTAGAATCACTTTCCCTGGAGGTGTTTAAGAAAGTGTAGATGTGGCACTGAGGAACATTCTTTAGTGGGCATGGTGGTGACAGGTCGGCGGTTAGACCAGATGGTGGTCTTTGCCAACCTTAATGATTCTATGACTCTATGATTCCATGACATCCTGACCTTGCTGGTGTCAGTATAATTGACTTTGTCTGGTTCTGCTTGCCAGCTGCTCTCTCACTGTCCCTCCTCATCAGAACACATCCTCATCCCGCATCATCAGAAAGCGCAGAAAGTAAGGTGAAAGAGCTCTTGGGTTGAGATAAGGACAGGAGGATAATTTCCCAGTTACCATAGGGGAAAATTAATTTAATTTATTGCCAATTAAAAACAGTAGGATAGTGAAAGACAAAAGTGAAACTATAAACACCTTCCCCTCATCCCCATGTCTTCCAAAGCTCAGCTTCACTCTTTTGTTCCCCACCGAATACCTATAGAGCACTCCTGTAGCCTCAGTGCAATCAGAATCTTGACACAAAAATCCTATACATTTACTAAGAGGAGAGGGACAGGAAGCTTTTGGTGAAATTCCACCTTCCCCTGTAGAAAATACAGCAGATGTTGAAGAGAGTGTGATGATACACAGTGTGAATTAAGAGCTAATTTTTCCATTAAGATGGTGCAGTGAAAATCAAGTCATACAGGAGGGTGACAGAGGAGATGAGAGTCAAGAACATAAAAATAATATTCCCTTCCTTCTTCAAGTGATAAAGTCTGACCTTTCTTTAGAATTAAGAACAAAATCACCCTAATCTTTCCAAAATGGGGCAGAAGGACAACACTTAGCTTGATGTGCAGGGAGGCTGGAAAATGATCTCCAAGAAGCGATGAAAGTTTTTAGCCTCCCCAGGGATCGGAAGCAGCTGCAACCATCCAACCAGCCTCAGAATAAATCCAGGCAGAGTCCAACCTTCCCCCACAGCAACAACTGTTCATGTTAGCGATCCAGAAATACTGGAGTGTATAACTGCTTGAGATCCCCTCCCTAGCTGAAATATAGAGATTTTTTTAATGTCTCCTTTATTTGTATGCCTGTGGGTTTTCAAAACATGTCACCTGTTTAAAATATTTCTTTTTATGGTCAGTATTTTTTACTGAAACAAAAGTCAATTTTCATAATAGCAAAAACTGTGGTCACTCAGGTTTGCTAATACTTTCCACAAGCATTTTAGATAGTGGCTAAAGGAATGGAATTTGCTCTAAGTGCCAGCACCTGAGGAGAGCTGCTGGGATTTTTTTCACATTTTTTTTCATGAAACCCTTGAAAATAAGAAGTGAATTTGAAGAAAGATATTCTTTTTAGTATATTTTTTAAAATCTCTCTGCCTACAAATGAATAATATCAGTGTAAAACTCAAGGCAAACTGACAGATAGAACATAATTAGCCCAAAAGGTCACAATCTGTAATACGTTAATACTGTTTATTGTAATCTAACACAGACAGTGAAGGAAGGCTTGTTGCTGTGTCAATAAACAAATGTTGTTTCTAGAAAGCAATCTTTCTATTAAAAAACAAATAGATCTCAAGTGTAGATAGAGTGAGGCTGTGCATTGAGGAATATGAACACAGCTTAGGTCAGAGCAGAGGCAAGTGGCCAAGGTGACTCCCATGAAGGGTTCACCCATGGTATTTCCAGTATACTGAAGGTGTCAGGCAGTCAGGGTGGTGAGGCTTGATCTGACCTTGTAGCAACAGGGTTGTGTTGAGAGGGTATTTATGGGCAATGATAAGATGCCTCTCGAGCCTCCTGTTCTGCAGACAGTCCTGTCTTCCCACAGGAGGAAAAAAGAGACAAAGTGAACTGCCCAAGTGTAGGAATAAATGGGGCAATATCCAAGCAGTATCCATCTCCCTACTAAGGAACTGCTAAATACAAGAGTGTGGAGTGTAGAGGAAAAGATGTTGTTTCCCTGTCTTCCTGGCTCTTCGTCCACTCTGTTGGGATGTGCTGGGATGGCTTCAGCCAGCTTGCACACTCATTAGAAGAGGTTTGTCCTGTGACAAAAGGCTCCCTTTGGAGCTGATCTTAAGAAAATTATGACAATACAGCTCTCCTGACATGAAAATGCATTGATTTTTCCAATTAATATATTTCACAGTCAGTAGTTAAAAAGAAAAAAGAAAGAAAAATAGCAATTTTGAAGCTACTTTTAGGAGGAGAAAAAAATGAAATATTTAATCATTCTAGTTTTTATTCATTTTATGTTGACAGACTAGGTGAGTTCACATTGTATTTTCTTGTGCTTTGTACATTACAGCGATATTAATCTGGGCTACCAATCCTTTCCTCTATCTTACTCAACATCTTATGACTTCTGGGATTAGAGCTGTCGTTTCAGCCCAGTCCAGAACATTTCCAATATACCTCCATATATCCTGTGGGAATGTTAAATGGGGTCAGGTGAGAGGGAGAGGAAAGAACACAGAGCCAGGTATGAATGTAGAACATTCCGTTTTCTTTAACTGAGCTTTTACACAATGAATGATATCCTCTGAGCCTAGTTTGTTTTATACCAGGCTTGTATATTTCCACAGAGAATTTCTTTGCTTTTATTAAGACTAAAAGAAATTCATTTACAACTATGTTTAATTGGCTGCTGTCTTGACATAACCTTTGAGAAAAGTAGGGGTTGCTCTCACTATCCAACAGCAGCACATCCCCAGAGATCCTGCTACCACACATCCACTTTTCCCAGCCTTAGGGAAGCACTAAAAAATGAGAGTAAGCTTTACAGTTTTAACCTGTGCTGTGAACAAGGTGAAAGCTGAAGACAGATGAAGCTTTGAGAGAACATCACGTGTCTTTATCCTTAGGTCTGAAGGGCTAAAAAGATGTGTTTTGCTGAGTAGGCAGATGTGGCTCAATTGGAAAAGCCCAGGAATGTTCTGAGAAAGCTGAAATAATGGCAGTTTCATCAGTCACCTCTCAGTGTATCTCTTCTTTGACCTTCTGTGCATGTTGCACCTCCCAGTCTCCTTCAGAACTACCAAAAAGCTCCTTGCCTTCTGGGCAGCTTCTCCTCCAGGAAAAGCCTTGCTCAGGAAATACGTTTCCTAGGATGTTCACCACCTAGAGAAGCTCTCTGCCTTGCTCAATGTTCAAACCCTCTGCAATATGCTCCTTCCAGGTGAACATCTCCCCTGAGAACCAGGCTGATGGAAACTCCCTTCAGATATCTCCCTTGGCTCCTGGTGATGCTAGGTGAAAGGAAATGAGCTGCTTCCACCTGTAGTTCACAGGGGACTGATCCGAGAGGCATCAGGCTAAGAAACACCAAAGCCATAAATCAGAAAAAGAGAAGTGCTGTAGTTAAATTGACACCTCTGGTGGCAGATGAAATGACCCAGGAAGTCTCTAGAGGCAATTGAAGTTTCTGCTGTCACGAGTGAAAATATCTGAGTATTAAGATGTCTTTTACATCAAACTTTGATCCCTGGTTCCTGAACAGAGAGGTCAGCTGTGTTTCAAACTACCGGAGAAGCTGCAGCTGCAGAAAGTGCTCTGCACCAGGGGAGGCTGGGAACAGTGAAGCACGAGAAAAGAAGACATGGAGATTGTTCACAAGGCAAAGCTGATAAAGAATGGTGGAAAATCAAAGACGGAATCAGGATAGGGAGAAAGGAGGACTAAGAAGAGTGAGACAACAGGCAGACTAAGAGACAATGAGAGGAGGGTAAGGAGAGAGATTATGGGGCAGGAGAAAGGGGCAGGGAAATGGGATGGGAAAAAATTGAAGGAAGCAGTATGAAAAAAGTGATCTTTGAAAGCTTTTCTCCATTCTGAGGCTTTTCCTTCACCACAAGACTGCAGCAGTAGCACTTGAGCTGATCACACATAACATCATTTTCCTTCTTCAAGCAAAAGTACCAACTGCTTGACAGTTCATCCACTTATATCATCCAACCGAGTATAATTTATAGGAGAAAAATGGCAGACTGTCAGCCTAATTGAGGAAGAAATTAGATGTTGGATGATGGTTATAAATAGCAAGGATCACTTCCCAAAACATCCCCAGCAAACAAGGCAGAGCAGGACCTATGCCCTGGGAGGCCTAGGGTTTCTCTAAGGCCTAACACAGGAAATGCAGGATCTATAAATATATTGCAAGATATAATTTGGTAATAAATATTGCTATCTAGAAAAATGACCACATAGTGCAGGTACAAAAAAAAAGAGGTAATTTAAGGAAGAAGAATGGCCAACAGGGAACTGCTGTTTTCTGAGTCACTGTGTATGTTTGCTTAAAATAACAAAGCAGAGATACCTGCTTCCGTAAACACTCTGGACATCAAATTTCAGTTCTTTACTCTTTTTTTTTTTTTTCTTTTTCTTTTTTCCTAAGTTTAGTGGCAGACATTGTCAGTTTTTCAGCCTGTTTTTTGTTTTTCACCATCTACTATGATTATTCATGTTGTTACATTTAGACTACATATACCTTGTCTTGTACTTACTAAAATAATTAAACATACTTTCTTCTTTCTTACTCCCATCTTTTTATTCTTCTATGAAGGAACTGACATATAGAACCTTTTTGAGATTTAAACTTGCAACTAGTTTAGATTCAGAGGCTTCAAGATGAAAAATCTTTCAGAACTGGAAAAATATGTCTGACTTTCATTGCAGTTTCTGTCCTGCCATCTCTCTGGAAGGAGAGTTATGAGAAGTGTTTATGTATGGAGTGGAATCTGTAGCATCCTAGCCATAAAATGGCAATGGAAATCAAATTAAACTGTATCTCAATACATGTAAATCAGGAACTAGACATTATATATTTGGAAAAAATAAGTAAACAGACAAATAAATAAATAGTCATTTTTATTAAAACAGATGCAGATTCTAAATAAAATTCTTTGTCTGGATGCCAGGTCAGACCTTTTGAGTCCTGCTTGCTGAGCCATTTTCTATATGAGGAACATGTCAGATTTACAGTGCTTTGGGAACACATGCAGTAGACTTTTCATTACCCAGGCCTCAAAGGAGATATAATTGGTTTCAGAAATTATGTGCAATAAATCCTTCTGCTTGGTTATTAGTTAAACAACACTTCTGTTTATAGCACTTTTCAGTGCCTCCTGCCAGTGTTTTTGTAGTAGAAATCCATGTTTTGATGCATTCAATTCAGGGAAGGGAAGGGAAAGGGAAGGGGAAGGGAAGGGGAAGGGGAAGGGAAGGGGAAGGGAAAGGGGAAGGGGAAGGGGAAGGGGAAGGGGAAGGGGAAGGGGAAGGGGAAGGGGAAGGGGAAGGGGAAGGGGAAGGGGAAGGGGAAGGGGAAGGGGAAGGGAAAGGGGAAGGGGAAGGGGAATGAGAGGGGAGTTGCTAGTCAATAAATACCTTAGTGTCTTATATGTCAAAGTCCTCTTGGCAAGACCCAAGTGTACTCTAAGACCTGAAAGTACTCCTGGAGCATCTCACTCCAGGACAAACTGATCCGCAGGTGAACATACAGCAATGTTTACTTGCCCCTAGGGTTCCCACAGGGCCTGAACGGGGAGAACAGCTGAAAGAGTTAACTGTCTGCTCAGTAACGACTAGATGTAGCCACTATAACTCCCCCAAGCTCCCCCAAGGGTCTGTCTTGGCCCCCAAGGGTCTGTCTTGGGACCGGTGCTCTTTAACATCTTTATTAATGACATCGATGAAGGAATTGAGTGCACCCTCAGCAAGTTTGCTGACGACACCAAGCTGAGTGGTGCGGTTGATACGGTGGAAGGAAGGGATGCCATTCAGAGGGACCTCGACAGGCTTGAGGGCTGGGCTCGGGTGAACCTAATGAGGTTCAACACGGCAAAGTGCAAGGTTTTGCATTTGGGCCGGAAGAACCCCAGGCACCCGTACAGGCTGGGAGGAGTGGTCCTTGAGAGCAGCTCGGCAGAGAAGGACCTGGGGGTCCTGATGGACGAGAGACTGAACATGAGCCAGCAGTGCGCTCTGGCAGCTCGAAAGGCAAATGGGATCCTGGGCTCCAACAGGAGAGAAGTGGGCAGCAGGGACAGGGAGGTGATTGTCCCTCTCTACTCGGCTCTTGTGAGGCCCCATCTGGAGTACTGTGTCCAGGTGTGGAGCCCTCAGTACAAGAAAGACATAGAGATTTTGGAAAGGGTCCAGAGGAGGGCGACTAAGATGATCAGGGGGCTGGAGCACTTCCCCTATGAGGACAGGCTGAGGGAGTTGGGCTTGTTCAGCCTGGAGAAGAGAAGGCTGTGGGGTGACCTCATTGCAGCCTATCAATACCTGAAGGGAACCTACACCCAGGAGGGGAGTAAACTCTTCAGAAGGGCTGACAACAGCAGGACTAGGGGAAATGGATCCAAGTTGAGGGAGGGAAGATTTAGGTTGGATGTTAGGGGGAAGTTCTTTACAAGGAGAGTGGTTAGGCCCTGGAACGGGCTGCCCAGGGAGGTTGTGGATGCCCCGTCCTTGGATGTGTTCAAGTCCAGGTTGGACGGGGTCCTGGGCAACCTGATCTGAATGTGTATGTTTGGTGGCCCTGCTAGGCAGAGGGGTTGGAACTACATGATCCTTGAGGTCCCTTCCAACCCGAGTGATTTTGATTCTGTGATTCTGTGATAACAGAACAAAACCACAGCAGTCCCAGGTTGTCTTCAGGTAAAGAAAGTATGGTTTTGCTAGGGACATAGCCTTTTCCCCCATGACAAATAGTTTTCACCATCATCATTACGTCAGTAAAGAATTCCATCAGTGATTAGTCACAAGCAGTTCTTCACAATAGTTGACAAGGAAATGCCTTACCCAAACAGGTTTGGATTTAAAAAATTCAATGAAATGTAAAAGTCAGGCTCAAGAGTGTTTCTTCAAGAGCTGATTCCTCAAAGGGTTTGAGTAACCTGTGTTAATAAATCACTTTTTATTTGCAACTTTCTGTTGCACCTATTGGACACAATTCCTGAATTTAGACTAAGGGGGGGGGGGGGGTATATATTTTGGTATGGTATATATTTTATAAGAAGTTATGACAGGGCAGGCAACAATTGAATTTTGGAACTTGCAGTGAATTACACCCTAGGATGGTTTAAAAAACACCATAAGATAAATGGATGACACATGCCTACCATTGCACATCGATCACCATGACCCAGCTTTGGAAAAGGGTCTTGCTGCCCTTACGTCATTCTCTGCAGCTTTTTTTTCAAATGCTGCTTCTATGTGCAATAAGAACCATCCTTGATGATAAGACAAAAGGATTTGACTTTTATAAATCTAATTTATGGCTGCCTGTGCTGCTCTTTCACTAGTGACTCTTTTGTTTAACTTATGCTGGAAAAGAAAGAAATTGGTAGATTCCAATGGTACTAAGCATGTCTCTGAAAGACAGAAAAGAGGAGGGGAAGGGAAGAGAAGGGAAGGGGAAGGGGAAGGGGAAGGGGAAGGGGAAGGGGAAGGGGAAGGGAAGGGGAAGGGGAAGGGGAAGGGGAAGGGGAAGGGGAAGGGGAAGGGGAAGGGGAAGGGGAAGGGGAAGGGGAAGGGGAAGGGGAAGGGGAAGGGGAAGGGGAAAGGGAAGGGGAAGGGGCAAGGGAAGGGGAAGGGGAAGGGGAAGGGAAAGGGGAAGGGGAAGGGGCAAGGGAAGGGGAAGGGGAAGGGGAAGGGGAAGGGGAAGGGGAAGGGGAAGGGGAAGGGGAAGGGGAAGGGGAAGGGGAAGGGGAAGGGGAAGGGGAAGGGGAAGGGAAAGGGAAAGGGGAATGAGAGAGGGAAGGGGAAGGGATATTAAAGGAAACTTTGACTTCAGAGATGCTGTGATCCTGCAAAAGAAGGAGAGGGAAGAAGTTAAAATGGATCAGTTTTTGGTAAAGGAGTTGAGTGTTAAAAAAGAGGGGTTTTCTATGGATGATTGTCAAGTCCTGGCCCTTTATTTTCATCTACAGCATCAAAGGCACTGCCAAGTGGTATCAGATGCACCTGGAATCGCATCGACAGGCATCGCTCACCTCATGTGTCTGCAGCACCTGAAGCAAGCAGAGCTGTGGGAAGGTGACGTATAAGCCTCTGTCTAACGAGCCATAATCCAATTTCCACATTGAGAATAATCCACTTTGGCTTCAGATGGGTACTTTATGCATCAAGCTGAAGAGAGAGAAGCAGATTATTGTCTTAATGAATGAAGCAACACATTGCTCCTTGTAAAGGCCCTTTTACATGTACTGCTTTAACTCATGGCTATATGCAGGGAATGACTTTTTATCACTGCCACTCTCCTTTAATATATATGTATATTCGTCCTCTACCACAATGATATTGCTACCTATTTCCTAGCTACCCTTTTCATCATCTTGTTGGGAAAGAGACTTGACCACAAAACGGAATTTGTCTTCTTAATCAGGGGAAGTCAGGAAGTCACTTCATCAAGTTTTGCCCAAGACGAACAGCAGAACTTTATATATTAGCTAAGAGTCTCTGAAACACCCCAGATTTGTGAGGTTAAAGATGAAGTGAATCAGTGCTTACAATCTGAGATTATTTTGTTTTCTTGGGATGTGTTGTGTATCTGCTGTTCTTTGGTGCAGCCAGTGACAACACTGGATTGCTTTGTATCATGGAGTGTATCTGTGGCTGTTATATTCAATCTGTAGTGGCCACCAGTCAATTATTTATCATATAACACACACTGTTATTTATATACCCTCCCTGTGCATCGCAAGATGAATCACTATAATGTGGAGAGTGATCCAGGATATTCTTCACAGTTTCACAACAGTTTACAACTGCCAGGAATTATCCCGGAGAGGTTTTGCCATAATTGCTATAGCAATTAAGACAAGGGACTGTACTGCAGACAATTCCCGTTTTAGCAACAAACATGAACACAATTCTGGAATCTATTTTAAGTTGTCCAAGGGTAACTACACCTAGGCTACATTCAGTTTTGTTCCTAGTGATCTGGACATACAAAACGGCTTTGAGACCTATCATATTCTTTCCCCTTTGTATATAAAAGAAATTTAGGCAAGGTTTATAAATCAAAGGGAAAATAATCCGGATTAAATTTGCTCTTGGGTGTCTCAGTATAAGAGTACACCATATATTGTAGTTCAGGTTCAGGTTCTTACTCCAAGCCTCATCTATCTCCCCGGAAAGTGAAGTCTGTTGTTTTAGTTTCCATTAATTAAGATCTATCTTTTGAAAGAGGAGACACATAAATAAACACATTTTTGGACCTCTGAGTATTTAGTATGAAAAGTAGTAATATTGAAATAAACACAAATGTTACAGGAGATATATTGAATTATGAAGATATAAGATCTACACATGTATATACTACATGTTTTTATATATATCCACATTTATTGTCAATAATTCTCATTACTTTAGTATCAAAACATAAACTTAACAGTCATCAATTGTGTTATTGTGCAGGCTGAGAAAAAAGGGGAAGGAAGTGAGGAAGAAGAGGACGGATTTAAGTGAGTTGTTGGAGGACACTGGCAGCCCTCTGCTTCTTGCCCCTTCATAATGGGATGATCACCTTTCTCACAGAAGTAATACACACTGCAGTTTATATTAGTGAAATTACTTCGTTTGGTGTATCTTAATCCCACCCTCTCCTGGTTCAATGCTGGTAAGAGCAGTGAAACCCAACAAATTAAATAACAAGGAAGAATGTTCTTCCTCAATCCAAGTGGTCCATGCAGAATCAGATGGGCCCAGAGAAGCCATGGAGGCAGCCCTGGCAAGAGTTGTAAGTGGAAGATTAGATTAAGTTTAACAACATTCTGCCTTGTAAAGATTGCACAGATGGAGAGAGGCCTGTTTTTAAGGAAACCTGAAGGCCACGCATTGCTTAGGCAGAATTAAAATTTTTGTCCATTCTGCTAACTTAAAAAAAAAAAACCTGTTAAGAATGTAATAAAACTGGGCTTAGAAATGGAAGCATTTTAATTATTTTGAAATACTCATGCATGAGACATGTACAGGACCGTAGAAACAGGGAATTTATATAGTAATTAAAAACATGAACAAGAAGACTGTGAACTCTGCAAGGCAAACTGCACTGCTGTCCCAAAATTGTCTAGGACAATGATTCATTTTCCCCAAATTTAGGACTGGCACCTCCAAGCACCACGATAACAGCACAGTGGGTGTATGTGACAAAATTACTGAAATTGGTAAGGATTATAGCACATTATCCACTGACTTCAGGGACTCTGGAAAAACACTAGTTAGCCTATAAGTGATACTGTACCTTTTTTTGTTTGTTTGTTTTTCTGTTTAAGCTTTCTGGTAGATAAGATTTTGAATAAAGAAAGAAAGCACTTCTGTTCCCAAAGGAAAATTTACAACCTCATATCCACATCAGTTTCAATTAGTCTTTAAAGGAAAGGTGGGCCCTTTTGAAAAACTGACTCTGTAATGGATAACTGCCATGAAAGAAGTCAGAACTCACAAAATTGAAGCAGCTTTCTTTTTTTTTTTTTTTTTACAGAGAAGCATTTACAAAGACGCTGCAACTTGTTTTAGTAATTCATGCAAGGACTGATCTGATGGATGTCTCTGTTAAATGCGCCCACTCATCACGTATGCCTCCCTCTGAGCCTCAGGCCCCTCAGTTACCATAGGTGCAAATGGCACAGAATTTGTAGGAAGATCTACCTCAACTACTGGTACAGGTGTCATATAAGTGCCACCTGCCTATTTGCAAGATCTATAGGGGATGAAAGTGTAGGAGATATTGAAACAGCTATCACTGTCATAAAATACCAAGCAATCACCATGTGATGCATGATGCTTCCTTGAAGGTTATCAATTTAATACGATATTTTGACAAGACCACCTGCTACAGAAAGGCATACTAGATATATTATATTATCAGAACAAACTTCTACCCTAAGAGAGGCATACTGTTCTGAGCTGTTTGAGGAAAGGGTAGCCTGATTCCAAAATAAGAACTTAAAGGCTTATGTGAAATGGTGATTTCGATTTGGGCAACAGAAAGGAGGCCATCCCAAAGTACTTGTAAGTGCTAACAAAGATTCCAGAGAAGGAACTATACAGGGTCAGACTTTTCCCACAAGATGTGGCATGAAGTGGCTGAGAAAATGGATGGTGAGAACACTTCAGGCTTTTCCATCCTTTATCTTTGCTATATATAGCAGCAGAACTTATTGGAAGTCTTCCAGAGCAGAACTTCAATCCAGTTCTGCATAGGAACAAAGATCTCAGATCCCAGAGAGCTTTGTTGAAAATGTCTTGTGTTTGAGGAGAAACTTGCAGTAGTCAAAGAACATTTGCTCTGCATCCCTGCCACTCCCCACCACAAAGCTCCCTTTCTCTGCAGCTGATGTCTGCTGTGCATCTGTCAACAACATCAGCATGATATAAAACAAAAGTTTGCAGAGCTTCCAGATTCAGAAATAATGGTTTGAATCCAAGGTGCAACCAAACACAGTAAAAGAAAAACAAAGACAGCCAACAAGATTTCTGCTTTATTTATCAGCTCCTCCAGTTTGTAACCTAAATTTTTCCTCAGAATATAACGCTATTAATCATCTACCAAAAAAATTTGCAAAACAGGACAAAGGTATTTTATATATATATATTCTGCTTTATGGGTGTTACGTTTATTGATAAGGATTTGGTCCTTCTGGGAGACCTCAGAGTTCTAAACTTGTACAATGATTTTGACTGGGATAGAGTTAATTTTCCAACATAATGGCTTGTGTGGTGCTGTATTTTTAATGATGAAAACAGTATTGATAGCACAGTGATATTAAATTGCTGCTGAGCAGTGTTTAGAGTACCAAGTGGAAACGCTTCTCATACTGTCCTGCCAGTGAGGGGTTGAGGGTGCATGAGGGACAGAAGCAGGACAGCTAGCCCAGACTGACCGGAGGGATGTCCCATATGATGTGACAGTGTGCAACATCTGGATGAGAAATTTACCAGGTTTGCCATTGCTCCAGGAACGGCTGTGGATTCATCAGCTGGTGGTATGCAATTGCTTTTTACATCTATCCTTTTTCTTTGTGTGCTTTGTTTATTTGTTCATCTGTTTACTTTTTAAATTGTTTTTACCTCAGCCCATGAGCTTTATGACTTTCGCCTTTCCATTTTTCTCCCCCTCACCCTGCTAGAGGGGAGTAAACAAGAAATGAGCAAGTACCTCCCAACCAAGGTAAACCAGGACTATAAAATTCAGAGCTAAATTTGAGTTTATTCAAGGCTGAAGGTTTCTTATATAGTGTAATTGTATTAGGATCTGCATCTGTCTAGTTTAATACAATTCCCTTTGTTTTACAGCCCTCAGTGATGCTTTTTGCCCCACAAACACAGTAGTCTGTAAGGAAATCAGCTTCAGAAAGTGAATTCTTCAATCTGTTGGGAAGATGACAGTGCCTTTACTGATATACAGAAGAAGCCTAGAACAAAGAGACATTCCTGTCTGCACAACTCATTAGTGCCTCTTTGGTTGTACTAAAGTGTGAGATGAAGCAGTTCACTGTGAGAAGAAAGGAGTTCTTGAAACACTGAGCCATGTCCTTGCTGAGGATCCCCACATCTCTCTTCTTCTAGGGTTGTTGCTCAGGAGTGTGTTCTGCATACAGACATACTGACTAGCAATCTGTTTACACCCAGCTGGCCACTTTATCCCCAACTAGTTCTTCCCCAAACCAGATACACCCATCCCCTAAACATCACACGACCTTCCAAAACATTTTGCATCAGTTAAAGGGAAATCTCAGGAACAAAGCACTGGATGTGTCCCACTCCCTTCTGTGCCCTGCAAGTTATGAGTTATAGTCTCACTGCAGTTCTGAGAAAGTGTGTGCCATGTGAGAGCATGGATGGAGAAGGATGACTGCTCAACTTAGCTGAATTAATAAAGTGCATTTTGTTAAGGTTGATGTTATTGCTAAAGACTTGATTGAGAAAAGAAGGGAATTTTGAGTTAATATTAATGAACAAATGAAATGCGAGGGGTAAGAGTTCCTGACAGGATACTTTCTGAGACATTTCTTGGGACATTTAGATTCAGATCACTTGGAAAGGATCCATGGTTCCTGCATCATTGAATAAGCTTTCAGGACTATGAAAGAGCATAAGTCCAGAATCCTGAACTTGCTCCACCATGTATTATCACACACACTTTATCCCACAATTCACAATTTTCCATACCAGCCTGAGGGGAACATAGTCTGTCTTCCTCAGTTTGGGCAGTAAACCCAGGTATTGATCCTTCTTTCATCTTCTCCCTTGAGTCCAGGTGAAAGTACTATTGTACCTTCTGAATTCATCACAGTGTGCAAACAATATTTATATGACAGCAAATCCATATAACTTACAGCTAGCAAAAAAAGAGGAAGCCCATCAGGTCCTTGCTAGAGGGCAAAGTAGTTCACTCCTTTTCATATTTCAGAGCAGATTCTTTGCATTACATGAAACCACTCACCACAGAATTTTCCTTGTTTTTTCTTGGGGGACGAGTTGCTTGGTTGCTTGTTTCTTTCTTCTTAAGATGAAAAAAACCCAACACCCTGGATTCTAATGAGTTATTTATTTTTTTTCTTAACAGTAGTTCAGTTTTAAGTTGTTTGATTTACAGTTAGTCTGGTCCTACAGTATATTGCATACCTGCCATTATCCAAACGCATATACATAAACTAATCAAATCAAAAGAATGGAAATGAAATACAAATCCTAAGCACCGCTACTGATAAGGGAAGGAGGGAGGATCTTGGTCTGTCAATCATAAAATGATGGAATACACTACTGTGAAGTCTTTGAGCAATTCATTGGAAAGTTTGTATGGGGCTGGAAATAAGAATTGTCCCAGAACAGCAATCTAAGATAATCTGATAGCTCCAGATTGAAGATAAGACTAGTAGATCTCAGATTAGACACTGAAAGTGCTTTTATTTTTGGGAGACTCATAAATTCCTAGAAGACTTCTCTGTTATCTTTGCTCTTGGTCACCTTGGTCTCCGCATACCATAGTGCGGACTTCAGAGGTCTTACTGCTGTAACTTGAGAGCAGTTGGGAAACAAGGAAGTTTTTGATAATGTCAATTTGAAGTATTCATGGAAATGGGTCAAATGTAGTAATATTTCAGTAAACTGCAAACTTGGTCGGCTGCAATTGAACCCTGAGTCATCTTGGTGGGATGAGACTTTGGAAACCATAGGTTGTCTCAGGTCTCTTTTCTATACAAGTGGGTGCTAAAGATTTAAATCAGACATCAGTTTCCAAGTATTCCCAATTGCTTAAATAGTATGTTATAATTCTGGCATGTATCTCAAGTTCGTTATAAAAGTTTTGGAGATTTGAGACCTCTGGGTTAACATAGGATGTTCTTATCTTCTAAGGATAGAAGGATGGAGGAATATGGAGATTAAGAGACAGGCTTCCAATATTAGGGACCATGTAATTAACCCTAAGATATCAACAGATATCTTTGTATAAGAGGTATTAGTTTTTATGGTGTTTTCTAGCTTCAGACTGAGCCCTTTTGGGAACACAGAAGCCTAATGTCCCCCACAGCCTGGTGGGATTAACTACCCAAGGGTCACAGATGAACACGATGAACTAATATGATGGTCAGATCAGAGTGGGTGATCACAGAACAGCCTTTTTTCAAAACATCATCTGGTAGAGCTTTTGAAAATAAAAACTGAAAACACCAAACCAATCGCAAATTCAATTTCAGCCAGCAATATTTTTGATCTCTCTTGCATCCATTTTACAGATATTGAGAGAGTCATTCCTGACATGGGGACTGGAGAGTGATCAGCAAGGAAATTCAATTAGACTGGAGTTGATTAACCTGTGCATTACTCTGAAAATCACATTTATTATGTATCATGGATTTGCTGAACCCTTAGACTGAATTGCCAAATCCATCCTGTATACGTATTGGAGGAATCCGAAACAATCTATTTTCCCACAAGTTCAGTAACCATATCTGTACAATTTTTCTAGAATCACATCATGGAAGAAGAAGCTGGCAGGACAAGGTCTGGTTGTGCAGACGAAAACAACAGATTTAGTCTCTCTGGCCACTGATCCTTTTTCTGCCCCCTGTTCTCTTCCTCATATCTCACAGCTCAGCAAAGAAAACTCACACTGATGGGATGAAGTACAAGTCTGCTGATGGCCAGATCTCTTCCTATCCAATAATGCATTTTAGCATGAGTTTAGTATCTAAATATTAAAAAAAATCTGCCCTAAGTATTATTCAAATTATTGTGTCAAATCAGATTCAATGAATTCAAGCATCAATGTCGGTTCATGTCAGAAAAATGACATTCTCTATGAGCAACTGGAATGGGGCTGTGGCCTTGGTGGCTAGTGCAACCAGAGAGTAGAACTGGGGAAACTGGTATCCAGGGTCAGCTACTAGGCAGACTGAGTACCTGAGCCCAGATGAATCACATAGAATCACAGAATCACAGGATGGCCAGGGTTGGAAGGGACCTCATGGATCATGAATCTCCAACCCCCCTGCCACATGCATGGCCACCAACCTCCTCATTTAATAACAGACCAGGCTGCCCAGGGCCCCATCAAACCTGGCCTTGAACACCTCCTGAACCTGGCATCCACAACCTCTCTGGGCAGCCTGTTCCAGCACCTCACCACTCAGATGCTGGAGGGATGACACTGTGAATGTGTGTATGTGAGTGTGTATATATATATATACATACTCCTTTCTGCTCAGCCAGCCAGAAAGGGGATTGGGATGAAGTCGTTTGTGCTGTGTATGTTGTTCGTATGCGTACACTGTGGGTTTGCATGTGTTTTGTGTGTCCAGACATGTCTGTCTGTATGCATGTGCTGAATAGGTGTGCTGAGTGTTTGTGTCTGCCAGGAACCTGGGCTCAGCCTGGATGCTGCTGGGATCTGGGCATGGACCCACTCTAATGTCACTTCTGTCCGGTTGCTGGACTCATGGAATTCCAGAATGCCTGAGGTAACCAGAGACTTCTGGAGGTCCAACCCCTGCTCAAGCAGGGGCACCCGGAGCAGAGTGCTCAGGACCATGTCCAGGTGGCTTTTGAAGATCTCCAACAAGGAAACCCTACAACCTCTATGGGCAACCTGTTCCAGGGCTCCATCTTCTGTACAGTATCAAAGTGCCTCCTGATTTTAAGACAGAATTTCTTGTGATTCAGTTTGTGCCCGCTGCCTCTTGTTCTGACACTGGGTACCACTGAAAATAGCCTGTTTCTTCTATTTGCATCCTCCCTTCAGGTATTTATAGATGTTGATAGGAACTCCCCTTCCCCCCCCCAAATGCTGTCTTTACTCCAGGCTGAACATTTCCAGCTCTCTCAGCCTTTTCTGAGGAAATTCTCCTGTTCCTTGATCATTTAACTGGCCCTGCACGGGAGTCTTTCCAGCATGTCTGTTTTGCATTCTCCTAAGAGTAATTATCACCCCTGGCAGGACATCTCCACTAGGTACAGATGGAAGATGTGCGGTCTGTCTCTGGCAGACCAGTGTCACTGTCACAGAAAAAAAAGTCCAAGGAAAGAAAGTGTAAGCACAGCTACAAAATCCAGGCCACGATGGCAACAGCACCCAGTGTTGTGAGCCCATGTGACCTGTGTGTTTCAAAGCCTCAGCCCCTTTTCTTTTCCTTCCTTCACCACCAACATAGAAAGTTCCTATCTTCTTACAGGAAACCTAGCCAACACTTCTTCCCTCCCACCTTCCCTCTTTCTCAAACCTAATCTGTGATCAAATCCACCCACCAAAATCAGATGCCTTCCCAGGGATGAACTTTCACACAGTCTTAGAAGACATTTCCTAGTTCTGTGGTTGGAGAGAATGAAAAATTAATGCAGCTTGTTCTGTGTAGAAGCATCAGTCCCACTTTGCGCTTATGCCAGATTCACAGGGTTACAGAAATTAGAGATTAGAAAGCCCAGGGGAGACAGCTGCTCCAGCTAAGGGACTGAGCAAAAATATTGCCTGTACCACATTAAAGCAAGGAAGAGCTTTCATGAGATGCCATGTTGTCCTTGTTTTCTTGTCATCTTCTTCCTGAAAAATGGGCGTGGGTACTGTCTTTTCCAGAGAAAGTTGTTTATTAATTTTAATGAGCAATCCAAATGAGGAACTAGCTCAATATTATTATACAATGAACACAGGCCTTTCACAGTGACATTTAAAGAGTTGTGTCTTTATTTTTGGTTATAACTGCACTGAGCTGATGTGAGATCCATCAACCTACCTGTCTAAGGAGCTGACCTAGATTAGATATATTTGTTTCAACTCTGAAGCTATTATTTAATTGTGGTTTTCATCTTAATGCCAATTGAATGCTGTTGAAAAATCTCCAAATGGCTTTGGCTGAGTAGAACTAGGCTCTTCTCAGAGTACGTGCTTAAGGTCACTTGCTGCTCTCA
The DNA here is from genome assembly GCF_026119805.1 of Tympanuchus pallidicinctus. NCBI lineage: Eukaryota > Metazoa > Chordata > Aves > Galliformes > Phasianidae > Tympanuchus > Tympanuchus pallidicinctus. Next base: position 68,784,509 of record NW_026294769.1, on the reverse strand, counting down.
GGTATAAACCCAGCAGAGGGCCACTGAAAGCAGTATTGCTGATATATGTAAATAACTCTGACAACAGCAGCTGACTCATTGCAAGAGTCTATCCATGGCCCCCATTTAGCATAGAGTTCCCGGATCCATTATGTGGTATCACCTGACTCTCATTTGAGTTCTATTTAGTTGAACTTTCTGATGACACCATAATGATGGGATGAAAATGCCACATTTGTTGTAAAATTGTTGCCCTATGTTTTCCTAGCCCTATGCAAGTGGCCAACATTGGAAAGAAAGTGACCTCCTTTACTTTTGTTTCCTAACCGAGAGTCAGCCAGTATTTCTTCATGAAAGCTAAGACCTTTGGTCAGGGGTATGGCTCACTGCCCAGCACCCTCATTTCATCTCTGCAGAGCCACAGGAGGTGTCTTCAGGTGCTTCTTCTCTTGCACAATGCCTCCTCCACACTTCACAGCATGGGGTGTGACATTGCTGTTCATTTTGTTCGTGTCCCAGATTCACTCTGCTTCATAGAATTAATAGTTCAGCAAAGGGGCAGTTCCACATGAGGATTTAGAGGGCTCCTAAGCCACTGCTGCAACAATCTTTTGCTCGCACTTAAAAGCAGCAGAGTGCTGGCCATGAGAAGAAATCCACAAGGAGCAGGGAAAACATATTCATTTGCAGTGACTTGCTGATGATGTGGTTTTGCTGTCAAAACCTATGACCTGAATTACTGCCTGTACTGCCAGAGGGATTATTGGAAAGAGGATAGCTTCGCTGGGAAAAGAAATCAGATTTCTAGGCAGAGCTTTTTTTAAGATAAAAGGAAAAATATTATCTCCAATAAGCAAAGAGGACACGGTCTGAACATCCCTGTTGCTAGACCAGGCTGAAGAGTGGAGCTGGTCCATGTGAACCACAAGTCAGGGACAGTGCAAATCGCCTTTATGCCCTCTTCAACTAAAGCACCCAAAACGTTGTTCACCAACCTACAGTTCTTTGGATGCTGTTCTAGTTTCCAGTAAACTGAAAAAATCACAGCCAAAGAAGAGACACGGCATAGGGTTGTTCTCAGATCATCTCCTATTCTACATGAACATTTTCCAAAAGGAATTCTGCAGGCCTTTAAGGCTGCTGGAAGCCTGGAGTTCTCTTTCAGATGACGTTTTGAGATATTGTCAAAATACTTGGGGGGGAGGAACTTCCAGAGCAGTTTTGAGCATGACAACCTGCACCACTGCTGGGGATGCATTGCCAGGAGAACAGCTGAAAGGTCCAGCCACACCATCCTTTGGGTAGTCCACAGGTCTGACTCGGATGCCTTGCTCATCCCATATTTATCATTGTGTAGTCTTATATACTTTGCTGCAGGATAAGGTCTCTTCCCATTACTTTTCCCTTGTTTTGAGACAGAAACAAAACAAAAATCTACAGTGATTGCCATAGACTCATAAAATCATTAAGGTTGGAAAAGACCACTAAGATCATCCAGTCCAACCATCAGCCCATCCCCACCATGCCCACTGAACCACGTCCCTCAGTGCCACATCCACCCTTTTCTTGAACACTTCCAGGGATGGTAACTCCATCACTCCCCTGGGCAGCCCATTCCAATGCCTCACCACTCCTTCTGGAAAAAAAAAAAATCCCTAAAATCCAACCTGAATAACAATATCTTGTTCATGCTGCCTTGAGCTATTCTCCCTGGAGTTCAAGGGACTCCTTGAGCAGATCGAGGTCTGCACCCTGAACAACCCTGATTGACCGAAAGGGAAAATCACATCATACTAAATACTTCTAACAAACTTGTCTTAGACAGGTGTCCTGGGGATGTCAAACACTGCAGCTTTTTTTGGTTTACTGACTTTTCAATTTTTAGCTTTAACTTTTAGTTTCCTTGCATGTAGCAGCACTTAATGAACTCCGAAGGGTAAAGTTTAGGATACAAACCATGGACAACAAAAACCTCAGCAAATAAGTTCAGGAAAGTCATTAACACTGGTGTTTATGCATCTTTATTTAGAAATCAACGTTCCCTATCTCAAAAATATTTTTAACTATATAAAAATTAAAAGATCTTTTCAGACCACTTTCTATTCTAGTGAATGGAGTCATTAAATATCAAAGGCTTCAGTGTATATCTATAGTAACACTTCTGCTATTGTGCTTCTGAAAATTGGATGCCAATAGACTCATGACTTCAGCAAGCTGCAAATCTTCCCTCATGATGTTGCCCTTTGTGGAGATATCAGTGTCTTTTTCGTTCTTGCTCATAGACACCCTTGTTGACTCTTTAAATATTTTGTCTGACTTTGGGGAGGAGTAATTTTTGAGGGATAAACAAAACACGTTTTTCTTTAGGTGAATTTGGCATATTTTGACACACTGCCCTGAAAACATGCTGATGGGCACTGACACTTTTTCCCTCTGGAGTTTCAGTTGTGATGGTAGTGTTCAGACTGAAGCTTTGTCTATAAAGGGGGATTAGCTTTGATCTCAAAAAGCCATCTTTCCCTGTCCTTTCAGACAAATCCCTTTTCTGGAGTGAATGCTGCTGGCATGATTGGAATCAATATGTTTGATCCTTCAAACACTACTGCTTTCCTAGTAAATACTGTGTACACTTCCCCCACACATATTGCAGACCCCTGCTCAAAATCCTGCTGTAAGCTGCATCCTGCATCATCAGGTTATGCTTACTCAGGGCATGTGGTAGTTTTCAATATGTAGGTTGGTAATGGCATCAACAAAAGTCCTTTGCCCTACCGAAACTTGCACTAACATGGAGTATAAACCACTGGTGACATCTTGAGTGGCATTTAGAGAACACTTTAAAGGCTTTAAATCCTTGTAGATGCTGACTTAACTCGTCTACGTGTAGAAATTGTTACTGCTGTGGCTATACACATAGGAACTTCTAAAAGTCCATTACTCAGTTGCTTTGAAATTCATGTGTTATCTCTAAAAATGAAAGGCACTGACATACCAAGCATAAGTGAAAGTCAGCAGGCTTTAAGTTTGTAAATTAAATAGCTGATTAGATAACTTGACCTAGGAATCAGAAAAGTGATTCACATGAATTTCCATTGCCACCCTGTGCATATCTTCTCTTCTTCTTTCACAACCTTCTTTCAAAAAATGTCACAGCTTATCCTCTCTATCAATTACTCCATTCCATCATGGCTCATCCTCTCCTCTGTCTCTTCTCATTAAAATCTATTTATTACATCCATGAAAACATTTTTGTCAAGATCCATCCACAAATGCAGAGAACAAAGTGCCAATATATTTCAATGGAAGTTAAAGTATAAGGATTTTTCTCTGACAGCCATGTGCTTATTTTCCAAAATGTTATGTTTTCATGTCAAACTGGGCAAAGTGTTCCCACTGAACGACATGTATATATGTATGTGTGTGTGTATCGTATATATGTATAGAATAATTTATTATCAATTTTCTTTTCTTGTCATCGTAGTTTATGGCAGCCTCACATTCTCTAGGATAACTAGGTTCAACTTATATCCTCCAGAATAACACCCCAATTGTAAAACTACAAAAATCTACATTTGCTCTTTTTCTGAAGTTGTTCTATTTTGCATAAAACATTTGAATTTTAACTAGCACAGCAATAGAAACCCAGATGGCTTACTGCCTAGGTGAATCTCTGAGAATCTGACACTGTTGCACTGTTGAACCCTCTCCTCCTATCCTTCCCCTGTTTTCTAGCTCAGGGAATAATTATTTAATCTGTGCAAAAGAAAATATTATTAAGAAAAACAATAAGAAGAAAACAAATTGCAGGTGCATCCACAGTACCCTGGGAGATGTAATTTAAGGAGTAGGTGAAAGCTAACCCTGTTTTTTTGTATAACTCTCTGTAGATTACATTATTATAAGTGATATTATTATATTAGCAATGTTTTTATATCACCTTTTGTAGATTGGTACACTTACACCAGAGTGCAGGGCTATCTGGAAATTCAAGCTATTCCATGGTGTCTTGACCACTTCGTGATGGACGTCATGGGCAGCTTTTCTACCCATGATTGGATACCAGCTATGCAGGTGGAAGGGAATATAAGGGCCTGGGATTCCCTCTCAGAAGGACATATTGAGGGGCTGAACAGGTACAGATGCTTGCCCTAGTTTATCTGACAGTTCCTTGTAATACTTATTGGTGCTTTCACCCAGTCTGAAAATGCAAGGCAAACAGAGACTCAGAAATAGGCTAGATTCATGCTAATAGTTTCCCTGAGATAAAAACATCCAGGAAATAAAGTGATTTTTGTCCACTGCTGGGTTGATGTCAGTTAAGCTTGCCGTGTCAACTGATGCCTTAATGGGCAAAAAGTGTTAATATGTTGTTCCACTCATCTGGAGAGATGAACAATGAGATAGCCTGTAAAACATTTAACAGCCGCAGTGCTGTTGCAGGTAATTCCCTCCTTATCCAAGTGTATCTCAGAGACTAAGCCAATATTTGGACAGCCTGAGCCCTTTCATTACTACCTTCAGTAAACCTCTAAACAGGATGTTAATACATCACCTTTTTCATTGGTGGCATGAGAAAATAGAGAACAGAAACATGAAGAGGTTTCTTTCACATGTTTGCTGCGTTTTAGACTTCAAGATGAAATTCTGTCCCCTGCTTCTGAAAAGCAGGATAACCTAGGCTGGAAAGCCTGACTATCTTATCCATGACTGCTGCAGTATCTTTATGTGCGATTGCACTGCTCTGTGTAGGTACCTTTTGACTTACAAGCTTCACTTCTTTCACTAAAATTAACGCACCAACATGCAGTTACTATGGTGATTTACACTACCTATTTTAGGCTACTCCCATACTCACGTGTGAGCCTGTTCTTGCTGTCCCTGAAGTTTGTTGGCACCTGACCATAACCAGATTGCAAGCCAAAATACGGGCATGGATGAATAATCAGGGAATGTGAATACAACTGAAATAGGGAATTGCGCTCTTCAGTAGTTTTGGACTTGTTTGGGTGTCCCCATGTACCTATATGCTCCATACACATACAGGGGACAATGAAAACGAGCTTTGGTCTTAACGAAGAAAACAGCAACACAATCAAGGTCTTCTGAACTTAATGCTTGTGGACCTGTGTATGCTGCTTTCATTTTGCCAGGCTCCTGCCTTAGCAGAGGAGGTAAAAGTGCTTCTGTGTTCTGTTCTCAACTATAAAAGGCCAGGCTTCAGAGTAGATGGAATTCACCCCAAGATAAGAACCCCAAAGTATCTGAAATATCTGGGATACTGAGGCACATCATATCTCCAGGATTTCATAACATTGAACAGATACTTACATTGGCCTCTGCATTAAAAGGCTCAAACTGTAAGTACCACAAGCAAGTAGAGGACTTCAAAAGGATCTGTTTGTGACTATGAAGAGGGTGAACTTAATGAAAACTATGATTTGCTGTTCGTCACCTCCTCAGCTACTGATAGTGTATGGCTTTACTCTGCTGCTTCACAATCCCTGGAGTCTCCATACCTGAACATTGCCATGGTGATTTTATTTCACTGAACTTTTTCTTTAGAAATAAATCTTTGTGTCCACTGATGGCTTAGTCAGCAGATTTGCTTCCCTGGTGCAGCTCACTCTGGCAGATGGTGCTGTTGCATATTCTGAAAAAGAACAGAGTTGCTCTGATTTACTATAATGATGTCAGCCTTCCTGCTATGGTGGCACAGAGATGTTTATTTTTTCCAAGATTAGGGGACATCTGTAGAGCTTCTACTGACAGGAATGTGCTGCTGTAGCAGGCTGTTTGCAGAAGCACCCTTTCATTGCTCAAATGGCTTTGTCTGCAGCTGCATGCTGCCAGAAGGAGGAAAACCTGTTTTCTGTTAAAAAAGAAAAGAAAAAATGGTGATAGGGAGGTGCTGAGTCTTCCCATCAGATCTGCTTCTTCACTTACCTGCAGCTTAGGGCATCATCCAATGTCTGACCAATAGAAATTGCCAGTCTGGAAAATTATGTAGGAGCAGATTTCGAAAAGTGTCTGTAGATGCAAAACTCTCACCAAAATGAGAAAAATAAATAAGTAATAAATAAATCTGTTGGACTCAAAAGAAATTGGATGCCTAAGCAGTCAGGGATTTTCAAATCCCACCTTCTGCATTTTCAGATAATGACTAGGTTTGAAAACCACTGCAGAGCTTATGAATGTTCTTGAGGGCTTTATCTACAGAGGTGCTTCGGATATCTTTCAATATTCTTCCAATTCCCAGCAGGTCTGAAGCACCTCAGTTGCTCTCCAGGACTGGAGGAGAATGCAAGTTGCAGTTCTCTGTGGAGATGTGTGACAGTGAAAAAGTTCTGCTTAAGAGTTCTGGGCAAGAAGAGCACTGAGTTTCTTAAAGAGCTTCCAAAGTGTTTCTAGGTGATGGGACTGGTGTGAGAAAGCACAAAGACTGAAAAGAGGGTAGACTTCAAAACAGTGAGTTCCCTCCACGAGCATCAAGCCAATGACTTCAGGATACATTTGTAGATTGTTTTAACCAGTCTAAGCATCACAGTGACCATGCAACAACAAGCCTGCTGGGGGATGCACTGATGTATCTGAGCCGTCAGCTCTGTCATATCTCTGCATTTCCAAATGAACTGTCTCCTGTGAAACCTTCTTTTTCACAGAATGGAGCAGCCCAGCTGGTTAACACACTGCATTCTCTCATACAGACCTTCCTCTTATGTTTCTTTGTTGTTGTTTTTTTTTGTTATTTTTTTCATTCAGTGAAAGAGTTTATTTTAATGCCATTTCAGCTGGAGAAATCCTCCGGCTTCTCCCATCTGCTGTAAATCTGCACTGAACAGCCCTCCCCACCAAAATACAAAAGAAACAGAGAAAGAAACTGAGAAGTGGAAATAAGATCTGAACTACTCTAAGAGATTATTATTTTAAGAAGCTTATCGTCCATTCTATCTTCTAGTACAGGCTACCTACCATTAAATCGGGAAAGGAATTTGTTCTTTTCTCTAACACACAGCAGTGATTTTTGTCTCACTGAAATATAATACAGGTAACTGCCCTGTTCAAGACATACCTGTGTGCTCCCAGTACAGCAGATCAGGAGTCACTGCTGTATTTAACTGCTTAGGCAAAGAAAAAGGAAAAAGTATTTCCCACTAAAATACAAGCAGAACAAACAAACTAACCAAACAAAGACATTGTGTGCAACTGCACAGTTCATCTTGCTTTTTCACTGTAGGTTGACATAGTCTCAGTTTGAATTGCACAATTACCTGTTCACCTCACCAGTATTATAAATTAGGTAACTCTGCCTCTTCACATTCATTGATGTGCAGTCCAACCTACCCACATGGGAGAAAAACAAAAGTAGAGATCTTGTCATTCAAAACACTTCACAGCTGTGAAAGCTTGTGCTGAAATGGAAATCCTCATTTTTGCAGTGCAGGAGCTAAACCACAACTAGAAAGCAAAAGGTCTGAGGAGTATTGAGTGAAATCTTAGTCGTTGAAAAGCATTAAATAGGACAAGAATAAGAGTAATAGTGGTAGTAATGCTGGAAGGGGTCGTGGTGGTCACCTCTGCTGACATTCTGCTTGAAACACACCGGTGTTTCACCCACATCAATCCCATGGCTCACGGCTTGACCATAAGCTAGTAGCACCCAGTCATGCCTGCTAGATGCCAAATGTGTGAGCCACTATGCACACGCAAGGTGGAGCAAAAGCTTCCTGGTGAGTGCTCTAACATTCTGGTAAGTTTTTGAACCATAGAATCATAGAATGACCTAGGTTGGAATGGAACTCAAATCCTGCTCTGTTCCAACCTCCTTCTATGCGCTGGTTGCCCCCCACCACCCACACATGGCCCCCTCCAAACTGGCCTCAAACACCTCCTGTGGTCCCCTCCTTTTTCTGAAAAACTCTCAGGTCCAACGATGGCATTGTGGAATGCTATAAACAACATCCCAAGATGTTCAAGCACTGAGTAACACATGAGTCAGGAACCATACGCTGTCCCAAGGGTAGGTCTAGCAGCATAGCTCACTGATCTGTCATTCTCACTAATTGGCTTCACTGTGAGAAACTTTCACTTCATTTATATTGCAAATATACTTAGATTCACCTCGCAGCTACCACTCCTTACAGGATACAGTAGATTGAGAAATATATAATCTGAGCTGTGCTTTCAAGACCTACGCTCATATCTGTATTTGGAGTGGTGCAAAGAGGGTAGTGTAAGGTGAGCTTAAAGATCTCTGACATCAAAATCTGGTTCAATTGGCAGGATGCATGAGCTACACAGAGCCTGATCTCCATCTCACATGGCGTCTGCTTCTTGGCTGCAAGCTGAGCAGCTGAAGCCTCTCCTGGTCCCTTTATGTGCTGTGAGCCATGGGCACTGCCTCTCCCTTTGAGTCTCTGCAGCACTTTGTAGAGCTACCAGACAGCTCAGAGGGCTGCAGTAAGCCCCACTGGGGACACATGCTGTGGGTGAGCTGGAAATCTTGCCATGCATTCATTGCACTCTGGAGATTCTCGCTGATTTTCACAAGAATGCCAAATGCAAAATCCATGAATTAGGCCATCCCCAAATCCCCAAACCAACATTAAAATATTTCTTTATTCAATGCTGTAATAAATGTTGCAAAGTTTTTATATGCCTTCTGCTTTCTGAACCTTCTGGGCACATTCAGTACACTCATCAAAGCTAGAAATATGCTTTTTCTTCTAACTTACTTGATCTTCCCCAAACCACCTATTTCCAGAAATGGGGAATTTCAGCAAAGCATCAGTGAGAAGCGCAGTGTCAGACAGCAGTGCTGATGCACAATAGTTGCTCGGGTAGTGGCAGTGATTTTTTCCCCTTCAGGTCTTGCTACAGATGAAGACATTGCACATACCTGTACTAAAGCAATCACATGAATACTGCACATTATATAAGTAATTTGAGTGCTTGACATTCAAAAATGATAATTTAGCTTTCTAGAGCCGTGCATTAAAAAAAAGCTATTTCCAAAGTCCAGTCATAACGTGCATCTGATCACATCCACAAAAACAACATCAGACTTTAAATTTGAACTCCATACTCTTCAGTTTGCAGAACGCACTCAGATTCTGCATATGCTACCTTGGGAGCTGAGGATCCATCTGAAAAAGCCTATAAATTTGAAAAATAACTCTCATAAAAACTAATGTGATTTATGTAAGCACATTAAGGGGAAAATACCCTGAACAGTTGGTTTAAGTGCTTAGGCATCCTAACCTTAATATTTCCATATGGTTACATTGTAATTTTAGATTTTTAGTGTCTTCATACCCTTCTCTGTTAAATTTGAGAAACAAATCAAGGTACCAGCACAGAGAAATTAAGATTAAGGAACAGAGATGCCTGCAATGAGTATTTGATTGCTCCCACACAAAGCTGTGATTCTTTCTACAAATTTCCTTAATCCTCTAGGAAGCACTGTTCCAATTGTCACAGGATTGTTTGTGAGATGTTGCAAACAAATGATTATAAAATTCTTTTGGTATAAATGGCATACTGAAAAACAAGGGGAGAAATGAACACCATACATTTGATTTTATATTTTTTAATGCAGGATCATATTAACTAAGTAAAGATTAGCTTTAAAATTCCAGACAAGGCTTGAATTCTTGCTGAATATTTCACACCTTTATCGCTCTCTTATTTTTCCCACACGATTTTCGCTTCTGCCTATCCCTTGGTGGCTTTGCAGTGAAAACACCACTAAAAACCTGTTTTATCTGTAGCACCAAAATTGGCTCAGGTTCCAGTTTGTAACTGAAGGCAACAAACATCTTAAAAATGATTATTTAAGCCAGCACAATCCATTGCGTGAACCTTCCCAAATCAATCGGAGCCCACGTTGTATCAACTTAGCCTATGCTGATCCCTACTGACTGCAACTAAATGGATATAAATCACCTTTACAACAATGCAGAGGGACGTGCAGGCAGGTTTTGTGGTCTCACCTGCATCACCTCGGCTCACTGACCACAACGGTGTGCAGCAGAAGTTAAGGAAAAACAATTCTTCACAAGGAGTCTCTGCTACGATCCATTTTGATTTCCCAAAAAGAAAGCCATGGTACAAGCACACTGAAAATAGGTAGTGCACTCTGCCTTCATGGTATGTATCAGACTATTTTACAGGTAAAGATGAAGTTGATGTGAAACAACGTAGTGAATGTAGGCTACAGCTTGGTTCTACAGCATGACCTGGGCATTTTCAAAGGACACAGCCATAGGTAAGAAAAAAATGGCAACACCACTTCACAAATGGTGTCCATTTTCCTAAAAGAGTCTGCCATCAGGGGCAGTAAATGTGTGAGAAAGGAGAAAGCAGGAATGGGGAGGTATCAGGCAAGGGGACAGGCAGAAGTAGGGCACACCTGAACTGTTCCTATGATCTGTGGTAGAAGACCTCCAACAGGAATAAGCAGGATGGGAAAAAAACAGTGCTTATTTCTCCTTGCCAGTTACACTTACATAAGTTCCTCCAGAGCAGTGGCTGCTGCCCAGGTGAGTGAGCAATACATAATCATGTAATAGTGATAATATTTATCACATAAGATCTTAAACAGGGATGCTGGTCAAGAGAAGTGATTTACATTACTTCTTTCCTGTAGACCTAATAAAACTCTATGAGAGTGATACATACAGGGGAACACACTGACACTTAAACAAATCTGATTTAAAATAAAGGGAACTTTTCCAGCCACAAAAATCCTTCGTCTTTTGTTGCAGAGATTGTGCAATTCTCTGGTTGTCTTCTTCAAATGGGAGAAGAAAAAAAAAAAAAAAAAGTTGGATTCATTGCTCTCTGCTTTACAACTTGACAGATGTTTGTATTCATTAAAAAAAAAAAAAAAAAGAAAAATCTGGCAGCTGGCTGGCTGGGCTAGTGGCTGAGCTTGGTGTGATTAGATACAGCTGAGCAGCTGATGCTAGAAAACCAAGTTGGATGAAAGGAGCTGTGGTGCTGCAGGGGATGTTTATATCAGAAAAAAAATGGAAAACACATAGAACAAAAATACTAAGATTAATAGTTACATAATACAGTCTTTTTTCCAGGAGGATCATAAATATTAAGGTGCTTTCTCATTCTTAACACATACTCCTCATTAAGAAAATACAATTAATGCAAAATACAGACTGTAGACAACATGCATATTGAAATCCAGCTACATCTCCCTCATCAAATTTTCAGTTTGCAGTCCCAGCACCTAAGAGTGAGGCATCCTCATACATGGATATTAAAGTCATGCTTCTGCTCAAGATGTTTCTAAGTCTCATTTGTGTGAGGTGCAGATGAAATGATTCAAAGCTGGAAAAATGACAGCTGGAAAGAAAGATCCATCTTGCCTAAATACGCTGGTCTACAATGCAGGCTTTGACACAAGAGGTAGTCACCACAGGCTTACTTGATTGTTGTTAGAAAGAAATAGAAATGCTGTGAGGGACATTCATCTACTCTGTTTCAAACATCCAGTTTAGGATGAGATGAATTTCACTCTGAAAGGACTCATTTCTCTGCACTGCCTTCAAAGGGAGATGATGGCGAGTAGTGCTGTACAGCCATCTGTTGGGTAGAAGATCACATCTGGTCAGAGGTATCCACCTGAGAGACAGGAAAAACTCAGTCTACTTAATTCATTAGAAGCAGATCATGGTGCTAACTTGGTTATAACACAGAAGACCTTCAGATGAAGACATTTGTTTCCAATGGATATTGTTATCCGAAAGAAATAAACAAGAATTAACAGCTGGAGGCTGAAACAATCAAGACACATGCAAAAATCCAGAAGGCTTTATTTGTAAAATGATTGAGAAAGCCCACTGTCAGGTGAAGATATCTTTCCAAAATACCTTTTCAGGCCAACACTCCTTTTTTGACCTAATAAGGGCTCCCTGGATAAATTCCTATTGCCTGGGTTGCTCCAGAAGATAAAGATGACTTGTCCAGATCATTTGGCTAATCTGTTTCAAATTTATTTTGAAGCTTGCATACTGAAAAGTCCACACTCATTTCCATTTTGCTGGAAAACTAATAAACACAGAGAAAAAAAACAAACAAAAAAAACCCCAAACCCCAAGCAATCAACCAACCAGCCAACCAAGCAAACAGAAACACATGAAAATGCAGCAAATTCTTTCATCTGCTAAAAAAGAGGCCTAATCTTTTTTGAACATAACTATACCTTATGTAGTTGTGAGAATGATCTCAAGGATTTGATCTGCCTCAGTGAAGAAGAACTTCACAAACCAAAAGGAACAAGTTGTCTGAGATGCCATCCCAGGGAAGAATGGTCCATTGTTCTTTTACCTCTTTTAAGAGACAGATGGAGATTTGAGAGACTGAGTGTGTTCAGCCAGAAAGAAATATCTGCACATATTTGCATGTCAGGCACAGTTCAGATCTTAGTAGAGGTTTGCATCTCTTCTCAAAGACATGAGAGCTTCCCAACAGGTCACTATCTCAGCTATTAATGCGTCAGGGAGGAGTAGCTGGGGTATAATCCAGCTTCATACTGGATAGGTTCTTGATCCATGGTGGGATCTGATAGGAATGATCACAGTGTAGGGAATACAGATACTGCTCAGTAATGGCAGCACGTGGGATTTAATACAGAACAAAGAAGAGAACAGAGAAACAGCATCTTACACGTGGCAGAATGGGTGGATTTCTGAAGTCAAGAGGGGAAGTGTTCGTCAGTGAGAAAACCTATGGAGATACAGTGGGAAAAAAAGACACTGTGATAGTCCAGCATTATTTCTTAGACAACTGTTTCCTTGTGTAAGATCCGCAGTCCTATGATGTGTAATTTACACCAGTTAAGGTTTACATAGAAATGTTAATGATGTGAATGGCAGAAGAAAGGAGAGATATAATGAGTGTCCTACCAAATAAAAGATGAAGGCAGATTGCTGCTTGATGTAAATCATCATAAATCCATGAGAGTTGCTAAAAAGCTTACTATGCTGAGGGCGCAGCCCTAATGTCTGCAGTTATTGACTGATCAAGTTTCAGTGTTCAGAGAAGAAAGTCCTCCAGCAGTAATGGGGAAAGAAAATGGCAAAGGCATTGCAGCCCTGTATGAGTTCATGAAGCTCACTTTGAAACACATCCTTTTTTAATTAACAGTGGTGAGACTGGAATGTCAGCCAGTACCACAGCAGGGTCTTTTTCCCCTCATATCTTGATCAAAACTTTTTTTGACTTCTCAGACTGCTCAAAGTACAACTGAAGGAAGAAAAAAGACAGTAAAGACAAAAAGTGTGTTCAGTGACACAAACTAGCAGTAAAACTAGGAAAATGAACAGTAGCACCTATTTTGCTGTATAACATTACCATTCAAACTAGCTTTGTTTTTTATTTTTATTTTTATTTTTTAATTGAAAATCATTCTTCTGCCAACACTACAATATTTAGAAACTATATTTTGGAACAACTTATCTGTGGGAAACTTTAATGTTGCACAGCGTGTGACTGATAATGTGAAAATACTAATAATATCTGATCTCAGTGGCATTTCCCACAACAAGCAGCGTCCTTGTGCGGCTTCCCTCCATCTCTCCACCTCAGACTCTCACAGGGGCAAAGCAGGCCACCCTTAGCCCCTTTGAGAGGTTGGAAAGGGTGCTGGATGGTGGCCCTGTTGGGAGCAGCAGAATTCCTGCCAGGTTGCATAACACCTTTTGTTTCTTACTCTTTTCAGTGCAATATAATGGATGCCACCTGTTATGCTGTATCTCCTTGAGCATACACAGAATCAAGCCACATTTGCTTGTATAAGGATATTAAAGTCAGATCCATTAAGATCAGTTGTTTACTCATACAGGAAACTGTATCATAAAATTTTTCCCATAAATGCATCAAGCCCTGTATGTAAACACCATGAGTTTGCTTTCCCTTCTCCAGTGGAGGCTTTTTTCTTGCATCATTTTATCTTGGTTTGTAGCATTATTTTAATTCACAATCTCAATGTATTCACCTGCAGCTAACACTCATTGTTCCTTTAGCTGCTATACATTTCCCCCTTCCCTGCCATTTACTTCCCGATTAATCGACAGCAATCGCATTCCCCCACAGCTTTCATTTCACTAGGCTGAGCAAATCTCATTTGCCCATTTCACGGCTCCATCCTGCTGGCGGCTTAGAGTCATCTCATATACCAGAATTTTTCCCCTCTTTAATTGGAAGCAAATGAAGAGCTGCTATCTCAAGGCAGATGGTTCTATTCATTCCTAAGGGTAGGTTTCACCTCATTTCACTTGGTCTAAAGTGCACATTGTCAGCTCCCTCAAATCTGCTGACTCCTTTCCAGCCACAAAGCAACCCCTAGCCCAAGCCTTTCTACAGATCCAAGGAGATAGTAGAAGTTTGGGAACAGTGCAAAGTCATGATAGCCTTGGATGAGGCTTATTTTGAGCCACAAGTGTATTTAATTAACAGCGGTGAATGTGGACTGTCAGCATATAACGCAGGATGGGCCTTCTTCCCCATATCTTCAGAAGAAGCTATTTTGAATCCACGCTTACATAAAGAACAAGTAGCTCAGCTCTGTCTGTAACTTCTGATAGCTCATCCTCAGCACACACACACTTTGACCCACCAGTCTCATTCACCCCTCGCTTCTAACACAACCACCAGTAATCCCAGTAGTACCAGTCCACCTGCTTCACAGAATCACAGAATGGCTTGGGTTGAAAGGCCTCAAGGATCATGAATCTCCAACCCCCCGTCACAAGCAGGGCCACCAACCTCCACATTTAATACTAGACCAGGCTGCCCAGAGTCCCATCCAATCTGGTCTTGAACACCTCCAGGGACGGGGCATCCACAGCCTCTCTGGGCAGCCTGTTCCAGCACCTCACCACTCTCTCTGTAAAGAACTTCCCCCTGACATCCAACCTAAATCTTCCTTCCCTCAACTTAAAAATAATTTCCCCATGTCCTGCTGTTATCTTTCAAAGAGTTGATTCCCCTCCTGTTTGTAGGCTCCCTTTAAGTACTGGAAGGGTGCAATTAGGTCACACCACAGCCCTCTTTTCTCCATGCAGAACAAACCCAGCTTCCTCAGCCTATCTTCATAAGCTTCATCAAAGACCAGGTGAATACAGTCTACTACATTAATCTTTCCTTGAGAACCACTCTATATCTCAAATACACTTTTTCTTGTTTAATCTTCTTCTGGAAAATATAGGTTGCCTTTTATCCAACTAGCAATGTATCTCATGTTTATCTCCAGATCTTAATGTTTCCTTCTGAATTTGTTCTACAATATGACACCATAAAAATCTTAGATTAACTGCCCTCTGTGTTTTAAAAGAAATTTCCTTCCAAATTCCTCAATGCAGGTTATAATCTATCTGCTTTACAGATCTATCTGCATCCATCTGCTTTACAGAAAGAGTATTTTCAAGTCTTTGAATTCTTTTGTCCAGCTCTCATTTCTGATCATTAAAGCAACTCCTTCGTTCACCCAACTTTGGCCTTCTGGAATCAGGTACTTGTACTTATAATCTTGGTTTTATCTAGACATACAATTTAAGTAGAAAAAGGTCACGATCAGTTACTTCACAGTCATCCGTTATGACAAGTCTTTCCATAGCAGCTGATTTGTTAACATCAGGTAGAAAACAGCACTGTGGATAACTTAATGCTGCCTTAGTAGGTCTGCAGAGAAATAATACAACCTAAATATTTTCCAGTCTACATCTGGGTGATTTAATTTTTCCAGACCATTTCAATTTCTAGACTCTTTTTTTTCCCCTCTAGTAGCATCTCAGATACTCTGTTCTACATGGAGCTCCAATCCTGTGGGTTAACATCAGCACTACCCCCAGCCCCACCGCTCAGCTGTATTCCCTGGAGCAATCCTGTCTACACCATTTATCCCTGCTCAGCTTGTCCCACCAGCTGAAGGGATTGGGCAATGTTATCTCAACACTTACATCTGGCAAGACAAAAATCTCCCTATTCTATGTAGCTTATTACGTTGCTTTTCTACCAATGAGCATAAATGTCGTTCCACAGTAAATTAAGCTGTGACTAACATCTGTCAGGTGTGGCTCACTGTTCTTCTCATTGTTTTCCCAGGGGATTACTTCCACACACAATTAGTGCTCTGTTTTCTTAGTGTGTTTAACTTAATATAGCATGTAGAGCCCTTGTAACACGTGCAGTGTCCTTTGAGGGAGAATATTTATCTCAGAAACTGCACAGTAGCAGAGTTTGTGTGCTTCTGTGACATTCAAGAGAGATGAAACAGTTAGCTGGTACTGATGAGACAAGCACACTAGCCTGACTTTGAAAAGGTTCTTCTGTGTTACTGTATTTATTTTGTTTGAGTCACAAAAAAGAAAAAAAAAAAAAAAAAAGCTAAAAAAAAGCACTCTTGTCAAAATGTTTCTTTAACAGGCCTTGCTTGCCATTCTTGTGTGCTGGAGACTCAAACACAGATCTACTAGACACTTCAACCTCACCAACATTTGTTTTCTGAGTCTAAATCTAATCTCACCTTCCAGTTTACTCCTGATTATCCTGGGGGTAGCTGCAATGAAATGAAATGAAATGATGCTAATAAATACGCAATCAGGTAATGCATCAGTTTTCAAGTCTTCAGCTGGGAACAGATGAAGATTTTGAGCTGAAGTGGCTGAAGCACAGTAGGCTCCTGATGCAGAAAGGTAAATCAGGTGAATTTTACTCCTGACCCTTTCTGTAGGTGACGTCTGAACTACCAAAAATGGTGCTTTATGTTGGGGAGATTGTGCATGCTACACGTGTATAAAACACTCCAAATTTTCCACATGAATTTAACCTCCTTTATTCTGACAGATGTATTACAGTTTTATCTAATTTATAATATCCTCGAAGTGTTTTATTCCCATCTTCTATTCATTATTTCTTTTGAGCTTTATATTGCTCTTGCAGAAAAACAACAAAAACCCACAATACTTATCTGAGAGTATAATAGCAAGGCAGTATTTCATAGCTAGGATTGTTTTTTACGTAAGTTTGCTGAGGGCTTGGCTTGAGATCCAGACTTGCTGCATATTTCTGCTAATCAAGCTTCTGGTATTTACTGTGCATATTTATGTGCTACAGCACTGAAACGTTTTTCTAACTTTCCTAGATATTCACTGAGAGCAAGTTGTGCCATATCACAAAATGCTTTCATATCCAGCACTAAGGAGTCCTAAAAGCTAAAAACATTCTCTGTACTATAATTTGATCTCAGAGGAAAACATGCTCTGATATGAAAGCCATCTCAGATGCAGTACTGTACACACATGCTGAAATCACCAGTCATGCATCAGTCCCACTCAACCCTTGCAGACTTCTTGCTATTTGAACTCCCACATCAATCAGAGAAAGGTGTTGCATGGTTTTTTATGTTCTTCCCTCTTTGTTTTTAAAGCCCTCCAATTCCAGAGTCTAATTTTGGGCATTTTGATGGCTGAGGACTTTATCTAAAACCTTGTTTCAAACCTCTGAGCAATTCTCAGGAACAGATAACCAGCTGCCATTTATATGTTTTGGATCAGAGGACAGGATCACAATTATGCAAAATCCAAAGCGAGATAGGACATAAGTCCCGTGCATTGCCTGCAAAAAGTAAGCCAACACCTGAACCGATTGTCATCAGATACTTCTAAAAAGTTTATAATCTTGTTTTTATTATGGACTTCTCCAAAAGTAATGCCTCCTATTTTACTATGCTGTCCAACAATGTTGGAGGCAGATGTTGGTGATATGGCAATAGAGGTTGAACCTTCCTACCAGTATCTCTTTAAATTTTGTTGCAGTGTGACAGACAGACAGCAGCAGAGGGGCAGAGGGTATGAATCCCAGAATCATAAAATCACTGAGATTGGAAAAGACCTCCAAGATCATCCAGTCCAACCATCCACCTATCACCAATACTTCCTACTAAACCACGTCCCTCAGTACAACATCCAAATGTTTGTTTCGCACTTCCAGGGGCAGTGACTTCACCACTTTTCTTCATGAAGGAAAACCGTGTCATTTAATTCCTCCACGAGGAAAATATGGCACCCATTGACATTCATGGATACTTGCTGAACGTCTACAGAGAACAAACAGTGGATGTGAGCATGGTGAGGCAGTGGTAGTGTATTTCAGCAGTGGCAACAGTGACAGTGACAATGGGTCACCTCCAAAGGAGCAGATTCTTATGAGTGCAGCATGCATGCTCTTGTTCATTACTGGCTGAATTGTAGAGCTAATGGTGGTGACTATGTTGAAAAATAGTGTTTTGTAACTGAGAATTTGTTCTATCAAGTGGTGTTATTATGATCTTTGTATCTGTTGTAGTTTCCATGGAAATAAGTAGCATTACTTTAGGAGTGACCCACATACTTACTGCACTTATGAAGCAATGTATGCAACATAATGGCAGTGCCTCTTCTACATTCAAATAAAGAATGCCATTTATTTCCTCAGTGGAAATAACATACATAGACCAACTGTCTCTCATATCAGTCAGAACAAACAAGTGGTGCAAAGTTCTGTCACGGTCAATAATCCTAATGTTTACAAAGTTTTGAAGTATTTAATCTCCTTCACAGCTAAACATAATAGACAATAGGTGTCTTTCTGTACAATACATTATAAACGCGTATGATTAGCTGCAATAAAAATATACAGATTTAACAGTAAAACCATCTGTGTGGAGTTGGCGTTGGACTGGAGACACCGTATTTCTCTGTGGCAGTTGTGACAGCAACCAGGCAGCATTTCAGTGTGTAAAATGGTTTGCATCAGCAGTAATAGTGGGGAAGCTGAGGATGGGGCATTTGTTGGCCATGCTCCCACTTACCCCCATTGGTAGCATGGTTTATTGGATCACAGAATCATAGAATCATTAAAGTTGGAAAAGATTTCTAAGATTGTTTAGTCCAATCATCAACCCATCACCATCATGACCACTAAAACATGTCCCTCATTGTCACATCTACACACTTATTGAACACCTCCAGGGATGGTAACTTCATCACCTCCCTGGGCAGTCTGTTCCAATAACTCATTACTCTTTCACAGAAGAAATTCTTCCTAATATCCAACCTGAACTTACCTTGGCACAACTTAAGGCCACTATCTCTTGTCCTATTACAGTTGCCTGCAAAAAGAGGCCAACTACCACCTCACCACAACTTCCTTTTAGGGAGCTGTAGAGAGCAATAAGGTCTCCCCTGAGCCTCCTCCAGACTGAACAATCCCAGTTTTCTCAGTCACTCCCCATAAAATTTGTGCTCCAAACCCTTTACAGCTTCATTGCCCTTCTCTGGACACTCTCCAGGGCCTCAATGTCTTTCTTGTAGTGAGGGACCCAAAACTGAACACAGTATTCAAGGCATGGCCTCACCAGTGCAAGCATAGGAGGATGATCATCTCCCTGCTCCTGCTGACTGCAATATTTCTGATACAAGCCAGGATGCCATTGGCTTCCTTGGCCACCTGGACTCACTACTGTCTCATGTTCATGCGGTTGTTGTTTAGTACCTCCAGATCCTTCTCTTCTGCACAGCTTTCCAGCCACTCTGACCCAAGCCCACAGCAATTGGTGTTGTTGTGACCAAAGTGTAGGACCTGGCACTTGGTTTTACTGAAGCTCGTAACTGGCCTTAGCCCATTGATCCAGCCCATAGCACTTAAGTTTCATTGCGAATATTTTGGAGCAAGCCAGCCATTCTGAATGACAATTTATTTACACAGGCAAGGAGAAATAGCTTCTTGGCAACTGTGTACAGACCAAATGCTGGTTTTCTATTTTAACTCCTTCTTCTTGGCCAAGACACAATGGCAATTGGCTTGTTTGAAAGATGGCAAGTTACCTACTGCAAAGAGCCCAAATGTGGAGAAAGCGAACACAAGTCCAAACTGCACTCTCAATTTACATCTCATTGAAATTTATAACATTGGTTCTGGTCCTGAAAAGCTTTTAAAATAATCAAAATAATTTATTTTAATTGCAAATCTGGATTTACTATAAAATAGACATGACGTGCTGGCCAGTCCAAGGAAATAAGGAAGTGCGTGGACATAGGTGTGTCAGACTGAAACCCGTTCTGACTTCAAGCATCTGCTGCATCATTGGTTGCAAGCAGCCAGGAAAGGACAAGAAACAAAGCCAATCAAATGTGAATCATTGGGTACTTACCAGCAATTAGCATCATTTTTAAAACTGCCAAGAGTGACTAAGCTGACGTTCTAAGCACTACATTGTTTAGGAAGTTAACAGGAGGTTGGCAAAAAAAAAAAGTCCAACCTTAAAAAAAAAAACCAACAAAGTCATCATACTGTGAATGTCAGCGTCTCTCAGCTCCTCCTCTGCCACCACTTCGGTCCAGCCCTCTTGTAGTGTGTCACTGAGCAAACTGCAGCTCCTCTGGGATGGGGTGTTTTGAGGTGAGTGAGCCCCAGCTCTGCCCACATGTGGTTCACCAGTGTGTAAGGGGAGAAAAGCAGTGAAATTGCTTCATTTCTCCTCTTTTCTGATCAGTGCCAGTGATAATGATTTCCCTGTTACAGCTTGTAGACATCAGCACACCACTGTGTCAATGCATAGGAGGGCTCAAATCTGAGTCTTAAATAAAAAGGGTTTTGGTTCCAGCACAGCATGTTTGTGAAACATGTACTGACAAGACAAAAAAAAAAAAAAAAAAACTGTTCTGCATGGCTTGTAAAACATATGTTAAAAATTCTGCATCATAGACCAGCTTTAAATTATTCATTTTTAATTCCTTCAGCCTTGAAGAGCCTTTAAACAATCCTGCCACTGAGGGAACAGCTATAAAATAAAATACTGGCTACTTAAAATTATAGAGAAAAATGCTTTACCTAGACAGGGTTTCTGAATTTTAAGATATGAACAAAGGGCTGGATCCCCACTTGGTGAAAGCTGATAGAGCTGCTTTGATGTCTGTATAGCAATCCCCCATCAGCAGCTGAAAGCCCTGGCCCTGAGTTTAGAATAGATTGCGTTTATCCACATAAGAAGACAAGCAAGATTTGCATGGTTAGTTCAAACTATTTCATATCCACTGAGCTGTTGAGGAAATGTTGTCTGTGAAACAAATCCTGGAGTCTTTCCCAAAAACATCTAAATGACACTTGGTAGGGAAACGCTGATATAAAGGGGAGCAGATCCAACCCTCCAGGCTGAATCCTGCTGTAATTACTCCTGCATTAACAGAGAGCATTTTGCTACCTGCACACACACTGGGGAGCATCAGAGAAGTTACAAGCATCCAGAGAAGTTAACTGATAGAACAAAGAGAAGTAGGTTCCATGCTCGCTGTTGCAGGGGGATGCGGTCTTGTTCTCTCTTGCTCAGATTCTCTGTGTTTGTGGTGGCAGTGGCTGAGACCTGACCTCCATGCCCCACAAATGTCCTCCTCCATGCCTCATCATGGCACTTCTCCACGCCCCAGCGAGGCCCTTCTCCATGCTACACCATGACACTTGTCCATGCCCCAGAAAGGCCCTTCTCCATGGTACACCATGGCACTTCTCCATGCCCCAGAAAGGCCCTTCTCCATGCCCCACCAAGGCCTTTCTCCATGCCTGACCACAGTGCTTCTCCATGCCCCACCAAGGCTCTTCATGCTCTGCCATGGCACAGATACAGGATATCATAGAATCAGAACGGCTTGGGCTGGAAAAGACTTCAAAGACCACCTAGTTCCATCTTTCCATCCTTAGGAGATCTCATCACTCTCTCCATAACCTCAATGTTTTTATAGGTGGGATCCCAAAGGCTGCTGTATAGTCTGAGAGCTGGCAAGCCGTTCCCAGAGACTTCCTCACAGACAGACCCACTTACCCACAGTCATCAGGAAGCAAATGAAGCAGAAAACTCAACCACTTTGCTTGAAGGTATAGGAGGGTTACAGAAGCTGTCATGGTTGATCACACAGAGTTCCCTCAGGAGCTATCCCACCTCCAGCAGCTCTTGGAGAAAGAGCTAATTAATACTGTTTTCCCCCCAACAGCAATTTTTTGTCTTAATACACTCTGTGTGAAATTTTGAACAAAGTATTTTTTTTTTTCACCCTCTTTACTTTTAACTTCTTCCACACCCCACTTAGGAAGGACACAACATGATGTTGCTCTATGGCACCCAGAGGCAGAGTTGGGATGTGGGAGTCCCCCTGTGGGTTTATGAGCTAGTTTATGGATCTGTGGGTAAATGGGTCCATGCTCAGCCTGTCACAGGTGCTCAAACCAAATGCAAATATCTGCAGAGTGGTAAGCAACGTGGCACCGGTCTGCAACCACACTTTATGCCTTTAACTAATGCAACCATGGAAATGAGCTCGGCAATGATTGATGACTTACAGCTCCTACATAGCACCTTACAGCTTCCAGTGGAAGTCAGTTGTGCTGGATGCAATAAACCAACAACGTGGGCAGTATGGATAAATAAATTAATAACTGTAAACTCATATGCTTCACACAGCTACTTATTTCCCAGCTGCCCAGCATCCTTCAGAGCTCACATACACTGTGGATATGTATCTTCTATAGCCCACAGTGGGATCGGGGAGAGGAGCAGAGCGGTATTTGCTTTTCTGGAGGTGCTATAAACTCTGCGCTTCTCGGCTCAGCTCCAACCCTCGCACACCAACACTAAAAAAGCCAGCATTATGTTGTTAAATAGTTAGAGCATACACTTTATCAGTTGAATGTATCTGTCTGGGGTTTTCTTTAATGATGCTTTTTAATTCAACAGCATTTTATAGCAGTCTTAAAAATGTCAGATGCGAGACACAAGGATGATATTATTTACGATGCACACTTTTTTATTATTATCATTAATGACACAAAACACACTTTCACCCCTGAGGAGCACTGAATTTCCTTCCACTGAATTTTCTTCCCGCTGCCATCACCTCTGGGATCCCTACGAGGACAATGTTGGTGTCCCAGCGATGGGGGTGGATGGAAGGCACTTCAGGGTGGTCATCTGGGGAGCGGGTAGAAAACGTCGAGTAGGGGAGAAGGCGGTCTCGGCACCCATCGGACAGGACAGCCCCGCGCACAGCACGCGGCAGGCCGGCTGCCCGGGTATTGCCCTGCCCAGCTCCGAGGAGGAGCCGCGGGGGCTCTGCGCCGTCCACGTGGCTGGCTGGGGGCGCGCTGTATGAGCGTGCGGGAGGCCGGGCGGGAGGGAAGGGGAGGGACGGGGCGCCCGGAGCGGCTCCGCGGGCAGCGGAGACAGCAGTAACAGGAGCAGCAGTAGCAGCAGCAGCAGCACCGCCGCCGCAGCGCCGATCGCCCATCGCCGGCCATGGGGTTTGGCCGCCCGCCGGCCTCTCGCGCCCCGCCGTGAGTACCGCGGGACCCCTCTACCTTCCTCCTCTTCCTCCTTCCCTCCCGCTTACCTGCAAATCCCGCTCACCCCGCTGCAAACGGCGCGGCGGGAGCCAACACCCCTCCCCACTCCTCATTAAGTTCTTTATTTGGGGGTTATTTCTCTTCTCGCCTAGAAGCAGAAAGAGCGGCTCCGGCGCCGCGCCGCTCCTTTGCGGGGAGGCAGCGGCCGCGCAGCCGGGAGCGCCCCGCGGGGAGCGGCCGCGGGGGCGGCGGGAGCGGCGCAACTTCAGGACATCCCCGGGGCCGCTCCGGGTCCCGGCTGCCGCCTCCGAGCCGCTCGCCTGCCTCAGTCCCGCACCCGCCTGTCTATTATGATCATTATTATTTGTTCTCTTTTTTTTTTTTTTTATTTTTTTTTTTACTCGCTCTGCCGGTGTTGCTCCGTTAGAGGAAGGAAGCGGACCTTAGGTACCCGCACATCTCCGCCGGCAGTATTAATTTCCAGCGCAGTGTAAATAACTAATCTTCGAGGTCAGCAGTTTGTCAGCTGTTCGTATGGCTCTTGGTGTCTCTCCTAGCCAACAGTTGGTGCTTGCCCTGGTGGATCTTAGCTTTGTTGAAAATGGACACAAAATGGTCAAAATTGCTTTGGTGTGCGTTGACTCATTTGAGATGTGTGGTTTTTGTACAACTCTTTATAAAGCTTGAGTTCCTCTGTGTTCAGTACTCCAAAATAACTCATTGATATATAACCTTAAGACAGAATTATATTTTTGCCTGCTAGGCATGCATGTAGAAGGGAGAACCTCCCTGGCTATGGATCATTTCGAGGAGATTGGAAGGGTGACAAAGCCCTTGTAATCTTCTGGGTCTGTTTTCATAAGCTCCTGAAGCTCTCTTGGAAAAGGAAATTAAATTTCAGCATGGAAAAGAAACAGGAAATGTGAGGATATGAAAAAGAAACTCCACCTTTTATTTCGATCCCATCCTTGTGCATTCCTCCTGAGCGTTGGTGCTCTTGGCTGACATAAGGCACAAAGAAGCATTGCCCCTTACTGGAGCCTTCCTGCCACTTGACAGCTGAGAGTGCACTCTCCTCCTGTTTGTTAGGCACATGGCTTTAGCTGGAGGGCTCGCTCTGTGCAGAGCATTCGCTTTGGAATAGTTGGGTTCCTACTTGGTCTCCACTTGGATCCCTGCTTAGTGTCCCATGTGATCTTTTGCCTGTATCTTCACCCATTCTCAATTTTTATGGCCTGACCTACAGCCTGTGGGACGCTGCCCGCTGTAATGCTTTGGCAGAGCTGCTCTTGTGTTAGAAGCTGGGGTTTGCCCCAGGCTACCTGTCCCACTTTTAGCTGTGCTTCAGGTCCCTTCTGGGAGCATAATGATTTTAAATGCTTTTGAATTTTCAAGCTTATGAATGGTTGGGTGTGAATTAAAAGAGTTTGTGAGTTGTTTTCTTGTTTTGCACTTACTTTCTTGGTTATCCTGGAGGCGGCAGATCCTCCGTGTAGGTCCGTGGGGAACTTGTTGCTGTATCCCCTTCCCACTTCCTCACTCTGTTTGCTTCATTTGGGTGCTGCTAGGAGGTAACATTTCAGCAGGTTTAAATCCTAAGCAGCGACAAAGCTGCACTCTGTAGCCCGACCCAAGCAGCTTGTGGTCTCTTCACCACCAGGTTTTTCAAGTACACTTCTGTCAGATATACTTCTGTTGCACTTTTCTGCTAGGAGCACGTGAGAGCACTGTCTGAAAGAGCAAAAAGAGGGAACAGTTCAGTTCCACATTCTTTGGGCTTGCTGTTTGTGTATGGTTTGCTTGTGCATGGGAACACTGAGTTGCTCTGTTTGTATCAATTTTTCACACATCCCAACCAGAAGAGAACTCTCAGCCTGGATTGCAGTTTTTCTTCCAAACTTGATATTACTAACAGTACAAGAATCGCAACTGCAAAGGTAACTTTTAACACTAAACATCATTTTGTTTAAGACTTCACCTAATCAGTTTGCTTTTCTGTTGCTAGAAAACTGGGAGTAATTTGAGAGGAAATCGTGGTCATGCAGATGGAAGTTTCATCCCCTTGGCTATCACAGCGTCCTTTATCTCAAATACATTGCAAATGCTGCTGTTAAATGATAGCAGTAATTCCTTTTTTTTTATTAAGGATGCCTTGCAGAAGTGTTTTCAGAAGTGTAGTGAAGCAGAAATGTGCTTCTAAGAGCAGATCCGGCTCCACAGCAAATTTAACATGCTGTTAATCCCACCACCTGGTGGAGCTTTTTATGGCGCCAGCTGAGGAACGCCGGATAAGCACACGTTTTTGTTTGGGTTTGCTGGCCAGATGCCGTGAGTAGAGTTGCTTTAACTTTTTCCTTCCTCGCACGAGGCTTACTTTTCTGTGCATTCTACTTATTCTATACTTTGCAGAAGGGAGCACGAGGCTGTGGGTGTCTCATCTGAAGCAACATTTCTGTGCAGGCAGTTAAATCAGTGACAGATTTCCTTCCTGCCTGCCCTTCTCCTTCCCTTACAGCACACTTTTTTTCCTTTCTCCTTTTTATTTCAGAAAGATGATGTTGGCATAGATCACAACTGTAAACTGGGCGTCCAGAAGCTGCTTGTTTTCACTTAAGGGGCAAAAACTACTTGGGGAAAGTATCTGATCAGGAAGAGAGAAGCAGCAATATCTTTTTGCTTATCTGAGATTACTGGCAAAGGTTAAAGCATGGGGGTGCATGTAGGAGAAGGGATTTCTTTGCCCCTGTCTGACTTATGTAGTCCTGCTTGATTAAATCAGAATATGTAATGTTTGTTATCTGCACATTGAAGATGCTGATAAGTCAGAGGTATGCAAATTGACAGCTCATACATTAGAGTGGAATTAGGGATCGCAGTGTGAAACTTTCTGTTAGCAGTCCCCAGAAAACATCTGTGTAGGACAAGGGAATGAAACATGCAGACAAACTACTATTGTGTGCGTTTATGTTGCTTTTATTGCCTTCATGTCTGTGTCTGAAGACTGACCAGGAAGTGGCAGCTCCTGTGTACCTCTCAAGTTCTGCTGTGATGCATCTGGTCCCATATCTGGGCCCATTTATCCCAAGGTGGATAAATGCCTTTGCAGTTCATCCATATTCATTTAGCCTTATAAGTATCTGCTCCAGTGTACTGTGCGAGCCATGTCCCAAGCTTCAGGATCTGCACGTTTGATCTCCACAGAGCATAGGGGGAGTGCAGTTGTCAACCTGTAGGAATCTGTCTTTCAGCATCTTGAACACAATGTGGTTTTTAAGTACCAAACTCAAATACTTAATGGAAAATACAACAAGCTCGTGTTGATTGGGTTTGTCCAACATACATTGCTGGGAAGTACAGAACATGAGGAGGAACGGATGTGATCAGCCCACAGGGACCAAACATGACCTTCCCCATATTTTGTTGCCTGCCATAGAGCTGCTGCTGCCATGGAGGTACCTGCATGTTCTCTGGGTGTCCCTAAAACTGCTCTGAGATGGAGCCATTGTTATCCATCCTCTCGGAGGATTTTTCTGTAGAGCAAAAGCCAGCACAGGGAAGTTTAAGTATTCAACTGAATGCTGGAAGCAAGATTAAAATGCCTCTGGACTGAATAAATTGTTACTGAATTTTTCCCAAGATTGGCGTATTTCTTTAAGTTATTACTTTCTAGCTGTTGATGCACTAAAACAAAGGTTGTTCCTTTTAAAGGACACAACATTATTTCTGGAAGCTGGATCTTCAATCAAGGACTGAAACTTACGTATCTGAAGTGCTGGATGTGCTGACACATCACAGTGCTGCACCAGCTCAACAGAGAAATCTAATTCTATCAAATCTGCCAGCTCAGTTAATATGACCCTGCTAGGGAAGTGTAAGGTGTCACCTCTTGATTTTTAGGTAAGAATCAGGTTCTCTATCTCCAGAGTCAGAGAGTGCTATGTGTGGCCAAAACTGGATTTATTTTTAAGGTACCTGCTTACAGCGTGGCATGCAAAACTGAAGATCAGGTTCGAAGATGTCGTCTGAGTATTAGGGTCTAAGTACACCAGTTGGAGTCCTACAGAAAGTCCCTGCTTGGGCTCAGTCTGGAAATAGAGTACTTTGGTCTTAGATTTCTACAGAATTGTATGGAAAGAGCATGGTGTTGAGCTACCTGCAACTCGAACTAGAGCTGACCTCTCTGTGTAAGTCTCTTGTATGGTGCCCTGCAGCTATCAGGGTGCAATAAGGACATTCATGCCTGTATCTTAAGTTCCTTTAATCTGATGGGTTATAGTGATGCTTTTCACATGATCTGCCCTTGGGCTGCATTAGTGTGAGCCTTTAGCTTTATTGCTCCATGCATGTCATGTTTTCTCTTACTAATTCTTGCTGAATAGGTTTGTGAAGGTGATCTGGCTTAGCTTTTGGTTTGGGGGGGGAAACATAAGCAGGTCAAGATAATCATCAAATCATAATTTTGGTTATGAAAAAAACAAGGCATTCATGCTTTTTGGTTCACTTGAACTTAATTCTGTGTCAATTTCAAACGCTTTGAGATAAAGCAAAGAATTTTGACGAGAAGAACCAAAAGGAAAGTTTGCCTTTAGAAATATCAGGATGATTCCCATGGCTTTGTCCACATTTCTCACTGTGTAGCTCTCCTGCTTGGCATCCAAGTGGTCCAAGGTTTGCCATTTGGGTTTCTAACACAAAATGTTAATATTAGCAAAAAAATAGTGACACTTTTGTGATAAAGAGTCAGGCAGTAGTGAAATTCCCATGTCAATTATGTTCAGATTTTTCAGGAAGCATGAACTGTGGACATGTGCCATTGTGCCCTGCCACAGTGACACACTGTGTGTTTGGATCAAAGTTAAATATATTGGGTGGAGTCGGTGTAGGTTTTTTTGGCTTTTTGGTTTGGTTTTTTTTTTTTTGTGTGTGCCATCTGCCATCAAAGCACTGGGTGTGTGAGAGGCTGAGAGCTTCCCTGAAGCTTTGGGGTGAGTCTTCCTTATTTTCTCTCCATTTATCTTCTTTATGATCACATACTGAAATGTTTTTCGGTCTTGCCTTTCCAGTACCCTTCCGCTTGTCATCCTTTCTTTTACATGTGTTCTTCCTCTCATCAGACCCTGTGCCACCATTGCTCCTTGTTAGGGGAGAACAGACTATTGCAGGCCATTTCTGTCTCTCTGCTACTCTTTCCTCTGCAGAGTTTTGTCCTTTAAGAGCCGTGGTCAGAGCAAACTGAGACATCAGGAAGGCTGAGGACACTTAAACTTTGCACCTCAGGTGATGTCCTGAGTTTGAATCGGAAAAGCCCGAGTAAATATGCAGCCCAATGGACAGGAGATCTTTAGGTCTGCAGTGATTCACTGTCAGCCACTCCACTGAATAATGCAGTCATTGGTGTTGTGCAAAAGCTTGGCAGCAAAAATCATTTGAGCTTCTGCTATGTCTGCTATAGTGGAATACTTGTATACTTGTGCTGCAAAGTTTGTGCAGTTTGGTATTTAGTCCAGATGGCTCCTGGGGCACCGCTATTGTGTGGAATTGGTGTGGATCAATCACTAAGGATAACTGATGTTTTCTTCGAGAAGAATGCTAAGGAGCTGGTGAGCTTTGCCCCTTGACTGCCTCGGATGGAAGCCGTCCCGCTGTGCTCCTGGCAATAGCTGAGCCCAAGGTGCACCCTGCACGGAGCGGCACGGCTGCCCCGGCCTCCTGGCCTGGGAATCGTCCCTGGCCTCCCGCCTCTCTCTCCCCCCTGTCTCTTCTAGGATCAGCCCTAGCTCCACGCTGCCCTGAGCACGTGGCGGTTGGTCACGCACCTTCATGGGGCTCTGTGACCTCACAGCTCATGGTGTGATCAGATTCCTGGATACACGGGAAGAGTGGTCAATAAGCACAGGTTTGATTTACACATATCATAGGTACGCTTTGTCCGTATCTGCAGGCACACACCCCACACGCAGGCACACACGTAAAGATGCTTAAATATCATAGGAAAGAGGGATGGCGCAAAGGAGAGGAACCAACCGATGGATTAATGAATGCAAACTTTATTGGGAGACAGAACGTGGAGACTGTCCCACAGGAGCAGCAAGGGCCGGTGGAGCGGAGCTCTCCTTACGGATTGAGGGCTGCAGGGTTGACACCAGGAGTTGCCACGCTCCGTCCTAGTCCCCGTCCTGGCCTAGAAGACAAAACAGCCCTCCGCCACCACCTGTGCCCAAAGGTTGCTCACACGTGGTGTCTCCGGACACAGGTGCATGACTGGGATGCAAGAGCCTGCCCCCCTGTCTCTTCTAATATCAGCCCTAGCTCCTGCCTTTCCCTTCTAATATCAGCCCCTGCCCCTCCCCGATCTCTTCTCACTTCAGCTCCTGCTCCGCTGCTGCCCGCTCTGCTCTGGGCTGCCGGCAGGGCCCTTTATATACCTGCTGGGGCGGGTTCCACTGTTCCAGCCTTTGTGACGCTGCTGCCGCATCGCATCGCCATGGTGAGTGAATAGCAGGCACTGGTGGAAGGCCCGCCGTCACCTGCCTGCATTGGAATAAGGCCTTCGCTTTTTGCAGTTTTAATGCAGGAGTCAAATAACCCAAGCATAACTTATTTTTCACTGATCGTAAAACACACTGTAGCTTCAACTCCAAAATGTTTAGTAGACGGTCCCATACACACAAAGCGTTTCAACAGTTATTTCTTGAAAACCTGGTACAAAACCACTTTGAAGAAGCATTGTTTTGCTAAAAAGTGTGGAAGGAAAAAAGATTTTGAGTGGACCCCACATTATTCTGGAAGCAAATCCTCTTCTAATTGTTCATCAGCAAAGTCATCTTCCTCAGTTCTTTTCCTTGCTGCAGTTTTAGGTCTTTCTGCTTGTGGGCCAAGTGGGTCTGTGTAGGAAGCGTCTGGGATTCAAACAAGTACATTTGAAACAGTTACCTGCAAATACCTTAGCTTGGTTTTAAACACTTCTAATCAAACAGGAGACTGCTTTCTAACATGACACATCTGTCAAGGTATCTTCTTTGA
Organism: Tympanuchus pallidicinctus; assembly: GCF_026119805.1. Taxonomy (NCBI): domain Eukaryota; kingdom Metazoa; phylum Chordata; class Aves; order Galliformes; family Phasianidae; genus Tympanuchus; species Tympanuchus pallidicinctus. The sequence continues at coordinate 68,754,122 of NW_026294769.1, read as the reverse complement.
AATGCAGACTAGGAAGATCACTGAAGGAGGAGAAGATACCGCATTTGGATTTTTAAGATATTTTTTCCTGATCAAACCTTGCAGCAGAAAAATAGTATCATTGGGCCATGTTCTTTAATACCTACAGATCCTTTAAAGTGAGCTCTGAACAATGAAACTAACGTCATTCATCATGATTATTTCATGGGGAAAATGCTTTCCTAATTGTGTAATTATTATACTTGCTTTTCCAGTAACATCATCTTTCTCGTTCCCTTCTCTTTGAGGGTCTGGAAAATTGCATGGCATAAGATGCCCACTTGCCTATTTCTTTACTGCTGCTGCTTTCATAGGGTTCACTTGTTCCAGGCAAAGCTTTTAGTTCAGCACTCAGTCTTTCCCCTTTGCTACCACCAGCATCTGGAAGGCAAAAAAAATCAGTAAAAAGCAAGGAACTTGCTGTCATGTGCTGTGAAATCGCGATAGAAGAACAACATAACTTCAGCTTTCTTTCCAACAAGATTTAACGAGACCATCCTTTCATGATGGAGTAACAGTAATTATTAAAACACAACAGTCACTGTTTTTTTTTGTTTTGTTTTTTGTTTTTTACTTTGGAGTAAACATATTAAACTATTTCTGCTTCCAGTGTTGACATGTCAGTTGCTTACAACTAAAGTAATATGCTGGAGCTAAAATAATCATGATAAACATTAGCACAGTCACGCTGCATCCAGTTCCATTTATAAATATAAAACATTTGTTTAAGTGGTTGGTTTACATGGCAGAAAAATTAATAAAACAACATGCTGCAAAAGTAATCCTATCTTGGAATAATCCTATTTAAAGGAGTGATATCTCTAGCAAAAAAAACAAAATTAAATTGTTACGTTTCTGTTTGTCCAATTTAGGAAGATACCCATGTGTACAACAATCCAGGCTATTCAAGCCAATATATTTATGTTTATATTTTTTAAAAAATGCCATCGCCTTCAATTGCAATGATGATTTTAATGCATCAGAAATTGGGCATCACACAAAGGACATATATTAGAATTTTTAGTTTGGCACTCTGCCTTCCTAAAGTGTTTAAGTAATGAAGCACACAGTTAGCCAATGCTTTTTTTTTCTATTGCTGGCTTGATTCTTGAGATCCTGCTGGGCGACAGAGAGCATCACTCTTTGTGACTGCCACAAAGGATTTTATGTGAATATTGCAAAAATACTTATGCAAAAGTTAAAAAGGAAAAGCTTCAGACCAGAAAAGTTAGAGGAAACAGATGTAACCTGGTAGCAGGATGTGTGACCACGATAAAGTTTTACGGTTGCTAAAGCCATCTCCTCTTCATTAGGTTGCTAGGGCAGTAACATGCATGTGTCTTGAACATAGGAAGTTCCATACTAACATGAAGAAGAACTTCACAGTAAGGATGTCAGAGCACTGAAACAAGCTGCCCAGAGTGGCTGTGGAGTCTCCTTCTATGGAGATATCCAGGACCCAGCAGGACACCTACCTGTGCGATCCTGGTAGGAACCTGTAGGGGTCCTACTTCAGCAGAGAGGTTGGTCTTAGTGATCTCTTAAGGACCCTTCCAACGTCTGCCATTCTGTGGTTCTGTATGTATATTGGGAGATAACATAATCAAACTCTTTGAAGAGTGTGCTGATTACAGACTTTCTGCAAGCCAACATATTAAGTTTGATAAGATTTGTTTACATAATTGTGTGCAATATTCAGGTGCTCTTTGACCACTCTGAGGGACTGGAAGTGTTTCTTTCACCTGTAAGATTTGTGCACTATAAGATATTTAAGGACACTGGAGAACTGTGGTATGTAGTCCAGACAGAGGGAAACTTGGACTGATTCAGATCTCTCACAACTGGGAATTTCCCTCCAGTTACAGGAAAGAAAAGTGATTCAACCAGATACTTTCTTCTGTATTTCTCATGATCCTTGAAAACCATGGAAATTATGATCAATATATACAAGCTTTCCAAATGTTGCTGTGATTTAACATGTTCACAATTCAGACTAGGTGTTAGGAAACATATTTCCTTGTGGTGAGGGTCAAACACTGGAACAAGCTTCCTAGCAAAGTGATCCATTTCCCATGACTACTGCTGTTCAGTAGATAGTTGGGTAATGCCCTCAGTAATATGCTTTAAGTCTTGGTTAGCCTTGAAATGGTCATTCTTTTGAGCTTGATCTTTGTAGGCCCCCTCCAACTGAAATATTTCTACTCTATTCATAGTTAAACCACACCATCATGGGTTGAATGTAGATGTCCAATTGTGCCTGCCTGTAAAGGAGTAAAGGAGCAGGAGATCACAGAATCCCAGAATTGCAGGGGTTAGAAGGGACCTCTAGTGTTCACTGACTTGAGTCCCTCTGATAAAGGAGGTTTCCTATAGCAAGTTGCACAGGTAGGTGTCCAGATGAGTCCTGAAAATCTCCATAACCTCTCTGAACAGCCTGTTTCAGTGCTCTGTCACCCTTCCTTTGAAGAAGTTCGTATCTGTGTATTTGTGTGGAATGGTGTTCCAATTTTTGGCCCTTGATCCTTTTCCTGTCGCTGCACACTACTGGAAAGAATCTGGCCTCGTCCACTTGCTTCCCACACTTTAGATATTGATAAACACTGACCAGATCCCCTCTTAGTCTTCTCCAGGCTGAATGGACCTGTCATCCACCGGAATGCCCAGGTCCTCTGCAGACCTCTCCAGCAGGTCATCCTCTACCCTGTACTGATGTAGGACTCTATGCTTGCTTTTGTTGAACCTCGTCAGGTTCCTCTCCACCCAACTATTCATATGGATGCTGGCTGTTGAAAAATACAAGACAGTATACAGTTAACTGCAGGATTTTTTAAAGCATTGCTGGTAGAGTGGAAACAGAGCAGTTTTTGAATAAGTTACCTCTGTGCAACTCAGGAGTCTCATGTCAGTACTGGGTTGAGTGTAAATATTGGCTGAGTAAGCTACTATGTAAGTGTGATTCATTTTGGGATTTTTTAATAGGGAAAAAGTGGAGGTTTGGATGGAAAAGAATCGATAGGCTGCAATTACCATCTCAGCTTGTTTGGAAGGGGATGTTTGCCTCTGTTTTGCACAGACAGAGGAGAATAGAATGCTTTTTTTCTTCCTCTGTCCTATTAGAATAGAAGAGGGGCTCATTAGTTGTGTCTGCTTCAGCTTGCTCATAAGCAGTGCATGTTTATCCTTTACATATAGCCCTCAAAACAGTGGGTGAAGAATGCTTTGTTAGGCAAAAATATTCCCAGATGAAGCCAGAAATGCTCAGTGCGGTCACTGCCTCTGTTGTTTCTTGGCGAAGAGTTTCCCTTTCCCCCAGTCTAGACAGTAGACCTTTGTCCTACACGTGGGGACTGTCATTGCATTAACTGACCAACAGTCCTATCAAGCCTCATGCTTGCTCCATTTAAAGTTGCTATTTCTGGGAGAAGGACAGTCCTCTTGTGGGAGTGAGCCTGACCAAGAGTTAGAAGTTAGAGCAGCAGGGAGCAAACCTTGGATCCTCATTAGGCGAGCCATCAGGGACGTGAATGTCCCAGCTTTCTTCACTTGTGTATGTGTGAATTTCTTAATGAAGCTTTGCTCAAAATGTCAACTCCCTAATTTATCTTGCCACACTGAAACTAAGGATTTTTCTGCATTTTATGAAAAAAAAAAATAAAATGCGTCACAGCTTCTCTTTAGAAACCTGCATTTCATCGAGCTGTCAGTCTGCCCCAAGATTGTTCCTGTGGAGCCACTAACCATGCTTTCGGCATGTCTCTGAATGTGGAAATTAACACTGGGAGTCAGACTGTAATCTGCCAGCAAAGTTTTGTGCTGTTGCTGTCTTGCTTAGAAAAGTACAGGCTGTGATGCATACATGCAGGAGGCACTGGGGATGTATCCTCAGGGAACAGACCAGAGGCAGAATGCGAGACCCTGCCCCCCTTTCCTCCTTGAACTTTCTTATTCATGCTTGTTCATGCTTATTCATGCTTCACTTTTCATGCTTGAGATTTGATTGGCATAAATGCATGTATTAAGGGTTAAATTACCAGGGTAGGGTGGAAATCTTTTCACTATCAGAAGAAGGTAACAGGCTTTTCAGGACAGGGTGAGGTCTGCTACTTAAACTTGTACTGCCTATTCCTTTGCCGCTGACAGCTGTCTCATTTAAATTATGAGATTTTACGTTCAGGCATCAGTGCCTGAGGATCATATCAAGGGTACAAGCAGGTGAGACTTGCACATTTTTGAAAAGCATCGCTCTCTGACCTCCTCACCTCTACCAAAGGAGCTGCTTCAAATTCGTCAAAGCCAGGATCTCTTTTTTGTATTCTTGTGTCTAATCTGGTGTTATTTGACAAGTGTAGCTCTTAGAGATGGAAATTCTGTTATTAGGGCACTGATGCTTTCCTGAATATTAAAAACCCTCTTGGCTTTTTACGGCTATCAAAAATCAATCTTTCTGATGTGCCTTTGAGTTGCCGTGCTTTCTTCCAGGCTGACTGCTGCTCCTGGGCAGGTGCTTGGCAGCATCGCTTTGGCTGGCACTGACAATATTGACTTACAAGGAAATTAAGGTGTTTTTGCTTCTAGTACCAACTACTGCTTTTGGTTTTTAATCCTCTTTTCCATCAATAACAAATGCTGCATGACGATTTCACCTCTTTCTCCAAGAAAGAATAGGGTTGTGCAAAGTAACCTTGAATATAAACTTGTCATATCTAATGAGCTCATTAAGACTTGATCTGCTCATTACCTGGGGACTCTTTTGAGCCTGAAATGTGTTAAGGAGACAGAGTGGGTAGGATGCTTCTCTCTGAGTCAGCACAGGGCTATTGCTCAGCACATGTGTTAGAATCGATTGCTGAAAGTCTCATCTGCTTAATGAGACTTGCAAAGCATCTCAGTTCTCATAATCTCTGGAACACATGGCACTTTTTTAAACAAGCTCATTGATGCTGATTTCTTCATCCAGTTCCAATTGGACTGTTTTCAATGTGTCTAGCAGAGTTATTTTCCTAGACATATCTGCCATCACTGTCCAAGAGTGTGGTTAGAGGTAAGAAAAAACAAAATTTCCTTTCTTGCAAAGTAACCTCATCAGATTTCCTCCCCTTTCCAAAGGAAATTCTTTTGTTGAGGTGACAGTCCTTGGTACTCTGCTTATAGCTTCTATTGAAATTCAACTTCCTGTCCAAAGTAGTTGGGGTGTGAGATTGTTAAGTTTGCCTTGAAGGATGTTAAATCCTTGCAAACAGTGCATGGTAGAAGATTTCAAACATTAAGGCATGCCACAGGGACCTGCAGGAAGCAGCTTGTGTGTTGAAAGAGTTAGAGAGTAAAGAATTGGTTCTTCTTGACACACTTGGCATCCAAAATTGAAGGTGTCCGTCAGTTAGGCTGCTCAGCAGGCTGTTTTAGGAGGCATAAGCACAGTAAGCATCACAGCAGAGAGACTGAACTACTCCACATCAAATGAGAATAGTGTTAATGTAGGCTCATGCTGTCCTCAGCAGGTAACTTCACAACCCTCACAGGAAATGAGGAACTGTATCTTGATCTAAATAGGAAAGAGACTTATGTCTTAGTCTATTACACCAGGTTTTCCAGTGTGCACACTGTGGTGCATTAGCACAACCATGGATGGCAAAACTTGTATACTTCTGACATAGTGATACAGGGATGCATAGTTTTATCAAGACAGTGGGTTTTTTTTGTTGTCGTTGTTTGCCTGAAGCTTCAGAGGAGAAGACGAAAGGAGAATAAGTATCAGATAACCCTGCATTCCTCTGTAACTAGTGCATTCAGCACTGGAATACCTGTTGAGATGCTTTGTAAGGAAGTTACATGCATCTGGCTAAAAGTCCTCTTTTGTTTTCCTTTGATATATGCCTGGAACCAGGGACAGATACTGTAAGTCAAGGTAATTAAATGTGTTGGTTTCTTGTAAAAGATAGTTACTGTCATTCATTTCATGGTTCAGGGGTCAGGAGGGACTTTAAATAAAATGATGCTCTTCCTGTGTAATTTACCTTCTTAATTTTGTTTTTTGTTTTTTGGTTTTTTTTCAAATTGCAAGGCTTGCTTAATAAATTTGCAGGCAGAAGTATTTTGCAATAATGAATGTCTTCTGTTGGGTGTTATCAGTAGCACTTCTGAAACTCGGTTCACAGTGCTTTAGGCAGGATGGATGGGGACATGCAGAAGGAGAATTTCTTTGTGCATAGAAGAATTAGAATAAGCCCAGCACATGGTTTCTACTTAACTCTGCGAGCCTGAATCTGATCTTCCTTTTACTAATCTCTGAAGGGATAATTCCTGATTTACACCATTCTCAACAACATCAGAATCTGGCCTGAAAGCCTCCTTGTACTTCAGACATTGTCTCTAACAGCTGACCAGTGAGTAGGGAAGAAGCAGCTTGGCTTCCCACAAGTTAATTGTTTTAAACTTGTCAAGCTGAGTGGACTATAGCTTGTTTAGCAGGGTTTATTTTAAACTACAGTATCTTTATCCAGGAAACTATTGTAAAAACTCAGGCTAGAATCCATTTACTTCTATTGGACCAGCAAGAGATGGTAATCAGAGGACACTCTTTGGTACATCACAGTGCTCTTTATTTGCATACTTCTCTTCATCTGAGGATATTAAATTAATACTTCATTGCAATTCTAGAAGCTTCTCAGCTAGATAAGTCTTGTTAATGACCTGAAGTGACTGCAGTTGCTAGCAGTGAAGCAAAAATAAGCTATTGCACTAGGTCTGTGCTCACAAGTGACATCTGGAAAAAAAGGTCTTCAACCAAGAGGGGAAGGAAGCTGATAGCTAAAAATATGGGGATTGTGGAATAAAGATCATGGCATGCCTGTTTGCTTTGGAGAGAATTGGAGAGTGGCTGTGCTTATATCATACCTGTTTGTATTGTCATGAAAGGAAAGGGGAATACAACTTTTCCTAGGGACATTGATACCTCATGCAACCTTGCATATTTCCAAATGAACAAGTCACATTTGTTTTTGCTGTAAGGAACAATTTTATTGTAGTGATACACTTACACACTGTTTGAACTGTATAAATACAGCCATATAATGTCAGGAAACAAGGTGAGTGGCCTCGTGCAATGTCTCTGTTTCTTTTGAAAATTTTCTTGCATTCTGTTGCCAACTTTGTTTTCCTGGGAACTGTCTCATTGCCATGAGTATTTGATATGCTCCAAGCTTTAAACTACAGTAGTGCTACATAGCAATCAGGGTCATTAATATTTATAAACACTAAAAGCATGGGTGACCTAAGTGACTGAATCACATGTCCTGATTACTGTCTTTGCGACAAGGTGGTAAATGACTCTCACAAGATATGGAATTGCTTAGATGACCGTAGGGAGTCATGTGTTTATGGACCAGATGATATCTATAGCCTGTAATTCACCCAGCATAGTGAAAAACACAGACTTCTGGGTTACCTGTCCAAAGTGCACAGTGCAGGAGGATTTTGCTTATGTACAAACATATGCTACTGGCTGAAGGCATGTCTGTGTGAGGCTATGACATTAAGTATGTGCCACTATGTAATAAACTAAGTTTGATATGCACAGCCATTTGGCTGGAGAATACTCTTAATTTTCTTCGCAGTGAGTACAGAAGTCTGCTATTTTGTTGGTCATAATTTACCTTTGTTACCTGTTGTTCTGAACTGACAGCCAGGAGAAACTGGATTTTCTCTTGGAGGTCTAGCCATTTGATTGAATTAAGTTTCTGTGGACAACGGGGAATGGTTTTAAACTAAAAGAAGGGAGATTTAAGTTAGATATTAGGAAGAAATTCTTTATTCACAGGGTGCTGAGGCACTGGCACAGGCTGCCCTGAGAAGCTGTGTGTGCGTCATCCCTGGAGACATTCTAGGCCAGGTTTTATGGGGCCTTGGGCAGCCTGAGCTGGTGGGTGGCAGACAGCCCATGGCAAGGTGAACAGGATGGACATTAAGGTCCTTTCCATCCCAATCCATTCTGTGATTGTCTTCGCCTGTATCTCCTCTGTAGAGTAAGAGACATTTTTTCCCAGTTTCTCTGCTCTCAGATGGTCCTGCTAAGGCATTACAGCAGATGTAGGGGTGGAGAAACTTGCAAATGCAGCATGTGCCACATACGAACTCTGCTGCTTAACCCAACTGGGTAACGTTGCTCAGCTGACAATTTTATAACATAGAAAAAGCTGCATTTTATTGGCCAAGCACCTCGTAATTTTCTGGTATTTCTAAAATGGATGACAGCACTTGGAAATATTGAGTAATTTTTAATTGAAAGGATATGATCAGTAGGTGATTAGTTTGTAAAGTGCCTTGGATGCATGCTGTGTTGTAGAGACAAGCCATCTGGAGCAAGCCTGTGGTTTGGCTTCTGTAATGAGTACCCGCAGACCACGATGCCAAAAATGAACCAGCTTTATTACGTATATATGAAGATCTTGAGTAATTCAGTTCATTTTCATAGATATAAATGAACTAAAATAGGAACATAATTTGGCCCAAACTATTGATTTGCTGCTCTTAACCATTAAGTCAGAATCATCTTATGTATCTTCCAGTACCCTTAATAAAACCAGCCACAACAAATCAGACTATTGAGTTGCTGCTTCAGTCTCTAGCTTTACCAATTTTGCTATGATCAGGATTTCACTCTGTTTTTTTTTAGTTACAGAACTCATAACTTGCATTACTGTGAGATACCTGAGTTGTTACTGTTGTGGGTTACATGTGTGGAAATACAAGGATTCTACATTTAAAAAACGTTGACACTTCTTATCACAGAAGTAGTTCCAGAGCTGAAAAGAAATTGTTAGTGCTTTGGATTGATCTTAGAATCGTTCAGGTTGGAAAGACCTCGAAGTTCATCTAGTCCAACTGTTGACCCATCCCACCATGCCCACTGAACAGTGTCCTTCAATGCCACATCTACACATATGCTGAACACCTCCAGGGATGGTGATTTCACTTCTTCCTTGGGCAGCCTGTTCCAATGCCTCACCAGAGTGACATTGTCACTAACTTAGAGGGACATGTCTTGTGACCCAGAGACAGCGTGCATCTGCCATCCTCTCTTTGCTCTTTCTCTATCTCTTTCTGGACACCAGTGATGTCCATATGAGAGATATGGAATACATATGAGAGATATGGTGTCTCTTGGGTTCTATAGCTCTTAGTGAGTACCTGCAGCAGTGCTGGCTTTGTTGCAGCTCTTGAAGCAGCTGGAGTTAATTACTCTGAAATGGAGATTGATTTGTAGCATCACACCCAAATTAATCCTCCCTCTCTCTGAAATTATCATTACACAGTCGTTCTACTGAGGTCCAATTAATCATCCTGATGTACAGCATTAAGACTCAAACACAAAGGGCTGCCCTGTACCTGATCTGTTAGGTGGTGCAAGAAGGAGCAAGTGAAGGGAGAGATAGCAAAGAAGAAAAATCCTTAAGAAGGCTTCGGTCTGAAGTCGGATGTCTGTGCCCTGCTGTAGGAGAAGGGAAGCAGATGAATTCTATTTGATGTGTGAGATCAAGGCGTCGGAGCACTTAGCTGCTCATCTGGCCATCTTGCTCATTTTTCCTCTTAATTCCTCCCTAGTGTTTAGTAATTGTTTTTCCTTCTAGTTCTGTGAAGCATTCTAATGCAAAGCCCAATCTCCTGCAACTCAAACAAGCTGTTTGTAGCATAGGAAGGAGGTGCAGGACTTTTGGCTTTGTACAAAAACATTTTTTTTTAATCTCCTCAAACTTGTTATTGAGTGAGCAGTACTTTAATGAAGCATTTCATGGAGGAAAAAAATGCAATTTTTTTCATGTAGGTCTTTTCCAGGTCCACAAGGGAAAGATTATCTACAGATTAAAGTCCTCACTGTTTCCTGTGTCACTGCAAAGCAAATATTGAGCAGAACTTGAAAACCTCTGCTGTCTCCTGGCTTGGAGTGCCAGCCCCTCTCAGAACTTTAGAAATGCCAGCATGCTTTTGTGGTACCAGATGACTGTGTTTTATAGTGGGTTCTTTCCTGATTTAATGCTGCTGGTGATCGTGTGAGCTGGATTGAAAATGTATGTACACATTTAAAATCTCAGCTTTTGTATTTGAATGTAAGTCTTACAGGAAGAACCCATTTGAAACGGAAGCATAGGTTTAAAATCTCTTTCCTTTTTTTCTTTTTTTTTTTCTTTAATTGCGACTTCTTCAAAGCCATGCAATCCATGTAAGATTACAGATCAGGAATGAAGTTCTTGCTGTAAGCATGGATGTGTGGTGTGCTGGCACATGACAGACAGCCAGCAGTCTCTCCACAGAAGCTGAGTCACTTGGGTAATTGGGGATTTTCTTTTTTAAACAGCAGCAGTGAATTCATGCTTGAAGCAGCCTTATACAGGCAAAGAAGAGTAAACTTTAAGTTTAAATCTTCTGCTTTGTGTCATTACTTTCTCCTTCCTTTTTCCCGAGCAGTGACAATGTATCAGGTAACAAAGGAAAAGTGAACCCTGTCATAGGTGGGAATAATAAGAAGCAGCAAAATCTGTGGGATAAAGGTCGCGAACTAAAACAAGAAATGTAGAAGCATCTAACTTCTAACAAATAGGAAAGAAAAATAGACACAAGTTTATATCGAACATTTGGAGAAAACTGGTTGTCTTACAGAATGAAAGTGTTCGGAGCACAGGTGTAGCAGGGAGGTAACCGTGTTCCTTTTGGAACAGAGCGTTTTCCTGTCCTGTTCTGGGACTTTGCGTAGACTGTGATGCAGCTCACCAAGTGCATCTGCTATGATGAACAACATAGGTGAAAATGTACCCAGCCATTGTCTTTCCAATGCCTGACACGGCCCTGTAGATGGACTCTTAGACCAGAGAGGTCCAGGCTGAGGGAAGCCTTCAAGGATTCCCACATCAGAAATCAGCTTCCCTTAGTGTTGTAATATGTTAGTGTTGTTCTTGTGCTGTACTTAAAAAGATGCTTTCAGCACTCTGTCAGGGCACATGTGTTAGCTTTTTTTGTTTTTACTGGAGTGAAAGAATAACAGCATTTGAACTCTAGTGAGGTATTGCTGCTTTGGCAATGGCTGACCCTGAAACTTGACACTGCACTCCAGGTTTGAGTAAGCCAGAAAAGTACGAGGTGTGTCAGGCGCTGAATCTCATGCTCTGCTCTGTACTGCTGTCTCCTAAAGGAGGAGATCCTTTCTACTATCTTAAAGGGCTTTTCACAACTTTCTGCAGATTATCTGAAGCACCAATTGCTGCTGATAACCTGAGGAAGGAATATATTCTGCAAAAACATCTGATCATTTGTAATTTCTGTGGCAATCTCCCTTTGTTCACACCATCTAGAAGCTTTTTTGACATGCTTTGTAGCAGAGCATGCATGAGCTCTTTTCTCAGTGGGATGCTTCTGCGGTGTATGCAAGTCACCAGTGATACTATAACAGGTTAGCCTTTAATTTGGTATCCCCGTTGATCTTACACATGTTCACTGTCACTGCAAGAAAGCTTTTATTGGCTTTTCTCAGGAAGAGATAGGGGGATGCAGGAGGAAGATTTCTCTAGTAGTGAAACGTCAATTCTCCTCTCTGCTAATATCTAAATACATAAAAAAATAAGGCTAAAAATATTGATTGAGCTATAGAGAAGTAAAAGGACTACTTGCTTGCAAATGCAGCCATGGGATGTGAAAACATGATTCTCATTGAAATTTTGGATTCTGCATCACACTTTTGCTTTTCAGAGCTTCACTCAGTGTCCCTCTATGTGTTCAGCTTGTTTGGAGTGTTTGTGATGAGGTGGATAGCTACAGCCTTAGATATGATGTAATCTAAAATCATCTGAAATTCTGAAATACTTGGAGGAAATAGAAGACATGGCTGAAGAGTACATGAAGTAATTACATGAAGTAACTGGAAAGTCTGACCACAAAAAGCTCAAATGTCTGCGGAAGGCACTGTTTGCTTAATTACTTAATTTGGGTTGTTTAAAGCTGTGTGTAAAAATAATAATAAGTTGCAGGCAGTTCTTCTGAGGTCTAGAATGACTGGGATGGATGTATTCTTAGATTGTGGAAATACAGATGCATCCAGAAAAACAAACAAAATCTACTACTTTTTTTTTTTTTTTTTTTTTTTTTTTAATAAATTATTATTGCTATAGCTTTTACATCAAGTTCACTGTCATTTTGAATTGCTCTGAATGCTAAGTCTGCTTCAGAAGGATGCTTTCCTTATTCTTGAGGCTTGTGCCGAGCCATTGATGAGGATCTGGTTTCACTCATCCCTGAACTGCTCTCTGTGTGGCTTTGCACTTGACTTACTTGCTGTATGCTGGCTGCTGCCATACCTCAATGCCAGACCCCAGGGAGTGATGACTTCCCAGCACAGAGCACTTGGCCTTTAGCTGTGCTTTTACAATTGTCCTATACATTGTCTTTTTTCCCAGCCTGCTGCCAGTGACTGCGTTGAACCTGTGCCCTCACATGTAGCCTTCCCATCCTGAAATCTCGAGCACAGGAAGCATCTGGTAGTTCCATGCTGATTGGGAATTCTTTTAGCGGATTGTTTCCTTCTGGCACAAAGCCCTGAAAAAGTCATTTGATGAAGCCAGGCTCTGCACATCACCCATCTCTCTTTGCTCCTGCAAAAAAAAATTCTTCTGCACACTGCCTGGGTGAACAGCTGCTGCTTGGAGCTGGCTTCTCAGGAATCCCTCAGGTTTCCCCCCTTCTGGTTGCTTTATCATTTAGAAGAGAAACTGCAGGGCCCTAGGGAATAGCTGAATCAAAATAGATGAAACCACAGGAAGTGAAGTTTGGGACAAGGTGAAATTTTTTGAACATCTGCTTTCAGTATGGGTAAGGCAAGGAGTGGTATTCCCCTCAGCTCTGCATTTGCAAGTTTTCCATTAAGAGAAAAGGGAAGTTGGTTTCAGTTTTGCAGGTGTAAGAGAAAACAAGCGTCTATGGCTTCCTTCCGATTTTACAATGACTTTTTTTTGTTTGACGTAACCGTCCTGCACAGGCTTGGCAGCTCCTCAGCCGTCTGTGCTTTTTTCGTTGAGTTAACAACAAATCCAGCCAGAGGAGAACAGCTTAATGATCTGTAATAATCATCTAGCCAAAAAATTCCTCTCCCCACTGTATCGCTCCTGCTTTCATCCCATAGAGGATGGCACTTGTGTAGGTGGTGGGGTTTTGGGGTCCTTTTGCCCTGGGTTGGGCAGGCAATGCTAGTTTCGGACAAAGACCCCCAGCACCCCCATATTCCTGCTTAAGCCTTTTCTCTGGGTAATATATATTCTACTGCGTTCCAGATGAGCAGATTTCACTTTGACTTTGGAGCTGCAGGTTTTTGACTTGTGGATCGCTGCTGTACTGAGGAGATTCATGTTGTTGTCATGGCGTTTCAGTAAAACATCGCCTTTCTAGGTGGAGCAGGAAGATGGGGTGTTCTCACTTCACTTTTTAAAGTGAAAATGACTTTGTTACATCAGGAGAAGCTTTGAGGTGAAGTTCCTAATGCTGAGATCAGAAGCTCTATTCAAAGAATGAAACCTCATGATTTCCAAGGCCTGCCTGAAGTGTATTTAATGCCTGGGGCTGCTGACATGTACCAAACCCCTCTGAGTATGCCTGCAAAGAATAAAAGCCTGGGAGAGACACACTAATTCATTACTATGTATGCTCATACATTATAAAGCTTAATGTTTGGTTGAAGCCTGGGTGACAGGGACTCCATTTATGCTGTGTTTGGCTGTTAATCATTATGATAATTCATTATACATCATTTTTGAGGGTAGATTAAGTCCAAGCTTGACAAAACCTCCTCTTGGGTTGCTGCTGAGATCTATCTAATAAAACCGGTGTTGGGCTTTTCTTTAAAACAAGCAAAATTCTTATTTTCCCGTTACCAAACCATGCAATTACTTAAAGACATAGTTTTTCTGCTCAGTGAGGAAATCAGCCCGCCGGATATGTCAGTGGGGTTACCCCTCTACCTGCAAAGGAGGCCTAGCAGCTTAGCAGTGCTTTGCTGATCCGTTGCCCGGTGTGCAGCAGTCATTAGCAAGATGCTGTTGGCTACTGGCAGTCCCCTGGCTGGATGCTGCTGGCTGTGCTATGCTCAGCATTACGGAAGTCCTGAAGCATTGACACTCCTGCCATAGGCACAGGTTGAAAACAGAGACCACATCCTGACGGAAGCCAGGCAATGCTGTTCAGTTCACAGCATGGTCTTTCTTCAGTGCAAGAATTTATTTTCCCGTTCGAGGCCCCTGGGCTGGCTTTTGAAAACGAGAACCAGATTTTGAGCTTTTATTCCAGCAGAGTATCAACTCACTTGCTCCTGTGGAACCTCTCCTAGGGCTGTAGAAGTGCAAAAGAAAATCGCTCTTGCTCACATGTTGAAGTTTACTTTCCGTGTGTGCCTGGTGGGTGTTTTCAGCCGGCCCCATGCCCACAGTGCGGGCTGGCAGAACAGGAGAGGTCCCACGGTGTCAGTGCACACTATAGGTTTGCTCCCTGCCTGCAGCTGCCTCTGCTTTGTGTGAGATGTCTCTTCCTAGTGAGCAAATCCAGCTTTTGCGGCGAGCTCACGGCTCCCCACGAGGGCTCCTCCTCCTCCACGCTGCTGTTTTGCTGGCGGCAAATTAAACAGATCTATTCCTATCTGACTGAAGCCATCGAGTTACTTAAACAGATTGACTCGACTTAGGCTTATCAATTTCTTTAATGAGGTATCCTCTGCAGCTTCTGCTTGGCTTTTAGCCATCCTTCTCGTTAAAAAAAGTTTATTTTGAGATCACTTTGTTCCAGGTGGGTTCATTGCCAGCCAGTTGGCTGACCCTTATCCCCTAATAATGCTTTAATTTTAGATTTCAAATCATGAGAAATTGAAAGCAGATGCACTTAGAAATAACCTTATTTACAAATTAATGATTTAAAGGACATTTTAATTAATTGTAACCTATTTAACTCATTTTAACCCAAGAAACAAGAATGGAGAGAGGGCTTCCTACTGCCAGCTGCAGGGAAATAATCCTGCAAAACACAGTAGTTTCCAGATTAACATACTTCATCTTACAGCTTGGGTGAGATGGCTTCTCATGATAGTCTTTGAAAATGACAGAAATGATAGATTCCACCCATGCTGGAGGACAGCAACCTCCCACAGCAACTTCTTCATCAAGCAAACCTTCAGTATTCAGATCTGTGAAGGGCCCACCCTGTAGTGTAGGAAAAAAGTCATTGTTAATGTTTAGAGAAACTGATGCTTTTCTCTAGGATGAATATGCATGAAAAATGGCTGAATTCTCTAGATTTACTTGATAAAACTCTGTTCTGTCCTGGAGCCCCATTCCGTCTCACAGTCTTTCTTTTGGAAGCTGATGAAGCATCTCTTAAAGCTATTAAGGGAGCTAGTGGTTATCAAGCCTGTCCATGGCAGGGGGAGGGAAGTAGATGATCTTTAAGGTCCCCTCCAGCCTAAGCTGTTCTGTTATTTTTTTAAATAGGTTAATGTTAGGGGATACTTTTGCTTTTTTCCTTCCGCTGGTAGCTATCCTACATGTATGTCATACATCAGCCAGAGCCAGATCCTCTAAAGGTCTTCTGTGTGCATGAATTGATGCCTTTTTGAAGGCCTTATTGAGGGCTACACAGAAGCCACCTTCCCTGTGATCCAAATCTTTTGCCTTGAACCTTCACTCAGAGGTAGTTCTGAGAGTTACAACCCTGAGATGTAAAGCATTTACCTTACAAGCAGATCTGTTCCGTTTAGGAGCACAGTTATTAATCCAGGAAGTGAGGTATGGAGGTGGAAATCCTGCTGGGTGGAAGAGGACATTTAAGTTAGGAAAAATGTCATCTCAGAACGAGTAGTGAGGAATTGGAACAGGGAGGTGGTAGAGTCAGCCTTCTTAGAGGTGTTCAAGAAAATGTAGATGTGGTACTTAGGGACATGGTTTAGTGGGCATGGTGGGGATGAGTCGTGTTGGTTGGACTAAATGATCTTAGTGGTCGTTTCTAACCTTAACGATCCTATGATTCTAACTGCATCTCCTGCCTCAGCTGAGTGGTGGGAAGGAAAAAGTTCTCTCCATCTCCTTCTCAGGAAGACTGATGCCTGTGGTTGACTTTTCTGCCAAAGATATCTGTTTGTGTTAGTCACACCTGCAATTGCTAAGGCCCCAAGGAATCCCTGATTTTTGTGTCTATGCCATGTGCAGTCATGGCTAAACGCTCACTTGTTTTCAGATGCAGTGTGCAGAGACATCACTCTGGACACCTCTGGGAACCTGTTGTTATTATTTTAGGATTTACTGTATTCCTTTATGGCAAAATCCCTGCACAGCTTGGGGTACCAGTGTCAGAAGAGTGCTGCTAAGCAGAGAATGTTAGACATGCAAGTTTGCACTAAGGCGTCTGTCTTAGTCTCTTTTTGTTGGTTTTAACTCTGACCTTTTCCTGGAGCAGTCTTATCAGAGCTGGCCAGACTTACAGGGACCACCTTAAGCTTCCCCAGCATGCAGTATGTATAGCATTGGTAGAGGCAGGATGCCAGTTCCAGCATAGTATCGCTTACATTTATTTTGAGGTTTGCTCATTTATCCTGGTTGAAATAAAGCCAGTTTAATACAAAGTTGCTGGAGAAGAAAAGCCTTATGCTTTGGCAAACATGCTACTTCTGCTTCTGTCCCTCTCCAGCTTCAGGCACCCAGCTGATGCGCTGACACTATCTACATCTTGAATGCATGGTAGCAGGAAAACCCAAGATAAATCTTGCATAATAGATGCCTTCTATATCGAGACACATCTTATTCGCAGACAGGGAGAGGAGGAGGAGTGTGTGAGGCTCTCAGCCTGTCTCTGCACACCCAGGGAATTAAATGGTATTCAGGGAGCAGAGGCAGACCCACAGCACTGGCATGTTAGGGCACAGATTCATTCCATCCTTCTGGCTGCGGAGCAGAGATGACTCTTGTATGGCACAGCATTTATTACTGGCAGCTATTGGATTTTTATAGACCTGATTCAGCAGTGCATTTGCATCTGCATTATTTAAGTAAGTGGGAAACCCACTCTGTCTTTATAAAGTTGGATGTGTGCTTAAGTGTCTTGCTGAGCTCAGATTAATTTAGGGAAAATAAATAGCAAGCAGTCTGGGGCCAGCATTTGCAAGCTGACTGGATTTAGGATGTTTCGGTTCCAAGTACCCAACTTGAGATTCCTCAGTGCACAAGTTTATCAAAAATACAAGCATTGGTGAGAAAATCAGAGCCTTAGCTGCACTGAATCCCAAATGGCAGCTTGAACACCAATTTGCAGAGTGTTTTTTGAAGTCCAGACAGTTGGATAATGAATACAAAGCTGGCCACCGAGCTACGTATATTGGATCTGGAGGCAGTGTTATTGAATTGTGGTCAAAATGACCGCAGATAGACCTATTCTGACCCAAGTAACCCTGCATCAGTCTGTGTGTGATCCAGAATAGCTTGGAGAAGATGTTTTCTTGTCCTCGTGTGTGCTCAGCAGACCCAAGCCTTCATTGCTGTGCAGGGTCTAAGAGAGCTCCCATTGAAATTAAAGAGATTTTCTATGAATAGGGAGTTTAGGCTTTATCACTCTGTATTTGAATTCTTTCTGTTAATTTTCCTTTGATTATTGGTACAACACTTCAGTATAGTATACTTCACATAGTATAATAGTTTATTAAAGGCACATTTGTAGTTAATAATATTTATGAAGAGGTGGCTTTGACTGAAACTGCGTCTGTATGGCCCTTAAATAATGAATGGGAATGCCATATATTCATTAAAATTTGAACAATAATAACTGTATGTCTGTTAGAACCCCCTTTTTTGGTGGATGTGGCCAGCAGCCATCAAAATACAGTGGAAAACAAAATACGTTCCTGTTTGCAGGCTCACAATGGCTGATAATAACACTCTTGATAAGCAGTTGCAGCTCAAGACACTGAATTTACAAAAAGGATTTGTTGTAGCTAACAGCGGCTGTAAAGATGGAAATGTTACCATCACTCAGCTCAACTGCTTTGTTATTTTATAGTATGTTATATTGTATGTATAAAGAAAGGATTTCACTTCCTTGTCCGTCTGTAGAGTTCATTTTCTGCTGGTTCCTATGGGATGCCATGCAAGTTCCAAATGGGGTATTGGCCCATGTCCACAGTTAGCATGAACTGGACTCAGAGGGAGACATGGGATCTCAGTGCATGATGGCGTTTGGTGAAGATGTACACTTTGCCCAGGCTTTTCATAGCAAACCATGCACAGACAGAATAGGTGGCATGTAGGAAGCACTGGGATGTGGTTTCAAATGATTTGGCACCTGATCTCAAGCAGCTGTGACTACCAGGATCCTTAGTATAAATAAAACTGTCCAACAGACCTCTAAAACATGCCTGTCTCTATTCTGAGGACAAAGCAGCATTTAGCATCCTGTCCCCAATATGTTTCCTCCAAAGAGAACATACAGAACTACTCTCTCAGCTTACAATAGCGCATTTGTTTTATAGGAAAAAATCTACTTTTCAACCTGTTTTTAACACAAAGTTTGTGGAATTCAGAAGTGGAAGTGACTTGTGGGGTCATCTCACCCATTTTCTCCACTCCTCCACTCCTACTTCCAAAAGTTTGTGTTTGTGGACTTTTTACTGTTTACAAATACATTCCTATTGCTTCTGTTTCTCCAGCTGTATCATGTGTGGGTCTAATTTGGCTCTAACAAGAAGACCTACGCAGCACTTTGAAAATGGAAGTAAATATGGAAAAAGCAGCATCTGTCCCAGAAAGTGACTTTGCTTAGCTTACAATGATCACAACATTGTTTTAAAAATACATTAACTGCAGACTCGTGTAACTCTTTGCTTAGACCTCCGAAGCTGACCTGACAGAAGCAGTGTGCTGCAGTGGTTACGATGACTGACAGGCAGCTGACAGGCTTGTATGTTCACTTCGACCTTCAAAAAGTCACTTAATAGAGCTTTTCTTTTCCATGCTTGACCATTCTGCAGGGCAAGGTTTCTCTGAGCAAGAACCGTTTGCTAAGCATCAATACAGCATCTACAGGGCCAAGACCCTGAGCTTTATCTCTCAAGCCTGGTCAAATAAAAGTAAGTTGGACTTCTGAAGAAATAAGGCTTTGAGAGAATTTTGTAGGATTGGATTTTCAGCTGGCACAAAGGATTTGCCAAGGCATCTGAGTTTAGCATTTTCTCTTTCATCAAGGATATAGTCTGTTGACTTTGCTGATTCTTTCCCCCGTTCATGTGTTCAGTTCCAATCTGGCAGCAGGAACTGGAAGGCTCACATCCTTGTGCATTAAACAGGATGCAGTGCCTAATTATTATCTTGATTAAATTTTGTGATTAAGTGGTCTGTAATTGTCTGTAGGCTCAGACTTTCCAAGAGATTACTCAGAGCTGTGCTGACTGATCATCTGGTCAGGGCTGAGGTGGCCATGCATTGATTAAATCTTACTTGAAAAGGACATGGCACACTTGAGCTCTGTGGAATTTTGTTACATTTGTCTTTGGTGAGTAATATGTACAAGTATATCGAGTGCAAAGCTAGATAGGTAATAAGTGTTGAGGAAGAATGTGTGGAGAATCGCATGTGTGGTGTTTTAATGACTCCTTGTTTAATTTCAGAAGAGGAAGAAATAGCAGTTTACTGATGGAAAATGCGCACAGCAAAAACCCTGGAGAAATAAATAGATGGTAGCAACTTCCTCTTGATGATATAGCAACAGAATGTTGAAAACTAGGGAAGAAGCAATTGTAGGTGTGTTTAAATTGAAAGCACTGGTTTTGTATCCTTTCAGGATGAATTATTTAAAGTTTTGTTCCTTTAATATGCTATGGCATATTGGTTATTAATAAAAATAGTAACAGTGGTCTTTTTAACAAAGAATATGCAGTTTGGATATGCTTACACTTTTCAAGCTCCATCAGCTTGGACTTACAGGCTAAAATATCACCCAACAATAACAGTGTGGAGATGCAGTTCACTTGGATAAAAAGTACAGAGCAATGCAACTTGACAGGCTGAGTCCTAAAGGGCAGTAGTCTTGGATCTAGTAGTCTCTCTCATTTTGAATAATTGCTGTTCAACCTCAAATTCAACATCAATTGCTGAGTACAGGCACATTTGCTCTCCCTGGTGACCCTCTGTAAGCAAATGTGCAATACGGTTTTATTAGGAAGAGTGCATTTCACACAAGCTGTTTGCTTTACAGAATTAAATAAAGGCAGACAAAGGACAGTCAATACGATTGTTTTGCCTTCATGCATTTAAATGCTCTATCCTAGGTAGTTCAGTAGTACACCAGGAGAGAGTACTGCTCTGTCTAAATGGTTTGCACAGAGAAATTCACCTTTGAGGAAAAGCTCACAGGAGCACCTAAAACGAGGGGTTACTTCTCTGTTGGCCAGCAATGCATTCAGACTGGTGCCTTCATCTCAGCACCAGTGATTGATGGCTTTTGAGGATTAAGTTGACTGAGGAAATCTCAGCCAAAAAAAATTGTTTCCAAGCTGGAATGGCCAAGCAGTGGCCAAGCTTTGATTTTACTGCCAATGCAGAATTTGAAGAGTGAAACCATATTTGTGGCTGTGGCTGAAAGAGCTTCTGGGAGTCATTTTGAACCCGTGCCATGAATTTATGAACTGGAAACATATTTCAGTGCACAGAAAAGAGGATGTCTCAGATTAGTGTTTGCCTTGGGGAGGGGTTGATAATAATCTTGTCTTTGGGTAGAGCTTGCAGTGGGCAGGTGCCTCTTCAGAACAATTAAAAATAAAGGCATCTGGTGCCTCCCTTGTCACGATGACAGCACATTGCACTTTTGTGGATGGACATTAGGAGCCTCTTCAAATGCTAGCAAGTGCCTTATTGGTTGTGCTGACACATTCTTGCACTGCTAGGTCTTCCTGCTAGGAGCATATAAGGCTAAACGGGCAGAAAGGTTAATGTGTTCAGCTCCTGTCTTTGAAAGCTGTGAGCAAATAAGGGTTAAATCATCCCAAAGCATGGAGAAGAGGCTGTGATATTGTTACCATAAAATCTTGAGACCCTTGCTCAGATCTATAGATGCAGCAGAAGCCCCTAAGTTCTGAAGTCTTCTCATTGTTCGTAATCTAGTACACATTGATGTTGTTTCTCACCCACAGCCCTGCCCCACCTTGTTCTATATATATATGTGTGTGTGTGTATAAAAAAAATACAACTATACTTTGTACAATGATAAGGTGAAGTCAAACGGAGGCACTATAAAATGTGTTGTGTTTGTGATTGATAACACTGCAGGAAAAGTAGGGGTAAATTCTGAAATATTGATTTGGCATTCAGAGACCTGTAATTGGGCGTTTTGAGAGCCTTTAACTCAAGAATATGAACACTATACGACAGACATTCATACTGTACAACCACACTTTCCTTTTGCTGTTGCAGAGAATAGCAGAGAGAAGTCAGCAGTACTCTGCAAGAAACCCTTAGCTGCTGCAGGTCTGCTGGTGACGCAAAGATAAAAGTCCCAGGGGTCAAGTTCCCATGGTGTGCCTGATTCAGGGGCACAAGTTT
Source organism: Tympanuchus pallidicinctus (assembly GCF_026119805.1). Lineage (NCBI taxonomy): Eukaryota > Metazoa > Chordata > Aves > Galliformes > Phasianidae > Tympanuchus > Tympanuchus pallidicinctus. The sequence goes on along the minus strand of NW_026294769.1, from coordinate 68,732,508 downwards.
GACCCCAGGTCTAGGCATAGCTTGAGCTGGCTTTGTCCTGAGCGAAGAAAGGAAAGGGTGATGTGTAACATCAGCACGTGGAGTGTGTGATCTGGCAGAGGAATGCTCTCTGCTGACATTGCTTGTAAACATTCATGAGATGAGTAAAAATGAAGCATTACCTACAGCTGAATGAAATGGAAGCTAATGCAAAGGTGGTTGGGGTAGTATAAATGGACTTTTCTCTCAGAAAAGTGGGTAATTGGTGACCCAGACTTTCAGGACACTATCTGATGCAATTTGATAACTGATTGTGGTCTGTAGAAATTCTCTTGTAGCTCAAAAGTTCCCAGTTCCTACTGTCTCAGTAATATGCTGTTGGGACAGGTAGAAAGGACTGCTTTCCAAAAATAAACGGATGTTATGCAATAAGCTTAGTTACGTTAATAACTAAAAGACAGATGTACTACTTACTATCAGCTTTAAAATCCAAGCAGGCAGTCATACTGATGATTATGGATTTTTTTTTTTCCCTGCTCTTACATAGGGAAACGTGCAGGGAATGAAAGAACTCAGAATTTAGCATTCTACTTTGGTTCTATATAGCAGCTTGATAATTGATGCCAGATCATGGTACATGCTGCTCTCAACTTTTCTGCTGACTTTGGGCTTTGAACCAGGTCTAGGAAGCCACATCAGGAATCATTCTCAGGTCCTCTGCTCTATACAGGGTGAGATTCTTGCAGGACCCACTTCTGGAATAGTCAGTGAAGTGAATGGAGTAGATCTGGATAGAAGGTGGTCTGTTTGGTCTGTTACTTTCTTCTGTCCTGATTATGTCAAATATAAGAAGTGTCCTCCACCTAATGGCCAGTATTATAACCATGAGACATCTTAAAATACGGCTGAGCTTTAAAAAGGGAACACCAGATTAAACAGCTGGTGGAAATAATTTACAAAGCTCATCCAGTTGTACTTGGTCTTGGAGCAGGCTCAAGATACAATCACAAATTCAATGGTGAAAAAATGTCTATGTTTTTAGTCGATAAATCTTTCCCCTGCAGTCTGGGTTATGCACACACTCTGCCTGCGTTAGGCAGTTAGTTTGATGCCTAACCTGGGAGGCTGGTAAATGAGAGGGCAAGGGGAGCCAGCGGAGGGAGAGCCTCAATATGAGAGTTGCCCAGCAGAAGAGTTTGACTTTGAAATTACAAGTGTGAGTTGAGCATTTGAGATGAATCATTGAATCATAGAATCATTTGAGTTGGTCACGTAAAGGTCATCTAGTCAAACTCTCCTTCAACAAACAGACACCTACAGCTAGATCAGGCTGCTCAGAGCCCCATCCAGCCAGACCTTGAACATCTCCAGAGGCAGAGCTATCAACTCTTCTCTGGGCAACCTGTTCTTCACTACAATTACTGTAATAAAATCATTTATTTATTTCAGTATTTCCTTGAAGCCAGTCTAAATCTCCCTTCTTCTAGTCTGAAACCCTTTCCCTTTTATTTATCACAAACAGACCCTGCTGGACATCTGTCCTTTCTAATCTGACACACCTTGACTGCAGTGGATATCTGATTTATATCAGCAGTGTATGCGTTTCATTGTATGTATATATGTAAAAAATCCACACAAACTGGGCTTCTCTGATAAGCCATGACTAAACTTTTGTAGGCAGCACAGACAAGGAAGCTGTGAAAGTCAAAGCCCACAGCCGGGCAGCACCAACCATACACAATACTGCTTCTAATACTCTTCTAGGCCATGTAGGCTTGGCTCTGGATGGCTTTGTTTCCAGTACAAACATTTTTTTCTCATTCTCTCTCTTTGCTTTTGAACAGATGGCACTGAAGGACTTTTACCTTTTTTACCTATTTTTTAGGCTCTCCCTGCCTTTCCAGCTTGCATCTTGTCATGGATAATGCCCCTGACCATTCAGTCCTACGCTAGCAAGCTTGCTTCTCCAGAAACCAATCTGTTACAAGGCTTCCGATAAATAACCCCTTTTCCTGCCCCATGCAGCCCCCCTTACCCTGCTTGTCCTGCAGGAGACACAGGGATGGAGCAGACGCACACTTTGCAGTTCTGTGGCACGTGCAGCCCAGGCTAAATGACTGATGGTAAAGCCAGCTGAAGCAACACAGCGTTCCCTTCATCGAGCTGTTCTCACCTGGCGTCTTGGAGCTGATCATATTGGCAGGGGCCATTGTGTTTTTTTCTCTCATCCTTGTCTTGTTTGTTTAATGGTAAATTAGAGCAGGCAAGCGTGCCATCTATTAGGCTATAAGTGCTGCTGAGTGTTTTAGCTTTGTGCTAAATAATTGAGCTTTTTATTGCTGTTTACACGTTCATTTTCCTGGGCAATAAAATGCAAGCTGCAGTCCCTGGTACTTTTTCTGTTTTCTGTATGTATCGTGATGGCCACATAGGCTTAAGCAGCATCATGCAGCCTGCTGCCATAAATTCCCTGTTATTTGAGAAGGTCTAACATTTATTTATAATTAAAGTCAGGGATCTTACATAGTAATGCCAATTATTGATTTTTTTTTTCTTTAAGGAAAAGAAATTACTTTTTTCCTTATTACTACCATAGCAACCCAGTCAAGTTGCAGTAGATAATCTTGTCCAGGGCCATGGGAGAAAAGGCTCTTGGAAGCTGGTGATAAAGTTACAAAAGCAACCTGTGAACCTTAGCTCTGGGGTCAGTGTAGGTTGGCAATATTGTACTGGGGAGGTAGTAACCAAAATGAGCATCTCTGATGGTAAATGTCAGTGCAGACAGGTGGCAATGGGAAGGTTCTGCTGCAGTCACTCAAACCACAAGCCTGTGCAAGTGGCAGTGGGTTTAGATGTCTCATGGCAGGATGTGTCCCAGGCTCCTGATAATTTACCATTTGCTAGGCTTTGCAGTCCCCTTGACTGCACAGGGGACTTTCTTTTGAGGGTTGAATGCAGCTCTCGCATGCACTGCAGTGAAATACAGTTGAAGTGGAGAGGAGCCATGCACGCATGCACAAAGCTGCATATTGGGAAATATGCAAAGAAACATTAAAATTATAGAATCACAGAATGGCCTGGGTTGAAAAGGACCACAACGATCATCTTGTTTCAATCCCTCTGCTACATGCAGGATCACCAACCACCAGACCAGGCTGCCCAGAGCCACATCCAGCCTGGCCTTGAATGCCTCCAAGGATAGGGCATCCACCGTCTCTCTGGGCAACCTTTCCAGTGTGTCACCACCCTCTGTGTGAATCATCTAGTCCAGCTTGTCAGCCCGCCCCCACCATTCCCACTAAGTCATGTCTCAGTGTCACATCAACACATTTCTTCAACACCTCCAAGGACAGTGACTCCACCACCTCTCTGAGCAGCCTCTTACAATGTTTGACCGCCCCTTCAGAGAGAAAATTTTTCCTGATATCCAACTTGAACCTCCCATGACGCAACTTAAAACCATTACCTCTTGCCCTATCATTAGTTACCTATCTGCCACAAACCTCAAGTGCATTAAATGGCTGCAGTTAGTGCAAAGGCCAGAGTTACTTATTGATCATCATGCAGCTGATTAATGCCACTTGGGTTTTGTGATCTTCTAGGTACATGGTTTCATTATGCTTTTGTTTTGACCAGGGATATTAGGGTTCTTCTCTTTTTGCTAGCTCGTCATGAAGACAGGTCTACTGTAATTTCTGAATTGGTTTGGTATTTCTGCACTCATTTAAAGATGCCTGGCCAACTTGAAGTAATGGGCATACCTGTCGAGTCACAGGCTTGGCACATCAGGGCAGGGCAGTTTGATGGGACTTTGTGTGCATTCAATCAGCCATGTATTATGGGCTCGAGGCAGGCATCACCCGTAGGAGCCTTACCCTCTTATATTACTGATGGGTGCCTGGGCAGCAAATTCCTCCCTGTGGGCTCAGTTGGGGCTGCAAAAACTTCTTCATCCCTTTTGCTGTGACAGTGACAAATGGGCGAGTTAACTCCAAATGGGCGAGTTTTCTTTTACAGCTGTCTGTAAAAGCTTTGCGGAGTGCAGGGTTGAAGAGAGTACCTGCAATAGCAGCCAAGGAGAGAAGAGAGCTGATTCTAATTCCTCACTCCTTTGTTCAGCATTTAGCTTTGAGGAGGGTTTTATTCTGGTTAGAGTTTGCTTTGGTTCAGCCCAGAAGGAATTTGGACTGTGGGTAGATGCGTGTGTAACTCCCTGCATCCTTGCAGGCAGCAGCACATACCACCTAAGGGTTAACTCCAGCTGTAAGCTGTCAGCATGGCTGTAAGCTCGCTCTCAGACCCTTCCTGCTCCCAGCTAATCCTAACAAATCCTCTTTCCTTATGCATTCTCCTCTTTCCTCCACAACCGTGGGGTAGAAAGAAGGTGGAGCTGAAGAAAACTTAAGGAAACACGCTTTAACTATTTTGTTTTGTGCATGAAAACAAAATCTCCCTCCATGTACAGCAGCCTCTGATATCCCTATGGGCTATGTATGTTTGGCTGTGTCCTTCCCAGCTGGCTGCCTGGCTCAGGCATCCCAGAACTTTTCCTACAGTTATCAAAATAATGTCATATCCTGTGAATGAGGCAAAGGATTCGAGGCTGAAGCTGTTTCCCAGAGGGGTGTTCTTACACCTTGCCCCTCTGCATCACTGTGGTGGCTACAGTGTAGCTTCAGCAGCAGATAGCTGCTCACCAGGACTGTAGAATGATAGAATCCTTCAAGTTCGAATGGACTTTTAAAAGTCACCTGGTCCAACTCCCCTGCGATGAACAGGAACACCTATAGCACCTGTCCAGCCTGACCTTGAATGTCTCCAGAGACAAAGCATCCATCACCTCTCTGGGCAACCTATGCCAGTGCTTCATCACCCTTATCATAAAAAATTGTTTACCTATATACAATCTAGTTCTCCCCTGTTTTATATTGAAATAATTTCTCCTTGTCCTGTCACAACTGACCCTCCTAAATAATCTGTCCCCTTCTTTCATGTTGCTCCCCTTTGATATTGAAAGGCTGCTCTAAGATGTCCCTGGAGCCTTCTCCAGACTGAAAAGCCCCAGCTCTCTCAGCCTGTCCTCATCCCTTGGATTGTTACCATCACTTTTGTGGCCCTCCTATAGGTGCACCCCAACAGGTCCTCATGTCTCCTGTATTGAGGACTCTGCATCTGGTCACTGTATCCCAGGTGAGGTCTCACCAGCGCAGAGCAAAGGGGCAGGGTCACCTCCCTTTGATCTGCTGGCCACGCTTCTTTTGCTGAGAAAAAAAAAAAAAAAACTTGGAATGGCAGAACAAGCTAGACAAACATCTCACAAAATGGCTATATGTCACTGGCTGGTTCCACCTTCATGCCTCGCCCAGCTGAGCCTCCTTCATTTCTATGAACAAATGTCCAGAACCAAAGCCAGACTGTCTGCGTTCCGCCCAAATCAAAGGGCCAGCCAGGAACTGCACCTCGCTGTGCAACTGTGAGGACTGAAGCATCCTCCTCTGCTGCTTTTCTGGGTGGTGGAAGTGACTGAATGTATTTGTAAAACTCAGGTGAGGTAATTTTGCCTTCATATTCCGTGTGCTGTCACTATGAGCCCTGGTGCTGCCTGTCTCCCACACTTTCTTCACTGTTTCTCATACAGATCAGCAATGCACCAAATCTGCCGTGCATGTAAATCGGAGCAGGGTTGATGAAATTAAGTAGGAAGCACAGAAGGCAAGAAAATGAGAAGAATTTCTGTCAGTTGCAAGTTTGGAAATGTCTGTGCAGTGATGATGCTGATCTCTAGGAAGGAGGTTTTTTAAACGAACAGCTGGGGCCTGTGGGTATTTACTGTTTGGATGAGAACAGCCTGGTAGCAATAACTGCCTGTTGCTGGATGAAGCTGTATGTTGTGAAACTGCTGGGCTGAGAGCTCTTGATCCCTGTTAGACCAGCTTGGAAACAGCAATGTCCCTGAGCCAATGCTGTGTTTCCTGCATAAATCATCATTCATCAGTTCTCCTCTGGGAATTTATTAGGATTGTTTCTGGGATCATTTATTCTGGAGACAAGGAGACTCTGAGGGTAACTTAACAATCTCTACAACTCCCTGAAAGGAGGTTGTATAGAGTTGGGACTTGGCCTCTTCTCCTGGGTGACAGCGATAGGGCAACAGGTGGTGGCCTCAAGTTGCAGGGACGTTCAGGTTGGCATTAGGAAGAATTTCTCCTCAGAAAGAGTGGTGAGGCATTGGCACAGGCTGCCCAGGGAGGTGGTGGTGTCACCCTGGATGTGCTCAAGAGACGTGTAGATGCATCACTGATGGACATGGTTTAGTGGGCATGGTGGGGATGGATAGGTGGTTGGACTGTATGATCTAAGTGGTTTTTTCCAACCTGAGTGATTCTATGAAATTCTGTTTGTAGTGATTTCCATCTCACATTTCAGTGAGAAAGACATCTTAAAAAAGAGGGATTAAAAACTTACCATACCTATTTAAAGCCAAGCCAAACAGAACAGTGTGTTTTCAGGAGTTCACAATATATACAATTCCTGGCAAATCCTTGAGACATTTTAATTAAAGGTGAAATGACTTCTCTTTTTCCTTTGCTAAATCAAGGTCACACAAATAAAGATCCTGTAGCTCCCACTTGCAAAGCAAACTTATTGACTTGAATTGATTGCTCATTTAAAAGCAAACCCAAAGCCCCAGGCCACGGCTGTGGTTGCAGAGACCCTTATTTTCCTTTGCTTTTTAGTGCTGTGCCCATTAAAGCATGCTCAAGCTTTAATGCTAGATCAAGTGGTGACATTTTTGTAAGTTCCATTTTCAATGACACTTTTCATGGGACTGAGAACAGGAGGCCTGAGACCCCACTTTGACTGTAGCCTTTCCTGGTCTGAAACAGCCGTCCTTCTCTGGGAGGACAAGATTGCTTTTTATTTCTGTTGGAAACCCTTGTGCACGGTAGCAATATTTGTGTGCATTGCTAAGTAGTTTCCGTGTTGCATCCCAGATGGAGCCTGCTTTTAAGCCTTTCTTTAGGTGATGCTCCTACATTCACAGCTCTTGGAAGCTGCTGAGAAGTTTTGACACTTAGAATCATAGAATCAAAGAATCATTGAGGTTGAGAAAGACCTCTAAGACTTTCTAGCCCAGCTGTCCACCTGCCACCAATGTTGCCCAGTAAACCATGTTCCTTAGTACCACATCTACATGCTTCTTGATACCTGTAGGGACAGTGACTTCACCACCTCCCTGAGCAGTGTTTCCCTTCCTCCCCACATCATTGACAAAAAGGGAAATTTCCAGCATCCAGCATCTACAGTTTCATTTCTGAGTAGGATCATAGAATCACAGAATGGTTTGGGGTGGAAGATCATTTAAGATCATTCAGTTCCAACCACCCTGTCTTAGGCAAGGACACCTCCCACTAGACCAGGTTGCTCAAAGCCCCATCCAACCTGGGATGTGGTTTGGAGCACTATGTGGCTGGCAGCTCTGCATAGGGTGAGACCAAGGTGCTGATGCCATATGTGCAAAATGGAATTAGTGACCATTGTCTTGTGCTAAAATTTCTGCTTTTTTTCTAACTCAGTCGACTCTAGTATGATATTCAAAGTTCAGAATTTCAGTACTAAATAAACAAAATTTTTCTCTGCTAATTATTTCTTCATGGGGCATACTTTGAATTTCTCTTTGAACCAGGAATCCCTTAAATATTCTAAGAGCACTGGCTACCTAGCTATCTTAGTACTCTTTCTTTTTATGTTTTAACCATCCAAGTAAGATAAGTGGAAATGATGCCATAGGTTTGTGCTCATCTGTGTGTATTTCTCCAGGATGCAATTATCAGCATCCACATAGTTCAGTATTAACATTTTTAATGCATTTCAGGATGCCCAATCAAGCTGCTGTATATGCAATTCTGATGTATGCAAATCCATTTTGCACGCAGCTCTTGACATATTTTCATATGCAGGATTATCGGAAGCCTGTTCTGTGCCACTCTGATGTATGCTAATCTTTGTTTCCCTACAAACACTTAAAAACTCCAGACAAAAAGACAGAATTTCTTTGCTGAAATACTGCTGTTTTCTCTAGCCAGGCTGGCACACAATCCAGAGCAAAGCTTCCACTCAAAGAACATCATAGGTGCTTATTCAGATTGCCTGCTCCGGGCATAAGCTTCTATCCAACAGGTATTAGAAACAGCCTGAGATCTGGCAGTCCTCTGGACAAAAGGCAGCCTGAGTCATTCATTTCTTTCCTGTCATTGTAGATGTAGGGCAGAAACTGGCCTGGGAAGATTATTGTGCACAGAGGCTGGGTGATGTGTGAGCACAGTGTGCTTGGATCCAAATAGGTCGAGTGCTCCTCTTAAGGGTGTACAAATGATCGATCAATTTAAAAGACCTGCATAATGGCTTTGCAATTCTGGCTCGTAGCATGGTGTATTAATTACCACGTGCATTACGTATCTCTGTTATGTATTTTCTCAGAGGCATGCACAGTAAATGGAAAACTGGACATTTTAATTTGTACGTTCTGTATCCTGCATAGGCTGACAAGTTCAGACTGCACAGATGCTAAAACCCCTCTAGATTTTGCTGTGGGCTGTCCAACACCTATGCCTTCACTAGGCTGAATTCAAATCCCACATTAATGAAGGAGCAAATCCCTGTGGTGCTATTAGACCTTCTCCAGCATGAGTGCAGCGTGTCTGATGAATAAATGTTTAACACAGAGCTGCACTGGTCGGTGTCATTGATTCTAAGAGATAGGCTGTTGGTTTGACAAGGAGCCCTCAGCGTGCATACAATGAGTTAATGAGCCTGCAGTGCCAAAAACTGTTCAGTAGTACTTCTAGACAGAAATTCCAGGGGAGACAGTGAGAGATGCTCACACGGGCCTGAAAACATGTTTCCTAGATTTGGGGGATTATTGACAATACTGTTATCATTATTATCTAACCTTTCTCTGGATTTAGAATTACAGTGCTCAGAGGCATTCTGCAGCATGTTAATCACACTATTCGTATCATGAAATGAAGATTCTTCACAATATATTCCTTGCAGCGTCTTCCATATGAACAACTGTATTTGGACTCACATCCATTTCCCTTGGTATAAATGAAGAAACAGCCTGCTGACTGTTTGGAGCTGGTGACTGTTTGGGGCTGGATGCACGTAGACAAATTAGCAAAGCACGTGCTGTCAATGTGATTGAATTCTACCTTTAGTTTAGAGTGTTCCGTAATCTGAAGTAATCCTATATCCTCTCCTGTAATCCTATAAAACTGAAACTAATGCATGTACAGGAATTCTCTTCTACAATATTTTTAACTTGCCTCTATTTCTATTACTGCTGTTGCCACCATTAATTTGTCTTTTTGTACTTGGATTACCTGACAGTAGCATTCTTACTGCCTATGGAGAACTGATGCAAGATTTTTAAATATGTATATATACATAGAGACAGAGAGAGAGAGAGAGAGAGAGAGAGAGAGAGTCAAATCAATATGTAGTGAAACCAAAATGAAAATGTGAAAATTTCTTCACTCTTCTCCTACCAGGAGTGAAAATAGAGCCTAGAGTTTTTCATTTCAAATGTCAAAGGTTCTTCTCTTTTTTTTTTGAAAGTTTCCTGAAACAGAAAATCAAGATGGAAAATTATTTTATCTCCAAAAAGTTTCAGTTTTGGCAAACTGATCAACTTCACCCCAGAAAGTAAGAAAGAAAGAAAGAAAAAAAAAAAAGAAAGTTAGGAAGGAAAGGAAGAGAAGAAAGGAAGAAAGAAAAAATGTAGGAAAGAAATGAAAAAAGAAATAAAGAAGGGAAGAGAGAAAGACAAGCAAACTATTCTTGAAAAGCTCCGTGAGTAGGACTGTTCCTATCATGAGCTATTGAAGAATTGCACTTGGTGGAAACACATGTGAATGTCCTGAAAATCCCTTTAACAGCTCCTGATCTCCAAAGCAAAAGCCAGCAAAGCTTGATCTCTGATTAAATACCACCTAATGGCATGGGAAAGATTTCAGAGTACAGAAGCTCTCTGTCCACCGTGGTCTTTCTGTCATCAAAGGGTGTCAAACAGCAATTTTTAATTGGTCCAGTCTTCTGGTTGGATGTTTTTAAGAACTGTTACTAGTTGAACAATTCAGAGACAGATGTTACGAAGGAATTTTAGGTTTTGATTTTCACTGTGGGGTTGTTGTATTTGTTGCTCCAGCTTTGGGCTCTTGGTGTGCCAGCCTGTATAAAGACAGCACCAAAGTCCCAGCCCAGCCCAGTGGTGTGTGTTGCCCCACTGCAGAATAGCCTTCCTAGTCCAGCAGTTTAATCCTGAGCCTGTCTAACATTGTAGACTGCAAGATGAGGAAGGAAAAGAATATTTTTAAGAGTTTCTAGTGATGCATTTTCTATTTAAAACATAAGATGTGTACGTGTGAAAGAAAATTTGGAATATATGAAAGAAAATGAGGTACCACAAGGGATGCAGAGGTCCTGTTTTTGAGTCATACTGTATGTGGAAAGAAGTAAGACTACTCATCCAAAAATCACTTTTTAGTGGGAGAATGTTGCTTCCTACAGCATGTTCTTCCCCCTCTGGTTTCCATCACAACCCAGGGGAGACCTGGAAGCCTCCCACCTCATCTTTGGCTGTAATCACTGCTGTTCACAGCATGGCTGAATGGCTTTTGCTTTGGTGCTCTCCTTTTGTTTTAAAGATGCTGAAACTGAGGGTTGAGTCAAAGAAATGTCTCAGCAGTGGAGTTGCCTGTAGGGTAGAATTAATCGCCCATGTCGGCGGTCTCTCCCAGTTTATCTGATGGAAAAGATACTCAGGGGCTAATTTGATCATGGTTTTATCTTCACAGTTGCAGTCACCTTTGTGTTTTCCAGTAGTAACTGGGACCCGAGGGGATGTCAGCCTTAGACAGCTGGCATGCTCCTTGCAGCTGTCCCTTTCACCCCAAACCCAGCTTCACTCCTCTCAAGGATGAAGACCAGAGGGTGCAGAGAGATGGTAGTAGGTGGTGTGTTGTTTATCAAAAAGGTGAGAAGTTGATGGAATCCTGGAATGATTTTGCAGCATCAGCATCTTTTTCTTTTATTGGGATCAGAGAAGAGAGCAAACACCTAGAGTCCAATCCAAGCTCTGCTGCTCAGAGCAGACTTTGTTTCAGACCCACTTCTGATTCACCAGCTTCCTGCTGTCCTTTATCCTTAAAAAGGTTTTATTTGAGCATCTGCCTTTCTCCACATCCAGTTCCCCATGTTGACTTCTGCCATAGACACAGCAGATAGGGAAGAGAGCAGAGATGTTGTTCAGCCCTTCCCTCAAGAACTGCAGTAAAGATTCCACTCCCAGGCACCTTAGTAACATTCCTGTTAAAAATTACTAAGATAAAGATTTATTTTGAGGTAACAGAGTACAACCACCCCACCCAAATTTCTGTTAATATTGTACACATCTTGCACAAAAAGCTGTTTGCTTATTCTGACCACACCTGTTGTGCATGTAGGCAGGGGGGGCTCTGTTAGTATCAAGGAGATCTCTTATCTGCTTGGACAGCCCAAGTGTGACAGATACGACAGAGGTAATAATTTTTTTCAGATCACTAGCACCTAAATGCCATGCACTTACATTCTATAAACCACCTCCAGTTTTTTTCCTATTCACTGTGATGGATGAAACAGTGCCCAAGGTCTGGCTTCAAATTCAAGAAATGTGGGGGAAATGCTGTCTTGAAATCTGAGTAAAGCAAATTTTTCTCGTAGCTTAAATGTTACCTAATGTGTAATTTTACTTTTTTTTCATTTGATTATTTTTTTTAATATTTTGTTTTGTTTTCATGTAGGCAGTGTTGATATGATTAGTTGGAGTTACTTGAGGTGAGCATTTTAACAAATGTGAGCAGTATTATCAACATGCTAGACCGACTTTGATATTGTGACCCTTTTTGACAGCAGTGATCAAACAGGCTTGTTCTTCACAGTACCAGTCAGAGACGTGGCACGGGAGTTACAGATTAAAACTTACTGATTAAAACACAGGTGCGACTTGGAGTTGCTGTTCAGTGCACACAGGACAGGAGAACCTGCGTCACCCCTACAAGGATGGGCAAGAGCTTCCAGTTAGCTCTGAGAAACAGAACACAGTTTGGTGTTAATTAACTTGTGGATAGAAAAGAATGAATTCATGGAATCATAAGAATAGTTTAGGTTGGAAGAGACTCTTCGTGAACATGTAATCCAACCCACTGTCATGGACAGGATCATCTCTCCCTACACCAGGTTGCCCAAGGCCCTCTCCAACCTGACCTTGAATACTTCCAGGGATGGGGCATCCACAACTTCTCTTGGTAGTCTTACCACCTGGTGCTTTTCCAAAATAGCATCCCTGGCGGCTTTTGGTGGCAGAGGCAGTGACACCTGTGTTGCTGGGGCATGGGCAGCATCCCCTGGTGTTTGTATCCTTTGTGTGGTCCTTGGTTCTTTCTGAGACTGATCATCTGGAGGTGGAGGATGTGGCCTAGAGGTCTTGCATGGGCTCCCAGCATTGTCTGTGTGAGGGAGGTTCGTGTTTAGCTCTGAGGAATTGTCAGGCTGTAATTGCTCAATCCATCTCACATAGCAAAAGCCTCATGCTCAGAGGTCTCTGGCAAGGTGTCAGACCAGTAAAGTGTTTCTAAATGTCAGCCAGCTGCTAGCAGTGGGAAGGAGCCAGCGATGAGCTGGGGCAGGGCAGACGAGCCTGTGCTTTGGAATAACAGTTCCATCCACTGTTCCTTTCCAGGATTTAGCACAAAACTGAGTTGAAAAATTACGCATTTTTCCAGGGACAAGCTTTCTGCTGCCCTGTGGTGATATCTTCCAAAACATTTGGGACCTTCATTTCTACAGATTTCATTTTGCATCCTCATGGTGCATCCGAGGACGGAGCTCTGAGACCCAAGGTTGGAAACATAGGTACTCAGGAGGAGTATGAATGGGAAAAAGTCCCAAAACAACAGGAAGCATACTTGAGGAAATACAGCTTGTGTTGCCAAAAGGCTTGATAACAATGTATTGTGAATGCAAAGCACCTCCGAACCTTTGAGCTGTTCAGAGTTTGCATGGAAAACTGGAAATGTCTTTATACAGGGATGTTGGTTCTTGTCGCTTTTGTGCTGTTCTGACAAATGTGCTGCATATGGAAAATTCTGATGACATCAAACCAGAGAAGTTTGTTTTACACCTAGGTTTTAATGTGGGCTGTGGACCAGGAGGCTGGATCCTGAACTGTCAGCATCAAATGAAGGCTGGCAAAGATGTCACTGATGTGCTGGCAGTTAGTACTTTTCTGCTAGCAAACAGGCATTAGGAAGTGGTCAAACTCAACCATAAAAAGCCATTTACTTGGGGAGATTATTATTTTCATTATGCATTTTTGGTTGTTTGTCTAAGACTAAGAAAAAAATCAAGAAAAGAAGCATTCTGCGAATTTTCACAGAGTCATTAAGGTTGGAAAAGGCCTCCAAGATCATTAAATCCAACTGTCAACCCATTACCACTATGAAATACTGTCTTTAACACACACTTGAATATTTCTACGCATTTCTTTCATTTCTAAAATAATTCAGAATAATTTTGAAAAAGAATTTGCAATTTTAGAAACAAAAGTCAGGAAGAAGTGATATTATTGTAAGCAACATTAAGCACACAGGTTTGACCTCAACAAAATGCCACTTGCATAGCTCAGATTATTTTCTGTCATTCATTCTTGAATGATATTTTCTGAAGATTTGTATTTCCAACGACATTACCTGTGGTGTGTGGCAAACTTGATTTGAAATGACAGAGTAATTCACACTGCTGTTCTGACTCTGTGTTGTTAGGGGACAGTTGGTCCAGATCCAGCAACTAGAAGGTGAGGCTGGGGCAGCACCATGCCTGGATTATAGAATCATTGAATGGCTTGGGTTGGAAGGGACCTCAAAGATCATCTAGTTCCCACCCCCCTGGCGTGGGCAGGGTTGCCAATCACTAGATTAAGCACCAGATCAGGCTCTACTGTCCCCCGATGCTTTTCCCTTGCATCCCATACTGTGCTCTGTGCCACCAGGCAGGCAGAAAGTGCTTTGGTGTTGGCTTATCTGCGTGAGTTTCACACCTGGACAGTGGGGCTGAGGCTGTCATGGGATAGCCACGGACTCAGACAGGGTAGATCTTTCTCTGAGTCATTATTTCACATTTTCATCTGCCCTCATGCCCCTGTGCTTGAGGAAATGGGCTCTGATGGGTTGATGGCTCCCTAAGATGAGCCAGGAAGCAGCCAGACAGCGTACTATTTGGACTTTCCCACCTGTCCATGTCTCTCTCTGCTCCTTTGTGGCGTACGGGTGAGCTTTCTTCACATTACCTGACAAATGCAATGAGAATACACTGCATTACAAGGTGGATTTATTAAAAAAAAAGTATTTCCTGAAGTTCTTAGGAGTTTCTTTTATTAGTCTATCACATAGATTTGATTTTATCCACATTCCAAGTTGGCTAGGACCAAAGTCTTTCTTCCGATTTTGGAATACAAATAAGATCTACCGCAGGAGGAAAACAAATGTATTGATTTTCCTTCTTTCCAGAATGCAAGAAAATAATGAACACAGTTAATTGCAGTGGATTAGTCCCAGGATATTTTATTTCAGTTCATACAACTTAGAGGACTAAGCTCTGCCCTTCCTTAATGACCATGGAGTCGCACTGGAACCACTCCTGCACTTAGAACCCAGCACGAAGGAACCGGCCTCACTTTTGATCTTGCCTGAGAAATGCAATTTTGCATTTTCTCTGCATTGTATGCCACTGTGTATTGCAAGTTCGCTGCAGAATTAAGTTATCTTAGCATGTCCAAGGGTATTTTACATGAGAACAAGGGTTTACATAGGAAGCAGGAGGAAGTAGGAAGGAAGCAGGAGAAATCCAGACTGCAGATAAGACCCAGTAGCTGAAGGTAGCTTAACCTGGTGACAACAGATAAAGGTAGGCACAGGCACAGTGAAGTTCAACCCCATTAAACTGTTGGTGCATCATAGCTGATCAGGGCTGGGCACTTAAACTCCACATCTTAAGTTCTCAGGAATTGTTCCTTGGTCCAATGCCAAAACGACCTGTTTGCAGATATGTGAATGGCAAGGTCACAGTGAGTTGTGTTGATAAAACCATGTCTGGTTGCACGTTGCTTCTCTGCAATAAGTTAAATTGACCAGTACAAATAGTATAGGGAGATGAAACAACTCCTCTAGAGTGGGGGTTGCAGGCACTTAGCCGAGGGCCAGGTCTCACGTCAGCAGCTAACATAGGGCCGCAGCTAACATAGGGCTGGCTGCTACTTTGGCACTGCCCCACTCTTCTTGCACGGTGCGTGGTCTCAGATGCAGTAGAAGCCTTAGTGCAAGGAAGAAAGAAAATCCTGATCTCCGGGTTGGATCTAATTTGGATCTAACAGAAAAAAATGGGCCTCATCCAAGTCACAGCAAAGCCAATGAAAACTTTTTCTATTCATTTCAGCATGCCTTTTCCTCAGGCCCTAAATCATATTTATAGTCCCGAGAGCCTTTCTGTCAGGATATATTTATATATATATTTTCCTATTCTGAGTGCCCATAGGAAACACGAGCATTCCTAAGTAAACGGAAATAGTCAGAATTAAAATAGAGTGTGCGGTGTGCGTTTCCACGCTGGAGAAGGGCCGTGGGAGTTCTGCTCTTTTCTCACCTTCACCCCGTGCTATAACGGCTGGTATGGTTACAGTTTGTCACTGCAGTTCACTGCATAAATACAGCATTTTATTTTTTTTTTTAATTCTAAATATAAGTTTAACCATAGATGAGTTAAAAAAAAACATTGTGAAATGGGTGTTTGTTTTTGTGGCTGCAATTGTATTCTTTTCTGAACAATACCCCATTTTACGGGCTTTTCCAAGAAAGTCCCCTCCCTCTTCCACTTAAAAATAACTGAAGAGCAGCAACTGTGTTGACAAACAGTGATTTGGCTCAACATTAACAGCAGGAGGAGTTCAGCCAGCCAACATTGCAGCTTTTGAATTATCCGGCCCATAAATGGAGAATCAGTTTGTTTCTGGGAGTTGGCACTTCCTGGGGAGGTTGGGGGCTGTGTTTTTGTTTAGACTAGCAACTGCATCCATACCAGTAAAGCAAACAGATTTGGGACCGCTCTCTGGCACAGAGACCAACTGGTGTGGACAGGGCTGTTAAAATCCCATTTCTACTCTCCAAGGCATGGTGACCTCATCCCCAGTGCCTTTTGGAATGTGAATCCCAAACTGTACCCAGGGAGGTCTCTGATTAGCACCAAAACTCACCACAGGTCCCTTCAAAATATTCATTTTAGTAACAGGCACACAGGATTGCTCTCTGCAGTGTAATTCACTGCCTGAGCAGCCTGGGTTAATAAAGCCTTTCGTTATCCAGGTTGACCTGCTTGTCAGCCTTGGTTGCATTTGTTTGGTCCAGGCAGCAAATAAATCTCAGGGCATTTGGCAAGCAGAGACTAACTAGGTGGCACGCACTGCCCATCACAGAGGAGAAACTTGGAGCAGAGCAGGGGTTCACAACCATGATCGAAGCTCCTGCTTTCAGGTTTGGCTTTACAGAACTCGGTAAATATTTAAACAACACCTCTGAAAAACTGTGCTGTATCTATGTCCAGCCCTTTGGAAAAGCAGTTTGGCCTTCAGGGTGTCCCTGCAGATCCCCAAGTGAAGAGGCAGCAACCTCTTTCCTTTATGTGTAGGAGCTTGTGGGGGGGAGGGGGGAAATGGGAGGGAGCCTACAAGGATTAGTTTAATATGGGAATTTCTGACAGATAACAGTTGCTGTTTTGCTCTTTGCTGGCTGGATGCCTGAAGCTAAGTCCACAAGACTTTGTTTGCTGGGCTTTTGCTTTTTCACAAACTGCCCGTATTCTAATGCAGACTCTTCTCCAATGTTTTTCCTTTTTTTTTTTCCTTTAGTTAAGAGAATGCTGATTAAGTGATGACACTTTAGAGGCCTTTTTTTTTTGCAAAGATCTAAATTTTAAAAAGCCACAAGACATCTTCTTCCCATGAAACAGTGGTGTTGTGGGAGGAAGGATCCATTATTCAGCTTTTAAAGACTTGGTGCTTGCTTAAATCCCCCATCCGGGCTGTTCAGCAGCCCCTACTCCCTGCCTCTCTGCCTGGCTGGGATCTCAGAGGAGCCTCAGAAATCAAAAGCTGGCTGTACCTAACCTACCTTGGCAGTAAGATGGAAAATAACAATAATCCATGCAAAACAAAGGCCATTTATCCTTTAACTTCCTCCGTCTGTCCCAGAATATATGAGCTATTCTTGCTTAGCTTTCTCCGAATTACAAATCCAGCCAGAATGCTTAGGAAATGAAGCCTGTTGGGGGAGAAAGAGAATGGAATGAACTCTTCTTCCTTCCTGTCCTTCCCTCCTCTGTCTGGCGCTTTTTGTTCAGCTGGATCATGTTATGCATACTTGGCTTATCTGGTGGCTATCAAGGTCAGCCTAAGGGAATAAGGTGTTTCATTGCTATTCAAATGACTGACCTGTAATTCAAACAGGGCCAGAGAGCTGTGGCTGACTCAATATAAAGGGGCTCAACGTCCACAGGTTGATGTTCTGCCCTTTTGGAAATTTCAGCCTGAAACTCCTTGGTATGCATTTAGGGCAGCTGAAGTCATAGCTGGTGCTGTGTTGAGGGCTCAAGTTTTGGGATGGGCAGTGAAAAGCATGGAAACTGACATTTGTTTTACTCTTTTTCTATGTGTGTGTCTCCAGGCTGCGAACTGCTCTATATGGCTTAAATGGACATCAAAGTATGTTTCTCAGCTGGAATATACATCCCCTAATGATCTGATCCTTGGTGAACTGTCTACAAGAAAAGAAAGAACACGGTCTGCTTTTTACAGTTTGGGTACTGCACAGAAGACCTGGAATGTGAAAGGATAAGGATCTGTCTTTGTTGAAGCCATAGTGGAAGAGATTTCCAAGCACCGTGAATAGGGAAAAGAAATACCCAGCTCTGCCTTTTTTTAAGTGTGTCTGGGAAAAACGAATCTTCTTCCCCTATGGACGGAGGTACTGCAGTTGTAGGTATAGCCTAGGCCCCAGGTGGTGAGCAGCCCCGAGAGGACTAGCAGCAGCCTGTCCGTGTTGCCTTAGCTTTCCCCCCACGTCGTGCTCCACCAGCACCAAGATGGTCACCGTCAGGAAAAGGAATGTGAAGGTCTTCACATTCGCCTTCGTGCTCATCACAGTGACGTCGTTCCTGCTGAACTACAAGCAGCAGGTGACCATGACCACTTGGGATCCTAGATACATCATCACTCAGTTTTCTGAGCAAGTCCGAAAACTCATCAAATTTCCTAGGAGGCCGTGTAGCTGTAGCACCTGTATTTCTGAGCTGGGACATTCCCTCTGGTTCGACCAGAGGTTTAACTCAACTATGCAACCTTTCCTGACCTCACAAAATGCCTTGATCCCAGAGGACAGCTACAGGTGGTGGCTGGTAAGTGGAAGGTGTGCTGGTGGGGAGGCGGCCTGCCCTTGGTGTGTTGAGATTTAGGACCTCGGGTGATGATGAACAGGTGGTGGGAGGGAATTCCTGCTGTAAATATTTGTGATCCCAGTTGATGAGGCAGTCAGAATAGGGAGAAAATGAGTGTTTTTGCTGATGTTTACCACACAGTTACTTGTTGCATATGTTCGTTGCCTGCAAGTTAAGAAAATCAGCCTCTCGGAACATGTTCAGAGGAGGGCCACAAAAATGGTCCAAGGGCTGGAATACCTTCCCTACGTGGACAGGCTGAGAGAGCTGGGGCTGTTCAGCCTGTAGAAAACAAGGTTCCAGGGAGACCTGAGAGCGGCTTTTTGATATCTGAAGCAAGGCAATAAGAGAGAAGGGGACAGATTCTTTAACAGGGTCTGTTGTGACAGGACAAGGAGAAACAGTGTCAAACTAAAAGAGGGGAGATTTTGACAGGATACAAGGAAAAATTTTTTATAATAAATGTCGTGAGCAGTGCAGCATGTTGCCCTGAGAGCTGGTGGATGCCCCATCCATGTAAACATCCGAGGTCAGGCTGGATAGGGCTCTGAGCAACCTGATCTAGCTGTAGGTGTCCCTGTTCAGTGCAGGAGAGTTGGATTAAATGACCTTTAAAGGTCCCTTCCAACTCAAATGATTCTATGAAATTCCCTGTGGGAGCTAGGGATTTGCGAATCTCAGTATTAACTCCCTTCTTGTTGGGAGGAAACTCCCTTCTTGTTGCAAGAAGAATTTGTAATGCAGCTTGTTTCACTTCGGGTGGTAAAAAAGGCCTTCTGCCTTTTTGTTGAGGCAGCAAAGCAAACTTATTGGGAAGTGTGTGAATCGTTTGGGGCTCTCCCAAGTGTAAGACTTGCAAATACTTAGCAGGATTAAACAGAAAATGATTCATTCCATGTGTATGAGCACAGGCTGCATTGTTGCTGGTGACATAAAACAGGTCTGCAAGGCACACAGGTACACTGGGTCACGGGAGGGAGCAGTTCATATGTATCCTTAGGACTGGGTGGTGCAAAGAGCTGGATCTCAACATCATGAAAGCCAGTAGATACCTTGTTCTAGAAGCATAGGAAAGAAGATGGTGTTTCCTGATGGTTTGTCTAATTGAATCCCCTTTTGTGTTTTCTTGAAATGAGATCTTGCATTAAATGAGTTGCTGATGGCCCCTGCTTCCCAGCTGCTAAAGCACAGGTTCTGGCTGGTTTCATAATGAGTTGCCTCCCTGTTTGTCACAAAAAAAATAGTTTCACAGAGCTTTTCTTGGAACACACAGCTGCCTACAACCTGGTCTCCCGTGCACAGCCCTTAATGTGGAATTAAAGTGCACATTCATATGCACGTTGGAGGGGTTCAGGTCTCGGAGGAGGTGTCAGGTACTGTAGAAACAAGGCTGAATCTGATTTATCACTTTTCACTCCATTGCCTGTTGCATTTTCTGGTGGAAAATAGCTGCCAGTAAACTGCAATATTCAACTGTTACATAAAATATATCCTCATTTTATGAAAAAGCCCACTTTGAGGCTATTAGTCTCATATTCCAACTCTTTCATCTTTTCACCTGCCCTTTTGCCATGACAGCGGTTTCCAGTCACCCGTGTGTTTTCTTGCTACCCTCATATGCTCTTCCTTCTGGTCCCCCTATTTCTCATGTGGGTTGTTCTCATCTGGGAAGATGACAGGCTGAAGTTCTGCACTCAGACCCATCTTTGATTTAAACACAAGGCTTGGATGCATTCTCTCTTTAAAATAAAAGTTGAAAAAAAGGAAGAAAACTTGGGACTTTCAGTACTAAGTTTCTGATTCTCCTTCTTGTAGTGAAACTGAAAGAGAAAAAGCACAAATATCTAACATCAGTTCAACTCGAAACAGACATTTGGAGAGGAGGGTTCTTTTTCAGCTAAATGAAGAGAGTCTTATCCCAAAGCTTTTTTTTTTTTTTTTTTCCCCTAAATTTTCAGATCTAACTCTATTTTTACTGTTTTCCTTCATTTTTTAAATTCAGGTCAAGTTCAAAGGGAATACACTATTTCAGAACACAAAATCAAAGCAACTTTTTCTTAGATGGAAGATTTCTACGCTTTTTCCACCATTGTTTTCCAGTCAGAACTTACCTTCAGCCAGAACATGTGAAATGTTTGGGTGACACGTAAAATTGCATTGTTCAGAGGAAATCAGCCACGCACCGAAAACACTTGTCCTAATCTAATGTTAAATGGTGGAGGAGCCCTGCAGCTCCTGTTTGCAACCAGTCTGAGTAGCCCTTTCTGAGACAGTTCCTTCTGCAGTTGATGTATCCCAGGTGCATCCTGGGTGAGCCCCATTTCTGCTGTTCAGTTTTAGTCTCATTTTTCAAGTTTATTCAGTGATTTCTGCCAGTCTTAAAGAAAACATTGCTTGTGGCCACATTTTATGGTTGCTTGGTTTGCTAAGTCAGTGATTGGTGACTTTTCACTATATCTGTACTTAAAAGATGAAGCACAAGGAGAAATTGCTTGTTGTTACTTCATTTCAAGACAGAAATCTTGCAGGACAGACTCCAGACAGTGCAATGCTTTCATTACCCTGTAACTGAAGGGAGGGTGATTCTGCTGGAACTCTTGTATAAGGCTGTGCCTCTGGTATAATGGGAAGACAAAGGTGATATGAGCTAAATACATGGAGAGCCCTTGCTGGACATGTTGCTCTGTCAAGCTTAGCCCACCCTCCCTTCTTATAAACCCTGTTTCTAAAGTTATGAATAGGGGTTATTCAGCCAAACGATGACATGGCACGAGTATCTCTCCACTTCTAGCAGAGCCACAACTGATTTCAGAGCCTAATTACAAAGATTTGAGGTGAAGTGACATGTGAGGCCAAAG
The DNA here is from genome assembly GCF_026119805.1 of Tympanuchus pallidicinctus. NCBI lineage: Eukaryota > Metazoa > Chordata > Aves > Galliformes > Phasianidae > Tympanuchus > Tympanuchus pallidicinctus. The sequence continues at coordinate 68,711,092 of NW_026294769.1, read as the reverse complement.
GACACGGCGGTTTTGCTTGCTTGCAACTCTTTGCATGGTTATCAGTCTCCTTCATGGCGTATTTGTGGAATATACAGCCTGCTTGGTAGTATGTGGCCTTTTGGAGGAGAAATACTCTTGCTATGTGTGAAGGTCTAAAAATCTGCCTGGTTGTGTCTTTGTTCACAGAAACAAGAAGCTTCTTTGTACAGCTGTTACTTTTTGTTTGCTTAAATGCACCCAGGAGATAAACCTTCCCTTGATTTAGTCATCCTTCCTTCCATCCCTCCTTCCCTCCCTTTCTCCTCTCCTCTCCTCTCCTCTCCTCTCCTCTCCTCTCCTCTCCTCTCCTCTCCTCTCCTCTCCTCTCCTCTCCTCTCCTCTCCTCTCCTCTCCTCTCCTCTCCTCTCCCCTCCTCTCCTCTCTTATTCATGTGTCCCTCTGTCTTTCTGTCCATTTGCATTTACTCATCTTGTATTTCAGGGATTGTCAAAGTCTCTCTGGAAGTTGTCACCTTATACAACGTGCTGCATTTATCCCTATTATCTGTCCCATTGTCCTGAACAACAGGCTCACTTTCAAGTTTTCTGTTGATCTATGACAGTAGCCCATATATAAGGAACTGGGACAAAAAAAAAAAAAAAATACATGCTGTAACATGGCATAGCATTTATTTATAGTTCTCTTGTTTTGTCCTGAAAGTTTTTCTTCATTGTTTTTAATGATCAGAGAGTATAAAAAATGCAAGAATGAAACTTGCTATTCTAAATTCCAAATAACTCCACTCAAGCTGATGGATTAAAGTTTATAATAAAGTATTAAAGTTTAAACTTATTAAAGTTTATAATAAGTAAAATCAGGCTCAGAGTTCTCTGGCAATCTTATCTGCTGCACAGAGTTCATAAACTTTCACATTCTAACATGTTTTATCTTGAATTTTATGATGCTCAGCTCTTGGGGACATTTGATTAGCATATCTAAAAGAAAATGCCAGCTTTTAGGTCTTGTGGCTATAAGAAAAAGTGTAATGTATGGCTTAAAGATTTTCTCAGCAGACTGTGAATAAAAGGGCATCCCCACCACGTGCATGTGGAAGCTGCTCTTATTTTTAAGGCAGTATCAGAGATACCTGGCACCTGAGTCATGCATTTTGAATGCTCTTTGTAGAAAATTTATCCAAATACTTTGATCACAAGAAATCTTTAAAACTGGGACACCGTGATGCTTGAAATGCAGTACCAAGGGCTCAGCGCCTCGAAGGCAGCATGTTCCCTTCAGAAGGTAGAGCTAAATGCAGTCCCAGTGGCTGTACATACTCGGTGTGACCTCGTGTCATCCTGCTTGGGTGCAAGCCCAGTGTTCAGACCAGCCTTGGACATATTGAGAGAAAGAGCCTGACCTTGTGTTTCCCCTTGTCCCTGCCAGCAGTGTCTTGTATGTCCAGCTGGACAGCACCAGGTTCTCCTGCGACGAGGATAGATGGATTTGAAAGTGCTTTGAACCTGCAGTCCCTCTGAACAGCAGGCTCAGTTTTGCTGAGCTGCAGGCATCCCGCAGCCAGAAACACAAGCACACAGAGCTGGCAGAGGTAGGGTCTTTTTGCTCTTGTGGAGGTGGCTTGTACCAGCCGTGGAAGCTGGAAATCATACAATTTGGCATGCACACATTACTGAGTGCTATTTGCATAAAAAATGCACATTACGTTTATATTTGAAAATACATATTTTATGACAGACACAAATCATTACATAAAGCCAACCCAAACCCTTGAAAGGCCCTATATTCTTCCCCTAAATCTTTTTGATGCATAGTAATTGCAAGACATTAAGTATAACAATAATAATGTCATATTTTCCAGACCAAGGAGACATTTTTAAAATTGATGGTCTTCTTTTAACCTTTCCTTCGGTCTGCAAAATGGAGATTACCTGCATTTGCCCCATCAGGCTGTTGCTAGGATTAATCTTTGTACAATGTCTTATGACTGGAATGTGCTGCCTGAGTTTTAATGCCTCCAAACTGTTGCAGCAAGGCAATTAGTAGCTGTGCAAAAGAGGTTCTCATGGGGTTTAAGTCTCTATCTTTTAAAGACAGTTTGAAAAAAGGGAAAACACTGAAAAACAGTATTTCTGCACTTACTTTCCTAGGCTGCCTGTCAGTGTTCTTGCAAAAGGGCTGTCCCTGATGTGCTACCAGGCCCACACTTATGGCTTTCCACCACTTAGGTTGTATACTGACCCAGGCGTGACACATTTCCACCTACATTCAGGTTAAGCAGGATATTTTCTACATGCTAATATATTGGGATTTTGAAGGTGTGTCTAATATAATGCAGTGCCAAACTTAGAATCAGGAAATCATTAAGGTTGGAAAAGACCACACATCTAGTCCAACCATCAACCCATCCCTACCATGCCCACTAAACCATGTCACTCATTGGCACATCTACATGGTTCTTGAAGGCTTCCAGGGATGTAATTCCACCACGTCCCTGGGTGGTTTGTTCCAATTCATTACCACTCTTTTGGAGGATAAATTTTTCCTAGTATCCAACCTGAACTATCCAAATTGCCCATGGGTGCAGGGTGCACAAGCACCAGCAGGTTTTCCCTTCTAGACTCTTTGATTTCATTGCCACTGCTTCAAGCTATTAGCTCTGAGCATCCTCACATCCTCCCCTTGCATTCCCTTAGTTAGTTTTGAGTACTGCTTCTTAGCAATACTTGGTACCATTACTGGTGGCATGATGGTACCAGAGAGCCTAGGGAAGCCTTCCGAGATACAAAAACAGGAAATCCCAAGGTTTCTGGTCTCTTATTCTCAGAGGACTAGAGACTGAAGTGTTTTGAGATATTTGATATGTGGACACAAGTCAGGTAAAGATTCCTTTTGGAATTGGGCAAGAGATTAAACTGCACCGTTAGATAAGGCTGTTGATTGCAAAGACTTTGGAGAAGACCAGTGACTTCACCAAGGACTCACGGTTCAGGTATTTCAGTGTATTTAAGCCAGCAGCTACATTCATAGATATATCCCTGGCACACACCTACAGCACTTGGAGAGAACATCACATCTCAGCAGAGCTCCAAGCGGGCATTATGCTGCCATCTGCACTGCCAGGGTTTACATGGCTCTGCTTTGCATGATGGGGATGGACTTAGGTTCCTCACAGTTTTCATTTATGGGAAATGCCAAACTGGTGGTAGATTGTTAAAATGACAACACTACTCAAAAAAAAAACAAACCCCAAAAACAAATATTTGGCATGGGAAAGTGAACTATAATTGGCTTGTAATTATAAAGCTATCAAAGTAGACATTTTCAAGAAGTCAAATAATCATTGTGAAATAAGGAACTTGGCTGCATATTACGTCTAAGTTTTAAAAGAGATCTGCCTTGAAGTTAAACAACTGTATTTCCTGTTCTGCTTTGTACTGCTGAAAAGTCAAAGACTAGACAATTGAAGATTAGTCCTGGTCTTGAAAAACAGAGTTCGATCAGATTATCACTGAGGATATAAAAACAGCACCTTTAATGAGGGACTGGTGTTTTCCTGGATGGAGTTAAGCAAAAAGTCCTCCTTCTACTTACGGTCTTTGCAGTCTGTAAAGCCAGTCCTAATCTCAGCTGGAGAAATTCTGTATAACAGAGATTTTAGGACAGTGGTATCCTGCCTTCTGGCTGGGCTTGGTGAGCACATTTTAACATGATTGCAACGCAGGTAGTATAGACTGATAGCAGTGTAACAGAAAGACACTTCAGATCTCAATTCTGTGCCTGTCCATAATGCACCAAAAACGGAAGTGCTACTGCTCATTTCCTTTACTGATGCTATCATTCTGTCTGAAAAGGTAATTTAACATAAAAAGAAGGCTCAGCTGCTTAGGATTTTCTGAAAATTACCTTCTCTGTCTGAATTTTGTTGAGCAAAATCAGTTCAAGAAGAAATTTTTATTTTTCCTAGAGTGATTACGTTCTTTAAAATGTTTTGAAGCAATGTTTGCTGGTATTCTCTTTCATTTCTTAAAGGCATTTAAAGTCAGTTCAGTCTTTACAGAGAGAGGAGTCTGCAAATGGTGTGTGTGTATGTGTTCAAATAACTCAAAACAAGTTCCTTCTTAAAAAATGGGATTTTTCTGCATTATACCCCTGATGCTGCATTCTGTGACATCTATGAAACGCCCTCATTTATTTTGAAGGCTGTGCAGGATTAGGCTAACATTAAGTGGTTTGCTTATAGGCCAATTAGTTTTGAGAATTAGGTTAGACTGGGTTCATAAGAACATACAAGTTTAGGTATGTGAAGATATGTTGGTAACATCACACAAAAAAATTTAGGAGAAAATGACTATTTGTGCTTAAACTGCCTGCAGAATACATATGTATGTATATGTAGCAATAATAACTGTTCTTGTCTGTGCATCCTAATTACCTTTTAGCTGTAGGTGCAGCCATTTGATTACTTGGCCTGGCTTTTCTAATGTCCTGCCCTCAGAGTGGGTTGAAGGAATAACACGAAGGGGTGAGTTATTAATGCAGCCAGAAGAAGGCAGTGCCTATTTCAGTGATGCTGTGATTGATGTCATTTCTCAGCACTACCCAATGGACTCAGAGCTGTGGTAGTCCAAGCCCTTCCTCTTGTCTCTGCCAAAACTCAGCATCAGCTGCAAACCAAGACAATAATGGATGGTAACTTCAGCCCAGCAAGAGTTTTGTGCTGACTTCTTTTAATGAGGACCGCCCTGTGCAATTCATACGTGAGCGTGTAGGTTAGCAATGGTTAGCAGGAAGGTGAAGTTGTTGTCAGTGGGTAGTGGTAGAACAAGAGGGAATGTTTTAAACTATAAGGAGTCAGGGGGAAATTTTTCATTATGAAGTGGTGAGGTCCTGGCAGAGGTTGCCTGGAGAAGCTGTGGATACCTCATCCCTGGCAGTGATTCAAGGCCAGGCTGAATGCGGCCTTGGGCAGCCTTGTTCTATTGGGTGGCAGCCCTGTCCCTGGCAGGAGTTTGGAACTAGATGATCATTGAGATCCCTTGCGAGCCAAACCTTTTTATGATTCTATGAATTTGTTAGGTAAGATTTCTTTGGCTCCTTTGTTTTGAGTCCTTGGCCTTGTTTTCCTTTATCTCTGACCTCCATGGACTTGTCGTTCAATTCTGTGCAAATAAGGTTTCTTTACATAGATCTGTGAAGAGACAACACATAATTTTGATGATCAAACAAAATTTGCAGTCATAGTTCTTTATGTGTACGTAGAGAGAGTAGAACAGATTTACAGGTCCTGGTGCAGGTGAGAGAAAAGCGTCAAAACTAAAGCCAGATTACCCCAGGCTATTGCTGGGAGTCGTGGGAAAGGTATTTTTCTTCCCTCCCTCCCTCCCTGTATTTCCTTGCCCTGAGCTTGCAGAGCAGGGCAAAGCCTTTTGGCGGATGTTGTCTTAGATCCATTCTCCCTTAGAGAGCTTTCTGTCCTACGTGTGAGCAGGTGACACCATGGGTGTGGGCAGTGATTTGTGTCAGCATGCCAGCACTCCCAACCTTTTTAGCAGCCCTCAGAGAGCAGATTCCCAGAAAGGGAGTGAGTGTAACATCACCTGCCCTGCACCTTGCCACTGCCTTCACCGTCTGGCCATTGTTTGCACCACGCACCACAGGACTGATACAAAGAACTTCCCTCCATGGCAACAGGCACAGTGACCAAGGTCCGGGGTGGTTTTCTTCATCCTTGAGAATTTTTTGTATAGCTTTACATCTCCAGCTCTCAGGGTTAACTCTACTTTTCTGTACTGTATTGCCCTAGCGTCTGGCTAGTCCAGAATAACAGAAGTGAAAACTCACTGTCCCACTTCTGGCATATGCCAAAACTTGAGGGAAGGGTGTCCATGGCTACTCTTGCTGGCTTGGCCCTAATTCTGTACTCCGTCGGGTTCCTTAGACTGTTTTGTCCTTCCTAGGAGAGTTAAAAGTAATCTTATACGTGTCTTAACAGAAGATATCTGGTCCAAAGCAGTATGAGGCTTTTAGACTTCAGAAGGACTTTAATTGTGGTGGGGTCAGCCTTGAGGAGAATGTATGATCTGTTCCACTATGGCTAAATAGAGACTGGGGATGTGAGGCTGTTAATGGAAAAGGAGGAGAAAAGGGAAAGCAAGTTAAAAAATAATTGGGAAAGGATTTTCCATGTTTTTCCTTCACTTTTGAAGCTCCCACCTGAAGCCTTGTAGCGTACACTATGGGAAACAGTGTCTGCAGCAGCATGAGCTAAGGTGGTCTTTGAGAAGACATTTGAAGCCATGTCTCACTCACAGAGAAGCTGGCTATACTGGTACAGTGGTAACCTGGAGTGATTTTTTTCCCTCACAGAAACTGCAAGGAGAGAAATCTCCGAAGAATATTAATGATACTCTCAAGGAATTGTTTGGGATCATTCCTGGGGACGGGGACCCACTGCAGGAGCGGGGCACTTTCTCATGCAGACGGTGTGCCGTCGTGGGCAACTCCGGCAACCTTCGTCAGTCTCAGTATGGCCAAGATATTGACTCCCATGACTTTGTGCTCAGGTAAGCAGGCACCACTTCAGCTCCAGAGGTCTCTGTTGTTTGAAGATTCACTGCTATTTTCTGGGACAAGAGAGCAAAAAAGATTTCAAGGACTACCTAGTGAAATCGGGTGCTCAGGTTCTGTCTAAGCTACAGGAATATAAATTATGTGTGTTAAAGATATGACTTCTTGTTTCAGTCTAGAAGGAAAACATGACCTGTCCTGGATTTAGGTATGTGTTGATACTGTAACTTATTCTGCACTGTTCAAAACTGCTTGTGTTTTAAAAAAATGCCTGAAAAAATGATAATTTTGGGTAAACATTCTCTCTCTAGCTAGGGCTGACAAATGATATTTTGCACACATAACTGACTGTGTCAGATCTTTCTTTCTTGCACTTGTTCACTTCTAAGCAGTGGTAGGTTGAGAAGGCTCCTGTGCAGAGAGGAGACAGCTTAATGGCTAGAGCCACTTCATTAGGGGACGTATCAACTCTGTCTTTTGTAACAGTGAGCATTGTCTATTTTTTCCTGCTGAAAGACAAGGAGGCATAGAGAACCTCCCAGAAGGCAATCAAGATATCTGGGCTAAGTTCACTTTGCCAAGGTTTCAGGGGGAGCTCTCTTGACCACAGTAGTCCAACACATTCTCCAACTCTACACCACAGCTGGCTGTGCAGCACAATTCAGGGAGCCTTGGGGGCAGATCAGAAGGCCTTGAATGGAGAAACTACTACTGGAAATACAGTGTGTGAAATTACTCTCTCAGAATGCAATGTTTAGCTGGAAGCAGTTGAAAGTGAGTCAACAGAAGATCAGTGCTATTGAACTGCTAGGCCACCTTAAGCCTCTCTATTTTTGACGCAGTTTGGATACCTAGATGTGTTTGATAAATGATTTCAAGGATTGCTTCCTTCATTTGCGTGCAGCGAACAAATATCTTCCCAGAGGCAGTCAGCCAACCAGATCTTCTCATACGTGAAGGGAAGAGCCCCCCACCTTAATCCCATGGGTTGTAAATGCTTGGCAGTGGAAGTGCATTTATGCTTAACTCTTTGTTCCTTGCTTTGGAGACCACCCAATTCCTGTGTGGACTTTCTTACCTTGCCTGGCCTATGTTTCCAAAATTCTTATAGAAAAGCCTGGCAGGCTTTGCTGGAATGAAAATTGAATTTTTTTTTATAGTAATTAAGGGGATGTGTCCCCCCCTCTGTAGCTATGCATCCCTGGCAAAGGGGAAACTCTCTGTGATTTGGAATTTATCATGGCTGTCTCTGACTTTGAGAATAGAATAATATAACCCTTAGAGTTGGAAGGGACCTTCAAAGATCACGGTCCAGTCCCTTTGCCGTGAACAGGGACATCCACAGCTAGATCAGGTTGCCCAGAGCCTGATCCAGCCTCACCTTGAAAGTCTTCAGGGACAGGGCATCTGCCACTTTTTTGAGCAGCCTGTTCCAGTGCCTCACCCCCTCACTGAGAAAGAATTTTTTCTTACATGTGACTTCTAATTTAGCTGTCTCAAGCTGGATCTGAATGAATGGCACAAGGTTTTAGGATTTGTTGAAGAACCTTGTGCAGAGGAGGTGGCCCATCCATGTGCTAATCCAACAAATGAAATCTCTGATGATCTGGTAATTCACTTTCACATACTCTGGCAATAGATCCAAGTGTAGAAAAGAGCCTGAGGTGACACCCTCCTTTCCATACACTGTATGCCGGGTCACTTTTGCTTTGCTGTCAGTTTTTTTGACTAAGTGAAATCCCAGTCCTTTCTGTTGAGACTGTGTATGATTGCTGCCTTTGTATCCATAAGACACAATGCTTGGCTTTGTGTTCACAGAAAACATGCCATGTATAACGTACTTCAGATTGACTAATCTCAAGATAGAAGTGTAGGAATTCTTACTCTTTGTGTAGTATTTTTATGCATTACAGTGAGGATCCTTAAAGCTGGAAAGGAAGAGAATTCAGCAACAAGTCCACACAGGATTTTCTACCTATGTTAATAACTCCCTTAGAGGAAATTAGAAGAAATTTAACTGATTTACCTGAGGGAGCACTGCAAAATGCAACTTGGCTTAAATTTGTTAGAGTTTGCTTCCCTGTTAGCAGTGGCAACAGCAGTATGTTATCCAGCAATATATGATGCTGACCATCATTTCCTCAGCTACATCCTTCCTTGTCCTCCCGCCAGGAGATGAGCTTCTGTCTCTACAGGAGACTTCTCTGGGCAACAGACAAACTTATTTTGCTGAGAGCTGACTTGAGAGTTTCTGTTGGTATTGTACTGTACCATGGAGATATGCAAGGCCAGCCACACCGTAGGGTTCTCTGATCTGCAGACTGGATATGAAGCAGGTATTATCAGGCTTTGAAGCTGGTTTTGTAGTGCTCCTTGTTCCCTAGATAGATGATCAAAGTTGTGAAAACGAAGGGTTTGGCAGCAGATCCTGCATTTGCCACTGAGAATTTGGTGCTTTCTCATGAAAGGACCCCAAGGAGTATTTGCTGCTTTTCATCACAAATAGTGGTTTGTTACTTACACCCCAGACATCCAAATACACCTGTACGAAGGAGGCAAACTGTGTGAAGTTTAGTTGGGCAGTAATTTTCTCACCTGCAAGAGGTGTAATTAATACGTTGATTAGGATGAGAGGATATTTGTCCTTATTGGCCCACGGCTCTGTTGACCAGCTCTCTGCTGACCATAAAGGCGACCCAGCGACATGCGCAGAGAGACACCTTTGCAGACAAACCCAGCTGTACAGCAAAGCCTATCCTTTGTTTGCTTTTAATTTATCCACCATGAAGGTCACTTAAGCTGCCTGGGGATCCCTACACCTGAAAAGCCTATATGCAGCACTCTCTTTAGCCATGGGAACTTTTTCCTGCCACTTCAAGCTAGAAAAATCACATTTGCACCTCATTCATTTCCAACTTTCTCACTTGCTTACTTCTTATTTTTGGGCTGTAGAATGAACCGGGCACCCACCATTGGTTACGAATCAGATGTTGGGAGCAAGACCACCCACCACTTTGTTTATCCTGAGAGCTACAGAGAGCTGGCAGAAAACGTGAGCATGATCGTGATCCCCTTCAAAACCCTGGACCTGCGCTGGATTGTCACCGCTCTCACGACAGGCACTATCAACTTGTAAGTAAGGGCAGTACCAAGCAGACAGGCTGAAGGATGGGTGTCTATGAGGGTCTGTGAAGCTCCTCTGTAAGTTAATCAGAAGTGGGGATTTGACAGTGTGGTCTTTTCACTCTTATAGCAGCGTAAGTACAGAATCAGGCGTTTTATAGGTTAGTCATTTACCAGAGGTCTTAGCCACCCACACTATCCTGCTGTGACATTTTGCTGGCCAAATGATCCTCCAACATACATTATCCCACTTGCAGAAGAGGACAAGGAGACAGGGGGGAATCATAGAATCATTTGAGTTGGCAGGGATCACAGAAGGTCATCTAGTCCAACTCCCCTACACTTAACAGGGACACTTGCAGTTAGGTCAAGTTACTCAGAGCCCCACCCAGCTTGATATCCACCACATCTCTGGGCGACCTGTTCTTGTGCTTCACTATCCTTATTGTAAAAGACTTTTTTCCACATCCAGTCTAAATCACTCCTCTTTTAGTTTGAAACCGTTTCCCCCTGTCCTGTCACAACAAACTCTGCTAAAGAGCTGTTCCCTTCCTTTCTATAGCCCTCCTTTAGGTTTTGAAAGGCTGCTTTCAGGTCTCTCTGGAGCCTTCTCTCCTCTAGGATGAACAGCCCCAGCTCTCTCAGCCTGTCCTCATAGATTGCAGAGTGTGCAGAATGCTTGTGTAAGGAAGCAAGAGCAGACACAGACCATGGTGTTTAGACATCCATCCAGAACTTCTTCCCTTGGGCATGTTGATCAGAAGCTCTATGCATTTTACCTGGTCAGAAGACACCCACTTCTCCCCAGTCTTCCCAGGAAGGTCCTGAGGGTTAAACACTTGCAACATTTCTCTGAATAGAGCCATACCCATCTGTAGGAAAGCTGGATCCATGTGAGAGCATTATTTTGCTCTGAGACTTGCTCTCAGGCTGGAGAGCCCCTTCACATTCTCTTGTTTCCTCCGCTCGTTCTCATACTCTCACTCCTTCCCTTCTACCTGCTTCAGAGAGCAAAGCCACCATTTGAACTTTCTGTCTGGTGTTATTTTAATTTCCTGCTGGGAAATTGTCTCCAGTCCAGGTGCTCTGGGACAAATCCATATCAGATTTCAAATGTACAGTGGAGGTCAGACATGTCATGGGATCAGATCTATAGCTAATTGCAGGGCTGAGATCTTAGGGTGTCTTCAGGATGGGTTGCAGCAGAGAAGAGAGATGGAAAATGAAAACTTGGCTATACTTATCAGCTGTTACCTGAGCAGTTTTGGTCCTTTCTAGATTTTTCAGCAGAGGAAGAACAATCCTGCCTCCATTCTCAAGAAAATCAACTCTTCCTCCTTCACTCACAGCTACATGGCTAAGGAAAGATGAAGAGCTGGAAATGGCTCATCCTGCCCTGACTGCTCAATTCAGCTCCCCACTGGCTTGTTCGTGTCCTCCTTTGTCCTGGGATTCAGTGCCTGGGTCTGGCCAGAGATACAGAATCACAGAACCATGGAATGGTTTGGGTTGAAAGGGATCTTAAAGCCTACCCAGTTCCTACCCTCTGCCATGGTCAGGGTTGCCACTCATCACATCAGGCTGCCCAGGGCCCCATCCAACCTGACCTTCAACATCTCCTAGGGTGAGGCATTAACAGCTTCTCTGGGCAGCCTGTACCTCACTATATTGATAATGAAGAATTTCATTCTAACATCTACCCTCATTCAGTTTGAAACCCTTGTCTTGTCACTACATGCCCTTGTAAAATGTCCCTCTTCAGATGTCCTGTAAGCCCCAGTCATCCCCATGGCCACCTCTGGACCCACTCCAAGAGGCCCACGTCCTTCTTGTGCTGGTGGCTCCTGCAGCGCTCCAGATGGAGTCTCATGAGAGCAGAGGTGGGGCCTCACATCCACCCAGAATGGATTTTCAGAGAGAACAAACAAGTAATTGTGCCAAGTGAAGAAGAAGCAAATCTCTCTTCACCTATCTTGGGTCTTTCAGTGGGGAGTAGTGGTGATGCAAGAGGTAGTATTTGGGTTTGGTGTAGATGAAGACAGGGAGTTACCCTGTGCATCCTTGACTAGTTTTTTCCTTCTCCTTTTCCCATTCGTGCCCTGCTCCCCGAATTTGTCTCAGATAACCCTGCTGAACTTCTGCTCAGTTTTGCCACAACATCTTTGCTCTGTCAGTATGAAGGTGTCTCAGGATATCATGGCATGTGGTGACTGACAGCCATACAGAGGAGGCAACATTGTTTTGTGCAGCACTTGTGTGATGGCCTTAAATTAACGCATTTTATCTGGCAATAATGTGCCACAATGATGTTTGTTCTCTCTTTCTTCTTTATGAGTGCTTTCAGATTGAAGTGCATTTTTGGCAGCACTAGAAGTGTGAACAAATTGTATGTTTTTTTCTGGATGCTTGCTAGCAGATTCTCTATTCCGATAAAATGGCTTTTCTTAATCCAGAGAATGAAATATGTGATATTTGTATCAATATCACATGATTGAGGTTATCTGCTGGGTGTAAACTTTTCGATGGGACAAAAAATAGTTTTAATTCTTTTTTAAAATATTTTCCTCTTAGCAAATGCATTTTTTACTTTCTTCACTTTTCATTAGGATTCTCTTAATTAGTAACAAATGTGATTTTGTTTCTTTTTAGCTTTTTCTTGGTCACCAGCAGTTAGTGTGTCCAGTCATAAGTTGTCTCAAAAAAATCCATTTTCAACAGTCATACCTCAGATAAATCAACCCACTTACAGAATCAGCTAAGAAATATCACTGACCTTTTTTGCAAGGCTTAATTCTTTTATTTCGTAAGTTATATTGATTAAAACAAGATTGAAAAACTCTGGCCTGAAGCCTGGATCCAAATCCCATCAGGAAGCAACGGAAGGATTCCAGCTGCTTTCAGTGGCCTTTGAATGAAGCCCCTTGATACATCTTTGTCAAATACATGTCTGTGCTATGAAGAGGAGCTTGCTGGGGGCCAGTCTGTAGAGTCATTGAATCATTAAGATTGTAAAAGAACACTAAGATCATCTAGTCCAACCATCGACCATCATGCGTTGCTGCTAGCATCACCCATCCATGTTTCCATCACTGTCACTGTTCTGTGCCCAAACTGCAAAGCCATCCTATGTTCTGTAGAGTATTTACCTTTCAGAGGTCACAGTGAGTGGGTTGCAGTGAGAGGTAAAAGTTGAGTGAGTCCTAGCCTGGCTGGAACATATAATTGCTTAACTACTAGTCAATAACAGGAATTAGAAATCAGCACATTAAGGGAAAAATATCCCTGCTTAGTAAGTTGCAGGATATATATATTTATAATTAGATTGTATTAATAGGCTTGTAAGCAGCTGGTGTAAATCAGTATGTATTTATCACATGGAAGAAATAACAGTATTTTAAGATTTTTGCCATAGCAGGGCAATTGCATAATTAATTAGTTGGCACATGCTGCATAATAAAACCAGACAATCATAAGCACACAAATCATAACAATACATTAAACGGAATTTTAGACCAATGGTATAAACCTCTGAGGAGGCATTAATCATAATATCAGATATAGTGTGTAAGGAAACTGCTGAGAGTACATTGTGGAAGAGAGAGAGGATCAAATAGGAATAAAACCCATCTGAAATTTGATATTTTGAAAGAGAAGAAGTGTTCAACTCCTTACTGCATGTGTATGGCCGTTATGTGTCTCACACAGGCTGCATAGTGTCAACCAAACTCAGGTTAACAGCATTCATACTCAAAAGAAAAGGTAGGCATCACTGTTGGTTGGGCTTTTATGCAGTGATTTATTTTCTGTGTTCCATTCAAACGAAATAATAAACTCTTAAGGCTCAAATCTGTGAGTTAGCTTGCTCACCTCCCAGCAGCATTACCATAGAATCATGGAATGGCTTGTGTTGGAATGGACCCCCAAGGATCACTACAGGCAGGCAGGCAGGGCCACCAACATCCAGATTATATTATTAATTTACTATTATTATATTATTTTATAATATAATATTTAAATTGTTTATTTTATATTTTATACTTCTTTTCTTTTTACTGTCCAAAATAAAAGCCAGACAGCAGATATTCCTATAATTGATGGCTTACTGATTCTTTCAGATTTCTTCCACTTGATTGATGGACGTCCTATTACAGTGTAGGTCTCTAGGACTGATCTATTTGCTAAAAAATCACAAGCATTCTGGCTGCTCAGCAGCCCAGATTTTATGTAAGTTTAACAGTTGGGGTCTCCATTTGACTTCAAGCACTATGCCAGTACTCTATGCAGTTGTATGAGATTCTTCAGAACTTGGGTATTGCTTCTAAAAAAATGTATCTCATATCAGCAAGACTAACTTATCACATGACAAGAGCTACAGGAGTCTTGAGGGTGGATTAGAGATGTCTGCCAGTATTATCTTGAACACTTGTACTGGACCCGGCCACATGCCTATGAAATAGTCTCCTTGTTTCCTCTACATCACTGTCACCTTTCTGGAAAAGACTGACTGTTTATTCATGTAGTAGTGAGATTTTGTCAACAAGGAAGCCCTTTCTGTCCTCTTAAGCACAGAAAGGTTTGTCAAGCTTGCTTCTCACGATCAAGGTCAGACATGGGAAACAGGTGCAGGGGCAGATTTGCTAACGGCAGACTGAGAAGTCTGCATGGGTGTCCCTTTCTCCATTAGCACTGACAAACTCTGTGCATGTCTATTGTGTCACACCTGCAGGGACTGCAACCCACCTGTCCCCTCTCCTATTACATCGAGCCCAGAGTAGACATCTCAGGTCAGAGTGCCCAAAAGTAGTTCAGGAAAAGAGAACATTGCCATTTTCACCACTGGATTACCAAAAATCACACATAAAATGTTTAGATGATGCTAATGGAAGGCTCTCAACCTCTGTGCAATAAGTATACAGGACGTGTTTTGAGATACGCTCCAATTAAAAGGCCAGTTCAACAAATTTTCTCACTTGACACAACCTTGTTTCATTCAACCTTGGTTAGATTTTTTTTCAGCACTCGTGATGAGCTGTGCAGTCTCAGCATGTGCTGTTCATGGGACACAGAGCAGAAAAGACTTTTTTGTTTCAAGACATGACTCGTGATTACAAGCCAGTCATAAGCTATGATCTGAAAGGTTTACACTGGGGAACTTCTGGCAGCCATCTGCATCCCCCTGGGAGGCAGGGAATAGCCTGGTGGTGAGGGGCTGTGTATTGGGATGCCAGAGTTGCAAATAACTGCAGAAATGAGCTCTGCTACCACCTTCTCTGAAAATAATGCAGCAGCTACTAGTAATAGGAGGGGAAAGGTCTCCCCCTGATGGGGAATTTCTGCCATGAAATTACATGAAACCATGTTACCAGCGTGCAAAAGCTGCAAAAGTAATGGTCCAAGAATTAGAAGTCATGATCTCTGTGTCATAGTAACTGTGTAGTAATATGCTCCACCTTGATGTTCCAGTGTCAATAATTACCTTGAAAATTAAAAAAAAAGTAATGCCTTTCTATAAGCCTTGCTTCAATAAAAGCTCAGATTATTTTTTTTCATGCTCTATTACTTAATTGCGGCCTCATTTTCCAACCACTTTCTGAACTTGTTACTTTCAAATTATTTGAATGTATTACTTGATGTGAAGTACATTCATTCTCCCTTTGGAAATACATTTTTTTATGTTGTGCTGAGTTTTCACTAACGTTGGTTGTTGTTGCTTTTGGTTTTTTTTTCTTTTACCAGCACATATGTTCCTGTTCCACGGAAGATCAAAGTCAAAAAGGAAAAGGTGAGCAGTGCTCATTTGTTAATTTGTTCTGCTGGTCCATCTGTAGATCATTTGCCTCTTCAGGAGACTGCAAGAATCCAAGAAAGTCTTTAACATCCATGAAAGTAGTGACCAAAATACACTCTTTTTATAAGACTTAGATAAAAGTTTTAGTTCCTTCGTGCTGTTTAGGGATTATGCACTAAATAGTGATCAGCAAACTGACTTTTTTTCCCAAGTACGCTGTGATTTAACAGACCCTATTGCTGGGGGCAGGATTTCCAATGGAGCAAGATGACTGTTCCCATGCTGGACCTTTAGCCATCATGCACAGTCTGTTGTTGTAGCTGTATGATCTGAGGACATAAGCAAGGCAGGCTGTGTAAAGGGAAGTTAAAGACATTTCATCTTCCACAGACTTTCCAACAACATGGAAGTCTTGTTCCAGCAACTTTTGAAGAAGCTGGTTTTCAGAGAAGCTTAGAGCTCTCAGTCTCTCAAGGAGTGGCACAGTATGTTGTCAGTCCCAGAGGATTACGATCACAAATCAGAGTGCATCCTTCATTCACCAGATTGGGTTTTGCCAAGGATTTCAGATGAGGCCTTTAGCCACTATCAGTTTGTATCACTCTACTTCAACTGTGGACCTATGTGGGGTATTAAATAATCACTCAGCTCACTTCTACCTGTGGTGATGGACACATTAACTTCTGCAAAACCCTTGTGAGTTAGACTGTGGCAGGTTGTCAAAGCAGTGTCACAACTGTGTAGCACCAGCCTAGCCCTGGGCTGGGGATATTCAGGAGCTTCCCAAACGAGAGAGACAAGAAGTATGTATTTCCTATCACAATGTGTGAACCTAAGCACCATTTGAGAAGCAATTACACACAGATAAAATATCAGCAATTAACCCCTGACTTTGTAAAAGAAAAAGCCCTGCAGCTAACCAGATAGCAGTGAAACACTGTCACTCTA
Source organism: Tympanuchus pallidicinctus (assembly GCF_026119805.1). Lineage (NCBI taxonomy): Eukaryota > Metazoa > Chordata > Aves > Galliformes > Phasianidae > Tympanuchus > Tympanuchus pallidicinctus. The sequence continues at coordinate 68,694,687 of NW_026294769.1, read as the reverse complement.
ATTCCAAACGCAGCATGGAGGGAAAAGCCTCTCTTTTCCTGATTCAGTACAAGAAGGTTGAAAACAAGGGCTCCCACCAGTCTTTGGAGTCACTGTTTCTCCAGCAAATCATACATCAGACTGTTATCTCCTGGGGAAATTATGGGGTCATCTAATGGAAACAATCATTTAGAACTGATGTATGATTTGCTGGAGAAAAAAAAAGAAGAAAAAGAAATAGAAGAACATAGAAAAATAATTTGTTTGGGAAACAGGAGAAATGCAGCTGATGCTTCCTGATAGGATTCCTGATAGTTTATACCTACCCTTGGGTTTGCTTTGACCTATAAATATAGACACCAAGACACGGTTGCCATACATTGCAGAAGATATGGATGCTGATACTGCCCCCAAATACAGCATGTAATCTTACATTTTCTTTGAAAAGGCCTCAGACTCCCCAGAGCTCTCCTGCAGTATGGCAGGATGCTGCAGGGAGAGCTGAATGCCTGATTTTCTTGCACAGAATCACACCCATTGGTTTCAGGAGGAATTACTTGGGCTTTATGTTAGTGTGATCAAGTGGGATACTGAGTCTGACAAAGGAGTAGATATGCACAATTGCACATAGAAAATATGGATTATGCTTAACTATGGGACTTTATGTTTCCCTTTCACTTGTTGTATGGGAACTGCTGAATCACGGCCAGAACTTGTAATTGATCACCTGAGGCAAGCAATGAGTCAGCCCTGGGAGCACAGGTGAAGGCAGTTCACCTGTGCTGCTGGAAGGGGTGGAGCCTGGCTGCACCTCTCCTAGACCTATTTAAGAGCTGACTACCAGGGGAAGGATCTCTTCTGGAGATCCACTCCACTGGAATTTCCTAAGTGAGCCCAGGATATGGGTAAGCAACCTTATCTTTTCTGTTTTCTGCTTTGGTGTAATAACTATGTAGCCAAGCTCTCTACTATAATATAACATCTGTATATTCATTGATTGTATATTTGTCCTAAAAGATTACTTATTATCCTTTTCTTTCCTACCCTGGTGTCATTATAGGGATGAAATGCTACAGTTTGTTTTGTTGTTTTTTCCCCCCCTCCCCCAAGGTGTTTTAGTAATGAATCTCTCTCTCCAATTTTGCCTAGATCCTGATTTACAATCCATCTTTTATCAAATACGTCTATGAAAACTGGCTTCAGAATCATGGGAGATACCCTTCCACAGGCCTTCTTTCTGTGATATTTGCACTCCATGTATGCGATGAGGTAAAGTCTGGCTGCATGTGGATGTATAGGTTTTAAATAAGATGTACCACACTGAGGTGCCAAAATCATGCCCTGACCTTTATTTGCCACCTTCTGTGCCTTTTGCTTCTTCAGATAGATTCAAAGTCCTCAGTAACATTCAGATGTGCTTAGATGACCAGTTGCTGTTTCTTTTAATGGTAGAATCATAGAATCACAAGATTAGAAAGGACCTACAAGATCATCTAGTCCAACCATCTACCCATTACCATTGCTACCCCGAGCCACTGAACCATATCTTGTAGCTCCTCATCCAGACACCTCTTGAATACTGCTAGGGATGGCAACTCCACCACCTCCCTGGACAGCCATTCTATTGTCTGACCACTCTGAGAGAAACAGTTCTTCCTTATGCCTAAGACTGATAGGGTTTAAAATGCCTTTCAGAGAAATTTAACTGAGCATAAAAGATGGTAGTCCATTTGGAATTAAAAGATGTGTAAATATGGATTGTATCTACATCTACAATTAGTTGTGTATCCATCTCATCAGTGGAAGTCCAGAGTATATTGTCTGACTTCAGGCACCTGCAGATGTTGGCAGTGCCCTGAATATGCCCTGTACCTCCAGATGACAGTTCAGAAGAGTGGGAGTCTCTTGGTCCTGTGTGATATCTGCCCTTCTTGAGTAGATGTCAAGTACTCAAGAACATCTCAAGTAGCACTTATGTTTGGGCAATTGCACTGAGGTCTTAACTATTTAGTCCGTGGAGTCAAGAGGCAGACCAACCATTTAGTAATACATCTGGGGAGCAGGATTGCTCCCTGAGCTCAAGGATTGCTGCCTAGTTCTCCAAGTGCTCAAGCACACCCATTTAGATATCTGAATCTTAAACATAATCCCAGTGGAGTAATTTTATTTACCAACTCCTACATAATCAGTTTGGAAAATACAAATTACTTATTTTCAAATCCTTTTCTGTTCCCAGGCTTGTGAATTTGAACAGTAAATGCCTCTATTCCATGAGTATGAGGGAATTTCCTTGATTGGGTAATGTGAGGTGATGCAAGTATGAGCTTGGTAGCAAAAGGGGAAGAGAAGAAGAAGAAGAAGAAAAAAAACCACCAGTGCTGTCAAAATCATTGGTCTAGACACAGCTCTGCTGATCGAAGAGAGCTTGTGTCTCAGTCTTTATTGTTTGGAGGGATGTTGACAGTATGCTGACAATAATACTCCTAATGATACTGGCAGAAACTGTACCATGGCAAGGCAGATAGGATGGGCAGGTTGGGTGGATATTGGTTTCTGTCAAGTAGGCAATGAGCAAACTCATTTTAGATAAGATTTTAACTTATGACCAGAGGAGACATGCATAGCCACTGATGAGTGAGCAGCTGGGAGAGGAGAGGCCACAGGAGTATACACAAACAAAAAGCATAATGCCCATCTGACTCTGGATCAGAAGTGACTGCGGGGCAGACGCTTTGCAGAGGATTTTATTTGGAAGACAAGGACAAACTGAAGACTTTTCTACTCTTTTCTACTCTCAGCACAGCTTAGGGTGTAATGAGCATGGATTAGACCATGGGCCATTATCCTGTGGTGGCACCATCTCAGTCAGTAGAACAACTTGGTATAGCAAAGAGGTCCTCAGGTGGTGATGTCTATAGATGTACTGATAACCAAGAAAAAGCTTTCAATATTTCAGATGAACCAGTTGCTTTCCATGCCATATCACTAGTTCTTTTATTTCCTAGGTGAATGTGTATGGTTTTGGAGCAGACAGCAGAGGACACTGGCATCACTACTGGGAAAACAACGCTTCAGCTGGGGCTTTCCGACAGACAGGTGTCCATGATGGGGATTTTGAGTTCAATGTAACTTTGACTCTTGCCTCCATTGAAAAAATTAAATTTTTCAAGGGCAGATGACCCTAGCCACAGGGACAAGTAGGGGCTGCAATTTCCAACATGCAGCAGCACAAAGCTCAGTGAAGATGATCTGGATGTCAGCCAGGTTTGAAGGTGTGAATCTGGAATGGATTCGGAGTGTCACACTGCTGCAATGCTCACCACAGGGAGCTCAGCTGAGGACCAGCTTCAATGCTGCACTTGACTTGCTATCTATAGATAGTTGGGAACAACCAGCTGGGAATAAATGACATCCTGACTCACTCCTTAGGCTCTACAGATTGATTCCTGAATTACTGGTGAAAGATCTACCTGTTGCAATTTGGGGAAGCTTGGGCGCAGGAACTGCTGTTTGTATGTCCGTTCTTTCCTTGAGTAAAGCAAGAAATCCTTGAAGAACATGGGAAATGTGTTCTAGGATTTGACACCTACAGTAGCTCTGAACATCATAGTAAGAATTACCTCAAAGTAATGAATTCAGTTCTGCTGTTAATCTTTTCAAATTCTCTTCTGTTTCCTCTTTTACTTCTGGTTTTATGCACTATAAAGCAAAAACGTGATGAAGTTGCCTGGAGTAGTAACTGTTTCTACCATAGCCACATTTTGCATTGATGGCATCTAGGAAATGCAGATCAAATCACCTATGATCATATCTTATTTATTATTGCTTCCTATACAGCCATAGTAAGAAAGAAAAAAAAAAAAAAGAATATTGAAAGCTCCAGAAAAAAAGAATAAAAATAAAAGAAAATTAAGGCCTTTTTAGCCTGTTTAACTGTCTTGTTTAGTTACACATAACTTTTTAATTTTTTTGTGAAAATTACTCCAAAATGCTTATTTTTATTTAATCAGTTTAAGGTGGAAAGTGGACTGTTTTCTCTTTCAGTCGTTTACATGTGCCTTTTATATTGTGCAAAGATTTGATTTTTTTTTTAATGGTGACAAACGGTATTTTTTTTTCTTTTGTTTTTTTTTTTAATAAAGGGGAGGGAAATTAACCAAAGTGTAGCCTCCAAGTGGTATACTTTTGTAGTTGAAACTAAGAATAATATCTCCTATATTGTACTTAAGCATACACAAACAAGGCTAATTTTTAAAGGTAGCTTTTACCTTTTTTATGGGAAAATATCCAAATGTTCCAAGGAATCTTTTCCTCTTATTTTTTTACAAATTTAGAGAGTGCAGAAATGCAAGTGATAGCATGGGTTGGAATATAAGATAGTGACACAGTAGTGATGAATCCCTTGCACAGTGGCAACATCTATGAAGACATGATCTACGCAAACTGATCCTACGGTGTAAACCAGACTTCATGTGCGTTGCTCAGGAGTGAATGCATTATTGGCAGAGCTTAAGGAGAGGAGGGAAGTGACAGTGGTGATTTTACATCTGCAGATTTGTCTGGATTCAGAGAATGAAGTTCAGGTTCTCAAGAGTGGAGAACTGTGGGTTTTGCTTCCCAAAATAATGAAAATAGAACTTGCGGATTGTTGACCAATTTTCAGCTCTGCTGAAACCAATGGAGTTCTTGCCACAGACTTCAATGGACTTCAGATTGGGCCTGGAAAAAAAAAGTGTCTTTCATTTCTAATGGATTACAGTGTTTGGGATTTGAGGTAATTCAGAAATTGTATCTAAACGACCTGTCTTTCGTGCACCAGTTGCCACCGCATGTCCTAGTGGATAGGTGTTTTGGTGTGAGCTCAGTGAAAGCCTAGCCCTGCCACTGGTGATGTGCTTCAGTCCAAGATTTGTCCCCCCAGCCGGCTCTTAATAGTGTGCTCCCCTCCAAGGCAGCAGTTCATGGCATAATGACACAGTCAGATGGAATATACGTGTTTCACCAAGATGAACTCCTTTACCCACATGACTATTACTGGGCTTAAAGCATGAAAGGAGCCGTAGATGCCAAACAAGGAACTAAACTGTCTTTGTTGTACACATATAACTCTTCAGTTTAGCAATAGGGAAAGGGCTGGATTTTCAAATCTTCATTATGAGACCAGTTCATGATCCTTATGTCAAGAAGTCCTCTCCCAGCATGTTGGCCATCACAACTACTCAGCTGCGTGTCACAGGTGGAGCAAATTCAACATGCTTAATGTTTCTACCTGAATCTTGTTTATTTTAATAATTTCCACTATTTAAATTGTTAATATGCTTCTGGAAAGATGTCACACTAATATTAGTCAAGCAAAGAAACTTTAAGAGGAAAAAATTCCTATGGAAGACTCCAACATTATCTTTACCCTCTGACTGGATTCTGGAGATTATTTTTAAATCATCAGTTTGAAATATTACAATTTATTTTCACACTGTTTTCTTCTCTCAGATGTCAGTAATGGGAACATTTCATTACTATTCCAGTCATTTTCAGAAAGGTATGGAAGAGAGTTGTGGCTTGGTACTATTTCCCATTGATTATTTTACTACAAGTGGCAGCTTGCAGTCAAGAAAAGTGATATAAAAAAAAAAATCAGCTATCTTCTAGCCCGTATTATTTTAAAAAGTTTCCTGTTGCTGCTCAATTAAATTTCCAACTTTTCCCTGGATATTCTGCTTCTGACAGCACATACAAAGCTCTTGGCTCGTACTGTTCTGGATAGGTTTAAAGTCTTCATGTGACAACCTGCAATTTGCATTTTTCTTGCCAACTGCCGGTAGTAATATGTACCACTGAGGTCCATTTTTCAGAGCAGGAGGAGAGTAGAGGGTGGACCTTACAAGCTGTAGGATGAAGGACAATTCGCACCATTGCATTTCTGTTCCAGAGGAACTTTCTGTCAAATCCTGTATGTGACTGACTGCTCTTCAAATGCCTTTGGAATAAAGAGGTACCAACAGATGATGCTGGAAGAAGAATTCATTCCCACTGTCAATGGAAGACTGTCTGTCTTCCTGCTATAAATTTTCTAGTTTTATTTTGTTTAAAAGAAGAAGTTGCTAAATCAACATATGAAGACATCAAACTCTTGAACTGTGTTTACCACCCCTGAAAATTCTCTGAAGCACTCCTTGAGTGTGTTGTGTTCTTAACCAAAGCCAAATGTCTTGAGCACTTTGTTTCTCTCATGAACACATTTTCTTCCAACTTTTTCTGGCTACATAATTGAATCCGATAATCATTTTCTTGTTGTTTTGTTTCGTTTGCTGTGTTGGTGGGCAGTCTCAATCATTCTTTGATGTTCTATTTATTTAATTTTTCAGTATGATATGAATCAAAATAAATTTTTTACTGTTATCAAGTCAAAGGTGTTTTTCTCTGTCTGTACTTTTATCTTTTCCCCACAGTATTTCCATTAGTTCCTAGGACCTCCTCTGACCTGTAACAGTGCAAGATGGAAGCATTCCATCTTCTCATGATGCAGTTTTCTTCTCCCATGAAGAAAACTGCTACAGTCATGATGTTTGCAAATCATTTCTCACTCCCAGAGTAAAGTTGAAAACAGCAAAACTTCAAGGTTTTGAATTGAAGGTTCCCACATTCTTCAGCAAGTTTAGCATTCTGAATCCTAAATTCCCCTAAATGGCTTCCTAATGTGCAAGAAGCTGCATTTGGGTCTCCCACACTGACCTGTAGGTAAAGCTCACTTCTCAATCTCCTTTAGGTATCTCTAGGTCTTACATCCACCTGATCCCAGTCCTTCAGTAACTCAATAATTCCCTGATTCCTCCTCTCCATCTGTCCTCACAGTCACTCACAGAATAGGCTGTTCCTTAGCAGAAGGTCTTACAGCCATCAAATGATAACTAGGCTCCCAACCTGTGATAGCAAAATCCCTTGCCTGTGGCTCTTACTTAGCTTGGCCTCACACCATGCTAAAGGTTGATGCTGCTGAGGGAAGTTAATGAGATTAGAGGTTCTCTATTGGACAGCCTCTAAGCCCACACGAAACCTACCAACACCAGCATAAAGTTTCTGGAATTTTAACTCTAAATGCTTCTTTATGTCACCGTTACTCAAACTTTAAAGCTGTTGGGAGCTTTTAAGCAAAAAACTGCAATGGTAAAGCAGTTGTCAGTGTGGCTAGTCTTGTCTTTCAGGAGCATCTTGAAAATTAATGTATCTATCTAGCCTGCTGAAAAGGAGAACAGTCCCACCATTAACTAACCAAATGTGTGAGGTGGGGTCTCACAACCAGTGCAGACCTCTCTCCAAACACATAGGCATAGCATACCCGAACGTGTAGGGATGTGCCTTTGGTCTGTTGGAGTCCACAATTAGGTGGAAGGATCTGCTCGTGCATTTGGCACCATATTAATGCCTGCTTCTGAATACCACATTGTTCTTAACGGATTTCATTTGTGCTTGGGTTTTGCTGGCACCAAAATTACTCTGAAGGGTAGAAGGAGGTGCCATCAGAGAATGACAGAATTGTAAGGATTGATGAGATCCCTTCTTAGTCTTCTCCGGTCTGAACAGTCCCAGGTCTCAGCCTTCCTCCTCTGTCATACTTAGCAAGGCAAAATAAAATGAGGACAGCTTGCCATTCAAAACCATGCTTCATGTCCACTCACAAGAAGTACACTGAAATGCAGATTCCATGCCTAAAGTGATTTTGTCTTAAGTATATTTAAGTATATTTATCTTAAGTATATAATCTAAAGACTCCAGGGAACAGTAAGGTATGTAGCAGCAACAAGAGCAACATCTAGACAGATGGACCAACTACAGGAGTTGGACAAAGGCTTTTGTTTATACAATCAACTGAAAAAACAGCTACCCGCAAAGGCAAAATATGGCTTCAGTTCATGGCATGGATTTCTCTGATGGCTCCCACTGAGGACAGCAATTAAAGCAAACCAATAAAAAGAAGGAGGACTCTCTTGCCACCTTTAAAATCTGTTCTCACTTGTCTCTCCTGCACTTTCAGTGAGCAGATCTCATTGTTTTCTTATCTTCAGGCAGTGTGAAATAAAACACGTTTCCCTCAGTGGAAAGTTCTCCAAGGTTAGGTTATTTTATGAGGAGGTAAATGTCAATGGTTTAATTTTCTCCTATCGGAAATGTTGCACGTTGTTTTACTCCTTAGTTTCTAAGGCAACATTTGGCTGGCAGATTATAAATATATTCATATAGGAATTTGGCTGGACCTGTGACACTGACACTCCTACTAAGACGTAACATTTCCTAGACCTGTTACTTCTTCCACATGATCAAATATTCCAGTGTCACATAGCAGGCCCATAGCTGTGCTGTCAGCTGCCTCCCTGTCCACCCAGACACTAAATCAGCAAGAAAATCATCCTGCCCTATGCCACCAACGCTCACAGTGTTCCTCCTGTGAAGTCCAAGCCAAGTGCCAACATCAAGGAACACTTAAAGCAGCTTCTCCCCATCTATTTTCGTTGTGTTCTGATCCTGTTTCTCCTTTGGGTGCTGGAAGACTTGTTAGAATGCATCCTCGTGCTCAGGCATCAGAGGGTGTGTATGGGTGAGCAAGGGCCCCAGGAGGCTGATGAAGCACTGAGTTTCTGGCTGTGGAATCACAGTCATGGGAGTGGCTGATGACCAGTGGTTCATCATTGGGGATTTTGGAGAGTTGTCTGGCTGACAGACCATGTCATTGAGGGTTTAATTTGAATAGGTAGACAGGGAAATAGAAATAAACGGAAGGTCAATAAATAAAATCAGCAGAACCTCAGAAAACCTTCAGAAACAAAATGTTTTAACCATTTGTTTTGGTCAGTCAAAGTTGGTAGGCCAGGAGAGAATTAGACTGCTCATGGCTTTTGGGCAGTGCGTGTTGTTGGAGGTTGACCGTGGGTAGCAGCCAAGCATCCACACATCTGCTCCCTCCTACCAGTGAGATGCATGCGAGAACAGAAAGAGCAAAAGAGAGAAAACTCATGGGCTATGATTAAAGTTTAATTTGTTAAAAGAAGCAGAAATCCAAGCCATGCAAAGGTGGTCACTCAGCATCTCATGCCAGCAGACCAATACCCAGCCAGTGTCCAAGCAACAGCCACCTCAGAAGACAACCCTCCATCTCAGCTTATTGCTGAGGTTGATATTATATGGGATGGAATAACTACTGGCCTGCCCTGGCTGTGTCCCCTCCCAACTCAGCCTCCTCGCTGAGAGGCACAGCAAGAAACAGAAAAGGCTTTGATGCCATGCAAGCACTGTTCAGCAGCAGCCAAAACACTGGTGCTCTATCAACACTCATAGCCATGAATGCATAGCACAGCACTATATAAGCTGCTATGAACAAAGTTGACTCCAACCCAATCAAGCCTTAAGGTTAAAATGGACTCAAGGGTTGTAAAGACCTTTCCAGAAGCCTGAGAGAAGGTATTATTGATAACACGTGAGAGAAACCAAGTCAAAACTGCATCAAGCTAACTCAATTACAACTTATTCCTAATTACTTATCCCACAGATCACCCGCTGGAATCAGGTGAAATAACTGCTCATCACTAACAGGAATGACATGATCCAAACCGGAAAGAACTGGGAGTTTCATCAGGAGGAGTGCAACCAGGAGCACTTTGTATGCTCTTGCTGAAGTGCTTCTGAAGTTGCAGTGAAATCACTGGTGGCAATTTAATTCTTGTTGAGAGTTTGAGCTTGAGCTTGTGAGAACTGGAATAATTTTTAAACCATCATTTCCAAAAGCTATGGGCAAGAAGAAATCACTGTTCAATGTGACTGTGTGTGTGGTGTTTCCTTCCCTCCCTGCACTGGTGCAACCTCCTCCATAAAAGCATGTGCCACTGCAGCAGTGATAGCATACCCCACAGATGCAATTCCTCAAGAACCAAAGGAATTCACAGCTGGTTGCAAGCCTGGCCCATAGCTGCATGACTTCATAGAAGCGGGGAGACACAACGGCATAAGTTAATAAAGACAGAATGTTGTCTTTATTTCCTATCATAAACAAAGGAATGGGAAACATGAGCAAGCACTCATGCAGGTTAATGAGTTTCTGAGCAGTGAAATGTGATTAACTCATTTCAGTCAGAGACAGAGGTCTCAGCACCTCATTAGCTCTTTCATTAACAGTTACAGCTAATATCTGATTAGCATCTCAGTTTAGCCTGTAATGAGTTCTCCATCTTAATGAGGAAGGAGTTTTCCACTGGGTGATGGTGAAAGGAAAAGACAGGAAAGGAGCCCTCTCCTTGCTGTGCTAAGGAGACACCCTGACATCATCTTCACTAGTCCATCTGTTCTCCCTTTGCCCTTGTCACTGTCCATACACTGACAGAGACGTGTGTATGATGTGCCAAGAGCAAGCCCAAGGGAGAAGACCCAGTTCTGGCACCTGTAGAAGAAATCAGCCGAAGTCAGAACAGTCAGGACAGTTCAGGAGGTACTATCTTCCTCCTTGGCTAAATGGAGGCAGTAAGTGACCAGAGGTGTACAAAGAAGGCAGAAGAAAAATTGGGTAAAGATATGAAGCTACAGCTGCTTTCCTATGGAGAGTTCCACACCACGCAGCGATTTGTTTTCCAGTAAATTATTTTATTTCCCCACTAGAGAGTGCTATTTTTCCATTCCCAGGAGAAGTAGAGTGGCTTCTAGAGAGCTAAGCTCGTTCGTAGCATCGAGGCTGTGATTCATTTACTAGATCTTTCTTTTTAGTCTGCGGTGTCTCTGAGAACTGAATGCAGGAGCACGCTGGCAATGAAAGGGACTGGGGAATGCTACAGGCAGGAGTCCTGCAAGGCTCCACACTGTGAGGGTTCACATCAGTGCAGTTGTCTGTGCAGTTTTTCTTTTATGCTCTGAGAGGAGACAACGCACCCAATTATGCATTTGTTGTCTTTAGAAATGATCGTCACTGCAAAAAAAGGAAATTATTTTGCCTTTCAAATTTAATTTCCTGACCACAGGCAAATATTTGGCATTCCTGGTGTTGTAGCAATGCTCAAATCTTTTTAATTGGAGATCTAAAAGACTTTATTTATAGCAGATAACTGCAGACATAAGGGCAGCTTGCTTGTTTCTAACAAGGCTTGTATGCTATGCTACCAATATAATCAACTTGTGCGGTTTGGGATCTTTTTGTTCCCAGGCACAGTAGCCACATGTTAAATGAGAGGCAAATATATTGCAAAAAGCAATCAATGTCACAAATTAATTAGCTGGGTTCAGTGAAAGCAGAAATCCTATCTGGCCCTAGCTGTGCCCTAAAGCCAAGGGATCAGGGAGCACTGGGGGGAGCAGCATGGCCCACTTGGCAGAGCACCCACAAGGACCCGGCACTCCTGGCTCCTGCCTCGGGTTCACCGATGGCTCTGCTGGTGACCACACTAATTCCCATTGGTGTCTGTCTGTGCAGATGTAAAAGCATCTATCCTGGGATGGCACTTGTTGGGGCATGCTGGCATCACTCATTCTGCCCCTTGCTAGTGTATGGAGCTGTGTCCTATCCACCTTCTAGGAGGGGATAGTTGTGCCAATCCCAAGAGACCCACAGAACAGTAACTTACTGCAGCATTCAGAGACGCAGGTGCCTCATTTCCAGAAGTTTTCAAGGCCAGGTTGCGTGGGGCCGTGAGCAACCTGATGGACTGAGAGATGCCTGTGGCAGAGTTGGGCTAGATGATGTTTAAGGGTTCTTTCTAATGCAAACCACTCTCTGATTACAATGTGATACAAAGTTCACCAGCCTGACTTGCAGATGATCCGGTCACTGTTGCCTGTTGTTGGACATTAGGACATGAGAGTAAACTTCCTCACTAGGAGGATGAGAAGGATCAAACAGAAAATTGATGGGATATCTGTTGCTGGAAAGCTGGATAGACAAAACCATGACTGGTCTGATGCAGCACTGGGGCTTGCCATTGAGATTAGAGATCTTCAGGGAATGCTTCCAGTCTATGCTTCTAGGAAATTCTCGTGAGCATGCAGAATTTTTCTCTTAATTTGCAAGACTAAGTCTGTATTTGGATAGGTTGCCTGTCCAAGGATGGGATAGCTTTGTTGAACCAAAGATACCAAGAGTTTTGAACAGAAGATAAAAACTTTTCCCTAAACAAACCAAGCTCATCAGCTTTGCATACCTGTGTAGGGATGGATACCTATTAGTGTAAGGATGGATGCAATACATTATTAGCTGGTGATCTCAGCAGGTGGACAACAGCTCCTTTTCTCAGAGGTCAAAGCAATCACATCCATTTACACCATCCAAAAGCAATACATTACCTTTTTTTTTATTTTTTTTATTTTTATTTTTTGTCATTGTCTGAACTCTATAAATTTAACTTTCTGAATGTTAATTTGTGGATTAATGGAAATGCCATTTCTGGAAGTACCATGCCCTGGCATCCTCTCCATTCATCCCTTTGAGGTTGTCTTTTATCCTGCCTCTGTATATTGCTTAGCACGGGAGGAGATGGGGATGATCAGTTTTGATCTGTTCAAGCATCCAGCAAAGCCTGTCTGCCAGTTAAACATTTTGCTGACTCTTAACATGTTCCCAAAATTTGTATTGTTTACATGTTGTGCAGCAGGGCAACGGGTTGTCTATAATATGATAGATGAAAAAATTATTTTCCTTCTCATTGTTAAAGTAGGTGTGTCCTAGATTTTCTGTAATACAGACACGTGCAAAGACATATATATGCATTTATGCAATGTCTGATGTATACTTATCCTTCATTAGTTTTTTTTGTTTGTTTTTAATATGTTGTCCCAATCTTGGTTTTCACCCATAATTTTAGGATTTTGGAAGATTTTTTAAAGCTAGAAGAAAATATCAAATATCTGCTTTTACAACAGGATAAAATGCACTCAGGCAAAGAGAAAATTTTCCTTGGGAAAATTAATCATTTCTAAGGTCTTATTCCCTTTTGAATAAGGGAATTGAATCCTCATTTGTGAAGGAGAAGTGCAGAAGGCTGCTTTAAGCACAAGCTTCACAGATTTCACGCTACAATAAGTCACTCCTGCTCTGTAGAGCAGGCATTAAAAATTATCCAAAAGACATTTCTAAATCTTACCTTGGCTGGACTGTGTCCTTCTCACAGTTACAGATTCTTAGAGCTGATATAACATGTGAATACTTTGCCTTCAGGAAGCAATCACCCTGCAATTCAAGCCTTTCTATTGAAAATTCGTATCAACATCTCCAGTGACATCAGGCTAAAGCTGCTTATGTGAACTTGGCCTGATCCTGTGTTGGCCTGAATTAATTTTAGAACACGGCACGGAGACTGCTGCAGTCTCTTGGAAATCTTTGCATTTTCTGTAGTGTGTTTGGATTAGCACCGAAGGGTTTGTGCCAGCAAACAGAACAGTTCACAGAATTCCTCTGGCACTGGTACAGTCAGTGCCACACACCAATACTGCCTGGTGGGAACAGTCCCTGGGAAGTGCTATGATGGGACAAGGAGAAATGGTTTCAAACTGAAAGAGGGGAGATTTTAATTAGAGATGAGGAAAAGGTTTTTACAATAAAGGTGGTGAGGCACTGGAACAGCTTGCCCGGAGATGTGGTGGATGCCCCATCCCTGGGGATATTCAAGATCAGGCTGGTTGGAGCTGTGAGCAACCTGCTATAGCTGTAGGTGTTCCTGTTCATTGCAGGAGAGTTGGACTAGATGACCTTTTGTGATACCTTCCAACTCAAATGATTCTAAGATCTCATGATTCTATGCCTGGACACAGTGCTGGTTGTCCCCTGCCAGAACTGACTGAACAACAGGAGCAGATGTGGGACAGAGCCTTAGTGTATGCTTTGTTTTGTTTATAAGTATGGGCCCAACACAGTCAAACACTGAGCAATGGAAAAGGCTACTCTGTAGCAAGCAGGTGAAGCCTCCCTGTGTTTCTTGCTCTCACCTGCACCATTCCTCCCCTCAGCACAGCAGGTTCCAACCAGTTTCTGTTAGATTTGGCTCAGAGATCAGGTTTTGCATTTCTCCTCTTCTATACTAGCATAAGTGATGACAATCAAAGTGCACATGTGTTTGTTTTTCCACTGGAGAGCTGGACTGGAACAATAGCAAGCAATTTATGCTATATATTGTGGAGAAAAAAAGACTCCATGAAATCAGACCCTAGCAAAATAGGAATGAGTTAGGGAAGATACAGTGCATGGATTAAGTACAATACTTGAATGATACAGTACTGGGACTGGTTCTGTTTAATATCCTCATCAGTGACATCAACAGTGGGACTGAGTGCACCCTCAGCAAGTTCGTGGATGACACCAAGCTGTAGGATGTGGCCAACATGCCCAAGAGACAAGATGTCATCCAGAGGGACCTAGACAGTTTTGAGCAGTGGGCCCAGGAGAACTTCATGAAGTTCTACAAAGCCAAATGCAAGTTCTTGGTTCTTTTCACAGCACGTTTAGCTGTAGTGAGACAGCTCTGACATGGTTTGGAGAAAGGAAGGGCAGAGAGCTTAAGTACCCCATCCTATCCATGATTCCATCCATATGTAAATCCATGGCCAATATCAGCCTGACCTCAGGAGGAAGCAACCTGTGCTCCATCTTCTCCCTTCATCTTCTCCTTCTCATGATCTCCACTATGGTCAGACCTGTAAGCTGTCTTATTGCTGACCCTGACTTGAGAGGACATAGTGAACTGAAAGCTGGAAAATACCCTGCTCCATTCCCTGCCACTTGCTCTGTGCAGTAGCCTCAGGAAAGGCTCTCGCTCATCAATTTGTTATTGATCTACAGCAGCTGTAATTGCAGAGATGGAAGCTGCAATTAGAGCAATGAGAACAGCGTAACATGTTACTCCGAGGTTGTGGTTACCAGAGGAAGCACATCTCCCACATGGAAGCAGGCGAGATGGTCTAGAGGCCATGTGGTCAGAAACAGTATGTTCAACAACCCATTTCCCACATAGCAAATCATGACTGATTTGCCATTTTCCTCATCCCATACCTTGGTATGTGGGTGTCCCATCCCATTTCTCTTGCACAAAACTAAGAAATCCTTTGAGCCGCTGAGGTCCGAGTGAAAGCCTGGAGGACTAAAAATCTCTGACATTCACATGACATTTAGACAAGAACCTGCTTATCTATGAAGACTTCGCTGACCATGAGATGACCTGGGCAGTCAGAGTGTCATAGAATCACAGAATTACAGAATGGCTTGAGTTGGAAGGGACCCTGAAGATCAATGAGATGAAACGCCCCTGCCATAGGGGTGTTTTAATAACAACAAAAAAACAACAGCAATGGTAACAAAATGATAAAACAGTATATACAAAAAGAAAACCATGTGTTACAGCACTTGGTATAGCCCCAGCTGCTATATCACTTGGAAAACTATTTTATCTCCATCTCTATCCAGGTAGAGCCTGATTTGGTACAAGACAGCAGGACTGAAGGAAAAGAAGTGAAAAAGAGAGGGAGAAAATCTGTCCCTCTCAACAGCCAAGAGCTGTCAGATTGTATTCCTCATTTTGTGTATTTCCACAAGTAAGGTCTTGAAACAAGGGCAAATCGCAGTGACCACTGCTTGTAAAGAGCCCAGATCTCTTCTTTTCCTAGTAAATGCATGCTTGAGCTAGCACTGCTCTGGTTTGGTTGTTCCAAGGACCTATGGGGGCCAGCAGTAATTGAACTGGAGTATGGTCACAAGCGTAATTAACAGATTATACAATCACACTTCCAGCACATAAACCTCTCCAGCTCTTCATGATCTTGTCCCAGAATGGTAAACAAAGACATAAGACATATGTACAGCCCCATTTGTCATGTCCCTGACCTGCATTTTGATCTTGATCCTCATCTCTTCTCTGCTGAAAGCTAATGAAATTCCAGCGTGTGCTTGTTCTGGTTTTCCTCCAAACCCCTGCTCCCTTTACTGAGATGTCCTGAAAATAATTCAGTTAGCAGGAAAATAAACAGGACATTACTCCTGATGGTTTTCAATTGTATTTTCTCTTTCCCTGATGTCAGCCTTTGGAAGAGGTGGGTGGGGGAAAGGAACTGAGAGCCATCAGAGAAGATTTTCTGGCACCAGTGAGCAACCTGTGTGCTGCCAAACTCTTCACTATTGTTCAGCGTGCACCCTGCTGTTTGCCTGAGCCCTGAATAATAGAGCCTTACTGTGAGACTGTTAAAGAAAAAAATTAAAGTTGAGCACAGAGAAGGCAGGTGAAGCAGCAGAATGAACTGGTCCCAGCAAATGCACATTTTTGCCTTATCTGACAGCTAATAGTGATGACAAAGCATAGGTGTTTTTTAATAGCTGTTGCTTTTTGTTTAGTATTGAGAAGCAATAGGACAACATTCTCAGACATAAAGTTTGAATTTTCAGTGAGCTTGTGTGGAGCGAGAAGTTGGACTTGATGATCCTTTCGGGTCCCTTCCAGCTTGGCATATTCTGGGGTTCTGTGTCTCTAAAAGTGAAGGGTCAGGAGCACAAGTCTTATGATGAGTGGTTGAGGGAACTGGGATTGTTCTGTCTGGAGAAAAGGAGGCTCAGGGGTTACTGCTCTCTACGACTCCCTTAATTAAGGCTGCAGTAGGGTAGGTGTTGGCCTTTTTTTGCAGACAACAGCAACAGGACAAGCGGGAATGGACTGAAGTTGCACCAGGAGAGGTTCAGGTTGGATATTAGGAAGAATTTCTTCTCAGAAAGAGTGATGAAGTATTGGAACAGGTGCTTTGGAGAGCTATGTAGATGTGGCACTAAGGGATATGGTTTGGTGGGCACAGTGGTGATGGGTAGACGGTTGGACTAGATGATCTTAATGGTCTTTTCCAACATTTATGATTCTATGATTCTAAGTATTAATAGAGACTGAGAAGTAAGATAAATTCCAAAGCGAACTTGCATCCTTTCAGATTTCATTCATAGGGTAGACTCTAATCCTGGAGACACAGGTGACCTCTGTCCCTGGTGATAATGGGGACCTCCGGGGCTCCGTTCACCACTGTCCATCATCCACACTCATTCTGTGGGGTTCTGGGTCCCACCAGCATAGGATGGTGTCCTGTTCATTTAGCAAGCCTGTGTCCATATGTATTGATGATACTGAGAGTTCCTGCTATGAGAAAAACAAAGATTAGGGCATTGCAGTTCCTTGCCAGAGTAATTTTTTTTAAGCACATCCTATATAAGTTAAAATGCATTGTTAATCTTTAGAAAGACTTTCTCTGCACCACAAGACAGAGCTGTCCCACTGCATTCACACCACATTTTCAGGGGGTTCAGCAGATGCCTAGAAGAGCTCAGAATATACCAGCCGCTGTAAAGGATAACCAGTTTCTGAGGCTGCTCAGCTGAATCTCTCCGGCTGGACCAGGCTCTGAGCAACCTGACTGAGCTGTAGATGTCCCTGTTCATTGCAGGGGAGCTGGACTAGATGACCTTTAAAGATCCCTTCCAAGTCAAACAGCTCTATGATTCTATTATGTTAATCATAGTGAAAATCACTATCCTGCTTCTCAATATTCAGATAGCAATCAGCACGCTCTCAGTTAAACCAAGTGACAGGCTGCAATAACAGGTGACATTAGGAAGGACATCAGGAGTATTGCTTGAGGCAACACTCCAGACCGGATGGAGTTGGTTGAGCAGGAGAGCAAGCAGATGTAAGAACTCCAGATGGAAGAGGCATAAGAAGACATCTGAAATCACCCTTTGTCCTTCTTTCTTACAAATGAGTACCAGCCTGTTCAGCATCCTGCTGTATTGCTTTACGAGGTGTGATTGCTCTCAAAATATCTGAGCCTCCCCTTTTCAGTCCAGATATCAACCTAGACCACAAGTCATAGTGTTTCTGACCAAAGGCTCAGTTGCCCAGCATCCCATCTGCAGTGAATGCCCTGGAGCAGATGCTTGAGGAGCATTCCTTCCCTTTCAGCCTCTGGCAGCTGGCACACTGAGGAGGAAGTTATATTCAACCTGTCCTGTCCCACATATGTTTCTTTTGCTTTTTTTGACTCGTCTGTCCAGCACTGCAGGCGTTCAAACAGGTCTGAATTCTTCCCATCAGTAGAGGGCAGTACAGTCTCAACTGTCCCAGTGCAGGGATGTGTTGCAAGAGCGGTTGAGTGTTTAATTAAAGGTTGAGCCCTTTTTGGCACAGCTTTGTGCTTTGGTCTCCTAGTAAACCAACTTAAGAACTTCGCGGGTTACAAAAGCCAGGAGTTAATCAGTAACTCAGACGTTTATCACGTGCACATTTAGCTATTTAGTCCTCCCTTGTAATACCTGCCTTTTTTTGTTTGGTTGTTTGATTTTTTTTTGTTAAAATTTCCAATTTAATGAGTAACTATACTGTGAAGGAGATGACGTGTGCCTGTTCTCCCAACATACAGGAACTTTTTCACTGGTGGCCATTTTAACTGTAAGTAACTGTATCCCAAATTCACCGCCATACAGAAATGAAAATCGAACTGTTTACAGAGGGAGAAAAAAAAAAAAAAAAGAAAGTATTCCCTTAAGGACACCTTAGTCCCTCCTGCAATGTCACCTGGTATGGTTCCCAGCTTCATGCTGTTTTGCAGGCTCATTTATCTACGTACATCCCTTCTATGTACTCCCAACATCTCTTCCTATCTTTTCCTTCCCACCTATATTCACAGAACTACAGGAAAGAAAAAAAGAACAAAAACAAAACAAACAAACAAACAAACAAACAAAAAAAACACCATGAAGCAGAAGAGATCTTGGGAATTTATTTGGTCTGGGGATTTACCTTCCCTCTGCTCTATCCCAGTGCATCCATTTACCAAGAGAAGAGCAAGGAAGTGAGCCAACTTTGCTGTATAGTGTGCTTTGGATTAGGTACTTTCTGTAGGGGAGGACTCCAAGTTTTGCCATTGCTACCTATGGGAATGTGGACAAGCCAACAGCTCTGCCTGTTCGTGGAGAACCTAAAGTAGAATTGTATCAATCAGAATATCCCAATTTAGAAGAGGCTCATAAGGATCATCATGTCCAACTCCTAGTGTCTGCCTTTGAGCTCTGGGATGTTTCATCATCTGAGTATGAGCTGTTTTGACATCCGTAAGAGTGTTATTAAGACAATATAAACTACTACTATCATTCTATGCAATTCTTCCTGTACATGGGATGTGCTGATTTCCCTGTTCCAAATTCCCACCTGATCACTCCAACTTTTCCTCTTACATTTCTCACCACATTTGGTTTCCTTTGACAGAATCACAGAATGCCTTGGGTTGGAAGGGAGCTCAAGGATCATCACGTTCCAACCCCCCTGCCACAGGCAGAGCAGCCAGCCACTAGATCAACTACTAGATCAGATTGCCCAGGGCCCCATCCAACCTGGCCTTGAACACCTCCAGGGATGGGGCATCCACAACCTCTCTGGACAGCCTGTGCCAGCAATTCACCACCCTCCCAGTAAAGAACTTCCCCCTGACATCTAATCTTTTCTCTGTGTGTGCTCAAAACACAGCTCTTAAAATGACTGTTGAGAAAGTTCATGGTACTAAAGCTTTGTACATATTCGTAATACAGCCACTACTGATAACAACATGCCTTCTGAGATTTAACCCCTTTTTTCCCAGGAGAACCAGTGCAGATGCTTACTGTCATTTTTTTCCATATTCCCAGACAGGGCTCTTTGCCCCCAAAGCGTCTCCTTACTCACATCACCTCCAGCAGAGAAACAGGCTGTGAAGATGAGCAAAGTGAATGAAGGCAGAAACATTTCTGCAGTCTTTATTCCTGGTGACACTGGCTGAGTCTGAAAGCACACAGCTGGATGTCAACAGCCCGGGCAGAGTTTGAAGAAGCGGCACCGTGAAAGGAGGGGTGAATTAGTGGATGTGTTCTTCCTGTAAACTGAAAATTGAAAGTGCCTGACCATAGACAGCCAGAAGAAACAAATCCAGAGCTCTCCAGGACAAATTTTATGGTTGCTTTTGACAAAAGAAATTCTTTCAACCTGGCAATGATGTCATTAACTTCCCAGCATTGATTCTGAAATTCTCCTCTCTTTTTTAGACTGTGTTAAACACTAATTAAACCCACTTATTGCAAAAACAGCCTCAGGTTCATAGTGCTATTTATTAAACTCCTTAATGAGACGAGAGGGAAAAATAGTTTTATGCTATATCAATTTTTAATTAACACTGTCAGTTTTGTGCAGTCAGCATTGCCAGATGCCTGGGAGAGCAATCCAAAGAGTGAAAAAGAGGGCAAGCAAGAGATCTCACAAAAAAAAGGGACTCGGGGATTTTCCCACCAAATGTCATGTACAAAACCATTTGTCAGGTGAAAGAACTTTGTTATTAGAAAAAAACAAATTTCATGTAAAAGCCAAAGTAATCCCTGGATGCAAAGTGTCCTTCAGGGTTTTCTGTAAGTATGATAGAATCATAGAAAATCTTGAGTTGGAAGAGACCCACAACGATCATCAAGTCCAACTCTTGGAAGATATCAAGGGAGCTTGTGAACCAGTCTCCTGCAGCAGTAAAGTGCTTGATTATTAAATGTTTTATTCTCTGCTGAGACATTGTCCACATATAAACACTCTATGGGCTCTCCAAAGTGTTAAGCATTAAAATGTCTGTGTTTCATCACATATTTACAAGAGATTTGAATTTCTCATGGGAAGAGACAACAGTGAGCATCTGCACCTTTATCTGAGTACAGTGTCTTGGATGCTTTTGATAGCACCACAAAACTTCTTCAGTAGCTGTACAATTTCTAATTAAAAAAAGAAATAAATAAAGCAAGAGAAGACCGAAGGCGAACAGGCACCTGACAGTGAGATGTGAGGTGGTATGGAACTGTTTGGATCAGTCACCTCACCCCTGTGACAACAGAAGCATCTGTCATTTGACAGCAGAAACTCTTGGGTGGTCATTGATGTCTACCTACAGCCCCAGCATGGATGCGTGCAGACCACGTTTCAGTGGCATAGGGAAACTCCAGGCTGCAATTGTGAGAACTCTCCAGGCACCCAGACTCCAAGCATGCAACATCAGCCTTCCTGGCAGCTGGGAAAAGGCAGTGGTACAGACACCAAAATTTTGCTCTAGTCACTGATCATTCACAGGTTAGTAATGCCTTTGCACAGATCTGTGTACATTCATCTCAATTGCTCATATGTTGTTGTTTCTGTGAGTACACTTAGTCAGGTGACTGCAGGTGAGGTAAGCACATATTTACTGACACAGGTTGGAAAACATTTCCTTTGGAGGCTGTAGTATTCCTTTCAGTGTATTACAGTGGCCCGGAAGATGCTGTCAGTGGAGATAAAAGAGTGGCACGATGGATGCAAGAGACAAGGGTCAAGAAAGTGTGCTCCATGTGTTGTGGTTTTCTGCTGGCCAGAAAAGATGTCTTTTCATCATAACTCATTCTGAAATCCTCTGGTAAGTGGGGCTTATGGCAAAACTGGTTGTTATAGGCAAATATTATCTGCAAATCGAGAGAGATAATATGCAGTATTTGGGAAGTTTTGCTTCATACCTTACTCTTTGCTTTGTTTTCTGTCTGCATTTCAGGAAGACATTCTCTTACAGGAACAGTGAAGTTAAAAAAAAGAAAGAAGAGTTTTTATGGAAACAAATCACACCCAGACCTGTAGTCAATGTATGTGGGCTGAAGAACCATATATGGCCATAGAGTTTAATTCTCAAAAACAGTCAAGAAGAATAGAGGGAGGATGAAAGAGAATGTTTAATCAGAAGCAATGACGTCTTCAGGGCTAATGCAAGTAGAAACAAGTCAGGCAGCACTGTTCTTTCAGCAGTGATCACATGAAAGGTGTGTGTGTCCCAGGACTGCAGATCATTCACTCCAGTGAGACATGATGGACGTGCTTGGAGGAAAATTCACTGATTTTAAGAATTGGTTGCTGATTTACCACTGGGATTTTTATTGAGTTAACGTTTTACCTTATTATCCTAACACTACACAACTCAGCTTGGAGTTCACCAAGCATAGCGAGTTTTATAATCTGTTAATGTTCAACTTGGCCTGCATTTTTCTCTTTGTTTCATATCCTGTGTTACTAATGATAGCTTTATTTCTAGACATGGAGAGAACAGGTCAATCAGGCAGCAGGTTTCCAGTTCTTGCTACCGCCTTGGACTCTAGGCACACTTGCAAAAGCTTCATGTAATCTTAGTATTTGCACTTAGGTTGCCTCCTGGGCCTCACGCAGAGCCCTCTGTCCTGCAGTTTCACTGTTGGCTTTATCACCATTCCCATTGAGGGAGATGCACATAGGGAGTATTCAACACACATGCACACATACCAACACATAAGACCTTCACACCAGGTTTCTCAAGTCATCCTTTCTCCTCTTTTATTCATATGAGGAAAAACCACAAGCATAGACCTAAAAAATTTCCTAAGTTCAAGTCACATCCTCCATTGTAATCATCTGAATTCCCAGGTGCCTTTTACCTTCTCTGCTATTAGTTTGTTTTCCCAATAAACAGTGTCAATCTTTTTCCCCTCCTGCTAAGTGGTTCCCATGAGTCTGAGATCCTTCTTTTTTCTGCTTGAAAATTCCCTATATTTCCTTGAAAATCTATGGTGATCTTTTGCCCTCTAAACTGCCTTCCAATGCAGAAGTAAGAAACAGGTCATAGAATCAGAATTATAAAATCATAGAATGGATGGGTTGGAAAGGACTTTTAAGATCATCCAGTTCCAACCCACTGCTATAGGCAGGGACACCTCTCTCTATACCAGGTTGCTCAAAGCCCCATCCAGCCTGGCCTTGAATGCTTTTTCAGGTAGGGGGCATCCACAGTCTCACAGTGAACACAACCTGCTCCAGTGTCTCACCACCCTCACAGTAAAGAATTTCCTCCTGATACCTAGTCTAAATGTACCCTCTTCCAGCCTAAAGCCATTTCTCCTCTTCCTGAAGGTCATCAGTTTGCCCTACCTCATGTGTGGGTAGAACAATGTCATTGTGTCTAATGACTCACCTTACTCTTCTAGCTGAGATGATACAGTTATTGGTCATCAAGGCTGGCTACATGGTTCAATGTTAATTTATATCTCAGCTGCCTCATACCGGAACTACGTCTATAATCCATGTGGTGCACATGCCCTCAACGGCACACAATTCAGAGCTGAGAGATTAAGAGTCTTCAGATTATTCAAGCCATAAATTCTCAAGTCACTTTTAAAATCCCTTCACTGAAGTGTGCAAGTCTAGGGTCAAATGAGAAAAAAAATCAACCTGAGCACGCGACGAAAGAGAGCAAAGGTAATGACCTTCTTAAGGAAATGAGTTTCTTCAGTACAAAAGAGACATGGACCTGTTGGAGCGTGTCCAAAAGAGACCCATAAAAATAATCCCAGAAATGCAGCACCTCCACTGTGAGGACAATCTGAGAGAGCCAGGGCTGTTCAGCCTGGAGAAGAGAAGTCTGTGGGGAGACCTGAGAGTGGCTTGTCAGAATCTAAATGAGGGCTATGAGAAGGAAGAGGACAGACTTTTTTGCAGGGTCTGCTGTGATAGGACAAGGGGAAATAGTTTCAAACAAAAGCAGAGGAAAACTAGATTGGATATAAGGAAAATGATTTTTATGCTAAGGGTAATGAAGCACTGGAACAGGTTGCCCAGAGAGATGGTGGATGCCCCACTCCTGGAGACATTAAGGCTGGACAGGATACTGAACAACCTGGTCCATCTGTAGGTGCCCCTGTTTGTTGCATGGGAGTTGGACTAAATGACTTCTGAGGGTCAGACTTCCAGCTGAAATGATTTTTTGATTGCATAATTCTATGAGTGTGGGTCAGGATATATAGACCTGTTAACCACTAGTGCTGGTAACAAACAGAGAGTACCAGTCTTCACGTATGGACAGTAATACCGTCTTCTCTTTTACTGTTCTTTATTATATCCAAAAACGAAAAAAAATCTTATATTAAAGCTAAACTTGAATTCTTGCTATTAAGAGTTCAGTATGAACTCATCTAGGATTTGAATGGGAAATTCCTACTGTGGATCCACAGTAATGAATCATACTTGATCAGCTGGTAGAAAAAAGTCAAGCAAAACTGGATAAAGTGAATTGTTCTGAGTGGCACTATCTTCACAGATCAGGTCAGCAAATAGATTATTACAGGGAGGGAAAATGATAACTGTGAGGAAAATATTGCTTCAGCAGCGGTAAGATTGGGTATGGCAATAAGAATAATCAATTTCTAAAAAGGCTGAGGAATTAGTAAAACATTACAGACCTGATTCTAGAAGGACTGGGGCTCTCTGAGTTTGGGATGAATCAGTATTCTGATTCCTCAAACTAAGACAATACATCATTTGTTTATCCAAGTCTCAGAAATGTTCAATCCTCAAAGAAGGCATAACAAAATAATTGACACCCTGGACACTGATGAGGAAGATGTGTCAATTCTCCCATCTCCAACTCTACTCCTTTCTATGCTGAAAAGAAAACAGATGCTCTCTGCATGAAACTGATGTTATGACCACTTTGGTGCTGACCTGCCCTAAAAATCTTATTGAAAGGCAGAGGCCTCATATGAATGGGTAGTGCTGGTCTTGTGATGAGACCGCTTGAGTACTGAATGCTATTGTAAGTCAGAAACAAAATAAAACAATTGCCAGTGGACTTCAGACTGAAGTCCAGACTTTTTCTTTGCTACACAAGTCTCCAAATTCATAAGTATGGCACAAACCCATTAAAGAAAACCTAACCTCAATAAAACCTAGGACAAAGCATTGCATTAATTCAGCTATCAGCATAAAATTCAAATTGTTTCTTCCTTTTGGTTTCTCTTCATTTTCTTTCCATCTGGCTTGTTCTTTGACCAAAGCTCTGCAGGGCCCAGCTCAGGTCATCTCACTGTCAGCAGCTGCAGTGGAAGCTGGTGTCAGAAAAGTCAGCATCACACAGGAGTCTAATTTCTATTAAATACACAAGCAGCATCTTTCTAAATTATGCCTGTAAATGGTTAGATGGAAAACTTGGCTGGCTACTGGAGAGCATTGCTCTGAGTCAACATTGCCAAATTTCTGGATGCCAAATTTTCACAAGACTGCTGCTAACAATACTTCCTACCTCCTAACAAATTACTTTGCATACTCCTACCTTTCTTCTCCAAAACATCCTTCCATGAGCACTTCATTAGAAATATCTTTCAGAGAATGTCCAGCTGAAGTGTCTTTAATATATTTCATATTTCACTGAGAAATATAGTCTTCATCCATAGCAGAATGTAGGGAATAGTAGGATGCTAAGATGTAGACTGTGATCCTTTAAGGGACCTATGAATATGGAGGACCAGATGCTTTAGGGAATTAACATATCAATTCATGGCATGCATAGTACCATACAAAAATGCTATTTATGATGATTATGTCATTTTTGTGGAAACAAAACCTGCAGCAAGTGAGCTAGAATAGCGCTATTCAAATCCTTCAGAAATGCAAAGCTTCACCAGCGTTAGTTTCTAGAAGCCTGACCTTTTGCAATGTAAATACTTTCTGGGAGGATAAGAGATACAAAATATGTCCCCAGGTCTCTCAGTTTGCCTTGAGAGTTCCAGCTAGGATTAACTGTTATTCTTGCAAATTGGATTTCAGTGACAGACAGAGAAATGTTTGACATTCAGTGCAATGAAGACTGCAGGTTACCTGTGCTAGATGTCATCCAGCAAATTAATCTAGCCTATAGTAGTCTTTCTTATGAGTTTTCTGGAGTCACGCTGTTTTCATCACTCCTAAGAGCTTCACTAAAAATAAATCTGTGTCAGAAGAAGAAATCCTTCTTTCTCATTCTCCTCTACAGATATGCTTTACATTCAGGCTCTCCCAAACCTATCATTTCTCCATTCTGAGCTATTGGTCCTACCATTCTGTGGAGCATCCTACTGAGCTCAGCTGTGGCTGAGCAAGTCATCTCAATGGACACTGAGCAGTGCATTGAAAACAATGCAGTAATATGGAATTTTGGCTATTTGCCCTTCCTGTCAAACCTCTGACAGAGGCAGTGAGGCTGCAGTGAGGCAAAAATGCAGTACCTTATCTAGCTTCCTATCAAACATTTAGCAAGCAAAAAGACAAATTCCTAAAAGACATTTCAAAACCTCATTCCAATTATACCATTTATAACATCAGATCTTAGAGGATTTTTTTGCCAAGTGCAATCCTTCACAGTTCAGTGTGATGTCTTCCTCAGGCTCCAACATCTTGGCCCTCCCACCCACATTCTTTGTCCTCTGTCCCAGGTGTTTTTCTCTTAAGAGCAGTTGAGCCTCACCTGCTGTGGGCTGAGTTATTCCAGCACGCTACATCCCAGGTGCATTCCTGAAATACTTGTTGGATGGATTGAGCTTATTCAGGGGCCTGTCCTGCTTGAATATGCAAAGGATTCCAGAGTTATCTGTGATTCTGTGATTCTGTGATACTTGATACAGCTTTGACCTGTACTCTCCTCTCAAATCTTAACTTCCTACTCAGTGAGCAGCCAGAAAATGCTGGTGCTGCTGTACTTCTGAGGGCAGTGCCTCCCTCCAACGGCTGCTCTGCAGTGTGAGACGTGGCCACTCACATAGACTCCTAATACAGCCCATTGCATGCAGTCTGACAAAATTAACAATCAAGTAAAAATAATAATCTTTCTTTGCAGTATATAGGACTAATGGTCCCTTCTTGGAGATGATGGAGGAGGAGGACATTTGTGGGTATGCACACTGTAGAAGTAATCTGGGAAATCTTTACCTTTCATGGCGAAAGGCAGACACAAATAAATTCAAAATGTATCCTAGCAGAAGGTGATCAAAGAATTTCTTAATTCAGACAAAAACATTGAGGGGGAAAAAATAAAAACAAATTAACAACAACAATGACAAAAGGGTATTTTTATTTTTTGTTTTCCAATAGAAAATTCATGATTCCCACTTCCAAGTGACCTTTGCTTCCATAATTCGGAGTTGTTTGGTGGTGCTTGGATTGCTTTCTGTAACTCCTCAGCTGAAAGCAACCCTCAAAGATCTGGAGGACCAGGTCTCCTGGAGTTCCAGGGTCCTTTTCCTCCTCTGAGTTTTGGACGATATCTTGGCACTGAAACTTTGTCAATAGAGACTTTCCAATCTGGGGCACCTCTGGTAGAAACTGTATCAGAAGGGAAGGGCATTTCACATCTTTTTAGTGTGGACAGAATATGAGTGGATGGGCAATTGATGTGGAGCTGGAGGAGAAGAGACAAAACTGGCACTGGTGTCACAATAAGGGTTCTGCCCTGTGGAGCGTGACATCTCTGGGCAGAAGCGTGAAAATGGGGTGAGAGATGGTGGGAAAGGGCAGGCAGAACAGGGATGACAAATGGAAGATCAACCCTGCAGCTGTGTTTCAGTGATTTTGGAACAAAAATCAAAACTGTGAGATAAGAAATATAATAGGTGATGTTGGCACAGCTGGAAAAGGCAGAGGACTGCAGGCTATTTGCATGCCTACATGTTGGTGGTTTACCCATGTGCACCACGTGGAAATAATTCCTCTTCCCTCAGACTTTATTGCACTCATATTCAAAGAGCTGCATGCATGTCCCATCACTTCTGAAATGACACTCTGACATGTGCAGCAACCAAAACTTATAATAATGCTCTGCCTACCTAACAGTGAACACTGCAGCAGTGCTACATGTGAAGCCTTACCCTGATCAAGCTAGAGATTCAACAAGACCGAGTGCAATGTGCAGCACCTTGATCTGTGCAATCACAGAAATGAGCACATTTTATTTTCCCAGGTTGGATGGAGGCCTGGGCAACCTGGTCTAGCCCATGGCAGGGAGATTGGAACTAGGTGATCATTGAAGTCCCATCTAACCAAAGCAATTCTACCATTCTATGACTGTTCAGCTGTGTGTTCTTGCTTCCCATATCCCTTTTTTATTATTTGATTGTTTGTTAACTCCACACTCTGAAATATGCATGAACAATTAAAGGGCAGAAGAAAACTTAAGATCATAAAGTATCTATTTTTTCCTGTGGCTTTGCAAGAAACAAAGCTTTTGCTTTCTAATCCTCCGGAACACAGAGGACACCCATCTGTCTATCAGGAGGAATACAAAATCTCTTCTAAAGGAATACAAAATCTGAACCACAGCTGCAGCTGCAGCACTGCTATCCAAGTTTTATGAATGTTTTTAAGAGGCAATCAAACAATCGGTCCAGTAAGTAAAACTTGTGACTTGCTTTCTCCCACTCGCACTTAAGAGAGTACAAAAGATATAATAGTGTTCATTGTTTGGGCTAAAAATGACATGGGGGAAGTAATACTTCCCCTTAGATGAATCAGCCTGAGGCAGCTTTTTTTAAAGAATGGTGTGTCGTGTTACAGGACATTTCAGCTTCTGAGAAATGCCAATGCAACGTCTCCACAGATCTGTGTTCATTCCCAGCAGGTCGCTGGACAAACCAAGCATCTTTCTAGGGTTTCAAAATGCTAATATCCTTCAGAAAAGGTTAACTTTGGTTAGATCCTGGTGATTTGGACAGGACAGAGCCTCTGTAGGCAGTGCTGTCCCAGGAAACAGTACAGTCAAGCAGGTTAATTGAGTAAGAATTAGCAAATCTTTGCTACAAACAGATTTATTTGCATTGTGGCAGGAAAACTGATGTTGACCTGATTTCTCCTTAAAGAACACCTGACTTTGTTTCCTCCTTTCCTCCTTCCCAGCTCAGTTCCTGGGGTAATAGGGTCAAGTTCCAGCAACAATAGCTGAGTTCTGGTATTTTGACCAATATCCAAACCAGAGCAATTCAATTTGGCTTTTTTGTTCTACTTATTTTTGTTTGGTTTTAATTTTTGCTGTCTTGCTTATCCTGCTCAAGGTTGTGGTTTCAAAACTGTGCAATTCAGCACGGAGCAATGTGTTCCCTACACACAACTCAGTGCAGTATGCTGGGATGGTTACTATTATGGATGCTATTAGAACACAGAGGAGAGATAAGTGCATATGCTTCACAGCAAAATAGCAACAGGATGGCAGATGGACACAAGTGGTTGAGTACCTATCACATGTTTCTGGATAGAACTTCTTATCTGAAGTCAAATTTTCATGTTTACATTTTGAACACTCATGAACACCTGCTGAGCTAAGAGTTAAATGCAATAAAACAGTACTTACCTTCAGGCATTGACCAAACTTAGGCATATCTCTGGGCAAATTGCATCAAGTGTGCCCAGAAGTGCCCTTAGAACAGTAATCTGTTATGAGTGATAATGAAGATTTAATCAATAACTGATTTCCAGAAATGTTTCAGCAGACATCACAAACCACCACTGATCTTTGCTCAAGCACGTGACTTTCTGAATCAACATGTGATGTCCAAGTGTGATAGCAGGCAAAGTCTCCTGAACAGCAGCAGGAATAGGAGTTTGTCTCCTGGTTGGAATGAAGATGGAAAATCTATTTTTGGATCTGTACAATATGAAATTAGAGAGCATTTATCCCAAAAAGAGGTTGCTCATGTTTCTAGTTAGCTTTTGTCTCCTTCACAAGTTCAGCCATGGTTTTGTTCAACTCCTATTCCTTTAGTACATATGTTTTGAGATTGGGCTACAGGCCAACACCTTGAGGAAGAGAAACTTTCCTTCCTTAGGAGTAGATCTAGATTCCATCAGTTCTGTTGGTTTTTGCCATTGATGCAGACCTCATTCCTTCTTTCTCTTGTGTAATTCCAATGATATTATTCCAAGTAGTGCTCACAAAAAACATGTAATGTTCATTCTGTCTCCCTTTTCAGCATGATGCAATAGAAAGAACACCAAGCCGAGAGGAAGGCAACATGGGGAACTATTGTAAGCAGCTTGAACATATAACCATATGTGAAAGCCCCACTGGTTCTGGAATTGGCTTATGGACCCACAATGAGTGGAGCAACCAGAAAGGAATGCAGAAATAATGGAGAGCCCTCCCTGCCATCTGCACCTTTGAGCCCACTGCATCATAGGATTTTGCAGGCCCTGCCATTACAAAAATAACCAAAACCAATTGAAAAAGTGTTAAGTGTTACAAATCTCAAAATAAAAGGAACCTTGTATGTGAGTGACTTTTTCTCCCCTCTAAATATATATGTACTTCTATAATGCTGAACTCCATTCTTCTTTTCTTTATCTTGCATATAGACAATGGGACAAGTTTTATGGTCTTATGCAAAGTACTTGTTGCACAAGCTCCAGTCACTCACAGTCTTATTGAATGCTACATTCCCTGGTACTAGCCTCTAACACCAGGAATCCTGGTAAATGGAATTAAATATTTTGCAAGAATATCTTGCTACAGCATTTAATACATCTCTTGCATAACTGACTCTTTTGGTGGGATCTTTACTTTGGAAAATAAAACAGATATATGCATGTATTCAGTTGAGAGGTTGTAACTTGTTGATGCTGATTTGCTTGAGAGTTTTGTCCAGATGTGGGGTGCTTACGTTGCTGGGAGCAAAAGGGCGATACACAACCAAGGCCAATTTTTACTTTCCAGATCCTGACATTTCAACTGGTACTTCTGGCCTTGAAAGCACATTGCGAATGGCACTGATATCATAGAATCCTAGAATCATAGAATCCTTAGAGTTGGAAGGGACCTTTATAGGTAATCTATTCCTGTTCCCCTTCAAAGAACACAAAAATGGACAGATAGATCATGTTGCCTAAGACCTGATCACCTTGAAAGTCTCCAGGGACAGGGCATCCACCACATCTCTAGGCAAGTGCCTCATCACTCTCATTGTAAAAGACTTCTTCCTTATTTCTAACCTAAATTTTCACACCTTAAGCTTGTAATCATTTATCCATAATCTGTCTTTTCTCCAGGCTGAACAGCCCTGGCTCTCGCAGCTTGCCCTTACAGTGGAGATGCTCCATCTCTGGGATCATTTTTGTAGCCCTTCTCCAGACATGCTCCAACAGGTCTGTGCCTCTCCTGCACTGAGGATTCCACATCTGGATGTGGTACTCCAGGTGAGGTCTCACTAGTGCAGAGTAGAGGGGCAGGTTCACTCTTACTGGTGTCTTGAATGAGTGCTACCCAGACCACAAGACTACAAATTATCTGATACACCGGGCCAAATTTTGCTCCATTCAAACACTTGGCATAACTCCTTCAGTGAGTGAGTAGGAGTCCCCATCAACAGCAAGATCATTACTGAAAATATTAAAACATTCCACTCCCTTCTTCCACTACCCTCCTCCTCCCCCTCAACCTCCCTCTCCACTTTCAAACCAAACAATTTCCTCTTTTCCTTGTTATATGAAGATTCTACTCAGAAAATCCAATACCTGATCCCCAGGACTAAGTAGCATTAGAAGAGCATATTAACACATTGCCATTGTGTTTATATCAGTGGCACATTTATTCTCCACAGGCATTAAATGTCCATTGCAGTTCCCTGTACAGAGGAAGATAGCATACCAAAGCCATATATTTAGAAGCTGTGGGAGTTTAACTACAGATATATTAAGGAATTTGCCTCAGGAATGTAAACAGATCCAGAGAGTTTTGTGAGCCATGGCAATTAATTTGAAGAGTTGTCTTGCATGCACGCACGTGTACACACGCATGCCTGCTCACACCCCTCTCTCTACTTGTAGCCCCACATGAATATACACCAAAACCAATATTTCTGAAGCATGAATAACAGTAAATACTTCTGACACAGAGAGGAAAACTTCATACTTATTTGGGGTGGAGTGGGAGGTCATTCACTGGTCAAACAAGTGTGTATCCATTCATGATGCAATACCAGGCTGACCAGGCTTTAGCTCCACTGCAATCAAATTGTGTGTAAAATAAATCTGTGAGGAGGTTAATAAAGTTAAACAAATTAACCAGAACTAAGAAAAGCTTGACCTCAGGAAAAAAATAACTTTCTTTTAAGGCATATATTGGAGTCTTGGGTCATCTTAATCTTCCAGTGCAATTTGTTTACTCTTGTGCAGCTCTCAGCCACTCAAACGAAATATTTTACATTGTCTGATTAGTCAGTTCTAGTCTTAAGCTCTTCCATACTTGCCTTCTAGGACTGGAC
The DNA here is from genome assembly GCF_026119805.1 of Tympanuchus pallidicinctus. Lineage (NCBI taxonomy): Eukaryota > Metazoa > Chordata > Aves > Galliformes > Phasianidae > Tympanuchus > Tympanuchus pallidicinctus. The sequence goes on along the minus strand of NW_026294769.1, from coordinate 68,662,625 downwards.
TGTTTCAATGATACACTCAAAACACTGCACCTAATATTTTCACAAGACAGTTTTGCAAGAAAAAGATCAAGGCATCAGTAATTGGAGATGTTCAATAATTTCTGAGCACCATTCAGTTAAGCATTTTACTTCTCAGCTTCTTCACATGCAATCATTTGCCCTTACTAAGCAATTACCTCCTCCCCTTTGTCCGACAACAGTCTTTAAGCTCTCCTGGGAACCAGTTCAGCGCACTGAGGATCCTGATCCAGCTTATGACAAGGTTTTCATCATCCTGGAAAAATTAGGCCACTCTCAAAGTCAAAGCATGGCCCCTTCCTTTACAAAGTGACTATTGATGCTCCGTCTTCCACATAACACTCATGGTTACATCATTAGTGCAAGAGTGGAGGCTTAAAAGTCCCATCTGAGGTTTGACCTTGGATGGTACAAACCAGCAAATGCCAAGATGACAGGAGAAGACACCGAACCACAGCCTTAATGTCAAAATTCAGACCACTGGAGAAAATCTAATTTCAGTGTGGTCTTATGGGAGAGATTATTTTGTGCTCTAGTACAAACATAGAGATAACTTCCACCAAGAAAGCAATGTAGAGATTTTCCTGTTGATATAAGGAGCCAAAATAATTACCTGTGTTTCATTTGCATATAGAGCCAAGATTTCAGCTCATGCATATCTTTAATTTTGGCTTTGTTCTTAGAATTCTTACCGTGATTTAACATTACTCTTTCTTTAGAGCGGACTACGAAACTCACCATGTTTAGTATAATTTAAATGAAACGAGGTAGCTATTACAACAAGAAGTCCAAAAGAGGCTAAAACTATTATTTAAAAAAAAAAAAAAAACTTGTTATTCCTAAAACACTATACATCATGAGTTAAAGCTATCATTCTTTCTTATTCAACTTTGTCCAACCTGTTCAAAGTGTTAAGAAAGTTCCCATTACTTTACAAACTCAGAAAAGTTAGAGAAATATCTTTTTTTGATTTTGCCTGGGTAAAGATGTATTTTTTTTCTTTTTTAAATTTTATTGATTTTATAAATACTGTTGGGCACATTACTTACAGGGGCTGCACCTGACAAAACCCATATCTCAAGGATCTCTGCAGTGACCATAGAGAGTAAGTGTGGGAGGAAGAGTGCCGAACTTCCTGCAAAAAAAAATAGAGGGGACCTAAAAACGCTTCTTTCCAGAATGGCATCATCTGCAGGACTCTGAGCAACTTAATTTTTGTCACTTAAATCTGCAACTGTGCAGTAAGGTCTGTCTGCACTGACTTTTATCTTGAATTTGCAGAAGCTCGTCTGCTTTGCCCTAGGTGATAGTCAGCACTGCACTTGAAAGAGAAATTAAAACATGTTTGGATTTTTTGAGAGTAAGTTTCCATACAGAAAAACAAACAGATCCATTCAATTTCTTGCTCAATAGGCAAAACAGTCCAATGTCAGCCTCAGCCAGGTAAACTCTGTTTTTTCTTGCCAGTAGCAATACAGGCACAAACAAGTGTTAATGTCATCACTGGAATTTTTCTTAATTTTTCTAACCTTATAAAAGAGATGGTTGGTTTCTTTACGAGATATTTGGAGCCTATGGCTAATTGGATCCTGATTTGTTAATCTGTACTCATGCTCTGGAGACTGCCCAAAATCTGGCTCTCTAAGCTGTAGAAATGCTGAAGGCTGGCACCCTTGGGCTGGCACAATGTGACTCTTCCCCATAGACATGCAGAACAAGAACAAGGCTCCATTCTGTTCTCACTTCATGAGAGATATTCAACCTGAGATATTCAGTTTTTTTAAGCCAGAATGGCCAAGGGACTTCCACATTCCCCTCGTAGATGAGCTGCTAAGTCTCACTGTATCTGCTCTCATGTGGGTTACTTCCACTCATAATTCACAGAAGGATTCTCAAGAATGATGTTACCTAATTTTTACCTACCTAAACATGTGATATCTAATGCAAACTCATATTCTACTCTCCCTCTATAATCAGTGAAGAAAGTAAATATACAAGAGAACAGCTAAACCCCTCTTACAGTCTTTTACGGATGGAATGGATTGTCTTGTGTGCCTTTTCTTTGTCTGCAAATGACTGACTTGTCTCTTTGCAGAGATTAATTCCATTTTTAAGTTGTACAAAAAGAGGTTCGAAGAGACCATATCCAGGATTTATCACTTCTCCCAACATTGCACTGTAGCTCAGCTGTCTCAGCAGCACAGGGGGAAAGCATCCGATCCTGTGTCAGTTGTCAACATTAAAGCTCCCATTGATTCTGACCTGGTAAGGGTTAAGCTCTTTGCCCCTATGTGAAATTGTGCTGAGTGTGCATACTGTTGTTATTCATTAAATGGATTCACCTGACTAGAGGACTGCCACAAACAGTTCATTCTTGGTATTGTTTTGGAATGGAGTGGTTTAGAGCTAGCAAAGCTGTTTATTTCATCTACACTAAAAGCCTGCCTGAATGATTGTTCAACTTCTGTTTAGAGTGGCTATTGCAATTTTTTGAAGCTTAAATACACTTTCAGTTTACTGGTAATACAGAAAAGGGGAAACCACAGTCCAAGTGACAAACAAAACAAAATCTGTATCTGAAGACATGTAGGACTATGGGCATTTTATGCTTTCCGCATGATTTATCAGATTCCCCATGAAACTGAGAGGAAGCTCAGTGTAATTCCAGACCCATCAAGCCCCAGATGTAATCAACTCTTTTACTTTTCTCAGCTGTGGGGTTTGGCCAAATATGAGTCAGGCACACTTCAGGAGGTTGCAATGGCACTTGCTCAGCTGGGGTCCCTGGCCTCTCCACTGTTGATCCTGCTACTTTGCCCTGCAATGTTTTTTGAAACATTACAGATTCCTGTAGTTTTTCACTGTCCTGATTTCTATTCCACATCTTGCTACCCTGTTTTACTCTTCCATCTCTATCATTTCCTTGTTTTCCTTAAAAATAAAACAGGCAAACAAACAAGCAAAATCAGAAAATTAAAGCATGATCCCATCTCCTCTGATTTGCTTTGACTCAGTGCCATTCCAAAATGTTAGTGATATACTGTTCAAACAAATTGCGTCCAAACTGACATTAAGTGCTGTCAAACCAGTAGCATGGTGATCAGTGTAATCCCGCCTCGGAAACTTAGTCTCTGTTTTCTTTGGAAGAGTTCAACCTTAACCCTTGAATATTTTAGTTAGAAGTCTACAAGATACACTGTTGTACAACCACTCCAATTATATTTAATCAGTAACTTTCTACATGGAATAATTATTTAATATTAAAACAGAGGAGCCTGACATTATGACCCACTGATATGTCAGTTTTTGGTCTGATATTCCACTGTTTTGTCTTCAACATTCTATGCAGCAAATCTTCTTGAGAAGCTGGTTCAGGGTATCAGGGCGCTTGCATTTGTTACCAAATTAAAGAATCCTAGAATCTTAGAATCACAGAATTGTTTGAGTTGGAGGGGACCCCTCAAAGGTCACCTAGTGCAATGAACAGGAACCTAAATTGCTCAGAGCCCCGTCCAGCCTGACTCTGAATGTCTTGAGGGACAGGGAATCCACCACTTCTCCAGGCAACCTGTTCCAGTGCCTCACCACCCTTCTTGTAAAACACTTTTTCCTTATATCCAGTCTAAATCTCTTCTTTTTATTTGAAATCATTTCCTTTTGTCCCATCCCAACAAACCCTGCTGAAGAGTCAGTCCTCCTCTTGCTTATAGTCCTCCTTTTCCCTGCACTTAAGAACGTATTGCATTTCCATTGTATAGAAAACCACAACAAACACACTCAAACGTGAGCCAGTTCCACAGGATATCACCACATTTCAGCTCAGCTCAGGGCCACTGTCTTAGCTGCCACCCACAACTGATGCTCCACTGTTTTAAATGTAATTGGACAGGAGGTAAGGCAGTGGACCTTGTTTTTTTTTTTTATGTCTGCTTGAGAAGCAGCTAGACATCCCACAGACCTGATCATAGAATGATAGAATATCCTGAGTTGGAAGGGACCCATAAGGGTCACTGAGTCCAATTCCTGGCTCTACACAGGACTAGCCTCATGTAACAAGTGAATTACTCTTCTCTGACATATGAAGGGATGGGTAGAAAAGCATGAGGGTGAAAGGCGAAAAACTGAAGTTTCATAAAGGTGTGTCCAAATTTTTTAATCTTTTTTTAATGAGAAACAATGTATCAGAGGACAGTTTTATAGTTCCAAACAGGAAAAAAATGGTCTAAGGTACCTGAGGTTTGCCTTCTTGAAATTTGGCATGCTACCAGTACTCAGGGAAAAAAAAAAAAAAAAAGGCTTTTTCCTGCTTTTATTAAAAAGAAAATTTAAATCTAATGTTGCCAGCAAAAATAATTGCAAACCTGTAGGGAGGACTATGATAAAAATAAACATCTCATATTCCTTGTGGCCTGGCTAAAAAAATATTCTTTCCTTACTCTTCATTACAAGCAGTATGAGGAACAAGATCCAAAAGAAACAGGATGACATATTGATTCTTCACGTAACAAATATATTTGAGTGAGTGTTTCCAAGTCATGGGATTGCTGCCCAGGAGTTGCTCTTTTTCTCTGTCCCTCTCTGTTCCCTCTTCCAGCTACCCTTTGATGACTGAAGTAGATCTTTACAGTCTGCAAGAACATAATGCTCATAATGCTTCTTGTCCTGTTGTGCATGACATTCAGTGGTTGTTTGAGACCTCTAATTTTTTTTTTTTTTTCTTTCTGATATGGAGAGAAATTGCCTGCAGTCAGATCATTTATTAGGCATGTACTTGCTTATTCTTCATGGAGATATAAACATTTGAATTCCCAAACACAAACAAACAAAAATCCATTGCTCAGTGACGCTCTTTCTCCTAGTCCAGCAACTGTGTGCACAAGTCTACACTGGAGATTCACTGAACAGACCTCAGCCAGCAGCATCTTGGATCCATACAGCACAGTGAGATGCCATCCAAAACTGCCAGCACAAATCTACACAATATTTCAATACACTGGCTGAGAGATGTACTCAGTCTCCACCCTGGATTTTGGCAGTGATGAGTTGAAATGAAAGGCCAGCACATCTAAGCTAAGGCCGGGCCAGAATGGCTTGCATCCAAGCACATCAGAAAGTATCCACACTCCCCAACACTTCTAGGTTATGTCAGATCTAAAATACAAAGCTTTGCTGACATGCCATATTGATTTAGAGTGGGAACAAATCACAATATGAACTAAAATAGCAATAAGGCCCACAACATTTTCCATGGAGAGACAAGGTATACAAGCAATAGGAACACATTTTTATATGTGTATTTTATTGCTGATGTCATCTAGGGGGAGATTTAATCAACTTTTATTCTCAACACGAACTGTGTCCTCACCAGCTTGTCTACATGTCTGTAGGTTTGCCCTCCTGCTTTTCTTGAAGAACACACTGAAGATACACATAGAAAAGCCTTAAGAATATCATCACAGAATAGCTTGGATAGGAGTGTCTTGAAGAACACACTGAAGATACACATAGAAAAGCCTTAAGAATATCATCACAGAATAGCTTGGATAGGAGGGAATCTTAATGACCATTTAGTTCCAACTGCCTGCTGTAGACAGAACCACCAGATCACACTGCCCAGAGCCCCATCCAGACTGGTCTTGAACACCTCCAGGGATGGAGCATCCATGACTTCTCTGGGCAGCACCCACATAGTTGCAGATACACAGCTGTGCACCTTTGCACGAACATATGCTGTGCCTTTCTAGGTTGAAAGTGCTTGGTTTTTAGTTCCTGGTGAGCTGAACTGTAAATACTATAAATTTGCTTCTACTCCCTTTGTACAATTATTGAAATGATGTTTATCAGACAATGAATCTCCCATTGATTAGTGTTTCTTCCATGATGACAGAAATCTGAGGTCAGCATTTATATTCTAGGCATTATTATTATTTTTATGCACAGAGAATACATTATCTAGGTTTCTATGCCCCTCTCTGGCTCTCTGAAGGAAGATGGGTATTCATCCAAGGACTGCATGGATTCAATCTGTCAGTAACAGTCAGCTCCGGCTGTGCAGGTCTGGTTTATAGATTGAAGGGATTCACTGTCTTTACCCTGTCCATCTTGTAAGTCCAACATTTATGTTTGACTACCAGTTCTGACAATAAACAGCAATCTTTGTGTCACGTTGCTCTTAATGTTTTTCTTTGCTCAGATGAGCACTGTAAGCTTAATCTGTACTATCCTGCTTTCAGAAGCACTGCTGTAATCATCTGTGAAAGAGCCACAGTGGACTGCCAATTCCAATCTCCAGCAATATCCTGAGATTCACATTAATGTACTATAGCAGGACAGACGCAGCATAATCCTGACAAGCAGAAATGATCTCCAAATATATATATTCTTTCTATTATATTTGTTTCAAGTAATGTCATGAAAATTACTATTCAGGATTCCAGAATAGAAAATGTAGTTTCTGGTGTTTAAAAAGAGAAAAACACAGAAAATTTTTAATCAACAACATGTTGAGTGGGAAAAAGGAAGTTTTATGGGATTTCTCCACTGGAAAAAATTGCAGTCAGCTTTACTACTAATACAAACACACATGATCCATTTTCAGGAAACAGCATGGAGGGAGAATGGAATAAGAGAATAGGAGCGAAGCCAAACCTCCCTGGCTTAGAGAAAAGGTTTCCATGTGAAGATAGGTTTGCGAATGTGAGGAAAGGTGTTACTATCACTGGGAGTACCAGCTGCCTTCTCTTGAGCACACAAGCAGTTGAAGAGGCAACAATGATATCCTAATGGTAACTCAACAAGAGGAGCCTTATAGAGAATCACAGAGGTTGAATTGTTCTGTTTACTCACAATCTATTCAGCAGTCACTCCATCAGGAGGAGAACCTGTATTTGCAGTGGCCATGGGTCTGCTTCCACTCACACATCTCAGCAGAGCATCTCTGGATACATCCCTGTGCTGCTGGTATTACCTGCAGTGCTCTGCTTGACACCCTTCTCTGATGCCCTCTCTATCACAATCCTGAACCACCAGCCTGCATAATTTTTGCCTTTATCTTGATTTTGTTTTTTGTTTTTTTTTTCCCCTAGTTAGCCACTTTTCTCTGCCTCAGTTTCCATGCAGAATGGCTTGATGGAAGGACCTACTGCAGCATGTGGGATATAGAGCCACATGACAAGAGATGTGTGAAGGGTTGGCTTGTGCAATGGGAGAACTCGTGATATAAAGGTGAGAGTCTGCATCCCCATCCATAATTGCATGACTTGGTTGGCAAGGGTTAGTCTCACCTGCAGCACACTGCCCGAGATCCCCCCCAGCTCAAAGAGATGACGCCCTGCATGTGACTATCTACCCAATTAGTCATGTACTGTGCCCTGGGGTGGCTGATGACCTTATTAAAGGATTAATTAGCTTAGCTCTTGTTTTTAATGGGTTGGAAACAGGGTGTGGTGCTGCAATGCACTGTGCATACAGGACAGTGCAATGGAAAAGACTGTGACTTTGGATAATCTTGGAAATCAGGATATGTGATTTGATAAATTTGAGAGAAGATGGGAAAGGTTTGAGGACCACCAGTGTTCAAACACTTTTACAATATGGTCCACCCACTGACCAAATTATATGTGCATATCCTGATTTCTATGTGTGTTTTGCGTGGGCATGGATGCTTACTAACATAGTACAGATGCCTTTTCAGACTGAAATTACTGGTCTGTGGCTCTAGAGAGAATCTTTCACAGGGTCAGTGTGTTTACAAATGAGGCATCCCCAGAACTTCTTTTCGTCTCAAGAAAAGATGGTGAAAGTACACAATAATAGGGAAGCCTTGGGAATGTGCTAACTGGAAAAGAAAGTATTTGTTATACTGCCTGGCTTAGCAGGGTCTGCTTTTCTGTTTCATGCATTAATTTGTGTATGCATGTAAAATGTGATCACAGCATCATTTCCAGATAAGAAACCAAGCCAGGGATGTCCAGATGATTAAATTTGGTTAATAAGTACCTGCATGACAAACAGTGAAGTCTATTGGAAAGGACTAACTATAGGATGAGAGCGATAAGGCGCTGAAATGAACAGTCACACTTTCTGCATCTTGTATGCTGGATGATTAGATTCAGGAGAGCTGACATTTTACAGAATCACAGAATCACCAAGGTTGGAAAAGACCATCCAGTCCAATCATCCACTTATCGCCAATAGTTCTCACTAAACCATATCCCTCAACACAAAATTTCAATCAAATTGCTGGAAACAGTGATGGGTTTTGCTGGGACCACTTCTGATTGTTCACACTGACCTGGCATCTTGGCTCAAAAACTTTCTTTCCAATTAATGGCAAGGCTGATAAGTTTGAGGGCACTGGGTTGTGGTTTCCCATGCTGTTTCCATGCCTTAAAACAAGTTTGGGCATTGAGGTTCAAATCTTAAGATTTGCTGTTTGGGTATCTTGTGGCTTTAGGTTCCTCTGCATTTCTTGTAGAAATCTTCAGCCAAAATTATCCTCAAAGGCCTCAAAAAGGGAAGGAAGGAAGGAAAGGAACAGAATGAGAAGAGGAGGGCTAGGTCTTCCACACACAGAAAGGGAAGAATCATCAAAAAATAAAACTAGAAAAGGTCACCACAGTGAAGAGGAAGACTCACTGCACGAAGCAGCTGGGAAGTAAAACGTGGTGTATTGAGGCAGAGGGGAGCTCTGCCATGCTTTGGCTCTGCCAGAGCCATGGGGAAGATGAGGCTCATAGGGAAAATAAATGATCTGTCCAATTTCTTTTAAACAGATCAATATCCAGTTATGATATTCTCTTGCAGCAAAAGGTTGTGATAACATAAGAAAATAAAGCTAACCTATTCATGCAGGTAGCAAAAGAATGTGTGTTCAGGATCTGCAGAGAGAAGAAAAATGTAGGTGTATCAAAATCTCTGCTGTCTGCTTTACCATGGATGTGTAAAACGATCTTGAGAAAGTCATCCGCAAAAAAAAGAAACAAAAGCAAAACCTAACCAGCCAACAAACCAACCAAACAAACAAACCAGAATGATTCAGTATCTCACAGGAAGTCTGTGAGGCTGGTTACCAGTTTTAAGTTACTACCATGTTAAACTTCCTAAGAAAATTTAAAGAAACATTTCTCATGATTGTTCTGTACCTTCATTTCTCCCATTTGTTCTGTACATTCTTGTTTTGATGAGGATGCTTTGAAAGCCTCCTGACCCTATCACCCTTGCACTGCATCTGCTGTAGGACGTGCTGCGGTTTCCTGGTAGCTCTGGAGAAGACCTAAAAAGCTGAGCTGAACTCACTGAAGCTCTCATCTGGTACCCTCAATGCAGGGCATCCATTCCTGACTCAGAAGAGCTTGCTAGTATGTGTAAGCATCTGCTTATTCTGCAGGAATGAAACCTACCACAGCGAGGAGGTTCAAGGAGGTGCAGGCTAAAGAACTGAATAGCTCTGGAGATCCTTTTGCTGGACCTATGTGATTTCCAGTAGTAAGCCTCAGGCACTTCACAAGCTTCCTTCTCCTGGCTATGAAGGGATCTAGCAAGCAAACCCACCAGTTAGCCCCACCCCAACTCAGAGGCAGGCTGACAAATTTGCATTTCCTAATGGCATGTCTTAGCCTTCCCTGATGCCCAGCACACCACAGAGACCAATCTGGCTTTGCTAGGTCATGGATTCCCCACCTTAACACATGCAGAGTTTCATGTGGGGACACCATCAGACATCCTCCAGGTGGTGCCTCCATCCTGACATGATGCTAAGACACCACTGGTGAAAAGCAAGTTCTCAGAGAGCCTGGCTTTGTCTCCCAGTCCTCAGAACATTGCTGTATTTACAGCCTTTCTGGGATATTTTCCTATTCTTTTTACCCCATCAGCACAGGAGTTGACCCTTCCTTTAAAAGGCATCTTTTGTGATGGAATTTCCAGTTGAAAGCAGGATTTGATTCCTTTGTCAGAAAGAGAAAAGGAACATACTTCATTGCACTTAATGAATTCTTTCAACAAGTACATCTTTGGTTACATGTTTATGTTGCTGGAGGTGTGTCTGCCACCAGGGCAAGGAGAAAAGAATTTCCACTGATGTAAAGTGTGATGCTCCCTTTTATCCTGATCTGTTAAACTAATGAGTTGCCTTTAAAGTGCTAGGACAATTAGCTGTGCCACTGAAAGTGGTTCTTTCCACCCTTCTCCCAGTTTACGCTTCAAGTAGAAACTAAGTAGAAACCTTTTTATAGGTGCTGATGATTAAGGGGAATAATCTTAATTTCAGTTAGTAAAATTGCTTTGTGTGTATATGTGGGTGTGTGAAAATAATACAGTATCTTATTTCAGACCTCGTGGGGTTTCAGCAATTATTTCTTAAACAGAAAATCACAGAAGTCACCAGCCTCATAATGTCCAACTCCAGGGAACCAGAGTAAGAGGAAATTGCACATCTATCTTTGAGTTTAATTGTGTAAAAACATGTGTATAGATAACTCTGCCATTCTGTGTGGAATTCCCCCCTGCTGACATACAGAACCCAAAAAGCTCACCTTACCCAAACAGGGCAAAGCCAGATCCCACAGTCTCTGCTTGCTTGTAACAGCCTGCATGGGAATATATCGCGTAGATATAGTTGAGAGTGGGCGGTGGTAGGGCTGTGCCTAGGCAGACATTTTCAGGTGCAAAGCAGCACGTTCCAGGGCAGGAAAGCCTCACCCACTTCTGACTACACTTTTCTTTTTGCCTCTTCCCAGATCCCACTCTTCTTGAGCTCCCTGTCACATTTTTTTTCCCTTGATCAAGGATATGCAAATACCACTCTGAGTCACGGCTGCTGTATTAAGTTTCATCTCTTCTTAGAGGTGCTGAGCTTTACGTGATTGCCTGCACGTCCCTTGGCTCACATGTCTAATCATTTCCACTCTGAAATCTTGAGGCTGTGTTGGGGACAATATAATAACTAGTTTCTTGCAGCCTGTGTTCTCAGACAGCTGGGAAATGATCCAATCAAAAAGCACAGTGAATCTGTCATCTGAAGTTGAGTTTTCCTGAAGTTAAGGTCCACAAGTAATCTCTAACAGCCTCATGGCAAGGCAAGATTCAGAGACAACCCACCTTCTGGGCACTCCTGCACTTAGCCTGTAAGGGGATCCAGGCTCAGCAGGGCTGGTTAGGTTCGAAGAAAGGGGATCTGCCCACTTCTAGGGATGGAGGGCTTGTGATGACCTATGATCGCCAATCAGACTACTGCAATTTGAAGTTCAAAATTTGTTGATAGCTTTTTATTTGTTGATAGCTTTTTATCAGATAGCTTTGTATTCAGCTGACTGAGATTCCAGATTTTTCTCGTCCTGAATTTCTATTTGTTGATGGTTGCACACAGACCAGTAATGGGATCTGATTCTGAGAAAGGCCATAGAGTCAAAGAATCATAGGATATCCCAAGTTGGAAGGGACCCATAATCTTCATTGAGTCCAACTCCTGCCTCAGCACAGAACTTCTCAAAAATCAGACTGTGTGTCTGAGGCTGGTATCTAAATGCTCCTTGAACTCCAGTAGCTTGAGGCTGTGACCGCTGCCCTGGGTGGCCTGTTCCATGCCCACCATCATCTGGTACAGAATATTTCCCTAACCCCCACCTGCCCCTCCCCTGATGCTCCATGCCATTCCCTCGGCAGAGTTCATAATGTTTCCCCTCAGCCTGCTCTGCTCTGGGCTGAACAAACCCAGGCACCTCAGCTGCTCCTCATACATCTTGTCCTTTAGGACAGTTGTAGTGTACTTTATAAGTATCAGCAGAGAAACAGCAGCTTGTAGAGAATGTGGATGCAGATACAGAGACTGATCCTTTAGCTGGCTAGAGGGACACCAGACAGACAATGAGGAGGATAATAGTGAAGTGAAAGAGAATCTTTCCTTCCTTCCTCGTTTTCCACATTTTGCTTTTGCTGAGTCCAGCTGAAGGCATATACAGACACTCATCTAAATTTTGGCACATTGCCTTCAGAAGTTTATATGAGCAGGTAATGCAGGATTGAGCCCATGGAACCATTTTCACATTTCACCTCTCCACTGCATTTCAAAATACCCATTCATCACCAGTGAGGGTATACTGTGATATGATCTGGGACTTTTAGACTCACCTAACACCAAGTGTTTCTAAGGATAGGATGTGGGGCAGCAATTTTTCTGTACAATAAAGCTTCCTTTTGCTGTCCATCACACCTAGTACTACTTGGTTGCACTGTATGCTCTAGACTTTTCAATTAACCTCTAAAAAAGCTTATTGGTTCCATGTGATGGGAGCCTTTAGAGTAGAATCTATTCATATTAGTAAACTTTTGACCATCTTATAGTATTCTAAAGTGATTTGTATTAAATATTTCTTACTCATTTATCTATTTACTTGTTTTCTTCATTTGAAAGTTCTTCCTCACATAAGCATGTATTTTTTGACTTGTAAATAAGAAGAAATACTCATAGCATGTTTTGGCTCAACTGAAGTGAGGAAATTGAAGCAGAAAGATTGGAAGAACAGAATATTTTTCATTTGGTTGTGTCACATATCAGAATGGTTTGCAATACCTATTCGCACACAGAAGTGTCCAGTTTGCTAGCACTTATGAGTCACTATGGATGTAGGCTGCACTCACAGCTGTTAAACAGAACTTCATCCTGGTAGAGGGAAGAAGAGGCTGGAACTGTAAGTATCTGTGGGGTAAACCTGAGGAAAAGCAAAGTTTGGTAACACAATCAGTGACACATGTCTGTAATTCACTAACACACAAGGGCTCAGACTGGTGGAGCAGCAGGTTGGGAATTTTATCTGTGGAAGTCATTTTGTTTAAAGGCCCTTGCTGGACATCATTGGCAAGGAGGTGTTTTTTTTAAAGATCAACATTGGGATAACTGTGAGATGTGGTAAACAGTGTGAGTGAACTTAGTTTGGATTACAAATACTTTGCTGAAAGCAGAACCAATAATCATCCATGGCAGCAGATACAGATGTGGATCTGTGCATGGCTGTCACTTGAACACCCCACCTCAGCTGGCTCTGGTTTGCTGTTCTGGCACAGATGTCTGTTATCAAACAGATGTTGGCTTGTAAGCTCCACTAAGCAGCTCCATTTTCCAATCAGAATTGTAACTGGAATTATGTACAACAGATAATTACAGCGTTTATAAAAGGGGAATCTAAAAAACTGGCCATGCAGCTCAGTGAATTGAGGTCACCCATCAAGCTGCTGCCCTCCCCTCCTGCTTTTCCCAAAAAAGCCAGATGACTTTATTAGAATCAGCCACTGACTAGACGCCATTGACATTACAAGCCAGGAAAGACAGCTAGGATACTCTTTTGTCACTAACTTACTGTTTGACCAGAGAATAAAACAATGCTTGCTGTATCATCAAACAGGTAACGGTCTCTCATGTAGTCATAGAAAATTATTATAATAGCTATTATAATAATTTTATTAATATTTATCCCTTAAGCCAGCTCCTTGATTATGTTTCTCACTGTCTGCTTTGTGACTGTCTTGTTGAGATAATAAGCATTTTGGGAGGGACGGTCTGTGTTGTATGCAGCACTGGTCACCTTACTTGTGCCTAATGAGCCAGGTTCTGCTTCTGGTAATAGTACTGTGTCTCTGAAGTCAGCTGGTAGTAATAGGAGAAAAAGTTGTAGCATCTGGATCAATATATTAAAACTGTAAGAAATCACTATATTATTTTCCCTGCTCTCGCTTTCACAACTTGTACGTACATGTAAATACATCAGGGATGGATTCTCTCTACAGCTGCCTAATGAGATTTGAGCAATTAGTTTAGGCCTCAGCTTATTAGAGAATCACAGAATCACAGAATCACAGAATCACTCGGGTTGGAAGGGACCTCAAGGATCATGTAGTTCCAACCCCCCTGCCTAGCAGGGCCACCAAACGTACACATTCAGATCAGGAGGCAAATTAGAGGCAATGACCCTGCCTGCCAACGTGTGTAAATCAACATAAGATAGCTGCTGAAAATCTGACCCATAGATTAAGGACAGATATACCTGAAGCCAAGAAATCATCTTTGGATATAGCACTGCCTGGATAAAAAGTGCATTTTGAATTAAGTCTTCAATATTTAATACTAATATAGCTCCAGAAAAAGGATAGAACTTGTTGAAAAACATCTCTGGGGCAGAGAGAACAGAACTTTTAATTGAAATAAAATAAATTTCTGATCCAAACAAAAGTCTTTTAAAAAGTAATAAAGAGTACTTGTGTTCAAACAGTTTTAAAGTTTCTTCATAGTTCCTCTTTTCTTCCATGCTCAAATCATGACAGGGAGATGATAGTCTAATAGCAATGTCAGAGTATGGCAGATAAAAGATATGCACTGCAGATATGCTGGTGATTTGGCTACTATCCACTTCTTTTATAGGAGCTTTAGCTCTGCATTTTGCTGCTGCAAAAAATCTGTAGATGCAAAAGCCTGTACACAAAATTCAGTGTTAATGTCTAAATGGGTCAGAACAGACACTAGAACAATGTGCTGATATATTTACATGTTTATTAACATATGTATGTAAGGTATATACATGCATACATAGAACATGTAAATATAATAACAAGGAACAGATATGCATCATTTTGGTATGTTTTCAATTTCTCTTGTCTTCAGTTTCGAAATAAATCATTTTGACTCATTTGATCAGATCTGATTTGAAACAGATGAATGAAGTCAAACCAGCTTTTGTTGCTCAATTTACAAAAGTTGATAAAAGATGTTGGTAAAAAGAGTAAATCTTAATCTGAAATATGAAACTTGGAAAGCAATTGGGATGGTGGGTGAGCTGTGAAGACAGGGTGCACCTGGCAGACACAGGTGGGCTGGCAGGTAAGCAGGGGTCTGTCAGTGCTGATGTCTGCTTTGTGCATCTGGGAAGGGTTGATTCTCTGAGCTCTGTTTATTCTGCTGAAAGACCTGAGGGATAAATGTCCTGAAGTTCTTGTGAAATGCTCTAAGTTATACAGATGAATTACTCAAGGCAGTTTTTTCAACTGAGATTCGAGGAAGCTCAGACCAGGATTTTGTCTGTGTCTAGATGGGCTGCAATTGGCTCTTTCCCTGTCCCAAAGCTACGGGGCAGTCTGGCTGCTTTGGCAGAGCTGATTTCCTCCCTTACAGCATCCTGAGAAGTTGAAGCCAGACTCATCTTGGCACCCAAAACCATCAATTTTGTGGTGGTAACAGTCTGGAGGCTACGCAGATACCCTGCTGATAGAAACCTGGAGGGTGAGGGGCAAGAGAAAAGGCTAGATATGGGGACTGTTTAGTAGAAGTTTGGGGAAAGAGAAGTGTGTAAAGTACAAGTTGTTGCACTTGGGTTGGGTCAATTCCAAATACATGTACAGATTGAGTGAAGAACTCATTGAGAGCAGCCCTGTGGAGAAATACTTGGGGGATCTTGATGAATGAAAAGTTGGACATGGACCAGAAGTGTGTGCTTGCAGCATGGAAGGTCAACAGTATTCTGTGCTCCATCAAAAGATGGCCAGAAGAGAGAGGCAGGTGATTTTCCCTTTCTGCGCTGCTCTTGTGAGGCCCCACCTGGAGTAATGTGTCCAGACCTGGGGCCCCCAGCACAAGAAGGACATGGAGCTGCTGGGGCAGGTACAGAGGAGGGCCACAAAGATCAGAAGGCTGGAGCACCTCTTTCACGAAGAAAGGCTGAGGCAGTTGATCTTGTTCAGGTTGGAGAAGGATGGCTTCAGGGAGACCTCATTACAACCTTCCAGTACTTGAGAGGAGTTTATAAACAGGAGGGGGATAGACCTTTTGTATGATAATAGTTACAGTAGGGAATGGCTTAAACAAAATAAGGGAAATTTAACTTAGATGTTAGGAAGAACTTTTTGGTGAGAGAGTGGTGAGGAACTGGAAAAGGTTGCCCAAAGAAGTTGTGGATGCCCCATCCTTGGAGGTGTATAAAGACCAGGTTGGATGGGGCTCTGCATATCCTGACCTGTGATTGGCAACACTGCCCATGGCAGGGGGTTGAAACTGGATGATCTTTAAGGTCCCTTCCAACCTAAGCCATTCTATGGTTTCATCATTCTATGAAATTAAACAGTAGTCAGAGCAGAGCTCAGCTTTTAATGTGGGAGGAAGGGAGACCCATCTCATAGGAGTGGGAACCACATTTCTGCTGCTCCAAAGGCTGTGTTGTCACTTCCTAAAACACAAAAAACACTTTGGGGAAGAGAAAAAAGAGGTCAGAAGAGAACCAGGCACTCCAGGCCCTTCCCCGGGCACTGAGTCTGCCAAGAGATCTCCAGGAGATGTTGGCCAACTCCCATTTCCTGCGTCTGTCAGTCTGTTGAGGCAATGGGAATTGAAACCCCACTCTCTTTTCCATCACATTTCCCTCCCCAGGGTAATAGTTCAGTGTGGATTGTTGTTGTGGGAAACCTCTGTTTCACGGAGATCTGTAAGTCTGCTTTGCAAGAAAAATGGGCTCGGCAGTGAACAAGAAGCTAGACAAAAGGAGAATCAGTCCTGCTCTGGCCTTCCTTGGTCAATGAGAGAGCAGTGAAATGTGTCAAAGCTTCCTTTTGCTGCCCCAAAGAGCCCTGGCAGTTGCAGCACCAGAGCCGGGGGATTTGTTGCCCTCCACAACAAGTCACCCTGGACACAGTAAAAGCAGCCTCCTCTCCATAGCAGCCGAGGTGACTGAGAAGGCCAAAGGAAGCTCTTAAACATTTGTTTTCTAGACTTTGCCAGCCAGATCTCTAAGGAGAGGCTGGATTCCTCACAAAAATGCTTGACGGGAAGAAACTCCCTAGGAAGGGATTGTTTTCTTTTGTTTTAAACTTGAAGGCCTCCAGTTTGCTTGGGACACTGCCACCAGCCACCTAAGGTAATCATGAATCCTTCAGATACAGGGTGGGGTAAAGTCCTACTGAGGGGGTATAAAAGGGCTTCAGAGGCATGGCTTTTCTTGGAACATAATCTTCTTGCCACACTATATTTTGTGGTTGAACCACTTGATGGTTTGATGCTTTTAATGACAAAAATCTACCAAGGTTTCTCTTTTTTTGTCCTCTCAGTATCTTCTCCTTCTTGTTAAGATTAAATTTTCCCTTGAAACCAACTTTCTATGTGTTCCACATGCCTGCTAGGGTTTCTTTAGTCCAAAGACTCTTTAAAAATGCACTGGAAACACCAAAAAGGATATGGAACATTGGTTTCCTCCTCACGGACAGGAGACATCCTTGTCTATTCTGGGCTCAAAGTGGCTCTTCTGTGGATACTTAACACTGTCCAGTTTCTGTCCAAATTCTCTTTTGGGGTGCTGCTTTGGACTATTTTTCAACTTCATGATGATGCATAATTTGAAGGACTCAGCTCAGAACAAGATGAAATAAATCTTCTACATCCTTGTGATAAATAATTATAACCCTAGCTATTTTCCCTATTTACTAAATGACAGTTCTGATCCAAGAACCACAGATGCATGTTGTATGAAGTGCAGTAAAGCAGAACAGGTACAGTGCTGAGGCAGCTAAAACACTTGTCTAAGTGCCAGTTTCTTTAAAAACCTCTTTAAAGATCAAACCTGTGAAAATGTAAGACATTTTCCTTGAAGGCCATATTACATTTTCAATTATATTTTCAATGTAAGCCATATTCCTTACAAATGTAAGGAATATAGATGATTTATTATCTAACAGATACAAAATAAACAGACTCTTTTGCCTGCCACCTGCAATTTCAAAAGAAGATCATGGCTTGACTAGTATAATGAAATTAAAATACAGAAGTAGGCAGAAAAGTATAGGCAGAATTTGCCTCCTTTTATTTTGCTTACAGAGATGGCAATGGGAAACTGTCAAAGTCAAGAGCTGTACGATGCAATGCAGTGATCCAGCTTTATTGTAAGGCTTGGAGATCAACCTCCCCAGGTCATGGTGTACACTCTGTGCCCATGTCCTGTTTAATTGATGTTCTGCTTACCACTCTGTTAAGCACCAGATCTGGAAAGTCCCCAGCTGCTGTGGAGGAATGAACACAGCCTGTTTGCTTCTATTCACTCCCCTCACCGTTGCACAGAAAAAGGCAGGGTTGGCTCTCTGTTTGGATTTTAATGATTACTCTTCAAACCAGTGCAAAACAGTTATGATTTTCTTTCTGCCTGGCACATGGTAAATGACATTAGGACTGACCTGTGAATGGAGTGAGGTAGTGGTGAATTGCTCTGTTTAAAGCTTTGGAATAGGATAACAATGTGTTTCTCATTTAGCAGTGCTAACTCATTGCAAACATGTTTGTTGTCAGTTTTTCAATAATATGTTAAAGCTTCACAATGAAATGCTCCGTTTATTCTGTGTCAAGTACATCCTTCTTTTCAATCACAAATGTCTTTTTTTTTTTAAATCTCCCCCACTGTGCTCAAGAGAGATTTGCTTTACATTCTTTGAATGTGGAAAACAAAATGAACAAGTCAGCCAAAGCAATTCTGCTTATCACAGTTTCTGTTTTAAATAACAAATATTGGAAAGTAGCATATGGGAAGTAATGTACTGACCAGTGATAATTCACATGCAGAATCAGGCTGCTAACAGACAGTTTGTGAAGAAAAGGAAAAGCTGTTCAATATACTCTTGGCCCATAGATGTTATCTCTATTGACACACAGACAAGCTGAAACCCAAAAGACTGAATTGCTTGCCAAGAAAGGACCAAAGAAATTGATGGCAAGTCTGGGGAAAGATTTTAGATCTGCTAAGTCCAAATCATCATCTCTAGCAAAAAACAGTACCTCTCTTTAAATCATTTTTCATTGTCAAGTGTTTGAAAGCAACGAGCATATTACTTTAAAAAATATCTTGTTAGCATCTTTTTGGCCATGCATTTGAGTTGGTATTCCTCTGTTTTGGGGCTGTGAACACCTGTGTATGGTAAAGAACAGATGTGCCTGGTCTGCTGCATCACGGAAGGTAAACATCTCATTATTTTTGCTACAGATCTCATTAGCAACCATGCAAGGTGTGAACTGACTTCTTGTTTTTGTTGCAGTAAATATATGTTTTCAGCATCATAAATTATTTATTCACATGCTTATTTAACTGAAGACCTCCTCTCCTCTGTGTGTTATGCTAAACCGTCACATCTTCCTTCCAATTTGTCCTCCAGAGAGGAAGGCTTTAAGCTCTTTTCATTCATGAAAGTGAAAGGGGAAAAAGGTCTTTGACTATTTTCCATAAAGATGGATCTTCATACTGAAAAAAAAACCTCCTGGGTTATGTCACTGAGCATTTCCTTTTTGCTGGTAAAGACTCTACCTTCAGTCTCTTGGTAATTGAGTCTAGTATTTCAGACCTCCCCAGTCCAGCTCCTGCAAGCCCTGGTTTCAGCTGTGTGTTTCTAGCTGAGACTGGCTATTTCTCTGTGTATGCCAGATGACTTCAGTGGGAAAAATGACCACAGCCAACCAGTGTGTAATCAGAAGCACTTCCCCAACAGCAGTAAGAGGCCATCTCTAAATCACTGGGCTCTTTAAACTCAAAAAAGGGAAGAGAGGAAGGATTAACATGGCTTCAGGAGCCTGACTGCTGTTTGTTTTGCTGGAACACTGGCTCTGAGGACAGTTCAGAGAAGAATGGCCAGATGCTCATGAAGCCTCCAAGTGGATAGGGTCCCTTATGCTCACTGACACCCCTGAAGAAGTTTTTAGAAAGTGGCACAAGTAGTCCGTATCTACAATCTCCCACATTCATGCTTGGCTTCTTTATGTATATTTTTGTGAACAGACACTGAATGAACTGCATCTGCACATGAGACCCTATTCCCTGCTTCAGCAAGTCTAACTATTTTGAGTATTTCTTTGATCTAAGCATTATTTGTGTGCCACATCTCCATCCATTCTGAAATCACTATCTGGGAGTTCACACAATAACAAGCCTTCTGCCTGCACAAAAAACACATCCCTGTGTAGTCCACCAGTGTCTGCTGCCCAGATTCCTGCACATGCAGAGTGTCTCTAGCAGTGTGCTCCCAGGTACACAGCGAAATGACACACATCCTCAAATAATACCAATGAACAAAGTCCAAAGGTTTCTTTCTTTTTAACCATTCTCCTGCCCCTATGCTCAAAACTTTTGCTCTGATTAAGTTCATTGACCTTGTCAAAGTCTTTCCTGCATTTCAACCCTTGCTCAGCTCATGCTTAGCTTCCTTTCCTTCCTATTTCACCCTTTGTCTTCATACAAGAGTCCTTTGGGACCCTTTTGGGGAGCTCCATACTGTGGGACACTGACTGATACTATGTCACGTAGACTCTATTTGCAGTTTGTATCAAACATGCTTTTCCTTTCTTACATGGGCTTCTTGGGCCCCCCACTACAAGAAAGGCATCGAAGCCCTGGAGTGTGTTCAGAGAAGGGCAGTGAAGCTGTGAGGGGTCTGGAGCACAGGTCTTATGGGGAGCAAAGGAGGGAACCAGGACTGTTAGTCTGGAGAAGGGAAGGCTCAGAGGTGACCATATTGACCTCTACAACTGCCTGAAAAGAGGTTCTGGTGAAGTGGGGGTTGGCTTCTTCTTCCATGTAACTAGCAATAGGACAAGAGAGAATGGCTTCAAGTTGTGCCAAAGGAGATTCAGGTTGGACATTAGGAAATACTTCTCTTAGAGAGTGATCAGGTGTTGGAATGGGCTGCCCACGGTGGTGATGGAGTCACTGTCTCTGAAGGTATTCAAGAAACCTTTAGGTGCTGTACTGAGGAACATGGTGTAGTGGGAAATACTGATGACATGTGGATGGTTGCACTGGATGATCTTAGAGGTCTTTTCCAAGCTTGGTGATATTGTGGTTCTATGACTTCACCTGGCTGAGGTTCTTCATGGGGGTTTCATGCTTTGTAATGTCAGTGTTTCACGCTACAGGTTTGTGATAAAGGGGGTGAAACTCCTCTCACTGCAGTAAATTAGGACAAACTCTAAGTTTGGTGTGTTCATATCTGAATGGTAAGAAACAGGCCTGTGTGCACAAAATACTGCAGAGCATGAAAATATATTATGGTGTATCACTGTGAAAAACATGACCTCTGCATGTCATGTGACAGCATTAGTAAATGAGGTTTGAAAAGAGAATGTTTTCTAGTGGCCTCTTAGAGAACGTGGGTGGCAAAACAGCAACAGTAATCAGCAATGTTAATTGCAGTCACACATCAGTTTTCATTGGTGTTTACCAACTTTCCATATAAAAGACATTGTTACACTTGAAAGCTGAGGTCAAGTTAGCTAATCATTCATAGCGTGTTTACTTTCTCACAGGATTGTCTTGCAAGAATTGCACCTTATGCTTTAAAACAATTTCAAGGTAAGAGTGAAATTGTTTAATTGATTTACAGATATTTGTAGCTGACCTGCCAGTTAAACCGATTCAGATAACTGGTTGGTGCTCTGCCTGGTATGTGAGACTCAGCTGTGCATTAAACTGGCTGATATGTGGACTCTTTCTGATGGATAGATCTGTGTTTAAGAACAGCAAATCCAGTCAAACATGTTACTACTTATTAAAACTGTCCACTATGCCTATTGCTAACAGTCATGGGACTGTGAGTCAGCCGTCTTGGATGACTTACGGTTCTGCCACTGATTCATTGAAAACGAATGTCCATACTGCACTTAGCATTAAGTGAATGACAGCTCAGGCACAAGAAGCAAACTCACTAAAGCATCAGAGGGCCTGTCACAGGATAATTATGACAAATCAAACTGTTTTATAAGTCAGTAAGGGCTTACAGTTATCATTCTGCTTACACGTTGAGAATGGACTAGCTCTTATGCCCAAGGTTAAGCAATTGTAGAGTGAGTGAGTAATATTGCTTGCTAGATGAGAAATGCACATTCATGATAAAGTGTTTTGAAAGCAATATTCTAATCATTTAATTGCAGTAAGTTTATTATCTTCGAGTTATGGAATTTGGATTTAATAGATAATGGGAAAATTAGGCTTTCAGTTATAACATGTCTGTTTCTAAGTCAAATATAGAATGGATTAAAAAAAAAAACAAACCACAACCAAGCAAAAATCTATAATTTGTGTTTAACTACATGATTTGGTACAAGACTACAGTGAAAACAAATGGTGGTTCAACTTTATCAGTAAATTTTGCTTTTCCCAATCCGGTAACAGCCCAGACTACCTAATATCACCTCCTGCAGACAAAGGTCTCAAATTTATTTTTTAATTTTATTTATTTATTATTTATTTTATTTATTATTTATTATTGTCTGAAATTTCTCAGCCAGTCACTGTAAGGCATTGATCACTGGAGAACTCCTGCCCTGGTAATGTTTCCAGGAGCTCAGCACCAAGCCTGGCTGTTTGCTACCATGGAGGGCAGAGCTGTTGGAGGTTTTCAGCCATCACTGAAGCCACAGTGACCTTTGGGTCTGCTCTGGTTCCCATATGCCAAATGACCAAGGGAATAAGGACAGATGGAAGAGCTGTGGGTGGCTGCAAGTGTGGTGGAACTGAGATGGCTCCATCAACAGATGGGTAGCAAAACATTGTCAGGAGCTCCTGCAGCTGTCCCTGCAGCTTCCCCTGCATCTGGGGCATTTGCTGCAGGCTTTCCACAGCAATGATATGTATATATATGTGTATATATATATATATATATATATATGTATACTTTAGCCTCTCTAGCCTTGCTCTTAGGGAACTGGTTAGCTATTTCTATCTCATGGATATAACATTGCTAAGTTATAAGCATTCAGTGATGGAGAATAGGAGCAGAATTTACATCAAATGTTGGAAAAAATGTCTCTTGCTGGGACCCAAATAAGGACTACTTTTCCTATTCCTTGCAATGTTCTTGTTACACATTGCATCTTTGATTGCTCCTATAGTGATATCTACTCATGACATAGTGGTACCACCTATTATGGATATACTGTATGGACCATGGACCACCTTGGTCCATGTAGCATGTTCTGCCATGCCAGACAGGTGCAGGGGGCTGTCCAGATGTTACCTATATTGAAAGTCACCAGTGCAAAGGAAACAGTCTTTGATTTTGGTGGGGATCCTGGGCAAGCTGGAAGAATTGGCTTCCAGATGAAGTGCCAGGTGACTAAATGGGCAGAGCTGAAACTTCATGAGCTTTCTTAGTCAGTATTTTGATAACAGCTCTCCATATATGTTCATATTTGACCTTTATTTCTACTCTAAGGTTTTCCCAAGACAGTGGGAGTGTTGCTGCTGCTATTGCTGTAGTGCTGATAGGGGAGCTGTTATTTAGAGTTGCTGGGCTCTGTTGCTATTTCACAAGTACAGTCACTGAGCAAGTCCTGTGATCAGGCTGACTCAGGAAGCAAAATTTTGCTACTACACATATCTCTGTGTCTGTATTTGTTTCAGCTTGGAGTCAGCTGGGCCTCTCTGTTGTGTTTTTCTTCCCTACACCTTATATTTAATGCATTTTTATCCTCCTGTGCTTCTCTCTTCCTCCCAAGAGTCTCTTCATCCATTTCCAGAGATAATCAATCGTCTCTCACATTCTGACTTGAATGTTTCCTTTCTAATGCTGATATGTTTGCTTTGTTATTGCCAGAAGTCATTGTGCAAATCGTGGAAATTTTGGAGGTTCAGAGGGAAAATCAAAACACACTGTTGACAATACAGGAACTCTTTTTCACAGGTGGTGGAAGGAATTCTACAGTGCTACAATTTCTGGAGATGTGCAGGTGAAATAATATGAATGTTTATCTCTTTTCCCAGATATTCCCTCAGGAATGCTCTGAAAAGTAAAATATACAGGAAAATAACATAGAATTGTCGTGTGTTCATACTTGTCTGAGAAGCTGATTCCAAATTGCTGTGGGAGAGGTGATGGGGGCTTTTAATGCCTTGTTATTCCCCTTCTTGAAAAGTTTTGGCCACAAGGATACAAAAGTCTTTGTTTTTCTCAAAAGAGAGAAGGGGGAGGAAAACCTTTGAAAAAGGCAAACTTAAGCCAACTGTGCTAGTTTTAGTATCCAGTGCAGTACACAATGTAGAGCTTTGTGCAGACTCCAAGAGAAGAGCATATATGTGTATTTAAATGAGAACTGAAAAGAAATGCTCTGTCAACTGCCCAGGAGCTAGGATGCTTATGGATTAGTTCCCCAAGAGAGTGTAATAGCATGAGAGCAACTAGGAGAAGGTTAAGATTAGTACACAGATCAAAGCCTTCTGGAAGAGAGGTTTGTCTTGGATATATCATCTGTAGTACAGATCTGTAGAACAGATCTTTCTGAAGTATGCTCAGATAACTAAAGCATGAACAGGAAATTATCTCTTCTAGGCTTTGCTTCTCCTGAAAATTCATCTAGGCAGAGGAAAGGTTGATAGAGAAAGCACAAAGGTGAGCCGTGTATACTCACTCATAATGGGATGACTTTCATTAAGACAAATGCCAGGTCCTGCACTTTGGCCACAACAACCCAGGTAATGCTATAGGCTTGGGACAGAGTGTCTGGAAGACTGCAGAGAGGAAATGGACCTTGGGGTATTGATTGATGCTTGGCTGAACATGAGGCAGCAGTGTGCCCAGGTGGCCAAGAAGGCCAATGGCATCCTGGCCTGCATTAGAAATAGTGTTGACAGAAGGAACAGGGCAGTGATCATCCCCCTGTACTCAGCTCTGGTGAGGCACAACCTCAAGTACTGTGTCCAGTTTTGGGCCCCTCACTGCAAGGAAGACATTGAGGCCCTGGAGCGGATTCAAAGAAAGGCACAAAGCTGGTGAGGGGTCTGGAACACAGGGCTTATGAGGAGCGGCTGAAGGAGCTGGGATTCTTCAGTCTGCAGAAGAGGAGGCTCAGGGCAGACCTTATTGCTCTCTATAACTACCTGAAGGGAGGTTGTAGTGAGCTGGGGATTGGCCTCTTCTCTCATGTAACTGGTGATAGGACCAGAGGGAATGGCTTCAAGCTGCACCAGGGGAGATTCAGGCTGGACGTTAGGAAATACTGCTTCTCTGAAAGAGTGGTCAGGCACTGGAATGGGCTGCTCAGGAAGGTGGTGGAGTCACTGACTCTGGAGGTGTTCAAGGAATGTTTGGATGTTGTGTTGAGGGACGCGGTTAATGAGAATTATTGGTGATAGGTGGATGGTTGGACTGGATGATCTTGAAAGTTTTTTCCAACCTTAGTGATACATAGTAAAAACGGTGCAATAAAAACTAAACCAAGTGAATTCTGACCATAGCCCAGATACAAGGAAAGGACTTAGCAGAGCTAATTGTCCACCTTGCTAGACATCCTTCAGAGATTTAGAAGATGTCAAACCACCAGTCAAAGCCTAGTAATCCTGTATTCAATCGCCATAGATCCCTGGAGCAACCTGTGGATTGTGTAACTGTCACAGCAAAGTGAGACAAATCCCTAGTGAGTGCTGGGATCTAGAAACTAGGTAGATATAGGATCACCCAAGTTCACATTGGGCAAAAGTTGACAGAAAGATGGAATATAAAAGCAGAAACTGTCTCATACAGGTTCATAACTCTTTCATACAATGCTGCTTGCACCAGAAGTACTGGTACATAATGAATACTGGCAGAGCATCTCTGCAGAGCACTGCTAGGTAATGCCACAGACAAGAGCAGAAGGTGTCTGGGTTGGAAGGATAGGCACTACAAAGCAGTCATCTGGCTTTCAGGAGAAGAGTCTTCATCCCCATTAGAAGTGGTAGAGATAACTCCAATTCTCTTTTGTTTCCAGCATATAAATCCAGAGCAGAATAGCAGTTCAGCAAACACGTGCATCTAATAGTCCCTGTTGCGGAGCTCTAGGCAACCCTTGTTCTGCTGTTTAGATCATGTTTTTGCACTATTTTGGGAATCTTATATCTGGATTTCATTGTGAGGATTGTGCATGCTAAGCCTACGGCTTGGAGTTCCTGAGGTCTGTCCAAAGTCTGGCCATAGAAAGATTGGTTTGTTGTGTTGCAGGATCACCACTCACTGAATGATTAAATGTGCTTTTGCTGTGGTGTGTTCAACACTGGAAGTTTTATACAGTGGTGCTACCATGATTTTAATAGGGAAAACATGGGTATTCAACTGAAAGTAGAGCAGGTCTCAGTGGGTGATTACAGTCTGTTATTTTTCACATTATTTTTTGCCATGCATAAAGCAGCCTTTGTCCCAGTTCAACTGAAATATTAAACAGACTTACAAGTGACTCCTGGCCTTTCCTTATACATAAGCACTGCTGTTCACAACCTCTCCCACCATCCTGCCATTGTTTGGGGACCAAATGCTTTGCAGAGAGCCCACCAGCAGGGAAACCAATCTCTTCCAACACAGCTGAATGAACTAACCTTGTTATCCTCTTTGTAGCAGCAGGGGGTGCATATATTAAAAGAGAGAGATAAACTAACCTACCAGAAACTGTTTTTCACAATTTTGTAACTCCTGGAAAGTTCATCTTCTTTCTAACTGTCACCACATCAGTCATGCTGCTGCAATTGCTAAATGAACTGAATGAAGGCAACCTCTCCTTGCATTTGCTGCCCACACTGAAAATGAGCTTAACTCTCATTGCAAGCAGTGACAGCCCTCATGGAACGAAAGCGCTGAGTCCACCAATCCACCTGACTGCCAGTGATTGCCTCACCTTATCTTTAAAGCTTTGAGCTCTTAGGCCTCTGGATCATTGTATTGTAGTCCTTACACACTTAGTAGCTATATCACCAGTTAAAGTATCCAAAGGAAAGGGTATTTTAAGCACTCCACAGGCTACTCCTTCTTCCCAGGCTAATGTGTTGCCAAATACACCATCTTGAAGCAAAGCTGAAAAAAATATATGTTCTGCATAAGCAAAAGTATTCATCTGTTCTTCCTTTTCCCCAGTCCTTTGGAAATCTATCCCTGATTTCCATTAATTTTCCCTCAAAGAATTGAAATCCGAAAGATCGGTCCTCTGGGGTTTGTGGTCACCTAGTTTGGGTAACCTGAGGAACTAATACAAGTCCGATGAACTCTGTCAACCTAACACATGAGGAGGGTTTTTTTATAAGGTTAACCATCAAATTTGTATTTAGATGCTTTATGTAATCTTGTTTTTTGTTTGTTTGTTTTTTTTTTAACATAAACATAAAGCTGTTTTAACCAATCAGTGCACCTCAAAAGTACATACACAATGCCAACCCCAGATGCCTTCCCTTTTTTGACTCTCAAATTACCTTCTTCCTTGCATACATCAAAGATGATCTTATGTGGCTGATATTAGATGATCAAGTAGGTTGATAGGATTTGTCTTTCTGCACTTTAAATACTGCAGTTTCACTGAAAAGTTCATCAGGCATCAGGAAACCAGTAGAGCATTCCTGTGGAGCCACATTTACAACACTAAATACTTATCCATTATAGGAAGTGATCACTAGCTCCTACCACAAAGTCTACCCAGATGATGATTTTATAGCATGAGGCTGAGGGCACATAACTGGGAGCTATGGTTCAAAACCATCAGAGACATGATAATAGCAGTACAAGGCAGAAGGAGATAAATATAGTTAAATATAACCCTCATTGCTGGCGAGAAAAGCTGCTTGGGGGGAGTGTCACCAACACCATGACAGGGCTTTGTCTTATGCAGAACTAGTTGGATAACTCCAGAATAGATCCAGGCAGAGGAAAAAATGGTTTTGTATTGTTGGCAGTTAGGAGCTCATTGCCTCAATTTCTTCCCTGGGTGTTCTTTATTTAACAGAGTGAAGATAATCCCAAGCACAGCCTATTCTATAGGCATCTTTCCCAGGAAAAAAGAAGACATAGTCTTCGGTATTTGAAAGAGGTTCTCCTGCTTAATTTCCCCTCATGCTTCTCAGATGTGGGCTTTATGCTACAAAAAAAAAAGCCCACCCTGAATGCTGAAGATGTTCTTCTCCAAATGCTTTTTCCTTCCTCCCTCTTCTGCAGATGGTTGACAGAAGGCCTTAGAGATTAGCTGCATTTCTGTGAACTATTTATACTGAAATATTTTGTGTTGAAAGATGTAAGCCCTTTGTTTCCTCTGTATGTACACAGTGATCCCAGGAGGCAAGCAAATCCTGCTTTATTTTAGATCAGATGCATTATCAAATACTGTTGTAAAACAGCCTCGAGTGCACTTTTATGAGTCAGTCTCACCTACACACACATGTCACCAGGCACTCTAGATGTATGCATTTTTGTGATTCCGGATTACCCTACTTGAAACAAATCTAATTCCCAGTTGAGATGAAATATTTTCTCTGAAACATTATTTCTTATTAATTTTTTTCCAGGCAGAAATAATACTTAGATTCCTCATTGAGAAAATAAGAAAACTCTCTGTTAAGAGAGCAGCCAAGTTATCTGGATAATGATTAGAAAATAGTCATCTTCTATTCTATTCTTTTTATTCTATTCTATTCTTCTATTCATCAACTTCTGTTGGTGTCCTGAAATAAAATGCATAGGCCATACAGTATTGCACACTGTCAAGAATGGAAAAGGACTCACATATCTCATTTAAGAAGATCTGAACAGAAACACAGAAATGAGAAAGTTACAAAAAAATATCCTATCTCCAAGCCAAAACACTTCTCATCACTTACTAAGCTCAGCAGCAAATCTGGCAGTACAAGAGACAGTGGGCACACATGGAAACATAGGAGGCTCTGTCTATCAGGAAGCACTTCTGTGCTGTGTGGGTGATGGAGCACTGGCTCTGGATGCCCAGAGAAATTGCGGAGCCTCCTCCCTGGAGATCTCCAACAGCTACCTGGATGTGGTCCTGAGCCCCCTGCTCCTGGTGTCCCTGCTTGAGCAGGAGGAGGGCCAGGTGGACCCAGAAGTCCCTGCCAACTCAGCCATTCTATTATTCTGTGACTCAACTGGAAAGGTCCTTTCTCGAGATACCTCCCATGTGCTATGTGGTAGCTGGAAACTCAACATTAGGAGCAGCTCTCTGTTATAGTCACATACCAGGGAACCAGTTTGGGGTGACTCACATAAGTCACTGAACTTACAGGTCAATGGCCAAATTTTCTTTTTGTTACACCCATCTAGTCCTGTGGGCTTCAGTGAGTGGGAGGATAATGGAAACAGTCCAGATACATTTTATTAAGCACAAAAATGCATCTTGGTCCAAGCTATTTCTGAAGTTCTCAATAAACAAAACGTACTTCAACACGATGCCCTGAAAAGGTCACCCAAATCCTTTCACTTTAGGAAAAGAAATCCAAACAAGACTCGATTAAGGAATAATACTATTTTGATGGGAATTTTGCTTATTCTTGCAGAGTATAGGTGGTCATAATTTACTGAATCTTTCCTAGGTTGCACAATTTAGTGATACAAACATAACGTTTCTATGTACTGGGCACTGTCTAGCATTGCTAATTCCTCTTAAAAAGATTTTATGCTAAGTATCCTCATTCTTCATTGGATCTATGTTCTTAAGAATTTCAATGGGAAGACCTTCTGCTTCAGTCTGCCTTGATTCAAGTATTTTTTTTTCTTATTTGCAAATTATTAATACCGCATTTAATAGGCATGCTGCAAGGTTTCTACAGGGCAAATAAAAATACCCTGAACATTCTTCCAGTTTTTTATTACATCCTTTGGAGAACTTGGGGTGATTATTTTTGAATGTAGACAACAATATTTATCAAAACAAGAAAGCAAGAATACAAAAAACCAAACTTTTGTAAGGCCAATACTGATGTAGAAAGACAGCAGCTAACTTTGGGCTGTAGTGTAGTGTTATTCTGCTTTGTCAAGAAACAATGCTATAGGAAGTGCCATTATTGCTACACATTTTTATTCAAATTTAAAAAAAAAGTTAGTTATGATCAGTAGAAAAATGTTTATAATAGATGCTTGTTGCATAGAACTGTTTTAGGGTATTGCTGACTTTTTAAAGCAAACATATTTGTGCAGAGAAAAGCAGAAGTTATTTTTACTTTGCAAATTTTACTTTATTAGATGGAATATTCACACTCGCTAGATTTTTCTTTGTTTCTGTTGGCAAAATCTTCTATCTTTAGAATTAAAAAGACATCTGTATTTATGAAGAACGTGAATAATAATTATACACTTTTTTTCTGATTTTCATCCAACTTCTTCCTACCTCTTATGCTGCATAGTCTTCTCTTTCTACCAGCACTGATTGCTGGGATTGTGTCTGGCATTACACACTTAAGAGAGCTCCTCGGTTGCTCACTGCATGGTGATGACGAATGGTAGATTGTTGAAGTATGTTATCAAAAGTCAGTCAAGGTCCTGTCAAAAACTCTGGCTCCGTGTGCAGAATTCAAAGGTGTCATAGGTGTTTTCTCAAAAATGCCAAATGGTGGTTAAAATCAGACTGGAGGGAGAAACAATTTCTATAAATCAGCTGTAAACCTTGGGAAGAGAAAATGGAAAAATATAATTGGAACCAGCAAGTGTGCCATGAAGTGCACACTTTACCTGCTTTTGTAGGAAAAATCTTTAAAAGGTAGAATAGTTAATGAATCTGGAAGTGTTCAAGGTCAGGTTGGATGGTGACCTGGGCAGTCTGATCTGGTGGGTGGCAACCAGCGCATGGAAGGAGGTTGGAATTGGAACTGGATGATCTCTGAGACCCCTTCCAACCCAAGCCATTCTGTGATTCTATGATTCACAAATAAACAGCAATAAGGTGAGCTCTGAAGGCTCATGGAGGGTGAATATTATATCTGCATCTCAAGAGCTAGAAGTGAAGAAGAGGAACAAATGCAGGGAATTCAGCTCAACTCAGAAAGCTACTGGAACAAACAGCCTATAAACACCTGGAAGATAAGTTGTGCTCAGAAATGAACAGCTCTATTTTGTCAAGAATGAAACATGTCAAGGGAATTAAGCTTCTTTTCTGACTCCATAACGCAGCCAGCTGATGAGAAAAAAGCAACAGACATGATTTATAGCATTTGTAATAAAACTCTGGGTACAACTTCTGTATATTTTCATAAGGAAAGCAGGGATGAATAGGCTGGATAAAGCTACTCTAAAGCAACTATTAAAATTTAGTGATGTGTCCCAGAGAAGGTTGCAATAATTGCTACCCAGCAAGGATGACACATTAAATAGTTCCCTTCAGCTAGTGATTTATACCACTGTAAAACAGAACTATAACTTACAGTAATCACTTGGCTTCAACCTGCAGGGACAAGTTCAACATTCAGAATGATCACATGGAAGAGAAGGAATTGTCTAAAATTATTTGTTACTATCTTAGAAGAGGAAAATCATAGCCCAAATAGGAAAAGACATAAAGACAGCAATAGCACAGAAAGAGATCTACAAACTGAACATTGAGAAGAAAGTAACAGTTGTGCAACTAAGCAGATGTCATCCTGGAACACATTAACAGGAGTGCTCTAAGTCAGAGCACTGGGAAGTAAATTCTGTAGTTCATTTTTCCTCTTTGAACAACAAACCTAGAGAGACACTCATCAGCACCACTGACTTCCAGAGCTCAGTGCCAACTTTGAATACTGCCCTTTAAAAAAAAAGAATGCAAAGAGCACTTAGAGACTTGAGAAAAGAACTACGTATGAACCTGGCAAGCACTTCAGGAAATATGATTTATGAGGAACTGTTCTCAAAATTAAGCTTGTTTTGCTTTCCAGAAGGCTAAGAAGGACAGACAACCACAGAAACATCACTGAAAACACAGAGAAGAAGGAAAGCAGCCAAACTGCCTGCCCTTCTGGGCATGGAAGTGTTTTCAAGAGTAGTACGTGCCAGAAGGAAAACTTGATTTTTAGATGCCCTCAGGATATAGAAAGAACTAATAGGAAGAAAAGATAGAAAAAAATCTTCAAGTAGTATGTCTCAGAAGACATTATCTAGAGAATCTTCAAACTGGGGGATTTACTGGAGGATTTTAAAAGGGGTTAAACAAACTTGATAAGGAATGGCAAGCTTTACCTGGTTCTTTTTCTAAACAAGGAGATAGATTCCTCTTTCGAGTCCCCTTCAACTCTGATTTCTGTAATTTGATATGAAAATAGAAGTTCTATTCTTTCCTCTAGAAGCTGCTTGGCATCCTTCCCACTTTAAGGAAAAAAAAAAAAAAAAGTAAAATGCAGAGAATTTCCTTTCAACTCTGGCTTCCTGTCAGTAGAGTAAATCCTCAATTCCTGCTCAATTCCTTAAGGCTAGTAGCTTGTTTTTTCAAACAGATACAGTAAGTCAATACTTCCAGTAGTACTTTTATCTGGTGTTGAGTCGCCACTACGCAGCAGTAAAGTGCTTTAGGCCCACTGTTTTGAAGTCTTGTGCTGCTGTGGTTGCAAATACAAGAAGTTGCCTGAGTTTCCCTAATCCACTCTCTGTAGGAAGTTGGTTCAGAGCTTTTTCTAGCCACTTGCAGACTCACATCTCCTGTTTTTCAGGATGCCTTACCCTCCCTTCTCCACATGATCCTCTGGTGCTTATGTTGTTTTTCTTCTCCAAATATTTGCACCATCAGTCGATTGAGAACAAAGCAACAAACAGGAAAAGACATTGTTCAACTTCAGAGTTGCTCAGTTTCTGTCATTGCTTTGTACAATGATATAATGCCTTGAGCTCCTGTCATCTTGGTTACTTACTTCCTGAGCAGATTTTCCTAGACTTAAAGGTATCTTAACAGCTGCTAGACTTTCTCAAAAGCAACAGCTACCAGTTGTGTTTATCCTTCAAATAAGAAACAGCTTGAATAACAAGAAAGAGGGTTCATGCCAGATACCAGTACCATCTTTTTCTTTGCTTCCTGCTACTAAATCTCTCCCTTTTATGATCAGAAACAGGGGGATCTGTTCCCCTTCAAAAATTCAATCAATCATGCAGGCTAGAATGGATATGTCATTCTTTTTCTACTTTTGTAAGCAAACCTCAAACATGAAAGGACTGATTTAAGTTTAGTAATATCAGATCTCCTAACACAAAATGATATATCATTAATAATGAGCCATTACTGTTAGTTAACTATGGGAAGGAGTTTGGGTGTCACAACGTATATGAATGATTATCAGACGAAAGTGTTTTAAAATACTGACTAATCCTGATCTTAAATATGTACCAAATCTTCATATTCAGCATCACACCCCTGTGACCTGGCTCTGCAGTACCAGGGAATGTACTGGCTGAGACCTCTAAAGATTATTTCAGAGCAGTTCATACTAAGCCAAGTAAACTCTAAAGAACATCGCTGCTGGATGTTGGCAATGGGCATGACGACGTGTCTCTAAAAATCTCTAATTCAGTAGTACCCTGCAGCTGCTGGGAAAAGAATATTTCCCTTTTTGGTGATGACAGTTCTGTTCTGACAAACTTCTGCTGAATCCCGGACATATTCAATACCAGCAGTTATCATGAGCCACTTTTTCTTTCCTCTTGTGCTTTCACTCTTTGTCTGGCTCAGTGTAATCATCTGTGCAGGAAGTACATTCAGTCTGCAACACTGTAAGTGGCTATTTCCAACAGCCAGCCACTCCTTTGAAGCCTTTGAATTGCATGGATATATTTTCTCGTGTACGTTTTCTGCAGCAGCTGCCCCAGACAGACAGCTTTGATAACCTGCTCTTGCCGTTTTGTGTGAAGGAGAGTCCAAGCCAAGGCTGGGACTCTTTCATCCAGAAGGAGAGTCTTGAAGGATTTAACCTTATGGTGAGGCTGACCTCCAGCAGCAGAGGTTACAAATCCCCTCCATGTGCAACCTTGTCTTTACACCAGATCACGTCAAAGAACCAGCTGGGTTTCCTTCAGATAGTTCAGCAGTCCATGGACCAATATTAGAAAATCATCACATTCGCAGATAGAAGGGCTGAGAGCTGACTTTCAAGTCTGCACCTGGAGCCTTCTGCTTGACCAAGACTAGAATTAAGCAAAGAGCACTAATGTGATGAAAGATGAGTAAAAAATGGGCCTTCAGCAGCTCAAATCTGCTTTTACCAGACTTGAGGTTGTAATAGAAGCAGAGACAACCTACAGGGACTCCTTTCACAGATGAAAATAAGTCACTGTAAACAGTTGTTGGAGGGGCAAAGATCTATCGCTTCTCCCAGTCACTGCAAATCTGCATCAAATGGCATAGATAGTACATGAGATTAAATTAGGCTCCCAGGGCTTTTATGTCTTGGAGCTAATGGCAGTGATAACCCAGTAGAAAGAATTAGATATACCAATGATTCTGTAGACAAAACTAATAGTTTCCAATTTTGTCCATGCTTCATAATGCTATTTTTATGACATGCTCAAGAATGGATTGTAATTTATGCAGTTCTAAATAACACTACAAACAGATGTCTATGCTTTTCACAAAGTGGTATCTGGTTATAGTCAGGACTTTCCTTCTGCATTAAGAGGGTTGTTTTTTGTTTTTTGTTTTTCTTTTTTTTTTTTAAGATTCTAACAAAATGGCTTTGAAGTTCTATGCAAATACTACTGAAAATACCATGTTTGAAAATTAGCCATAAAATATGCAACATATTTTTGTTCTCTTTTAAATTCTGATAATTTTTAAAGAGCTCCTTCTGAGAAGAAAATAACCTATGATGTGAGGGACAAATAAAGCAATAAATGCATTCCTGCAGGGAAAGCATGCTAAACAGGAAATCTTGCATTCAGTAACAAATATTCTCCATGACATTCCTCATCAGTTTGCTCAGTATCTTTCTGAGCTGAAGGGACACAGAATGTTGTCTTTTCAGACACAGGGCCTTAGACAACAAAATTTCAGTACATACCTACATTTTTTTTCCCAGGATGAAGTCAATATCAATCATGCTGTTAAATAATCTGTGACTCAGATGTACCACCAAAGGTGAGGAAATCCAATGAGATCTCCATGACACAGGGTGGTTTTCTGGTGGTTAGATTCTCCCTTTTTGAAGGTTCCTTGGTACCACAGAAGGTGGATTAATACATTCAGGTACTTCTATAAAGTGTGTTCACATGCATTCAAAATCTACTAATTCTGCAATGCTAACATTTATGTGAGCTTTAATACTTATAATTACCAATTGAAACGTTCAAGACTCAGACTCTGGCCCCAGTCTCCTATTCAGAAGATAATAGGAAATGCCCTCGCCGTTTCAGTAGTGAACATTTTTGCCACGAACTATCACTTGATATTCAGTTTTAAGAAACTGTAGCAAAGCAGGGTTCCTAACCTTATCTCTACCCAGCAGTGTCATATCAGTGCTAATGAATAATAATTAGCCAAATTTGTAAAGTTTTGCTACACGCTATTAAACACCTGTGGCCTTGCATCCATGGATGTAGTATCTCATCACTGGGTGATGAAAAGCTAAATTAAATCCTCGGTTATCTGACAGACACCTGCAGAGTTCAATAAGGGAAACAGAGGTAAACACAACCTTGCTGTCCAGACTTTTTGAATAGCTGCTTTTTTAATTCAATAACTGGTGATCAACTCATTGGAAGAAGGACAAAAAAAGCAAGAGCATCTTGACTACAGATAGTGGGAACTCATGCCCACAGAACTGTGAGTGCTGCTGACAATTACTGACTATGTAGTACAGTGTACAGTAAAAATAAATGTGACGTGCCTGTGTGCATCTTAGGATAGAAACCAGAAGAACTTAAATATTCCAGCTAATCAACACAGCTTGGCATTTTAGATGCAATTTTTCTAGTGCTACTGTAAACAGTGCTTTGGGTTGTTTCTTCTAGTTCTACTTTGCCTGTACTTTTGGCAAAAGGACAAGCTCTAGGCATTATTACTCTCTCTCTTTCCACTGCATTCCCCTCAACATAGCCCCAAGAGTCTTCAGTGATTGTTACTTTCCTGTTCTTAGCATATTTACCTGAATTCTCTGTCCCAGTTACTGTTCCCTGATATGGTGTCTTTGAATCAAATTCTATTCCCTAGTGAGCTCTTCCCTTTCCAATGGCAACTGAATCTGGAAATAGCCTGTGCAGCCAAACCCTACCTGTAATTTTAAACAGCATTTTAATCAGTATTTAAGCTCAGCTCTATTGCTCTGCCATTGTTGATCCACCATATTCAAATGGTGTTCAGTGTTCAAATGTTCAAATCAAAGTACGATGTGTGCAGCTTTCAAGTGAAATTTATCTGCTCATATTGAAAATGAGGTACTGACTCTGGTACTTATTCAGAACTTTAAGACATGGGTCTGCCATAGCTAACATTCTTCCAAAATTTTCTTTGATTTTTAACACTGAAAATTATTTTCTAATATATTTCTTTTTCATAGGAACTAGTTTGTTCAATCTAGTAATGACTTTAAGCATTGTATATTCTAGTTTTGTATAGACAAAATGCTTGAATTTTCCACAGGCCAAATTATTCCTATTACTACCAAAACCCTACCGGAGCTTACAAAATACATGTTTGATCCTTTTTTAGAAGAGCATTAATTCAAACTGCCCTTTGAGCAAGGAATGAAGCCATACATGGCTAATAGTCATGTTACTGCATACCAATATTTCTGCATTTTTAATTTCTTTCTTGAACTTTTAGCATTATTAGCCTGCATTCCATACCCAGATGACATGCTGTACTGTAGTATTTCAGCCCAGTGACTGGTTGTTTTGGCCAGAAAGATGAAACCTTCAGAATACACCTTTATAGCAGTCTTGGCATCTCCCACTACCCACTTCAGTTTTATGGTGGCAGTCCCAACCTTGCTGTGATCTACCATACACCTTCCTTTGACAACTTTCCCTTTACCTCAACTTTCATTTAGGAGAACTTGTTTTTGTTTTCTTAGTTATGCCAGTTTCTTAAACTTAAAGTTAATCTTGACCTCTCTGTCTGTAGCCATAGCTTGATTCTATACTCTGCCACTACTAACATTTGGCTTTATCACCCCCGCAGTTTGCATTTGGAGAGAGGTAGGCTGCTATTAGCCCACCCCTGAGAATCCTCTTTGCAAGTCTAAACAATCCCAGCTCCTTTGCCTTCTTCCTGAAGGTAATATGCCCTAATCTCCTGACCATCTCTGCAGATCTTTGCTAGGCTCTTTCAGGTTCTTGATATCTTGGGATATTCAAAACTGGTCTCATCAGAGATGAATAAAGGAGGTAATGATTTCTCCAAATATTCTGGACACATTTCTGATGTAATTCAGTGTGCATTTTGTATCATTTGCAATGAGACCAGTCTCTTTACTCATACTCATTCTGACATCAACCACAATCTCCAGATTCCCTTTCACCAAGGCTCAGCCATTCAATTCCTAGCCTGTGCCAATGTATGGGATTATTCCACTCCAGACATAGACCTTCTGCTGCTGGATATCATGAAGCTCTTCTTAGTACAATAGTCATATTTCACAAGGTCCTTCTGTGTTAAATTTTTGCTGCTTGGTATAGCAATCACTTTCCCTTAATGAACACCACCTTGAATTTGCTGTGGGATTCAGCGAATGATGATAATCTCATTATCTAAATAATCAATGAAAATCTTGAACAATACTAGAGCATTGCAGCAATCCCTCTGTTACCGGCCTTCAGCTGGTATTATTGCACACTTTGATCTTAGCAGTATGTCCATTTCTTTTAGCCACATTCACGCATCCATACTTCCTTAAATTGAAAAGAAAAATATTTTTAATGATGGTTGCCTTATCCTTACCAAAGCTGAGCTTTATTATATCCACCACTCTCCTTTCACTGATATGACTTTTTCATTTATCAAGAACCTCAAACTAGCAATTACTTATTTCTGCTGATTTCACTATCTAGATGAATCCTAGAGCAAGAGTCTCTCTACTTCTTTTATTCCTTAGGTCAAATAAAGGTTTTTTTAGAAATGTGATTTGGATTTCAGTTGCTTTTCCTCTACTCAAGCATCTTGAGAACTGCTTAATATTTCATTAATTTTTCCTTCCTGATAAAAATACAATACTTGTGGTTTCCTTATATTTTTGCACATTTAAAAAAAAATGTTCGGTTAAGCTGACTTTTTTTGTTCAGTGTCTGCCACTGTTCCATGTACCCAATTGGAATTTGGATTAATGAGACAATAAAACCTGTGCAGTTCATCTAGATATGTCTAAGCTAACATGGGACAGAGTATGAGCTCAAATCCCTGCCCTTCATCTGCCTACACCATTTAATTGCTGTTTGCTGCATGGCTGTCCACCAGCAGCATTGAGAAGACTGACTCCAGCCTCCACAGATCCCAAGGCTATCCCATTGGGCTTTGCAACTTCCAGCATGCTTGTATTGTCTCATTCATACCCTGGGGCGTGCAGCATATCCTTTCAGCTCTGTGCCATAAAAGCATCACTTTTGTGGATTGCAACACTTCCCTCAGATTATTTCAGACCCTTTGAACTGAAGAACAGATAAAAAATAATGATAATGTGTTAGAAGTATGGGGACATCACTTGTAGCACAGAAGAAAGGCAGGGCCAAGTACCACGCAACATTTATATGGTCAGTCTGCTGCATAGGTCTGGTCTTATGACACGAAACCAGCTAGTTTGGGCCACTTAGTGCCAAGGACAGAGATTGGATTTTGGTTGGTTTTCATTCTGTGGTATGGACCTAGCATCTGTTTGAGATTTAGCTCATAAAAGACAAACTTAACACCAAAGTGGGATTTTTTTCTGACTCATTCAATTTGTTAATCTCAAACAGATTTACCATGTCCTGTTTAATAGGGAACAGCCTTTAAAGTTATTAAATAAATGAACTGATGATTTAGAGCTGGCTTTTGATTCTGAGCAACTGTCTTGAAATGGCTGACAAAAACAAGGCATATTCAGTTTTACTGCAAGAACTGCAATCAGCTTTTCTATTGCTCCCTTCTCTTGTCCCTACTCCATTATTTCCTCTTAGTATTGCACACCTGCTCTTTGACAAATTCTTCCTAAAGAGACCCTGAGACTAGATTACAGTCTATAATTGCAATAATTGTCCTATACCCTCTGCAGCACCTTCTTTTTTACAACAAAGTCCCTCTGCTGTGAAAAGTGAATCAACCTCCATTTCTCTGAATATGGGACAGGAAGGAAACCTGAGTTATTTGTTACATAGGCACTTGTGTTTTATGTGTTCCTTGGCTACGGGTTCAAGTTATAACAACAGTTTTATAACCAAAATTTTCATAAGTAGTCATCTAACTGATAGCAAATTATGCCATTTAGCAGACTGTCTTGCAGAGCGATACTTTCTTTTAGTTAATTGCTCGTCTTCATTTTTGCTATGTAATTCTGCTCTCAGACCAAAAGGTGTATATTTTTAAGTGCATACTCAAGCAGCAGACATGTCATTATTGCCTTATAAAAATTAGACAGATCTTTCTTATCAGACCTATCAGGGAAAGAATTCTGACTTACACTTACTTAGTTGCACCTTACACTGATGGGCAGTGGCCAGCCTGTTTTGCTGGATTTCAAGCCATCTTCGGCCATTGGGCTCAAAAGTTCATCTACATTTGAGTTGGATATTCAGATATGCTGTGACAAAAAAAAGGAAGTATTCTGGTACACACACGTTTTTGTGTTTCTGTATTTTTGCATAAAGCAACACTTCAGCAAGACCGAGTGGGAGGTGAGGTGAGGGGGAAGAAATGATCTTCCAAATTGATAGATAGAAGAGAAACTTCCTTCAAAACATAATCATGAAAGATGAGGGGTAAAAGGAGAGTGGGGAGCACTAGTATTTCAGTTATGGAGCAATTTTTTTTAGCCAAATAAAGGTCACAAACAATGACATCACCTTGCGATTGGTGTCTTTTGTCTGGGTCAATACAGAAAATGACTAAGCTTTCTGACTGGCATGTAAATCGATTTGACCAGCACCAAAGTGTTTAGAATTAGGAAGTTTTCTGCTGGCTTCCTGGTCCTGTGATAATGGGTCTGAATGGTCTGTCTTATCATAGCACACACTCAAACCCTGTATCTTCCTGGTCATGTCTCTATTCAATAACAAGCCACTGCAAAGTCTGTATTACATAAATAAGGGGAAAACTCCAAACTTGACCCATGTTGATCATCCAGCCCTCAAACGAGTTCAGTTTTAATGTTCTTAGTGCTGTACCAATGGGATAGATGTGCATAGTGTTTTCCTCCTAATGCTCAAGTAAATATAATACCTATTTCCTACTCTGTGAAAGCAACTTTCTTGAAAAGACATTTACAACTTAAAAGGATATCTTTGGATGGAGGGTCTTGGCACCCCAAGACATCAGCTTCACAGCTGTAATAAGTCTTAGATGTGTAACTGTGGGTATCAGTTGGGCACTGTTAAATACTCAATGTACACAACGTTTCAGAAAGTAAGTTAGTGACTTATGCAGCCTGTCTTCTTGCAGGTCATTTTTTGAAGAGAAGTAAATACGCTACTCTCAGACAGAAATAGAAAATAGTATTTGCCCATGCCAAAAGGAGTACTTTGTAATATGATTTCTTCAGTCAAAGTAAACCCTTCTGAATAATGCAAAGTACCACTGGATATGGGATAGAAAAGATCATCCACCTTTGAGATCTGCAAAACATTCCCACTCATTTATAAAGGTGCAGTGTTGCATTCCTCCTCTGACCACCGTGTAGGGTTACAGCACTGCTTTTAGTTCAAACAGGTCTCTGTACTTCCTTGCCTGCTTATCGTTGGCATGAAAAGAATCAGCGTGAATAAGACAAGAATAATATCTCATACCCATTCAGTACAGCTATGCCTAAAAGGGAATGTACTGCATTCATCTGTATGTTTAGCCTAGATCTCGAAACAAATCAGCTCTGTCATTGTATATACAGGTGTGTACGTGTGTGTTTAGCAGGTGGACAGGCCTGAAGATTGCAATATTGCCTCAACAGGCCTAAATAGCCTCATAAAAGGCACTATCAGGTGCCATAAAACCTATTCTCTGATCTCTCAGAAGCTCCATACAGCTTTGTGTTTAGCTTTGGGAAAACAAGAGGGCCACTGAGCAGCTGGCCACAATGCACTTTCCACAGAGGCCATCAGCTTGCAGACAGGCCATGGTGAATGGCACTTTTCTGCTTCTGTGACAAGCAGGTGATAAAGAAGATAAAAACAAAGAACCTGCCTGAGTAGAAAACACGAGATTAAATCAGGCAAGATAGTTAGCAGCAGTGTATTACACTCCAGCTGTGGTCAACATGCAAGCAAACAAAGACATGTTGTGGTACCTGGAAGGCAGGCCAGCACCATGCAGCCATTCACTCACTTCCCTACTACCCAGTGGGATGCGGGAGAGAATCGGAAAAGAAAGAAAAGAAGTAGAACTCATGAGTTGAGGTAAAAGCTATTCTGTAATACAGAAAAGAAAGACAGAAATAATAGTAATGATAAATGCATATATTTACAAGCCAAGTGATGCACAAAGCAACTGCTCACCACCCACCAATCAATGTTCAAATGGTCTCAGAGCAGCAGCAACAACACCAGTCAACTCCCCTCAGTTTTATGTTGTTTTTTTTTTTTTATATGGAAATACAGTATGGAATATCCCTCTGGCCATTTTGGGTCAGCTGTCCTAGTTCTGTCCCCTCCCAGCTCCCTGTCCCCTTCACTGGCTGGGCAGTACAAGCTGAGGAAAAGAAACATCCATGCCTCTGTGCAGCATTGCTCAGCAACAACTGAAACATCAGTGTATTATCAATAGCGTTGTTCTCCAAAGGCCAAGACATAGCATCATACCAGGCACTACGAAGAAAGTAATTCTGTCACATCTGAAAGCAGGACAAGATAACTCTTCTGAGCTGCCACCAAATCCAGACCTTTACCACTTGATACGCGCAAAACCACTGCCGTACTAGGAAGAGGAGCTGTTCTAGACCCTAACCAAAATCCCATTTGGAATTTCTTCCTTTTTGTCTAACTGTGTGCAAGTTTCAGAGTCACTGTTGACTCCATCTTTGCCCAAGAGACACACTGAAAAAGCTGTCTTCATGGATCCTTTCTTTAATCTAGATATTACAACCTGAGCCCTATTTTCCTACTGTAGCAGGGAATGGAGCAGTATCCCAGCCTTTCAAATGACATGTGTGAGCCACAGAACTAAATTCTTCTGGTTTTGTCTGATTTGACGATTTTTTTTTTCCAAGATGCATTAGCATCAACAAGAGAAATTGCAAGCAAAATGTTGTGCAATGGGTATATAACCACTGAGTAGGCTGTGGTTGAGATTTTTTCCTGGTAAGCAAGAGGGCTGTGCTGCAACTCAACTGCATGTATATGGTATCTGGCCTGCATTATCCATGGGTTATTGGCTATGAGGCAGTAAAAGACAAAGCAAAGACTGATGGATCATAGGTATTTTTCCTTGGAGATGACTCAGAGCCAAAAACCTTATGTGGAAAGAAACATAAAACTTATTTTAAATGCCTCTCTTGGCACTTTCTCTTGGGTAGGTTTAATATTTGCCATTCAGCATGTTGACTTTTCTGAAACCCAGTTGTTAGGCACTTTAGTAGTTCCCATGCATTGAACTGAAAGCATGAGTGCTGATTCTGGGCTGGGACCATCACTCAGCAGTTGAGTCCTGCTGTGAGTTTTGCTCATAGATGTCATGCCAGTTCACTGAACTTCCTGCAAAAAAGTGTTCCTTTTGGAAAAAATCATAGAATCACAGAATGGCTTGGATTGGAAGGTATCTGAAAGATCATCTCATTCCAACCAAAACGTCCTGAATGCTTCAGCAGAAACCTCCTGAAGGGACGTACCTTTGCAAACAAAACAAAACAAAATAAAAATTAGCCACTCCATTCATCAAATACCTAGGAAAATAATGCCCTCATTTTCTAAGCAAATATACGAAAAAAAAATGTGTTACTTCCTTTGTAAATGGAAGGAAGTTCATATTGCAAGCCCAATGAGTCATCTCAGATCTATGCTCTTACTGAAAAAGATAAACCTGCCAAAAACAGTTTCCAAACTGGAAATAAGTACTTATGTAGGGATATAAATGATATCAGGGAAATCTGTGACAAGGGCATGTGAATTTGTAGTCCATTGTGTTATTTTATTTATAATTTTTATTGAGGTCAGTGCCCTAGTTCAAAGCTGCATTGGATAATTTTTGGAGGAGAACTGATCCGTATGGCTCCATGTCAGCATCATCAAGGGATCCAAAGACAACAAAAGCTCCAGTAGAATAAAATTCCCAGTGGAGAGGGTGTGATATTTGATGGGTCACACAGGGAATTCTTTTTACATGAACCAGCAAACATCAAGTATATTTTTCATAAAACATGTAGCTGTATTGTTAGTGAGAACAAGGGAACACCCAGTTACTCTAGCAGTGACTAATAATATTACCACTGCTTAAATGTAAATAGAGTGCAGAAAGCTTGCTAAAGAAAGGGATTTCTTTTTTTAAAAAATAATGCTGTGCTCCAAGTTCATTCAACTCTTTTTCCTTCTTTACTGCTGCAGCACAACCACAATGATTTCCTCTGTTAATGCTTTCATAGCAAGGAAAGGAGAACAGTAAAATAATTAAAATATCTTTCTATAGTATCGAGACAGATGAAACTGCTGCCCTTCGGTGGGTACTGGATCAGGTCCCTAATCTAGTGGTTCTTCATTTACACGGTCTTCTTTTCCCTGGAGCCTTGTAAGAATTGATTAGTTAATGGTTTTAAAGAGTTTTTTAAATTCTGACAGATCGTTACTTCCAGGTATTGGAAAATTTAAGTAGGTTTCTGCTCAGCACATATGATTGTGTAGTAAACATGAATCTTGAAGTATGGAAGCATGCCATTCCCCTTCTTTGTGCATAACTCATTGGGTGTGCAAAACCTCAGCTTACTAGAACAAAGTGAAACACTAAATCAGTGCCTATTTACTTTTAAAAATCTTGGGAGACTGATGTTGTCATCTCAACTGGAAGTCAAAGACAGAACTGGAGAGCAGTGATGCTTTCAGGCAATTCTGAACAGCCTGTTAGATGGTAAAGGAATGGAAATCAGTGGCTGGGCAGCCTTTCCCGCAGAAATGCTGATTTTTAAAAAGCTAAGTGCATGCCAGCTGCATAAAGCTGGTTTATTAAATAAAATAATATTTAAAGTAGAAGCAGTCATTAGCTTTTCATTGGGCCCCTGTGGTTGGCAGCTGGCCTGTCTCCCTAGCACAGTGGTTCCTCCAGTCCACAAGTCCCTGCACATACTGCGAATGGTGTATGAGATGCTCAGCCACTATGGGAAGGCAGCGTGTGCAGTCGTGCAGCCCAGCACAGACTGAAAGCTCACTGAGGCACTGCCTGCTGCTTTGTCAGCAGTGCCACCCTAGCAAATTAAGCCTTGAAATTCCTGTTTTCCCTGTTTTCTAAGTGGACTGCCTGAAGACACAGGAATGAAGTTCCCCAAGCTTTCAGCAAGCAAGCTTTCTTTCTGGCACATGGCAGAATTTGGCTCTCCAAGTACAAACTTCAGCAATTACATCTTCACATAGTAAAATACTTCCTAACTTGGTTTTGGAACAACAGCATTTTCTTTTGCAATCCACCAACCACCCTCAAAAGGCCCTGTGAATCACTATGTTATTCTCAGCCTATTCTCAGCTATTCTCTTATTATAAACAAGCAGAATAGGTAGGAACTGTGCTTGAGCTGGTGAGGGGTTTCAATCTGGGTACACGTGTTCCCAGCTACTGACTCCTGGAGGCTGCTACCTCTCTGTCTCCAGCATTTTTGAGAGTCCAGCACTACATGTGATCTAAATAACAAACTGCAGAAGTCAAAGCAAAAGAAAACACTTCATTCCAGCTCTCCA
This sequence comes from Tympanuchus pallidicinctus, assembly GCF_026119805.1. Taxonomy (NCBI): domain Eukaryota; kingdom Metazoa; phylum Chordata; class Aves; order Galliformes; family Phasianidae; genus Tympanuchus; species Tympanuchus pallidicinctus. Next base: position 68,617,875 of record NW_026294769.1, on the reverse strand, counting down.
GTTCGTTCCAATCTCAGTTCTTGTTTTTACTGCAGAAGTCTGCGTTCGCTGAATATGAAATGGTTCATTCCGGTTGAAACTTTTGAGCTTTCAGCCCCTTCCCCAGAATGCAGCCAAGGACAGCAGAATGAAAAACTGCTTAAGGGTGGGCCAAACTACGTAGACAACTATGAAGGACTGAATGCTTCTGAGTGATTTTGTTTCATGATCAGATGAAGAAAGGATTAATCCCTTGGAAAATTAGTCAAGCCCATCTTTTTGTTCTAGCACTTGTTCCATAACTTTAGGAGCCACTGATCTCGATAGATCTTCCACAACAGTGAGCCAAGCTATTAGATGACTTCATTTTGAAGATCTGACTTTGAAATCGGCTCAGTTGTAAATGATTTTTCATGGTTTCATTGGCTTCTTGGCCTCACAGTGTAAAAGGAGAGTGAAAACTGTTTGACCTTTTGTGATGAAAAAAACAGAGAGAGCATGCACAGAGCAGCTCTGTCTGTGTCTCAGAATGACAAATGCTTTCCTTTTGTTGTTTTAGAAACACTATTCACCCTTGTAGACATTAACTAATCAAAGGTAAGAAAACCTGATGAGAACTTAGATTTAGTAAACACTTAATATTTCATAGTTACTGCTGCACAGCATGGTCTCTCACTATTTCACAGTGAAAAAAAAAGAGAACCAGATTTCCAGTTTTCTTTTTCCAAAGTCAGCACTTTTGACTCAGGTGCAGAAGCAGGGTTAGGAGGAGAGAAGCTAATATGCATCTGAACAGCAGCAACCTTTTAGAGGCGGAACTTAGTAAGCGTATTGTATAGCTGAGAAAACAGAGGCTGAAAGTTTACCAGAGTTTCAGAGTATCAGGAGTTTCTGATTTCCCCTTCAAGTTGCTGCATGACAGAGTATCAAAACACACTGTGCATTTCAATAGTCTGGGTCACAGCAGTCTGTCATAGAAGAGTGGCTGTTACGTGAAATCACACATATGGAGTTAAGTGTGCTTTACAGAAAGTCGGACAAGCAGAGCAGGCTGTCACAGTTTAACCTGCCCCTTTGCGGGTGGTTACACAGCAGAGCTGTGTATATAGCGATACTCTTTACTCAGCAGGCTAGGGCCTCTTTTTGGAATAAGCGATTAGCTGCGCTTCTTGCCAAAGAGCTGTTCTCTGGGAAACTCGCACAGCACTTGTTGCACCCGCTGCACCCTCTGAACTTCATTAGAAATGTATGACGGCGTTATTTTGTTTCTACTGAAAGCAGCTTTTAGTCCTAGTGGCCATGTCAATGCGCAAGTTTCACAATTCAGAATTTGGTAAGCAGGTTTATCTTTATATAGTAATGCACACATAGACATGATTTTGACCCCCTGTACCAGAATCCCCCTCCCCCGTTACAGTCCTTTGCTCAGCCTTTCTCAGGAATGCTACTCTTGTGCAAACTCGCCTCTCCTCATTGAATTGTGTGAAACTCTTTCCCGGCACCGTGAACACTTTGTGAAGCAGGGCAGGTCTCAGCCATTCACTGCACCCAAATCTTCCCCGGGAGAGAGATGTAGAAGTCAGCCTCCTCCCAGCTAGGCTGCACGACCCGATGGATGAGAGGGACCCCGGTTACCGGTGCAGGGGCAGTGTTTCCACTCGAGATGTAGGAACCGGTACAGATCTGGCAGCCGGGGTGTTGACATCCAAGGCGGCGGAGAGGCACTAGGACTCCGAGACGGGCGGGCGGAGCCCCGAAACGGGCGGCGGCCCGCCCCGTGCGGCCGCCGGGAAGGCACGGACAGCAGCGGAGGAGGGCAGCGCCTCCCGGCGGGCGGGGCGAGGGCTATAAATCCACCCCGCGGGCGCAGGCGGGTGGCGGTTGGAGCGCGGCGGTGGCAGCGCGCGGAGAGCGGCTCTTGGGAGCAGGTAGGGGCGGGTCCGCCTATCTGTCTATCTATCTATGTCTGCCTGCCTGCCTGCCTGTCTGTCTGTCTATCTATCTATCTATGTCTGTTTGTCTATCTTTCTGCCCGTTAGTCTATCTATCCATCCATCCTAGTTAACCATCCATCCAACCATCCACTGAACTTCCCTCATGAGCCTTGCAGCTAAGCCCATTCGGGGGTCTAGCATTGCATCATCCCCTCTTTTTCTCTTTTTCTTTCTTCTTTCTTTTTTTTCTTGGTGTTATTTTTTTTTTTTTTTTTCTCTTCCTCTTTCTTTTTTCTCTCTTTCTCTCTCTCTCTCTCTCTCTCTCTTTTTTTTTTTCCCCCCCTCTTTTTCTTTCTTTTTCCTCTTTTTCTAGCCCCTTCTTCCAAGCAGGGTTTTTCTAGCTGCTGGCGAAGTGGGTGGAGGTGTGGCAGGGGCTGCAGGCTGGCAGACCAGCCGTGCCCCAGTCCTAGCAGCGGCGGGGGCAGCTGCTGGATGCTGCTGTCACGGTTGAGGCTCCCGTGGCAGCAGCGGGCTGTGCTGATAAACAGCTGTGAAACGAAAGCGCATACTTTATTACGGAAGTTGACTACTGGTGCTTGTTGCTCTTGTCTCTGTGCCGTCGCAGCTCCACGTTGTATTTCCAGTAGATGTTAGACTTGATTGACATCCAGACTTTCCTTGACAGTGGTTTCAGTGGGGTTACCATCTTAATATGTTCTGCTAGGTGCAGTTAATTGTAAGCCCTTTCAGGCAGTGCTCAGGTTCAGGGCACTTCAGTGTAATGTTTGTAGTGGAGGCAGTCTGTCTACTGGATCTGGTGAAAGAAGAGAGTTCACTCTGCAGAGAGGATGTTTTGGTTAGTGCTTTCTATTCAGTTATGGTTTATGGTTTCCCTATGAAACACTTGCAAATTTGCCTTACCGCTGTCTTACCCAGTGTTTTATGAAGCCTCTCATGTCCAGTTTTTCACCCCATCCCCAGACTCGCTGGGGATTCGTTTTAGACTCCAGATAGAGACATTTACCAGCTGTGTTATTTTATTCTTTTTTCCTGGCTTGGCTATTTAAATGAGACCTGTGTTTTGAGCCTTGAAGGTGCAATGGTGGAGGCATGGAAGAGATCAGTGACAACCTGAAGCTTTCTATCCAGACACTGTGCTAGGTTTCACACTGCTTTGACTTCGTCTGACTTTTTGCCCATGGTTTTGGGTTTTTTTTGGACTTCAGTATGTCAAAAATATACAGCTGCTGATAAGCACACTGTTCGGTGCAAGCAATGGAAATAGCCTTTAAACAAGAGCTATGAAATACTTACACACGTGTAAGCCTGCTTTGCTGTTTTTAGTCTTGGCTGTTACAGGCATAATTTACAGCAAAGCTTTGGCCGGCAGCAAAGTTTGTGCAGTTTGAACTTGGCTCTGGGAATGTGTTTTTAAAAATCTTGTGTTTTCTTAACCAAAGTCTAACAGTTTGACATAGAGTGACTGTGTTCTTACCACGAGTACTGAAGTCAACAGAGCAGCTAATGCTGTACTTTGTCCCATGTATAGCAAGAGCTTAATGACTGTGGATGAAACAGGAGTAGATGCAGCAAAAAATAAAATCTTCCAAAGTGTTTGTGCAATCTCTTGAGTACTAATAAGCACTGGAGCCTTCAAGAAGAACAATTCATCAGTGGATTCAGGAGGAACTGGTGTGTCACTGGACATACAGAGGTATCTGGAAATCACTTGTACAGTGAAAACAGTTTTTATTGTAGTGATGAGAGACTTCTTAGGAGGTGTATGGTTTCTGAACCTGATATTTTTCAGCATAAATGGAACAGATGCAGTGGCATAACAGTTTGAGGAACTGCAGGCTGCAACTTCTGAATGTGAGTTCCTTGAGCTGCTGTTAGGCAGACAAGGGATGGCTTGGGCTTCAACTTGAAAACTTTGAACCTAAACATCGATTTTTAGTGAACTGAGAGATGAAATAATTCCTTGAGATTGGGCATACTCTGGAATAGCTGGCCTAAAACCAAGCTAGTGGAGGGGGATCTGGGTTTTACTAAGCTGGGATTTTTCATTTATTTCTCTTCAGAAAACAGATTTATATACGGGTGCCATTCATTCATTGGTCACTTCACCGAAGTGACAGCAGGATAGAGATGTCAGGCTTCTAGGTGCCCACAGAATTTGGCAACAGCACAAGAAATGATGTGGATGTCCCTGCTGAGGGAGCAGTGCCACATGTGCATGCTGCTGCTTGGGAACCAGCACCTTCACCACCTAAAGCCTCCTTAAGTTGTGCTGTTTCTCCCCTGCACAGTGATGTTTTTTTTTCTTGCTGAAATAGAAAGGGAGGGTAAAGCCATAACAGATTATTTGAGTAGATCAGAAGAATGATCAGTGAGAACAGCAGGATTCCCCAGTTTTCTTTGCTCCCAGGGGGAATATTATTCTTTGTTTTGAGTTTTCCTTTTGAAACTATGACAGCTACATAGGAATATCACAGTGCATGTGCCTTGGGAAGCAGTTTGGCATGGGAGCTTGGTCATTAAAAATATTCCTAAACCAAATGAGTAATTTATTCTTGCAGTTCATGTGGGATTAACAGTGAACTGGCATGAGAAAAATTATTTGACTCAAATTGTTAAACCAAAGTAATAAATTTGTTTGACTGAAGCACAACATGCATCTTCTCATGGCCAGCTTAAGGGATTTTGACAAATTTTGAAATTCCCAAGGAAAACACTGTTCTTTCACTTAACCTTATTAGAGCTGTGTTGCACTAAGTGTGGAGGGTAAACGTAATGAGATATTTCTTGCTTTTATTGCCTCAAAATGGACAGAGTGAAAGAAGATATACAGATGGGTGAAACTGGCTTGAAGTTCTTTGGAAAGAAGATGACTGGGAACATTAAAATTCTCAAAAATAATGCAAACTAATTATAATAGTTCAACAGCATTTACATCACATATGCAGCTGGAAGTGTAAGGCAGCAAAAGCCCTTTTGCTGTCAGGGGAAATACAGCCTGGGAAAGTAGTGGCCTATATTAGTTAAATCCCAGCAGTATTTAGCAGCAGTGACTTTCTCTTGTTGGTCTGATTTGACCACTGGAAAGGAAAACTGCAGGAAACAGGAGATGATGGCAGGTGCAGCAGCTGCTTGATATGAATAATGATGAAATCATGGAATCATACAATCACCAAGGTTGGAAAAGACCTCTGAGGTCATCCAGTCCTAAGGTCCACCTATCACCAATACTTCTCACTAAACCGTGTCCCTCAGTTGATTCTTGAGACCAAGTGAGACTTCTAGCTGACAGACTTTATTTGCTACTGAATTAGAAATCTCACAGAAGTGCAGAGGAGCACACTCTGTCCTATCAGTGATGCTGTTTCTCCAAGCAAATAGTATTATATGTAGATGTCCCTTCAGCTTCTGCTTTTAGGTGGGCACTGATAAGTCTACCTATGCACAAAGGTGCATCCCTGTCATCTTCTTGGTGGAGAAGTTCTAGACGTAGACATGGGGATCTCCAGCAGATCAAGGAAGCAGCAGTCACTCCTGTGCTATCTATCAAAAACTATGTCATAAAAAAGTCATGGGAAATACTGTTTAAAAGGCTTTGAATATGGAATTCCTGTTTTCAACTTTGGTAATAATGTGTGTTGCTACCGATTATTAAAAAGCTGGGTTAAGCCTCTTGGAAATCAATGGCTATTGAACTTGTTTCTCTCAAATGGTGATGTTTTTTCCTATCTGTCTCACTTCCAGAGCTCTGGGTAACTTCAGTGGGGCAGTCAGCGGGAGGTAATCCCTATTGTTAATTCGCTTTGACTGTGGAGTTGGAATAGCAGCAACAAACCATTCTCAGCTTCTCTCAGATAGGTGATCATGTATCATAAAAGTGTTATTATGACATAGTTAAACTCAATTCAGAGCATCTGTGGGAATCAGTACCATTATTTGCCATGTAATTAAACTCAGAAAGTGCTTAGAGAGTAAAGCCTGCAATTATCCAACTTTCAGACTCAAATGTGCAAGCTCCTATGTTAACAATGAGGGATATGAGTTTAGTTTTACTTTTAGCTAAGGGCTGATGCAGGATCAGGCCTGTTTTGTTTCCAAACTGGCATGGGAGTGTTGTCTTTGGATGACACCCAGCAGTTTGTTGTCAACGGGATGTTCTCCATCCAGCAGAGCTCCATGGTGTGCGTGTGGATGCACAACTGGACAGCTTGTACTGATGAAATTTTCCGCAGCTACATCTGTTTGTATGAAGCAGGATGTATGTCAGTTTTACTGCTCTAATTCTGTGTGGCTGATCACGTTTCCTATGTTTCTTTTGGGTTTTGTGCTACTTCCTTTCAGTTAATTGTCACAATTTTAATATATCTTTCTCATCTGTCAGTCAGGTTTTTTTTTTCTCTCTTTATAGATGGAAGTGGATCCATGCAGATCTTCCTTTTCAAGTCCTGTTTTTAAAATTGGATATTCAATACTTTTCCAAGCCTTTAGCTGCCTACTTCCTCTCTGATCTAAGTATAGTATCAAAAGTATAGCTCTTGTTCCTTCTTTTCTACTATGCCTAAGACAAGTCTGTTAGTACTGTATGGGTGATGTAGAACTTAATGAAAAGAGCAAACCTTAGGAGTTAGCAGAGCATGAAAATCTAATTAATTAAAACAATTTTTTTCCATGCTCTTTCAAGGTTTTCCTAGTGTTTTCCTGTTGCTGTTGTTTGTTTGGTTTGGCATTTATTTACTTACTGAGTTAATTACTTAGTTATTTGTTTCTTTGCCATTTCACCACTCTTATGACTTCATTTCTCTATAGACATTCTGATGTTTAGGAAGAAAAAGTGATAGGGATCTTAACTGTAATATCCTCGAAGAAGATTCTGTTGACCATAGTCAAAGAATCATTTAATTTGGAAGGGACCCTTAAAGTTCATCTAGTCCAACTCCCCTGCAACGAACAGGCATTTCTACAGTTAAGTCAAGCTAGATGGAAGAGCTGGTGTTCAAAGCTTAAGATCTGTAATATATATTATGTACAGGAGTGAATTTAATAGTAGGCACAAGGAGTAGCAGAAAAGTAGTTAGGAAAGTAGAATAAAACATCTAAAGGAAATCTTATTTGTTAGCAGAGTAAGCAGGCATGCAGACAGGAAATGCAATATTAGAGGAAGGAAGGATTGCTCTTGTGAGTTTTTGGTTTAGCTTCCTTTGGGAAGTTTGTGTGCACCTGGTCAAGTTAATGATGTCATTTTTTTTCTGCTAGGATTCTTGAGTGCTCTAAATATACTTTCTATATATTGTATGTAACATTTCCCTGATAAATTTTAGGATGTATTTATATCCTTTGACAAATTTGAACTGTATTGGATTATGTGATTATTCTATGAAATATAGGCTTTCCTGTGTTTCGTGATGGCCCCTTATATTTTGACATGTTCAGAAAGTATTTAAGAGCATCACACATTTTTTCTCTCTCGTGGAACATACTGCATTTTTATTTTTATTTTTATTATTATTATTTTTTTTTTTATATCACATGTAAAATCCCAATTATGAGTTGCAGTGTGTGCCTGGGTAACCCCAGCCTCTCTTGTAAAGAAAGTCTGGAAAGTGATAACTTGTAATTCACTACTTGATGCAATAGATGCTGACTTGGAGTATGGATGGATAAGGTATTGGAAAACATTATCGGAGGATAAAGAATTGCTTTTTCATCATCTTGATGGAATTTAGAAGTTCTTATTGAAAGAAACAAAGAGTATTCCAGCACTTGATGGATACTTTGATACTAACCCACTGACCTCTTACCTTGTGATACAGGCAATGGTGTGTACAGCCTTAGGAAGATTATTTTGTATCTCTAGGTGTTGAGACTTGTAGGCAATATCGCTGTTACCCAAATCTAACCCGGAATGGTTCAGTGTGTGCTAATGCTTAAATCTGAGTAACTTTATAACAGGAATTCCCTCGGAAGAATGAAAGTTGTGTCTTTAACACAATGACTATTTGTGCAAAGTTCCAGTACTGGCTAAGTTCAAGAACGCCAAAGTTCTTTCTAGAAAAGGGGACTGAAAGCTTGCAGGATCAAAAAGATATCCATAAATTATACTTTCCTACTAAAAAACAAACAAACAATTGGAGACTTGTCATGGAAAACTTCATCCCAGACATTTTGGCAAGGATTATAGAGAACTTATAATAGCAATGAGCGAGCAATTTTAATAGCTGGTAGAACAAATAGTCTATGAACTCAGAAGCTGTAACCCATATAGCATAACCTAATGAATAAATGTAAATTGAAACACATCAACAACCTTTGTCGTGTTGTTTTGTAATTTGACTGCTTGTATTTGCAATATCAGCATGAAAAGCAAATTGAATAAAAAGAAATTATTATGTGTTTGTAAGGGTGCTGCAGCTTAGAGCCCAATAACATTCTTCATCTCTGAGTATTCTATGAGCATGTCCCTTCTGGAATAATCTCATCGTGTTTTTGCCACTAACTTGCACAGAACCACCCACTTTTTGAAGTAGTTGCAGCTGGGCAGAAGCTATGAACTGTTAAAGCATGGCAGATTGAAAATAGGAGGGGGTGGGGAGCATAGCCTGACACTGGTGAGCTACAGGAACAATAGTTTGTTTCTTGTCTGTTTAGACTGCAATCTTTGTGGCTGAAGCCGTCTCTTTCTCATGCAATGAAATGCTAAATATGTCTTTGCAGTTTTCATTTTTTAATCTGCCTCCAAAGCCCAGCCTAGTGCCCAGGTGACAGGGTTTGTACTTTACCTTCAATTTTTAGTTTAATCTTTGCTTAAGACCTTTCTGTTTGCCCTCAGCTCAAGGAGGCAAGTAGAGAGGGTTGGGGAAGAATACTAAGAGGATGCTAGGAGTGCTGGGACAGTGACAGGAGACACGCTGGCGTGGTGTTGTGAGAGAACAAGGCCTGGAAGACATCTTCTTGCTCTTTGATTTTTTCACTCTTTGGTGCCACCACTCATGACCTGGAGTTGTTTAAAGCAAAACTTTGGCAATAGAACAAATGAGCATAGTGAATTTCTAAGTAAATTCCAGCTGCCACTTAGATGTTGAGTTTCTTCTCACTGAGGCTCTGGGCTCCCCTACTGGTGGACCACCCAATGGATAAGAAACTGGTTGAAAGGCCACAGGCAGAGGGTGGTGATTAATGGCTTCTATGTCCAAATTGGAGGCTGGTAATGAGCGGCATCCCCCAGGGCTCTGTCTTGGGACCGGTGCTCTTTAATATCTTTATCAATGACATCGATGACAGAATTGAGTGCACCCTCAGCAAGTTTGCTGACGACACCAAGCTGAGTGGTGCACTGACACAGTGGAAGGAAGGGATGCCAGACAGAAAGGTGGGCCCAGGTGAACCTGATGAGGTTCAACACAGCAAAGTGCAAGGTTTTGCACTTAGACCAGAGGAATCCAAGGTAGACTGGAAGGAGCAGTCCTTGAGAGCAGTCCTGCAGAGAAGGACCTGGAGGTCCTGATGGATGAAAAACTTAACATGAGCCAGCAGTGTGCTCTTGCAGCTTGGAAAGCAAATGGTATCCTGGGCTCCATCAGAAGAGGGGTGGTCAGCAGGGACAGGGAGGTGATTGTCCCCTCTACACTGCTCTTGTGAAGCCCCATCTGGAGTACTGAGTCCAGGTCTGGAGACCCCAGTACAAGAAAGACAGGGAGCTGTTGGAGAGGGTCCAGATGAGAGCCACAGAGATTATCAGGGGACTGGAGCACCTCCCCTACGAGACCGTCCGAGGGAGCTGGGCTTGTTCAGCCTGGAGAAAAGAAGGCTGCGGGATGACCTCATTGCAGCCTTTCAGTACCTAAAGGTACCTATAAATAGGAGGAGTGTCAACTCTTTGGAAGGGTAGACAACAGCAGGACACACGGAGACGGTTTTAAGTTGAAGGAGGAAAGATTTAGATCGGATGTCAGGGGGAAATTCTTTACAGAGAGAGTGGTGAGGTGCTGGAACAGGCTGTCCAGAGAAGTTGTGGATGCCCCGTCCCTGGAGGTATTCAAGGCCAGGTTGGATGGGGTCCTGGGCAGCCTGGTCTAGTATTAAATATTAAATGGGGAAGTTGGTGGCCGTGCCTGTGGCAGGGGGGTTGGAGATTCATGATCCTTGAGGTTCCTTCCAACCCTGGCCATTCTGTGATTCTGTGATACGGCTATGCTGGGCCACCACAATCTGCAAGGAGTGTTTGCTACCATATCAGCACTGAACAGTGGCTGCTTGAGGAGGTGGGTGGGGATAACAGCATTGTTTGGAGCTAAAAACACTATTTAATGCTAATGTTAAAAGCACAAGTATTTTTAAGCTTTTTGGAAAAAGAAAGCACATTTTTGGAGATTTCACTTTCCACTAAGATTTCCACATTTCAGGTGCTAAAAAAACATGAATGTCTGGGTCTGTAGTCTACCTTTCCCAGACTCATGCTATACTTTAGATTATATTGGAGTTGCTGCAATAGGAGAAAAAAAAAAAAAAAAACACAATAAAAGCATTAAGACATGCCAGGCTCTCCATTTCTGTGCCAACTATTTCCCATTATATTGTGGAGGATGTAGGGGTGTTCATCATAGGAAAAAAAGAAACGGGAGACATGGACTTTAATTAGCATTGCCACCTTTTGTGATACTAGATTTTACTCCCAAGAAGCATGGTTAGACCCCAGGCCTTTCAAGAAACATTCTTCATTGCATCCCACAGGCAGAATATTGTGCAAACAGTGTTGCAACAGTTCTGTCCAATTTACTCAATATCTGTGGGATAGAGAGAGGGTTTGCTTCCAGTTCCCTTTGCTTTAATGCTACTACAGTGCTCAGTTGCCAGAGTGTATCATGCGTGTGAAGAGGAACCAGGCCCTGGTCTGAGGAATTGGCAGTGTAAGGGCTCTGTCTAATCCCAGAGTGATTGTAGCAGAACAGCTCTGCAATGGTGCCAGCCACACAAGGGAAACAGATGGAACAAAAGGACTGGAGACAAGCCTTGAGATCTTTGTTTTCATACCAACAGGGGTATGATGAAACCATAGGGAACACTGTGGTGCTTCACCTGGAGCCCAGCAGACCCACTGCAGGCTCCATCACCGTGATCATATCCCTGTGGCTTAACTCAGCTGTTACTTGGCATGGGACTCAAGCTTTTGGCTGAAACATCTCAGTTTCCTAATCAGATTGATTAGTACATGACATAAATCTCAATTTTAGAATGTCTAAAACTTTAAGCCCTAATTATTTTTGGCTTTGAGAACTGCTGTTATGATCCATTATGCTATTAAGAACCAATTTTTTTTCAGACTTAAGCTTTATTTTCTACCAAAGCATGATTGTGGACAAACTTCAAAAGAGGTTGGAAGGGAATAAAGCCAAATAAAGCAGCAAAAAACATAAGGATCAGCGATGCTCTGTGCTTTAAGAAGGGTAACAGTGATGCACGGAATATCTATGAACCCGAGTGCATCCTGCCACTCTGAGGCAACAAAATTGTTTCAGATTCCTGGTATTATTTAATTTAAAAATACACATTTTTGATAGGAGACTCTAAGCAATGTAAGGTTACCTGGTTTTTAACAGTTGAAAATCAAGAGGCTGATGTAGTAACCAAAGGCTAAGGAAAAGTATGTACCAAGTAGGTGAGAGTCTTCAACTTTTGACACTTGCTGTTCAGTTTACTTAGATGCTATGTAACTGTCAAGTCATGTATTTTTAAAAGGGGAAGAGCTCTGAAAGAGTCACTTCTGTTAAAATCTTTTCTGGATTTATTGTGTGAAACTATGTCAGAGAAAATCAGTAATTCAGACAGTACACAATGGACCTTGTGACACCAGAGCCTGTAACAAAGAATAGCTTAAAGAGGGCATAGTGTGGGCAGATGCTTATGCATGAACACTTTTGGATGCTTGCAAGATGATTAATTTCCAAGCTAATCATAAAGAGGAAGATTAAATTTGTAACGTTTGTTATGAAATATCTGAAATGCAAACCACATTTATGATGCTGTGGAGTATAAACATATACTGTTGCTATTAAGTCCACGTGTCTCTGTGTAACAGAGATGTTTGTGGGTTTTTTTTCTCAAGTTTTCTCCAGCTTATAGAGACCATGTATATTTTTTTTTCTTTTAAGTTAATCAGACTAACTCACAGCACTTTTTGTTAATCACTGGGAAAGCACTATTTGGCTATATGTAAGCTTATAAATGCTGTTTGAACATCACAATAAGTTGTTTTGCCTTATTGTCAGTGGCCTGAGCTGCTTAGTTATTTGTCTGGAGCTCTGGAGATGTTAGGTCTCTCCTTCCTTGCTCCAACCTTGCTTGTTCATGAAGTCCTGAGCTGCCACACATTCATAGAATGGCTTGCATTGGAGGGAACCTCAAAGATCATCTAGTTTGAGCCCTCTCCCGTGGGCAAGATTATTAACCACTAAATCAGACACTACATCAGGTTCCCCAGGGCTTCATCCAACCTGGCCTTGAACACCTCCAAGAATAAATTCCTACCTGCTTTGGTGCTTGAGCAATTAGGACACATGGGGCTTTCAGAGTGATATTGCCAGCCTTGAAATGGCTCCAACATGTGGCCTGGGAGTTAAGTCTTGCATGGTTCTCTCTGCCCAAAGAGAGCAACACCAGAGCTTAGGAGTCATGATCTTCAGTGTCCAAGGACTTTTCCCTTTTCTCTTTGCCTTTTAATCCTCACAAGTATTTAGTCCCACGTTTAAAGTGACTGCTGTCCCTCCTGCTTGCTCAGCTTGCGGTGGAAATGCTGTCAGGATGTTCAGGCGAGCTTAATTTCTTATATGTCGGTGTTATATATCAAAAGGAGAATAATATCTACCGCCAGTGTTTAAACAAACTGTTTTGAGGAGATTGCCTTCTTTATGATGCATTTAGCAAGGAGTTGTTTCCTGTTCTTTGTTCTCCATGATACCGTGTAAATAAAGAAAGGTTGGGTTTGAGTGCATAGGTAAATCCTGTAATGCTTGCAGTGGTTTCCCTAGGCCCTCATGGGCATGAGACCATCCTGCTTGGCAGTGCATTCTGTCTCATGAACCTGGACATCCTTGCGGGTGTCTTCAGCAGAATAAATTTTGGAGCAAGGTAGGATCATAATCCTTAGAGTTTGAAAGGACCTTTAAAATCATCCTACTCCCCTTCAGTGATCAGGGACATCTACAGCTAGATCAGGCTGCTTAGAGCCCCATCCAGCCTGGTCTTCAGTGTCTCTAGGAATGAGACACCCATCACCTCTCTGAGCAGCCTGCTCCAATGCCTCACCAGCCTTATTGTAAAAAAAAAAAAAAATTCCTTATATCCACTCTAAATCTTCTCTCTTTTAGTTAGAAGCCACTTCCCTTTGTTTCATCAAGGTATATTGGAACTTGTTTGGTTCCTGTACTTGGGATGAATTAAATCACATATATTGTGATTATCTAGTGTTTGGTATGTGTGATTACATCATTGCTGGTGTCTGAGCATGGATAAGCTGATGTGTGATTTCTTAGCTCCTTTTTTGGGATCCCTGTTCTGAAAAGCCAGGATGCTTTGCCAGCTGAAAACTTTTATTTTCTCTTACTCAAAAAAATGATTGCTTTACAAGTTAAAACTGTAAGGTGTATCTGCAGTGGATTCAGCTGATAGCTGGATATAGTGGGAGTCTGCTGGGTAGATGTGGCTTGTCCAAGAGGGAAGAACTTGGGACCTTGTGCAGGCTGAGTCGGCCAAATGGAGTGAAAAACTTGTTTTTCTCTGAGTTGGCAACTTTACTCTATTGCATGCAGACATAAATGAACTTTGTATTATGAATACTTCTGTGAGGCAAGTGCTTTTGCAATTGATATAAAAGAATGCTTGTCTGGTTATTTAGGAAAGTTATGCAGTAACAGTAGCTTCCAGCTATCCTGTCACATAAGAGTGGAGCACAAAGCACCTTTTTAGAGATTTTTAAAACCTCTATGCAATCCAGCATCTTTCTCTTTGGAAAATTAGAAGCTTTTTACAGTGGTGTCAGATAGCAGGGCTTTGTTCGCCAGCTCTGAGGAAGAAATAATGTGCTGTTGTGCCAGCTTATCACATGGCTGTTCCTTAGTTGGAATGTTTCAGGTATCCCTGGTGCAGATAGGGGGAACCCAGAGCTTGTAAATGTCTATTTGAAAACATAATGTGGCTTGAAGGCCTGGTATCATTCCAAAAGTGAGAACGTGGTACACATTGGGCTTTTGTTCAGCAGACTTGATGGCAGTAGTGTAATCTGCTGGTCAGCACTTCCTAATGTTGGTTCTTTCGGAAACATAGAGCAACAACTTTGAGCTATTATGAAAACAGGATTGTTTTTTAAGGCTATAAAAGACATCCATGTTGTTCTTTTTGGCAGAGATTTTTGGTCATTTGTAGTCAATGCTCTGACTCCCTGAAAACCCAAAGCTGTCTTGGGTAAACAACTTTCTTCGACGAGTGCTAGCTGTGGCTTTGTTCCTTGAGCCACTTACTGGAAAACTGCAGGGAGCCTGGCTTCTTACTTTCCTCCCATATAGGGAAAACATGGAAAATCCCTTGTACTTCTAGCCTTCCAGATTGCATGTAAATATTTTCAGCTTTTATTTTCCTTTTCTTTTGATTTTGCTTGTCTGTGAAGATCTTAATCATTAAGAACAAAACTGGAGAAAGAGGGTGAGTTAGAGTGACTGCTGGGGATTTAACTCTTGTTTTGACTATTCTGACTGCTTAAGTAGCTTTGGTGTCTTGAAAATTTGAATTACAAATTACTGGGAATGGGAAATGAGAACAGGAGATTTAGACTGAAATATATATATATATATTATATATATGTACAATATAGTTACATATATATAGTTATATATAGTTAGTCTGAGTGATCTTAAGTCCCTGCCAACATAAATGGTTCTATGATTCTGTATAACAGTTCTGCTTTTGCCCCCATGATTCGAGTTGTGAAATTATATACCCATTAAACACTTCTCTAAACTTAAAATCTACTCTGCCAAAATTTGCATCCAGTTGCATAGCTTCCAAGAAGGTTTCCTAAAATCTGAAGTCATTTACACGTACATAGATGCCAGCATTTATTTGACATTATCTTAATTAATCAAGTGTTTGCCATTTCATAGGCAAACACTGCTATGGTCATTCATCAGGCTTAAGAGGGAGCAGCCCCTGGCACTTTATCTCCATGGAAGGAATGAAATATTCTGTTTTCTAGCTCCCAGTTTGGACTGATATATTCACCAAACTGAAGTACAGCTTGGTCAGTATGCAGACAGTGTGTTGCACCTGCAGAAGGATCTGCTGCACCATTTGTCTCAGCACTCATGTGATCTGGGGCTCCAGTGGTTATTTCCAATCCATGTGCCCAATTAAGCTGGGCAGAGTGATGCTGTGCCTTTACTAGAGCAGGATGCAGCGATCTTCTTCCCTACTGTGATAGTTTTGAAACCTTTTATTGCATAATCTGCATTGGTGTGCAATTAAAGGCATGTTGTTTTTACTTGGTACACGGTACTGTTTGGGTTGTTCAAATCAAAGAAGGTTCCTGTTCCAATTTTACTCTTGGTAAGAGAGTAGAATGATGCTTATGAGCATCTAATTTAGTTTACTTAAAGCAGAGATACTGGAGAGGGAGCCTGTATCTAAACAAAGAGAGTATTTAATCTAACTTTGAGAGAAGATGTTTGTGTAGATTAGGTTATGCCTCCTTTCACATGTGAAATGAGAGTTTTCATGTGATTGAATACTGCAAGAATCGTTGAATATCCCAAGTTGTGAGGGACCCCTAAGGATCATCGAGTCCAACTCCAGTTGTGCTGTCCTTGCCTTACTTCCTTCAGCATCCTCTCCTCTGAAGTTGCCAAACTTTTGTTTTGATCTCACAGCCTTAACATTTCTTTAATCTCATGTTGTACAGGCGTGTGTACATAAACAAACCAGGGGATGTTTTACAGGAGATTCATAACCCTCTTGCAAAGCTGTGTTAAACTATAACCTGACACAGCAGATCACTGGAGGTGGTGGAGGGGGAGGGTCTTTATTTGCTTCTGTATTTAATCTTTTATGCAAGCTGAAAACAAATATTTCTTCATCTTCACAGATACCAGCTACTGACCATGTCAACAGAGTTCCAGGATGCTCACCTTGCAGAGGTGAAACCTCTGGTGGAGAAGGAGGAGGTAATTATCTTAAACATTTTTAAAGCTTTTGTGTCTTCTTTCAGGATTCCTGTTGCAACTGTGCATTTATTCTTAGTTCTAACAAGCTGTATGGAAAGACAGATGAGAAACTGGTGGTGCAATAATAGTGGTTTTTGTTAATAAAGCAAAATTGAGTTTTAATTATTGCTCTGGTTGTGTGCTTCTTTAATTTTGATCTATTGTGAACATATTCATGAAAAAAAATATATATATATATATATAGTTACAGTTCTGGGTTTATTTTGAACAGTTCCAATTGGACAAACTCAAGTAGATCTACCTATTCCTATAGATTTCTCAGTGCAGAGTTTCAAACTTTGCTCTATCCTGTGCCTTTCATGGAGGAGCAGATATGCAGAGAGAGCCTTTACATTGCTCTTGGTAGTTCTGGGTCTGAAAGCATGTCTGCCCCATCGTGTCTGCTCAGGTTGCCCTATGACTGCAGCATAAAACCATTTTCAGCCTTTTGTTTGCTTAACTCTGTTGTGCTTCTTTGCATTTGTTTTTGCACTATTTTTCTCCAAATCTCTTTCCACAGCATCTAGGGTCAGTGTCTGTTTGACTCTGATCGATGGCGCTCCTACCCTGTGCGTGTTCATTGCAAATAATTCATTAGAATATTCAAACAAACTTACTGCTTTTTTTCTTGAATCAAGGCTAAGATTTTTCTTTCACTTTCCCCAGTGATCGTCATTCTTGACACGTGGTGACATTTTCGTCTATTTTTCTACACTGAGATTCCTCATTGTTTTATTTGCTACTTTCATTTTTTATTCTCTACCTCTTTTTGAGTAAACACTTCTGGAAATTATTTCCACTTACAAATGTAATGAAATGTCTAGAGAAACTTTAAACACAATTCCTGTGCCAAGGACATTGCATGAAAGCAAGGCCTTCAGGAACTAAGATCCCTTTCTAATGCCAATGTTGTTCAGTAGCCGCAAAATGAAGCAGAAGTTCTCTGGTTACTGAAATGTTTTTGCTTCAGAGTTCAGAAATGTCTTACACTGAAGAATTTCCTGCGTTTCTGCAGCATGTAGATGAAAAATTGCTATCTTGACGAGGAGCCCTGTGTGCTTTTATTCACAGTTGCCTTAATTTTTGCCAATGTGGGGAAAGTAGCGGAGTTAATCTGGTTTGATCATCTGTTGGGCTATCCTTATCATAAATGGAGGAAGTTTTTTATAGTGTTTAGAGAAAGTGGAAAAATGATTGCCTCAGATGACACTCAGCACATGCTAGGGTTAGTGGTGGAGATTGGCAGTGAGTGAGTGATGCTCTCTTAAGTGTAATCTTACTTACTGTGTACTAGGCTTCTTTCTATAGCCAATTCTTTATTACTGAGCGGTGATGGAGCCCTGTTTTGTACACTGTCTAGATGGTTGCTATACCTACATACACCTTCAATCTGTAGACCACTTGGAAACATGAGTGTTTGAAATTACTATGTTTAAAAGGTCATGAGTCCAATAGTGCAGATCAAAAGATTGTCTAAGGTTACAAACATAGTCTGTAAAGAGTGAACTTGGACTCAGGCTGTAAACTGACTTCCACAAATTCATCAGCTCTTCACGTACCTGTTTGCATGTGCATCACAGTCCTTAATTACCTAAAGATCACAGCTTTAGTGTTACATTGTAATTGTGGTTTGAACTGCAAAGTTTAGAAGTCCATCCTCGAGATGGTATTACGCAAGGTAGAGTTGTATTGCTTCTGATATCTTCCATCCTTCATTTACATGAGATTTTAGGACTGCATGAACTCCTTGTCAGGCTCCTGAACTTTGCATTTTATTTCTGTACTTCTCCCTCAAGCTTTGACTTCCTGGTGACACTGCAGTGTAACAAGTGCCAGCCTGACTGCTCTTCCTACTGTGTGCATCTCCCTCAATGTAACTGACTCCTTCCAAGTTTTCTAATAGCTAGCAATGTCTTAAAGATGTGTCTTCCTTTGAGGTTATGGAGATGAGGAGGATGTCACCTTACTCTTTTTCTGATCTTAATGCAGGGGATGCAGAGGAGCTTGTCAGTAATAGCAATGGCTAGATGTAGGAGTGGACATTTAGACGTTCAGCAATATTCAAGAAGTGAAGGGAAAGAGCTCTCCACTGGAGAGCCAGTGGGTCAGAACAAGTGTCTCAGTGCACTTACAGAAGTTTTAACTGCAAATGTTACCTGACTTAGTATCCTGTCATCTCTTCACAGGCTATCACTCGCCTCCTTCCAGACTTCGATGTTCAGGTCAGTGAAGCTATACTTCTGTTGTTGGTTTTTTTTTTCTTTAATAAAAGGGAAAACAGAAACTGGATCAGAAATGACTGACTGCTCATAAAAAATGCTGTACTTGTGAGAAGGAGCCCTGAATGGGGCTCTTACACTATCTTGTGAAAGGGACTGCAGGAGATCTTTTCAACCTAAAGCTGAGAAAAAATCATCCTAAAGAAATGAGTTGCAAGAAGCTCTGTTTTTTGCTAAAAGAAAGATTCTTCAGCTGTAGTGGCAAAATCAAAATGCACTCCTCCCACATGAGCATGCAGTTTCCCCAATTAATTTCCTTTCATTAGCAGTGTGTGTGCATTTCCTATGAGGAAATGTCCCTCTTGGTGTAACCCATTATGCCATTAAAAGTTTCCAAAATATTTCTGAAGCCTGGGAATCAGAGGAAGGCAGTAAGCAATCAATTTTGGCTGTACAAAGTGTGATGGCACTTTCCATACATTTATTTACACCCTGCACACAATTGTGCATGAAGTATACTGCCAGGTCCAACGGTGCCTTTCCATTTTTCTCATGTGATGTGTGTTTGAGAGGTGACTTTATGATTCTGTTTTCTCCTCTTTTAAATTATTTTATCTCCATGTGCTGAGTCTTGTTCTTGATGGCTCTTAAGCTACAACTAAGGAAATTAATTCTGGAGTCAGGTTGGGTTGGATTGGGAGAGAGAAAAGTGAGTGTGCACCTGCCTCAACAAAAAGAGTGAGCAGTGCATTCCCATTGCTGAGGACAAGGAGTATGAGTCAGAGACTGAGGCTTGCCAGGTGTCTTGTATATATCAAGGATGTTTAATGGGAGGTAGATCATACAGGAATAAGAGAAGCTATTGAGTTAGTCTCTTATATGTGCAAGCAGAGGCTTTTGAAAAAATAATCCTGTTGAATTCTGCAACATCTTGCACTTTATTTTCACTTCTTTATATTTTATTAAGTGCTTTACAGATTTGTTAGAAATCGAGCAGAAACACTGCTGTCACCTCCCTGGAAACCAAGGCAGGCAGTTATTGCAAACAACTTGCCCTCTTTCAGCAGCTCTTAATTTTTTAGCAAGAATGTAGTTCATATTAGTCTGACATTCTCCCCTTCATTCTTTCTAACGTTGAAATCCACTGCCTGAAGTCTTGATAGACATAAGTTAAACTTCTCATCATCAGACTTTCTGCAGGCCTGTGCACAGCATGGGAGAAGCTTGTTGTTTGGGCCCAGATTTACCACTTGTTCTAAATAAATATGAATCCCGGATTAAGTCTGTGAATAGGAATACTGCACTATTTTGATTAAAAATCCAGAAGTGACCCATATTTTATTTCTATTCTTGGAATAAATTTGCTTGGCTTGTAAACAGTGTGTATATATAGGTTTTTAACTTGCAAGATCAAATTCTCTAAGCCATTTTGTTGGTTTTTTTCCCATGTTTTGGATTAACTGTCAGTAATCCAGACCAGTGGTTCTTGCTATTTAGCCCTGTTCTGCCATCTCTTTCTTTTTCTAATGATGTTCCTTTCTTACACTTTAATCTTTGATTGTTCTAGTTCAAGGAAGCAAAATGTGGGAAAACAACCTCAATCCCTTGTTTTAAGAACTGCTGTTGGAAAGGAGACTTTGCTTTGGTGCTTAAAACCACAAGAACCCTACTATGCATCTTCAAGTTCCCCTGTGGTTGATCTATGAAGAAAGATGGTTTGAAGCTGTTTTGAGAACCTCAATGACTTAATTTATTCAAGAGGTTCTGGAGGATCCAGGACACTCAGAACTGACAATGAAGCTCACATATGCCCTTAGTGAGTGATCTGTCCCTCGAGCATGTTTGGGAGAAGGAGGCATCTAGCTAAGAAAGGATCCCAGGACTCAGCAGGACACTCCTTTAGTTCCCATATGTCTGTATAGGGATGTGACAGTTCTCTATATCACTGTCCTTTTTTGCAGACAAGTTATGCAGTGTTCAGTTAATAACTTCATTTCTGTCATCAGTGAAAACTAGTGGCTGCCTGTAAGTGTATTTGTTCCAAGAAGAATTTTCATCTAGCTACTCAGATTTGGAAAGAAGCTGGCTCTTACTTCACGGGCTATTTTTGACAAACTTTCCATTTTTGAAGTGACCCACTATATAGCAGAATATCATCCTCCAAATTGCAAGATTTGTGTGTGGTTATTCTCTGGAGAAAAGCCATAAATGGAGCTGGATTTGATGATCCTTTTGAGTTTGTTCCCACTTGGTATATCCAATGATTAAATGATTCTGTGAGTTACTGGGAATTGGCCAAGACCTGAGTTGAACGGAAGAATTGACAACTCTGATCTCCCACCACTCTGTACTGTCTACATTTCTGTCCGCGGTGCATACCTGAAGATAGAAGTTAAGTTATGCCTCCCAAGAACGTGACTATTCCTTGCCAAACCTGTTTTAGCACAGTTCAAGATAAGTTGGTGCAGGGCAGTGTGCCCTGTGCTGCTTTGTGTTGGCTGAATGCCAATGTGCTTTTATTATATTTGCAGTTGAGTGCATTGGCCTATTCTTTTACCTGTTAACATTGGAGTCCGGGGAAAACTGTCTCCCTGCTGCTGTATACATTCCTGTGGCTCTATACTTCAGAAATGAGCAGTCTGCCAGAACACTGCTTTTTCAATAATGAAGGAAAGCTTTCCGAGCTGTGCAGAATCTGTAGGCAGCAGAGAAGAGCTTGTCCTGTGCAATTCAGGGCTCATGGCATGAAAATTTACAAGCATGCAAGAATCCCTTTCTGTTGCCTGGGAAGAGGGAATGAGCCACCATGGATGCAGTGGGAGATAAATCAGCATTGTGACTGATGGAGTGCATTTCCTAGTGGGACCTTTCAAATAGAGGGAATAATGGGAATTATTAAAATAATCTTAATGGAAGATAATATTTTACTTAAAATACAAAATGCATTGTTTTTTGCAAAGTGGGCAATGTCTGGTTTTCCCTTTTAGACAGCAAAGATGGTTTGATTACATATTCAGAAAAACAAAAACAAAACAAAAACCTGTTTATAAACATGTTCATTCTATGTGTTTATCTGCCGGGATGGAGAGAGGAAGGAATAAAAGGCTCTTGTGTGTTACTGTGTTGCCTCCCTCTTATAGACCCATAACAGCATCTCAAAAAATGTCGATTTGACCCAAAGAAAAAGAAAATCTGCCATAGAAGAGAACAACTCCCTTTAAACACAGATAGTCTGTCTTAAATTGCATGTATCATAGGTATTTTTGTGTGTGTTTTAGAGCACTAAAGAAAGACTGCACCTCTGTTAAAGTGAGATGTGAACAGATGGCATGCTTGTCTTTATCCTTCTATCGGATTAGTGTACCTTGGATGTTTTTCTAAGATAGTGTTTTAATACAGATCACTTGGTTGAGGAGCCTCTTACTACAATGTTGACGTTGATTGGGGTGTGCTGCCATCTGTTTTCAGTGCTCTGCTTTTTGAAAACATCCATGCCGACATCACGTAGACAAATCTCTTGATCTTTAATAGGATCAGTAGGGATGTTGAGTTTTTGCCTTGGCATCACTAAAGAAACAAGTTTAAATTGTTTTTAGGAGAAAATTTGGGGCATTTTTCATTAAGAATTAACACTAATGGAGAACAGTGCAACATTATTACTATTGCATCGCAAGAGCCTTATTGTGAAGATAACGAGGAATTAAACTAATTGTTAAACTGATGGTGACTTTTACCAGTAATTAGATGTGTGGTCTCCTATCACCTCTGAACTATTTTTAGTTGACACTGAGTTTGAACTAGACTCAGGATTCCAGTTAAAAATAATTAGCAGTGGAGGTCAGTGGGGTGGGCAGGTTCAAGTGTCTGGCTTTGTCACAAAGAGATTTTTTCTGTCCTGCACAAAGGACAAAGAACCTAAGGCTTGAAAGGTGGTCTCTCCTAAGGAAGTGTTCTGGGCCCTTAAGTGCTATTGTTGAGAAGGTCTAGCAATAAAATCCGATGATAGAGAATGCTGTTGTTCTCTAACTGAAAAGGAGATTATCTTTCACGTGAAGGTGTGTTACTCATTACTGGTGCTAAAATTCCCAACCTATTAGTTCTTATGCTCTCTACTGAGAATAATCTAAATGCAGAAGGAAGGCAGAATGTGGACAATATTAATTACTACTGTTGTTAAATTCTATTTATTAGTATTGCAAATCTCTGTATAATAAAATAATGAATGTACCTACAACACTCTACTTTTGCCAAAAGTGAAACTTAATTTTCAGGTGAGTGATATTGAAATATTTTAGACTAAGTGTTGCTTGTGAACTTTGGAAAATACAAGACTTTTAGCACTTAAAGTCAGACGTTGTTGCGTTGCTGTGCAGAATCATTCTCATTTACATGAAGTTTTTAATTTATTTTTGTTCCTCGTGGAAGCTTTACTCCCACCTTATAGAAAAGAACTTGCTCCTAATTTTATGTAAAATAGTTTTGGGGTGGTTCAGCGTCTCAAATTAATCTGTATTTACCAAAGTCTAATTGAAACGTCACCAGAAAATACTATGCTAATCACTAGTTCCCAGGTTTGAAAGTTGGCATTTGTACACTGTGTGACAGAGTTCATCTTTGATGTCTGAGCTCTACAGAAAAAGCACTTCTCCTGGTCAAACCTGACTCAAATCCTATTTAAGAATGACGTCCTCCTGAGTTAGTCTGTTCTGGGTTTTGTGGTTGGGCACTGTGGGTGTCATAAGCCTATGCAGAAAAGCAGCCTCTCCATATAACCCAGATTCCTACTTGGGGAAAGTAGGAACCAGCTTTTGTCCTCTCTCTGCTTGGTGGATTTATCACCCTGTTTTGCCTAAAGATGGTACTGGATGTAGAAGACACAGCATACCTGCTAAATAATGCAGTGAGTATGCAGAGGAATTAACCTCTGGGGGAACAGAAAAGCTGAAAAGTGGTGTTTCAGTGTAATGTAGAGCAGAGAGACTCTCCTGGTATTTGGGTGCATGGGGTGGTCTTGATTTGTTGGTGTGATCATAGCTGATGTAAGTTGCAAGGAAAATAGGTGAAATATGGAACAGTGCTGCTTAGCATCCTTATGTTCAACAAAACGCATGGTAAATTTGACATATGAAATTACTGAGCCATAATTTAGATTGAATTAATTCATCAGATCTCAGAAGCTTCTGGATTTTGCTCTGAAAAGGTTTCTGCTGGAGCTGTTCGCTCCTGATTTCTACAGCATAATTTGTAGTATGTTTAATTTAATTTAATTTGGATTTTGCGCCTGGGCATTGTTGCAAAGAGTAAATAAAGCCAGGCAGGAGCAGTATGCTGTACTGAATGACATGGATGTCTGTATCCTATGCAGAAAATATTCTTATGAAATATTAAAGCTGGTCACTAACTGCATACTGCTTTGATTCCATGAGAGTAACTGTAGATAGAAAATAACCATTGTACTGTAATTCCCCCTTACATACATTGTCAGGCTAACAAATTGCTTATGTCTATCTTAAGTACAAGTGTGAAAGAAACAAGAACTGTTCCATACGTTGAGGACATTGGTGCAAACTAAATTTCATTTATCCAACATAGACATCTAGCAAATGGGATGGTAATGAAGGGGTCTCTGATTTGATATTAAAGGCGTTTTAAGCTCATCGAATAGTACAAAATCCAGTTGTGTCAGATAATAGCAATGGGCTGTTTAAGGTTGTTTCTGTGATAAGCACCACAGCATTGTTGTAGCCATATTACTTTCTTGCAAACTTCATTCAGTTGAGTTTGTGCTTAGGTTTAAGCAATAGCAATCCATAAAGCTAACATGTAGCTGCCTGCCATATTTACTGCGGAAAGCTGCTCTAATCACAAGGGCCTGCAGTGTGATTAGTCTTTACGGTGAATACAAGCTATTTTAATGGAGTGCTATTTAGGGGAATATTAGTTATTTGCTCAGTTACGATCATTTTCCTAGAAAACAGAAGTGTTTTGGAAACTGGCACCATTGCAAATGCTGCTGGCCATGCTAGTGAGCCATTAGGCATCTTAGGTTATTTTAGGCATCTTTGCCCCAAACTACCTTTTTAAATTTTTAATTTTTTTTTTTTCACCTTCATCTTTATTTCCCACTTCTTTTTTTTTATCTTATCCCCTCTTTTTTTTTTTTTTTTTTTTTTGTTTTCTCCTTCCTTTCTTTTTTTTTTTTCAGTTTTGTCTCTCCTATTCGTTTTCTTTTTTAAAGCTTTTTTGTTGTTTTTTTTAACACTGGCTGTTGTGGTCAAAAACCATTTCCTCAGCATCTAGTTAGAGCTAGCAGCTTGAGTGCTTCTGTCATTGGCTGTCAACAGCAATAGATGACAGCCGTGTGAAAAACATTAGCAAAGAGCCTGCACCATGGGGAGGCTTGGAGTGTGTTGGCATGGGAGTTGCAGAGGTCCTGGGGCCAGAGAGGCTGTGGACAGCCCGAGATAGGGCAGGAGCTGTGTTTGTGGTCATGGCTGCCAACACTAGAGTGTTAACTAGAGCCCTTCTACAGTCTGACAGTTTCACCTTGTTCTTTGTCAGGAGCAAGATGTGGAGACCATGCATGGCTTAGTCCATGTCACCATGTGTGGGACACCAAGAGGGAATAGACCTGCTATCCTCACATACCACGACATTGGGTTGAATCGTAAGTAGGCTTTATATTTTATTGCATAGTGATGGCCTGGTTGGTTAACGTTATAGCTGTAGTCAAAAGTGTGGGATCCCTGATGGTTAGGAAACATTTCCCAGGTCCTCACACACTTGTGTCATACTCATAGAAGGTACTTGCCTTTGTGCCTAGCCTAATTCTTCTCTTATGGCAAGTTTAACTCTCAGATTTACATGCTCCCAAAGAAAGTAATTGGAATGTTTCACTTAAATGGGCGAAAGGATGTACTGGTAGCTTGTAATGACTGTGTGTAAATGCTGTAAAAACATCTGTAGAGGAAAGCTGAGGCTGTGTTGAAACAGGATTGATAAGAATGCTGCTGTTGCTTTGGCTTGTAGGTTCCTGTCTGAAACCAGTCTTACACTTCTGTGGGTTTGTATGAATAGTGAGCCAAATCTGAATGATTAAATGAAAGCTGGTGTTGTATTAAGAAAGTGACTTTGACAAGTGCCGTCTGTCGTATCTGTCATATTCAGGAATATAATGAGCTAGATGTCCCGATCTGTTGGTCTGTTTTTCTCACTAGTACCCTGATTCACACCATTTGCTGTTTGTAAGAAAGCTATCAGTTTTAAAACTAAAAACAGCTGCAAATCTTTAATGTTTGGCTTTTGGGGGAGTGGCAGCAGTGATATTACTCACAAGAAAAAAAAAATCTCTTTTTTGCATGTTTTTAGTAGCACTGCATTATTTTACTTTGGGTTGTTAGTGGATCAGGGCAGAGCTTAATCTGAATCTCATCTTTGAATAAAACTTTCTTTCTTTCTGGAGATATAAAAATTATGATGAATAAGCTTTCCTTTTAAAGGAGAAGGGAGAAAGCTTTATGCCTATCTTGCATATTCTCCTAAAGCTGGATTTTAGCTGAAAATATTGTATATTCTCTAGTGATTTTTTTTGCATGTTGTGTAGTAAGAGGACATTCAGAAACACACACAGATGTTATTTTCTGCACGTATCAGAGGCGGTGCTACAGAATTCCTTCTTTCCACTCCAAGAGGAGAACATGCTAACCTTCTCCCCACACCAATGTTTGTTCAACATCAGAAATCAAATCATCTCAGAGCTGGGGGCCTGCAGCATTCAGTTTCCCAAAAGGACACTTCTGTCTTGAATTCCCTGCTGTGAGAGACACAAACGTAATGTTTATCTTGCGATACTTGGGCAGAAACACAAGTCACGATCTCAGAGCTGGATACCTTTTGCCCCATCTGTTTTGACATAATCCAAAGAAAAATGGCTGGACAAGTAAATGGATAATTTTACCTAAGCCAAAACTCAGTATGAATTTTCCTGATGACAGTTTATGACTATTTTACTTCTGCATAAGGAACATTTTCTTGATTTTTGGTGTACCAAGCCAGTATTTCTGGGAACGACCAGAATAATGTGGATAAATGCTAGCTGGCCATGAGGAGAGAGCTTTTCATTTTTTTGCTTCAGGGTGTTGATACAATTTTGTACAAAGCACAGGTTGCTTTGCAGCAGGACTTCCTTATTCTTCCTTAAAAATAAAGAATTGTCACTTTTTCTGAGCTGATGGAGGGAACTTTTCATTAATCTGCAGTCCAGGTTTCAACAGAGGTAACATTAATAAACAAGTGATTTTATTAGAGATGCAAATTTACTAATGAATAGACCATTTAATCTCAGCAAAATTATTTCGTGTTTTCATTTTCAAGACAAAACTTGCTTCAATCCTCTCTTCAACTTTGAGGATATGCAGGAAATCACCCAGCACTTTGCAGTTTGCCACGTGGATGCACCTGGTCAGCAGGATGGGGCACCATCTTTCCAAGCTGGGTGAGTTGTGAGGAAAACAGCCTCTGCTTTCAGAGTTATCTTTTGTCAGGAAAAAGAGCCTTAATCTGCCATTCAACTGAAGAGCAATTGCAGAAAGAAAAGTAGCATTCCTTTGAATGCTGATAATTTCTATTTAAGTTTCCAGAGCTCTGATGAGTTTTGCCGGTTCACAGTAAACTTCAGGTCTGTAACTTTGTTGTAAAACAGTTCCTCGACACATGCTTACATCTGCCAGTTTAAGTACTGGCTACCTTGTTTTGTAGTGACATCCGGCATGCAAACACAGAACAAATTTGTTACTATAAACAGTACAGTCATTCACCACTGTATCACCTCTTTCCTAAGTCTGTAGCTTCTAGGAAATGTCTGCACGGTAGTTGTTGATAAATAGATATAATAAGCTTCTTGGAAATTTAAACTAGTTATACAGTAACAATGTGATGTAAGCCATGGGATATCATAAATTACTGCATGCTCTTGACCATGTAACATATACGATGTTGTAACTCTTGGAAACTTGTGAGTTTTGAGTACTGCCTTTGTCAAAATGCTTGACTCATTTAGTGAAATGAGATAGGTTTGCTTGAAGATGCCCCTAGGTGGGGAGTCAGCTTGGTTGAGAAAGAGGGTAGCCAACATTGTGAGGTGGGGGACAAGTCAAGAGACAGTTGTTCTGTAAGAATTGGGTATTAAGGAGCTTGTACATACCTTATTGCATGAGCCATACCTTCTTAAATTTTAAGCTGGTCTGGCTGAGGAGGTCATCATGGGCCATGTTCTGAGTTAAATGCAGTGGCCCAGTTGTCTACTCAAGCAGGTGACAAAGCTATTTCAGTCACTTCAGTTTGTGTTTATTTGAATCAAAAGCTTTTAAGTGTCTTAACCTTCATGTCCTAAACAGGCATTAACACGTCTGAGTTGTCAACTGCACAACTGTCATAGTCCCTGCTAGTAAAGAGCACTGCTTAAAATCACGGTGATGGCACCAGAAGAAGCTGAACTATGTTCTCCAGCTTCTTAGGGTGGACTTTTTTTTCCATTTGCTGCTCAATAGAGATTTTGTTAAAAAAATTTCTCCTTTCAGAATTCCACTGTCACTCAGAAGCAGAACAAAAGCATTAATATAGAGCTGTCAAACGCCTTCAGCAGCTTCACAGCCTTTCTTTTGACTTTAATTTCTCCATCAGTATCGACAGAAAGTTGTTGTTTTTTTTCATTTTATTGCTGTAGAAATGTACATCCTTGAAAACACGCAGGTGAATATTTGCCGAAGATCTCACACTGCAGTAGTCTGATTCTGTGACATGGGAGAACCTTTTTGCGGTAAACCAGAAGTACACATGTGGTGAATGTGGTTGGAGTCTCACCTCTGAAGTTCAAATATTTTATAGGTTATAAGTATTGACTTGCTTTTTGGAAGAGATTTGCTGTGCTCTGTTTTGCTCTCAGCTGGAGCAGACGTCTTTCCTGTAACTCACATAAAGTACCATATTGAGTATGCTCATTCTCCTGTGAAATCACTTAATTGTACTTGCTCCTGATTTAAATTCAGTGCATGCTGACCGTGACCTGGCAATGGACACATTTGTTATTTAATCTGCAGTGACCACCTTTTCCCTAAATACAGCAGCCTACTCTACTGAACGTGGCATAGGAACTCACAGACATGTATTTGTTATAGGTACATATATCCTTCCATGGATCAGCTGGCTGAAATGCTTCCTGGAATCCTGAAACAGTTTGGGTGAGCAGGATTCTTGACTTATTTTCTTCATTTACTGTCACTGTTTGACATACCAAAAGGCATCTGTGCTGCCCCAAAGCTTCACACAGGCTACCTGACATTTTCCTAGAGTTACAGTTGTGGTTGTTTTTTAACTCCTCCATTATAGTTGGCTGCCTTTTAACTTTGATTCTGAAAAAGCTTATTTGGCCTTTTTTTTTTTTTTTTTTTTTTTTTTTTTTTTTTTTTTTTTTTTTTTTTAAGTTTGTATATTTTTAAACAGGAAGCAATTTTGAGTGAAATCACATGTGCCTAATTTAGGGGTTTCCTCCAGTTTTTTTCTGTTTGTAAGGGACAGGGAATAGACAATCTGTTCTTCCCACTGAAGCAACCCACGTTTTCCTGTGTGGGTAGCAGAAAAAAACATAGCCCCATCTGAAGACATGTAATGTTTTGTTTCTGTGGCTTGAGCATGTTCAGGGGTCAGTCCTGACTCATTAAGCCTCTTAGAATCATAGAATCACAAGGTTGGAAACGACCTATAACATCATCTAGTCCAACCGTCTCCTCATCCCCATTGCCACCACTAGCACTCTTCTGCCTGTGCAGATCCAGATTGCTGATGCTGAGGAACTTGGTGACAGTGTTCATATAATCATGGAATGGTTTGGATTGGAGAGTTGGATCATCTGCTTCCAGCCTCCCTGTTCCTCTGCTGTGTACCTGCAGCAAGTTTAGCTGTGTATATTCCTTCAAAACTTAGTTTTAACTCAAGCTGTTCATAATGCCTTCCCTACTAAAGAGCTAGGGCAAATGGTGTGCAATGAATCATAGAATCATCTGAGTTGGAAGGGATCCTTAAAACTCATCCATCCCTACTCCCCTGCAATGACCAGGACACCTACGGTTTGAGCAGTTTAGAATCTGCAGGTGAGCACCTTGCAGGTTTTTTTCAGACTAAGGAGAGAAAATCTGAGATTCAGGGTTACTCAGCCTTGGAGGGCAAACAGGTTGGGAAGCTGATGGAGCCCTCAGTCTCAAAACACCACCTCACTTTAGACAAACTAGTTGTTACAGTATCTTGACTAGATACTCCTCTGATCTCACTACCTTCCTAAAACAAGGGTGTGGTTTTAAACCTTCTTTTTCAAAACCAAAGCACATTATTTGCCATATAAAAAAAAAAAAAAAAAAGGCAACAACATGCTGACATAATGTCAATACCTTGAAAACCAACTAAACTGGACTTGATTTAATATTGTAATGAGAATGAAATCTTTCTCAAGATATTTTCCTAAAAGCATTGCGTAACCTGTTTTTCTGACAGGTTTTGTCTAGTCTCCCTTCCACGTATTTTCTAAGACCTTGAAGGCGATGCTTTAGAACCAATTTGAGCAAATGCAAATATTTGATTTGTCTCTGCCCTGCTTAGTTCTGAAGTTTAATCTCACTCACTCCAGCAACTGGATAGCAGGAGAGGTTTCCCTGCCAGCTCCCTGCTAGAGAGGACTTGGCGTCACAATTTGATAGCAGAGGGCAGGGGAGTCTGGGGTGGAGTTGTTGTGTTTTGACTGCAGACCACAGTACTCTATCTTAGAAGTTTTTCTGGCAGAGGAGCCATTTCCTTCCAGAGTCAGAACAATGCTGTTGTTTCTCCATGTATTTACTTAAGGATAAGTGAGGATTGCTGCTGGGCTGTAATGTGTGAGCACCAGAGTCTGCTAATCTCCTAAAACCAACTAGTTGCTGTGCCCTGCTCTTTACTGGAGGTATTGCTGAAATCTGTGGTTTGCTCTAGATGTGATCTGCCCTTTCACTGGCGTTTGCAGAAGAATCATTGAATCATTAAGATTGGAAAAGATAACTAAGATCATCTAGTCCAACCATCAACACATCCCACCATGGCCACTAACCCATGTGCCATGCCTACCCTATCTACTCTAACTACAGTACCTCCACCACCAATCTGGGCAGCCTGTTTCAATGCATGACCACTCTTTCCCAGAAGAAATTTTCCCTAATATGCAGCTTGATAGGAAGGCTGCTGATAGGGTTTTGTTTATTTCTGGTTTTCTCTTACTGATTTGTCTCCTCTATCTCATGCCACATAACTGCTGTGCAGGCTGAAGAGCATTATTGGAATGGGAACTGGAGCTGGTGCCTATGTCCTGACCAGATTTGCTGTAAGTGTCATGGAGCCTTCTTAAAGGCTTGAACCCCATTTCCTTGAGGTGTTGCTGCCCCCATAGGGTGAGCAGAGAATTCCTGCTCTGCTGTGTGCATTTAAGCAAGCAGCCAGGCTTTTAAGTGGAATACCACAGCCTGCAGGATAGCTCAGTCAAAAGACCTAGATTTTCCATTCTAAAGCCTGGGCTCTACCCAGTTGATTTACAAAAGGTTTTTTTAATGGGAGTTCTCTATTTAGACTGAGGGTGGGGAAGATGTTAAATCTTAATGTTCTCCAGCTGCTCAGTTGAATTGCTTTAATGAAATCCTTTTTCCATACATGTGCTTGTTTTGTGCAAGATAAAACTACACCTACTGCCTTTCTCCCCAGGAGATAATTTGCTAATTTAAATTTTGTGCTGTCAGCTTGCAAAGGACACAGGATGAATCTTAACTCAAACCTTTTCTTTTGCAGTTAAACCACCCGGACATGGTGGAGGGATTGGTTCTCATTAATGTAAACCCTTGTGCTGAAGGTTGGATGGACTGGGCAGCAACAAAGGTAAACATTTTTTAAGTTAGAAAAATAAATCATATTGTGAGGCGGTCAGGCATGAGGAGCTGGACAAGATCGTGTGTCGAGACAGGGCTGCGAAGAGAAAATATCTTAGACAAATTTATTTTGGGTTTATTCTTTCATTTTCAAACATACCTCCTGTAGGGCTAGCGATAAAAATAAGTGCTGCTTACCCATGGTATAATGGAGCTGTTAGGTACAAACAATACTTGAGAGCTGGTAATGACTCAGGGAAAAAGCTATTTTAACCTGGACGTGAGATACGTTTGGAAACAGCATTCTTCCAATTGAACTTCAAGCTTAGTGTTGCTTTTCTTGCCTGTGGCTTTGTTTACAAGCATGGTCCAAAATATTAATTAAAACACAGGAAAAAAAAAATGTTCAAAACAACATATTCCTGGTTTAAGCCATCTAGCTGAGTCTTGGATACCGAAAAGAGTCATAAAAGAGCATTGGCTATGATAACTGCTGGAAAGGCTGCCCGTACAATTAGACTTTTAAGTGAACTTGTTCACAAATAAAGAATCCCCTGTAAACATCATTCTTTTGTAGCTATAAGATTACAATGTGGGAAAAATGTGGTGAGAGCTGGTTTCAAGCAGCCTCAAGGAGCTAATAGGTATAAATGTTACATTATGCATCACTCAGTTTTAACTTACTAAAACATTTTTTCAGAGGAGACTGAAAAAGCTGACACTTCATATCATTTAGGGTCATGTTTTAATGAATGACAGTTACTATGAACACACAAAAGTACAAAAATCATTGTTTTGTCTTTTAAGCATACATACAGAGATCCCATGTAAATGTTCCAGGAGACATTGAGTGATCTGGATTTGTATTTATTAACTCCTCTACAATGAGATATAGCAGTTGACCCTTTGGGGTTATCTCATGCAGTATTTCTCCATTATTAAATTCTTTCACATCTGTGTCTCTGCTGTCCACCTCTCCTAGGTGCTGTCGACCTCAGGTGTCCCTTGTATCCTTCAGTTTTTCCAAACTAAGAGGATGTATTCTGGAATTTAACCTCTATGGTCCTTAGGTTCCAGCTCCACATTACTGTCATTGTGCCACTGTGTTAGGGGTGGTATTGGACAGTGAAGTTAAATTGCATGCATCTGGCTGATTTTCAGAGAGTAATTCTATATATACTTATGCCACTAGTGGTGTGCTCCTTGCATATCTGCATTAGTAAAAAACATTCTATGAGAACAACTCAAACATAATTGATGCCTAATGATGTTATAGTAGGAATGGAGGGGAAGAACATCGGTCCAGGATAAACATCCATTCTTCTACTTAGGGGTAATTAAAAGGTTTCAAAAGATAGTTTTAATATCACATACTTAGATAATCTTGCTGTTCAGATTTCAGGTTGGACAAATGCTTTACCAGACTTGGTCATTTCACATCTCTTTGGAAAGGTAAGCACGTTCAAAACATTAACCTAGTCTTTTCAGTCATCTGTATTTACCTCCTGGAGCTGGAAGAGGGGATAATCTTTCACTTAAGTAGCAAAATTTAATTTTAAACTTGTGGGATAGGATTAATACTTGTATTCCCAGCTCTTTGAAGTATGGATGCTGCAGTGAAGCTAGCTGAGTGCCAAACAACCAACTACAGTGCTGTCATGGCAACTCCAGAAGATGTAGCTACCAGTTTGGCTTGCTGATATTTAAGCACGAGTAGAGCACTAGTGTGCTTTTATACAGGAATATACTTACATCTCTAAGAAAACTGCTTACTAGTACAAATGATGTTCTTCAGTGCAAGCCTACTCTTAAATTGAAAAACATGGAACAACAGTCAGATGCTAATGTTAACTCTGGGTGATAAAACTGAGTGCTGCAACTTGTTCCTGACCTAAGAGTGCACTCCTGTTGTATGGATATGAGCCTGATACATGACTGCTGTGCCATGTCTTCAGATCCTCTCAGAAAACAGCCCCTGTTCTGAACAATTCTGTTTCCACTGTAGGAAGAGATTCACAGCAACCATGACCTGATCCATACTTACCGTCAGCATATTATTAATGATATGAATCAAACCAACCTTCATCTCTTTGTCAACTCTTACAACAGGTAAACGTATTTACCTGATTTTTAACTGGAAACTGTTTTAAGAGACCGTCCAGCTCTTTTTCAGCCTGTGTTATTTGTGTGGTGGAGTTACCTGTTTTCCCCCCTTACGAAATTCTACTTGATATGCACGTTTAGGGATCTCAGGTGGTTTGCTTATAAGAGAAGGTCTTTGTGCATTTATGGGGAGATAGATGGTACATGTGGACATTGGTACTTCAGTTTAAAAGTGTTTCACTATCAGTTATGGAGATTAACGTATCAGATTAACATATTGTGAGCGTCCGTGCTTTCTGTAAACTAGAATTTGGAAGCATCTGTTAAATTTCAGCGTGTCAAAAATATTTGTCTTCTTCATTTTCTTTAGTCGTCGAGACCTAGAGATTGAGCGCCCTGTTCCTGGATTAAATGTTGTCACCCTTCAGTAAGTGTTTTATTTCCCATCAGTTCACTTGTATGTGGTGTGAGCCGAGAGATGGAATCTGGGTGCATTGCATGGACACTATAGGGCTGCAGCTGAGTTTCTGGCAAGGTCCTGTAGCTTCATCTGGGAGCTGAATTGTTGTGAAGTCAGGGACATTCAGTACGGAGAGTTCCCCGTTTCAAACTTCGGAGACACATTAACTACATAGACAAGTAGTGCCTGCCATGTACTGTGTACTGCAAACTCCATGCAAAAACCAGACTAGGTGCTAAAAAAGTAGATGTACTTAGCCTGGAAGTCTGTCCTCGTTAAAGGGAACTACAGCTCTGGATGCACTGCAGCCATGCCTACCCAACCAGAGGAACATAATCAAAACCAATTTGAACAACAAAGGAAAGTGAAACAGGTGTGAGAACGGTTATCTACCAGATTTTCTGCTGATAGCTTTTTACTTACACAGCATCTTGTAAATGAAATAGTTTTCCAGTCCTCTACTCATCTTTAAACACGGGAAACATTCGCTCATCTGTCAAACTGGTTGGAATTGGCTTACAGTCCAAAAGTTGGAACTCAGCGAGTAGTAGGGAGAGGGATGAGACTTTGAGGCTGATACTCACGTCCAAATCCTTATTGAATTTAAAAAAAAAAAAAAAAAAAAAAGGGCTTTTAAGATTTAAGATTTTAAGATTTTAAGATTGCCACAAGATGAGAAAAAGGACAGGATCTCAGGCAAGGCGTCAAGGCATGTCTGTGTATCTGCACTTCTGCTATGTGGATGACTGAGTACTGGCATTGGATGTCCAGAGAGGCTGTGGGGTCTTCTCCTTGGAGATCTTCAAAAGCTGCCTGGATGTGGTCCTGGGCTCCCTACTCTGTGTGTCCCTGCTTCAGCAGTGTTGGGCCAGCAGATGGATCCAGAGGTCCCTGCCAACCTCAACCATTCAGAGTGTGTAATATGGGGGGCGGGGGGGGAGGGGGGGGGGGGTTGTGTGTGTCAGGAACACACAGCATGTAATTTTCATACACTTGTCTCATCCTTTCCAGGGCACAAAATGAATCTGAGGGCTGCATTACAGAAATAATACAACTTTTGTATGCTTCCTTGCAGGTGCCCTGTGCTCCTGGTAGTTGGTGACAGCTCCCCAGCAGTGGATGCTGTGGTGTGTATACTGAACCCTCATCAACACAGTGTTGCTAGGCAGGTGACTCAAGATGCTTAGCCAGCCCAGCAGAGCTCCCAGCAGCACAGCAATCTCGCCAGCCATCGAGTCAGCCCAAATGACAGTCCTCTTTCAGACCGCGGGAGAGCTGCCATTATTCCTAGCTGGTTGTGCCCTCTGTCTGTGCATCATTATTTAATAGCTCCTGCATTAAGAACAATTGCCACAGCAGTTCCAATGAACTGCAAATATTTTCCTTTAGAGAGGGATCTGCAGCTGGTATCTGAACTTGTTCTGTGGCATTGGAGTCCTGCCATGGATCACTATGGAAGCGAAGAGCTTCTATTTGTCTATTATTACTTGCCCCAGATGACTGAGTGACTTCAAGTGCTGTGCCCTAACAGGCATAGCCAGCCTGCTGGCTGGTGGCCACGTGGCTGCTCACCACTTGGGACGCTACCAGATGACCCCAGATTACAAGATAAACAACCCTTGTTGCCACAAGAGTGCCAGACACATGTGAAAAAAAAAAAAATCACAAGCCCTAGCTAATGGATTTGTTTTATGCATGGCAAAGAATACAGTTGTAAATGTGAACTGACGCTTGTTCAGCTGTATACAATAAGATTATATATAGTATACATGTATTATCTTTATGCAGAAGCCTAAAGTACCAAAGTTAGTCTGCATTAAGCCAGAAACCAGTGTTTTCAGCAAGCAGTTCATATTTTTGTATCTTGTTACCATGCCTTACCCTGCACTTCTTTCACATAGGTTGAATGCAATTCAAAGCTGGACCCAACAAGAACAACACTTCTGAAGGTAATAAGAGCTGTTTCTTTTAAACTTCACATTCTCCTTATTTAAAATATAATGGATTAATTGAAAGAGCCAGACCAGTGCAAGGCAGTATAGCTGACACAGTGAAATTTCTGATGTGGAAGGGTAGTGCCTTCAGGATAATAAAAGAGAGTCTATGAGAAAGATGAGGACAGATAATTTAACAGAGTCTGTTGTGATAGGACTAGGGGAAATGGTTTCAAACTAAAATAGAAGATTTAGACTGTATATATGGAAAAACTTTTTTACAAGAAGGGTGGTGAGACACTGGAACAGGTTGCCAAGAGAGATGTAGCTTGCCCCTTCCTTCCCTGAAGACATTCAATGTCAGGTTGGATGGGGCTCTGAGCAGCTTGCTCTAGCTGTAGGTGTCCAAGTTCAGTGCAGGGGAGTTGGACTGGGTGACCTTTAAAGGTCTCTTCCAAATCAAATGATTCTACGCTTCTGTGAATATTCTACTGGGATAAAACAAGCTGGGAGCTTCTTGTCAGTGCTAACAACAGGGAACCTCACAGCCCCTCTATTCTAGAACACCAGACATGAGACTTAGAATGCTCAGTATTTCACATACCCATAATGAATCTGACCAGAGCTGGCAGAGCTGGTGTTTGAAAAGGGCTTCAGAGGAGTGAAAATGGAAAACAATCCACTCTATTTTCCTCTGCACCTCAGCAAATTTATGAGATGAGTAGGGAACTGATCTATCTTGCGTAGTATTGACATCCTGCCTTCTGTGCAGACACAATGCAGGACAATTTATATTTGGAAATAACTTCTATATTTTCCAAAAAGTTGGTAAGTTGAGCCAACAAAACTGCAAAGAATCATGTAGTCTTTGGTATTTGGCATTCGTAGTATGGATGCAATCTCTAGCTCATTAATGATGCTTAAAGTATGATGATTATAATAGCACACAAACGTTGACACAAACTTGGTCATCCTTCTACTGGGAAATTCTAATGACCTCTCTTTATTAAACTCTCCAGAGGAAATGATAGTAGGCTGTTTTTATATTTTATATTTTATATTTTATATTTTATATTTTATATTTTATATTTTATATTTTATATTTTATATTTTATATTTTATATTTTATATTTTATATTTTATATTTTATAATTATATTTTAAATTATTTTTCCTCCTAATGTTGGGGAGTTCCAACGCTGACCTACTACATGGCCATGGCAGATTTATTCTAAGGAAAAATCTGACACTGTCTCTAACACTTGTCAGTGACCAGCCTTTGCCCATCCAAAGATACGGCTGATGCTAGAACCTGCTGCAGGCCTGTTTTGCTGCTAATTAATCCTAAATAGGATTTGGGGTTTCCTGTAATTCACAACTCAGCTGTTTTCAGCCTGTGGTGTTCCTTGGAACAGGACTGTTTTTGTTGGGATGACGTCGAGGGGTGGAGTGGCAGGAAAAATGAAGTGCTCCAAAAATACTGCATGCACTCAAGATAGCTTTCTAATTTGGCTTTCTCTGCTTCCCTTGGCAAGTCAGGCTGATGCTTGCCATCCACAATCTTAGCAAGTGTTTTTACCTCACCTCTGAGATTTAGGCAGTTGTTTTCTCTCCCCTGTCATTAAGGTCAATACTGCATCTCATTACTGTAATTCAGAACTGGAGATGTAACCAGGACTATCAGGCTAGTTTCTAAGAAAGTGATCTCTTCCTATCAAAAACATTTATTTGTAGCTCTAGCTGATGCTTTGCCTGAGGTCAAATAGCTTCAGAGGTTTTCTGGGGTGCAGTTGTTGCTTTCATGAATGCTCAGCTACTTGCTTTAGTGCACTCTTCTACATGTGTGTTACTCGTACAAGAAAAGGAAATGCTTTCCTGCCAGATAGCTAAAAAGGTCATTTTAGTGTATCCTGAGCACAAATGAGTTCCTCTGGCAATATTCTAACTGTTCTCATCCTCATTTCAGATGGCTGACTGTGGTGGGCTCCCTCAAGTTTCCCAGGTATGATTTGGCTGACGGAAATCCTACTAATCCTGTTCTGCAGTGTCCCAGGTTGCAACAAATGGGTGTTTTCCTCTGGGGTACTCGCTGTTCCCAAATTTCAGCCAAAAGGGTGGTTATGATTACTTGAATAATTGAGTCAATTGGTCATCTCAGCTTTTTTTTCTTTAAAGACCAATAAAGCTCAGAATTAAGAATAGAAGGGGGTATTGTTTCCACTAATTAAGTCTTAACCAAGAAAAGGTTTGATGTGGGAATGAAAAGATATTATTTTATGCCTGTCGACTAAGCTAACATAGATTAAGGCTTGTGCACTAGCATTTTCAAGCTGAATTTTTACTTGGACTATTTTTAGTACAGATCAGGAAGAGGGGAGGCAGGGAATAACAATGCTGTGTTCTCATGTACACTGGCCTGACTTGACTGAGAATGAACTGGAATTTCTGAAACATGTTTGGGTACAATTTTGGGGACTGATAGTGAAACCAGGCTGGAAAAGTTAAAAACGTACTTATGCTCTAGTTCTGCTTCACTAAAAATGCTGACCTATAAATCAGGTTCAGTCCATACTTTGCTGCTGTGATAGATTCCGTTCTTTGCATTGATTCAGGAAAAAACTATGCCAAAAATATTAGCAGTATTTGCAAACTGAGTAACTGAGGTAGAGGCTGATCTGGCTGGTGCATTATCAGCAAAGAAAAATACTGCAAGAACATCAGTCATACAATTGTGCTTGGATAATTCCCCTTAGATTTTGCCCTGTAAAGGTAACTGTTGACTCTCACTGCTTGGATTTGTTCTCTGCTGATTTGGACTCAGTATGAAATGCCTCATATGAGGCGAGTTGTTTTACTTTGATTCATCTGCCTAAATAACTGCACTAGTAAAGTTTGGACTGGGCATAGACCACTTACAGTCACTTATCCAAAAATGTCATTCTCAAATGCTTGTCTCCTTCTGTTAATGCAGTGGGGCAGAGAAGCAGATGAGGGAGGGCAATAGTGGCATTTCCTCATGTAAATGAAAAATTCAGGGGAATTCAGAAGAACCTAGAAAATACTTAATATGTCCTATGAAGGTCAGACATCTGTGGCATCTACCACACTGTAATATAACTAAATTGCTGATCACTGTGTACAGTAATCTTCTGTTTCTCTTACAGCCTGCAAAACTTGCAGAAGCTTTCAAATACTTTGTTCAGGGAATGGGATAC
This sequence comes from Tympanuchus pallidicinctus, assembly GCF_026119805.1. Lineage (NCBI taxonomy): Eukaryota > Metazoa > Chordata > Aves > Galliformes > Phasianidae > Tympanuchus > Tympanuchus pallidicinctus. The sequence goes on along the minus strand of NW_026294769.1, from coordinate 68,578,836 downwards.
AGTAAGTATTGGTATTGGAATGGTTCCTGTAGCTATCAAGTATGTTGGGCATCTAAGCATTCAGAGGGCCTTTTGATCACAGATATTTGGTCTTTTCCCTGTTAACATGCATTTGCAAGAGGAAAAAAAAAAGACTACCATCAATGTCTTGGAGAGGGGTTTTGAGTCCAAATCATCTTATTAGATAGTAGAAAGCTTTGTAGATAGTTTTCTGTTGCAAAGTAATTCTCCAAAATAAAGGTGAAGTTCTTTTGCCCTTTCTTTATTTATCTGACTAATTGTATGTAATTCCCAGGCATCTCATCTAATCCATGTTTTCCCATAATCATTATTCATACTATTCTGTCAGTTCTTTAATGACCAGTAGGTTGAGGAAGGGATGCTTCTGTGTTTCAGAGAATGCATGAAAATATTCTTAAACTGAATGTCTTCATACCAAAGAGTGCAGGAGGCAGCGTTTCACAAAGTTGCAGAATATCTCTGAGGCTTTGGCTCAGATGTGTGATATGTGGATCCCAGCACAGGTTTGCAGGTGATCTACTGTATCGGCTACAGGGGAAACATTTGGTCCTTTCCTTTCATCTTCCGTTTTGCTCTCCAAGCCCTGAAAGTTAAGATGGCATAGTGGTGACTCCATTCCAGCTGAGTCTGAAGTAGCAGTCCTTTCACTGCCGAACTTGCACTCTCCAGCAAACTCAACTGCCTCCATAAGGAACAGGAACTTGGGGTTTTACACATGGTAAAAACAGTGCTTTAACTTCTATGTGTGAAGCTACCTTGAATACTGTATTCAACATGATGGGTAGTTAGGGCTGGAAGTAAGGCAAGGCTTTCTTCCAATCTTAGACAGCAAGTTATTAATGAAAGTCATTTAGACAGTTGGAGTAGACGATCTTAGTGGTCTTTTCCAACCTTAATAATTCTGTGATTCTGTGATTCTTCCAGTGCCCTCTGCTAGCATGACCAGGCTGATGAGGTCCCGCACTGCTTCTGGCTCCAGCGTAACCTCCTTGGAAGGACAGAGGAGCCGGTCCCACACTGGGGAAGGCACAAGGAGCCGGTCCCACACTGGGGAGGGAACTCGGAGCCGATCCCACACTGGGGAGGGTTCCAGGAACCGCTCCCATACAGACACACGCATCGAGCTGACGCCGAATTCAGCCAGCAATGCTGAGCAATCAGGCCCCAAGTCCATGGAAGTGTCCTGCTAAGCATGTGAGGGAGGTTTAAACTGGTCACAGTTTGAAAAAATAAAGGATGCCCCTTGTGTATCACAAAAACATAACTGGTATTAATCTCAAGCTATTCTGTAGGATGAGCTCTGTTCTCCAGGGTCTGATGGGGACCAAAGAAAAGAAGCATCTCATTTGCTCTATTGTTACTCTTGTAACTCAGACAGTTGCTGCTATTTTGCCCTCCTTCAGTGGATGCCAAATTCAAAAGGAAACTTGCCAAAAGCCGATATGGTTGTAAACACTTCAGAGTCAAACCAGACTTGCTTAATATTCTTCTTCAAAATCAATTACGTGCCCCTTTATCTCTAATTCTCTTGAAGTAACTGGCACAATTTGAGATGAGCTTCAAAGAGAGGGAGAAAATCACTATTATGGATGGCTTGTTTTTTTTTTTTTTTAAAAAAAAAAAGGAAACAAATGTGTTATGGCCTCATGTTGAAGCTGGAGTTGAATGCATTGTATATAGCTTGACTTCAAATGATAGAGAAGTTAATGTATCGTGCATTTATAGGCCTTCTAATTCATTAGTTTTCCTACACATAATAATATACTACTAAAATAGACAAATTTAATGTGACTTTAAGATGAACTAAATCTTTAAGCTTTTTTTATTTCACTTTTTTGAGATCTAGTTCCAGTCTTCCTTTCTTTCCCCCTTTCTAGACCCTAAAATCTGCTTAGCCAAGTGAGGACAGGATTAAATTTTATGAGCAAGGAAGCATCTCCTCTTAGGGATCTTGGGCCAAAGGGTTCATAGTGCTGCAAAAAAATGGTGTAGTCTGAGAAAGTAGGGTAGCCATACATGCCAGGAAAGCAAAAGCAGATTGATTTTTACTTCAGACAGCTTCCTATGTCTGCAGCTCAAGTTTTTGCGTCCAGCACAATTGAAAGACATTCAGAATCTGTAAGCACAGCCAGATCCAGCTGTTCTTTGTCAGGAGAGATGAATAAGTGTGAAATGGCATGTAATTAAATGCTGTACATTCAACTATGGCTAATTACTAGATTTGCAACTGAGATCTCACTGGTGCTGGGAAGCGTATTTGAGAAAGTGATGGAGCAACAGTACTGTAACTGCAAAATACAGTGTTTAATGACTATGTAAATGTAATGATCTGCTGGTTCTGCATCTTTAAGTAGCTGCCCGATACCTTGGGTTACTTCTTTTGATGTTGGTGATTTGATATCTTTCTGCCAGTCAGATTTTCATAGTTGGATGTCCTTAAGTTTGTCCTTCAACAGGATGGGATTTCCTGAGTACTGAGTGCATACCTGCTGCATTGCAGCCCTTGCATAAACAAGGAAACTCAAAGACCGTGCAGTTAAATGGCAGATGTTAATACTTTGGGATTGCTTGTTCAGAGGAATGCCATCTAGGTTACTTTATATTGACTAACTCAGCTCTCATGTAGGATATCTGTAATGGTTTGTGGGAAGAACAGACAATTTCAAGAGAGAATAAAGCTATTGTGTAAAGTCTATCAAGAAAAGTTTCTTAATGAAGTATTTGTATTTATTTCAAAACAAATAAATTTGTAACTTTGCAGTGTCGTGTGTCTTCATCTTTTACCAGGAGTACAACAAGCTTGCTTAATGGGAGCTTTTTCCTTGTCACTCCTTTGTAGAAATGAAATCTTTTTTCCTCATTTTCCTATTCCTGCCCTTCCCTACTTTCATGCTCTGAGTTGTTTTTTTTTTCCCCACTCCTGTGTAGTATTTATACTAAGAAAACACAAAACATTCTGGTATGAAGTGTTACTGGCTGTTCAAAATACTAAAGGATAATTTCTTCTCAGAAGGAGTGGTGAGGCACTGGAACAGGATGCCCAGGGAAGTGGCAGAGTCACAGTCCGTACAGGTGTTCAAGAAATGTGGAGATGTGGCACTGAGGGAGAAGAGTTAATGGGCATGGTGGAGATGAGTTGATGGTTGGGCTAGGTGACCTTAGTGATCTTTTCCAACCTTAATGATTTTGTGTTTCTATACAATCCTGTCTTTCTCACAGGAATTGGTGTCTTCGTTACTGCACCCTTTCTTTCCTCAGCCTTTGAGGCTTTTGAATTCTGGGTGTGTGAACCTGCTTTTGGAGGTATTTTTGTCTGTTGACTGCCTTGCACTTACCTCTCTGTGTTTCTAAGTACTGTTCTTTTCTGAATCTCACATTAAAACAGTAGGGATCCCCTCTTCCAAATAATTTTGAAAGAAAAACCCAAACATAAAAGAAAGAGGAATCTGAAGATGCAGGAAATAATTAAAGCACTGTTTTATTTCTGTCCTTACAGCAGAAGTATAAGTTTGTTTTCTCATGCCAGTCTGGGTGCTGGCAGACTGGTTTTATGTACACTGGTGCTCTTGGAATCAGAATAGTTTATGTTGGAAGGGACCCTTAAAGGTCATCTAGTCCAAATCCCTTGCAATGAACAAGAACACCTACAGCTAGAGCAGGTTGCACAGAGCCCCATCCAGCCTGAGCTTGAGTGTCCCCAGGAGCACAGGGCATGTACCACCTCTCTAGGCAACCTGTTCTAGCACCTCACCACCCTCTAACCTAGGCACCATTGTAACATATTGGGAGTTTCAGGGATAGGGGGATTTTGTGGCTTTGCTGAAACAATTTTGATGCTCTTCCTGTATTTCGGAAAATACTGTGATACAAAGAGACAAAAGCAAATATTTGTCATGTTTGAGCCCATGTCCCACTAAATGTGATTATTCAGCAGTTGTTACTGGAGTGTTACCAGAATGGAGGTTGGTTTGGACAACCACAGCCTATGCCATTGCCAGTGAAAATGGGAATAACACGTGCCAACACATCTTACAAAAGAAGGGCAAAGTTATGTTCTTCTGTGAGCTTTTCTGGGAATGACTAATCATTCCTTCCACAAGGACACCATGGTGTGTCTGTCAAAGCCTAAGCATTTTAGTTTTTTTAAACAGGGAGGAATGCATCCAATCCTTCTTGTAGCACAAAGGGATCTGTGAGCATTTCTCAGCAGCTGGGAGTTGCTAGGACCACTATAAATGTCAGCTCTGCAACAAAAAGTATTCATCTGGCAAGGAACAGTGTGTACCTGTACAGAAATCCTGGAGAGCTTTACAGAGAAGTGGTGCTTTACCTTTTAAAAGGAGTTAAGGCTCCTTTTTTGCCTGCAGTACTGGGCATCCTTTACTGGTGCTTAACCTGAAGAGATGCAAGTGGCTTGCAGGTTTATGAAAATTCATTAAAAAATAAAAATACCCAACTCCTACAGCTTGCAAGTGCCTCAATGACTTTCTTGTAGTGAGGGGCCCAAAACTTAGTACTCAAGGGTGTACTCCTACTCTAAGGAGCCAGGAGTGCCTTATGGCAGAGAGGAAATTCTGATTAGATAACAGGAGTTTTCCGGAAAATAAACAATTCAACTTTCATAGTGCTCCTAAGGTTACTGAGAGCAGAAGGACCAACAGGCTTCCTAACTGCTCTTCAGAACCTCTCATAGAATCATAGAGTAATTGCTGAAATCAGAGTTCTTTTCACCTTTGCATGGGCCTCAGCATCTACTATGCAAAGATCAGTTAAACTTCAGCGAAGCCTTCCCCCACCCTGTCCTTGCAGAGCAAGAATGGAAGTGGATGTGCCAATACTGCATGAGCGACACAGGACTTTTGTGCTGAAGGATGCTGCTTTTCTATTTAAAAGTCTCTGGAGACCAAACAGCTGGAAACTTTAACCTAGATGCATTTGGGGGGTTTATGATTAATGTCACGTGTTGCAAGCGATGGACTGAGCTGGAGGAAAAGAAACAGTTTATAGAAAAGCTGCTTATTTTTCTCTCCATTGCTGGAATCCTCTTCCTGTCTGTTTTCGTGTCTGTTGCAATCCGTGCTGTGCCAGTAACACACTGTTGTTTTCACATTCAGCAATCTCACATGTAACTCGGTCTGCCCTCTTCCCACATGCCGTCTGCTTTTGTTTTGCACTGTTTTGTACTGTGTTGTGCTATCCCACGTTCACTGGACCTGTAAGTCTCTCTGGATCCGTACATATCAACAGCTGTTTTGATGTGTGGATTTAGTGTTTCCACTGAGCCAAATATAGGCTTTATGTTGATAGCTGATAACTGCTGCGTCTGATGTTTAAATAACCAAAAGAAAGGATGTCAGGGTATTTCGGGAGATCAGCCCTTCCCCCTCAGCCCTTTGCAACAGACAGACACAGCCTCTCACTGTTTCTATGTATTGCTTCATTAAGGGCTCCATTCATCCTATAAACAACACAGCTGCTGACCAGTGTTGGGGAAAGAGAAAGAAAAAAAAAGGCTTTTGATTGCAACTGCCAAACAGTCCAATGTCTGTTCCCTGCAATCCAGCATGGGGATCTTTTGCTTACCCAGCAGCTACCAGGGGCCAGAGCAGAGCTGTTATTTGACGGTAATTAAAGAAGCAGCCCTCACAGCCCTCACCCTGTGTACATCAGGCACTGGACATAAACATCATGGAGCAACCCCAGAAGAGACCAGAGGTTGGGAAAGCTGTTACAGGTAGCTCTTCCTTCCCACACAGCACCTAATGCACTCACCACTACTCTGGTGAGCCGTGACCCACATAAGAGCTGAAAACAGTCCTTGGGTGACCCGCCATGCACTGCTATTCCTTGTGGCTGAAGTGGATTATGATATTCAGGTCAAGGTCAGTGCGTGAAGAGTGCTGGGGGCAGGGAAGAGCTTTTTACTGGGCGATTGCACTCAGTGAGAACTAGGGCAGCTCTGTACACACCCTACAGCCATAACTAATGGCTCTTGGAAGAATGTAAGACTGCTAGCAGCCTGGATTTCATAGAATCATTGAATTAAGGCTAGAAAAGACTACTAAGATTATCTAGTCCAAACATCAACCCACCACCACCATGCCCACTAAACCATGTCCCTCAGTGCCAAATCTACCCCTTTTTTTTAATATCTCCAGGGATAGTGACTCCACCACTTCCCTGGACAGCCATTTCCAGTGCCTTACCAACCTAGACCTCCCCTGGTGCAACTTGAGGCCATCACCTCTCGTGCTATCACTGTTAGCTGGGAGAAGAGCCCAATCCTGGCCTTACAACAGCATCCTTTCAGGGAACTGTAGAGATAAGGTCTCCCCTGGGGTTCCTGTTCTCCAGACTGAACAATCTCAGTTCCCTCAGTTGCTGTTCATAAGACTTGTGCTGTAGACCATTCACAGCTTTGTTGCCCTTCTTTGGATGTGCTCCAGGGCCTTGGTGTTCCTCCCATAGTGAGAAGCTCAAATCTAAACACAGAAATGGAGCTCACCAGAGCTTAGAACAGAGGGACAAACACCACCTTGGTCCTACTGACTACACTGGCAGTCTTTGGCTGTGTGTGTGCATGTCCCTGCAAGCAGCAAGGTGTACAGGGCAAGTGCAGCTGCCAAGCCGAGGTTCCAACCCACATGGTGGTCCTGTTGTGTGACAGGACTTCGTGTGTGACAGCAGTGGTGTTACCCAGCTGTTACACATCACTGACACTCATCTTAGTAGGACCTGGTGAAGCTGCCCCACGGAATGGTGCCACCCAGCCCATCACGCACCAGTGAGGCTCCTCTTGGTCTCTTTGCCCTACCTCACACCTACACTTGCATCTCCCCACCTGGGAAAAGTCTCTGCTCAACCAATTGCAGTGTGGTTTCATTTAATATTAATGACAACTAAGGAACAACTTCAAGAAGGCTCACTCCTTTACTACCAGCTGACAGCACTAAACCTTGATCCCACAGTCATTCCCTCTCCACTGCTCAGGTTGGGCTTTGGTTGTGGGGAGTCTCATAGCAGTAGAGCCCACCATGGCTGTCAGTACTTGATTTGGAAAGTGCTTAGAGGCAATGGTTTTCCCAAGCTAGTCCAAATACAGTGGCTGAGAAAGCAGCCAGGGTGCCCTCCATGCAAGGCAGTATGCTTGGAAGCTGACAGACATGCAAACAGAAGAAACATCAGTCAGATGGGACTTCTGTAGGAAATGTGTTGCCTTTGCTGAAGTCTCTTGCTGAAATGTGTTTAAGTTGAAGTGGAGTTCCTTTCACATCCAAACAGGCATAGTGAAGGAGAAGGCTGGGAGGAGCTTTCTCAGCTAATGCTCCAGTAGCCATAAGTAAGTCCCACAAGTCCTGGAAAGTGTTTTAAGTTCCCACTGGACCAGGAAATCCCCTTTAGATTTGTGGGAAAATTCTGAAAATCTTAATATGACGACAATTTAACTTTCCTAGCACTAAATGATGGAATCTTTTCTGAGCTTAGCTGTGGGCTTTTCTGGGCGAGCATGTGAGCTGGGGTATGGAACAATGATTCTTTAATTAAAATGTGTTTCTCCTTGTTTTTAATAACCTCGTTTAAACCATTTGTGTCCATACTGCTTGTTGCAAACAGATTATTCTAGCTTCTTAAGAGAGATAACAAAAACGTTATGCTTAGGCAGGTTGATTAAAACACTTAACTTTGCTGAAGAGCCTACACAAGCTATCCCAAGTTCAATAAGAATACTTCAGAAGAAGAAAGAAAGAAAGAAAGAAAGAAAGAAAGAAAGAAAGAAAGAAAGAAAGAAAGAAAGAAAGAAAGAAAGAAAGAAAGAAAGAAAGAAAGAAAGAAAGAAAGAAAGAAAGAAAGAAAGAAAGAAAGAAAGAAAGAAAGAGAGAAAGAGAGAGAGAGAGAGAGAGAGAGAGAGAGAGAAGAGAGAGAGAGAGAGAGAGAGAAAGAGAGAAAGAGAGAAAGAGAGAAAGAGAGAAAGAGAGAAAGAGAGAAAGAGAGAAAGAGAGAAAGAGAGAAAGAAAGAAAGAAAGAAAGAAAGAAAGAAAGAAAGAAAGAAAGAAAGAAAGAAAAGAAAGAAAGAAAGAAAGAAAGAAAGAAAGAAAGAAAGAAAGAAAGAAAGAAAGAAAGAAAGAAAGAAAGAAAGAAAGAAAGAAAGAAAGAAAGAAAGAAAGAACTCTAGAGCCAGTAGAGCCAGCAGAGTCAGAAACAGGCCTGCAAATGAGGACATGTAAGCTGGGGAACACTTGGCATTCCCAAGCTGCCAAAATATTCACACTGAAGGAACTCCCCTCAGAACATCTTTCTTTTCCACACTACTTTATTTTCATTTTTTGCAGTTCCTACAGCTCAGGGCTTTGTCACAACTTGCAAGCTCACACCTGGATGCTGGTCAGATGAGGGGACTGGAAAATGAAAAAGAAAAGTCCATGGTAAACATACTTCATCTTTTTTTTGCTTGCCTAAGCTTCCAAATGAGGTGTCAGTCATATATTCATTAACCATTTGCCACTTATGAGATTATTTAATATATTAAAACCACAGCAGCAACATGCCACCCACATAACCTCACCATGGTTCCGTATCACAGAATTGTAGAATCACAGAATTGTAGGGGTTGGAAGGGATCTCCAGAGATCATTGTGTCCAGCCCCCCAAATAACATGTGCTTGTGGTTGGTGTAACTCAGACTAACACACCAAACCAATCTGTTTTTCCTATTATTTCTTCATATATTTCAGCATCTGAAGCTCACAGAAATATTTCTGCAGGACTGCTGAAATAAAGAAGTAGCAGTCTGAAAATGTATTTGTTTGGATATTTGCTTGCTTGCAGTTAATGAGAGTTTTCCATTTCCATCAATTTAATAAACTGCTTATCTTAAAATTCATTTTAAAAAAAAATGGGGAAAAAAACCCACAGGGTTTAATTCACTGGATGACTCAGAATTTGAGTGTTGCAGTCCTGACGCATGACATACATACAGCACAGTCCTTGTGAATGCATTAAAAATGAAGCAACTGCACCACACCCTGAAAGCATGCTGAAATAGTGTTTTAGATTCTAGTCAAAGCTCCATTCAAAGATATCTTGTAAGTTACGTGCTTGTTTCTTTCCATCCTTCAAGGAGTAGTTCCCAAACATAGCATCTTGAGCTGCCATATAGACACTGGAAAAGCCCCTAAGGTAAACAAAGGGCTATGGGTACTGGAGCATTGCCATTTGCATCAGAGTCTCATACTCCATCCTTCTCCCAGTCTGCAAGGCCAACATGATGATCATTATGGGCAGGGTGTGGGTCAAACAGTCTCAGCTTAGTCTGCATTGCAAAATCCTCACTCTCATCTTTTTTCAAGCCTGTTTCTGGAGTGCTGCACCAAATGGGTCTGGCACCAGCTCACAGCCTGACATCTCCACAATGGTATTATTGTTGCTTTTTTGGATGATGACACCACTTTCAGGTCCCAGCAGAGACCTGGGCCCATTGTGCAAGGCACAGTACAGATGCAAAGTGATCATCAGTTCCTGTTGATGGAAGAGTTTTCACTAAAGGCAACAAACACTATAGCTTTGTTCTGGCCTCACTAATGAAGGACTGAGGATAAGCAAAGCAGAGGGCTGAATCCTCCAAGGTCTTGGAACGCCTTGCTCCTCATCTTATGTAAATAGTAATCCCAAAGCTACTTTTGTAAAGTTACATGACTTGCTCAAGTTCAGAGAGAGCCAGTGAACCAAACCTAGAGGTCTTAACCCTAGCACTAATCTTCCTGTAAACATCATCCCTTAAAACAAAGGAGTTTAAAGCACCATAAACTGCAAGTCAGGTGCATTGGCTAAAAGAGTTACCCATCCCATCCATCGTCACTGCACAGAAAAGCAGTTGCACCACCAGCAGCAAAGCTAACGGTGCTTGGTTTCCTATAGATCCGTGTCCAGTGACTCAGAAATTCCTTTAGAGAAGAGTAATAGCCATTACTTCCCACCTGGGATACCTTCAGCACTCCCTTCACCACTGCAATTCATTTCCAAATGACAGATGTGTTCAAAATGTTTTAATGCTGCTGTTGGGCCATCCCTACAGTTGCCCTGGCTTCCTGGCAGATGTGTACGAGTGTGGTAGGAGCAATGTGCTGGTCCTCTCCTCTTCCCTGCTGTCTCATTTCATCTTTATTTCAGGAAAGAAAATGCTTCTCAGATCTTTACTCTTCCGTCTACTTCGTTTGACATTTGCTACCAACAGAGTGACTAATAGATAAACAAATGCATATGTCTTGTTCCCTTAGGAAACCATGACAGAAACAGAAACATCTTGGGTTTTTAGGGAGAGATCTGTGGTTTCTAGGCATTCATTTCACTAAAAGCCAACACACACTGGAGCTGTTGGTCATGCATTAGCTTACAATAGCTTCTTTTATCTCTCAATGAAATCTGTGTGGTTCAGCCACTGCAGCAGTGGTGGTTACAGTGTTAGCTAATTGCAAAGCTAAGCAAGGGTATTGATTGCCATAGCTTTGGGTCTGTGTATTCACCCTATTTTTTTCTTGCTCTACCTGTACTTGTATGAGAGAAAGACATACTGTAGATGGAAATATGTTATATACACACTCTGTTTTATGCACCGTGTATTTCATGATAGGAATATATATACGTAATTATATACATATATATTCATGGATATGTTCATAAATGTTCCATATATAAAATACGTAACATATTGCATGCAGCATCATATGTGTGCATGTATATAAGACAAATATATACATATTCCTATATACACCCCCTATGTAGATATGCACAAACATATATGTATGTATGTATATGTGTACACACACACACACACACACATGTATATATACATATACATAATCCAAATCTAGAACATGGTCCAAATCATATTCAGGGAATCTTACTGAGTTCCTGGGATGACCTCTCTATCAAGAACCTCAGTGCAAACCATTCCATCTTTTGGAAAATATTGCCAACTTCTTGGCTGAAGTCTCTTTTTCTTATGTCCTCACTGACCATTTTTCCAGGTGATGATGTTTAAAATGTGACATGCCCAGTCTTGCAAAAGTTGAGCTTCAGTTTGCGTTGAGCTTTGGATTAAGGAATATGCTATCTCTATGGGAGAATGTACACATCAAATCCTTGTACATAACACTGTTCTTGAACTTTAGTTTTGAAGATTTACAGCATTTTTCCTGTATGTTTTTACCTACAGATTGCATTATTTTCATCCTACTCACAAGAAACATTAATTTATCATTAGTCAGAAAGATTTATGTCTCTTGGGAACTAGTCTAGCTTCCTCTAGCTTATCAGGATGAAGACAGACAACTTGCTATTTGGAACTAAAGCAAAACAAATGACTAATTTCAAACAGTTTATCAACTGAAGTTCAGACCTTTGTGGGTCCAGGCCCCAGTCCACTCAGTGGTTCTCCTGTGTCACCAGCGAGTTCACAAGCAGACACTGAAGTTTCCCATGCAGAAATGTATTTCTACTGCTCTGCTCTCTCAAGTGAAGCAGTTGGTGAACTTGTCATGGTGCATGGGATCTGTACCTACAACTAACTCTCAAAAAACTGACTCCAGTACACTTTGGTGACAAGAAATATGTTGTCTGAAATTGTAACAACAGGACTATGCTTTACTCTTACCTAATATTCTAGTGTGAAACCACTTTAAACATCATTTTATTCTAAAAAGCAATCCATTTGTGACTGATGTATCATTGGTTATGCCAGAAACTCTCCTTTCATATGAACTCATCCACAGAGCTAATGGGAAGACTAACACATGCATGTAATGCCTTTCCTTTACCACAGGTGTTTCTCTTCATCTCTCATCTGACTCTCTACAGCTTCTCCTCAAAGTCTGCAACACTGACCTATGGCAGTAAGTATAAGTGGGCAAGAGACTCTGTCCTGTAGGCATGAGCTCTGGAGTACTCATTTTGGATTCAGAGCATTCAGGCTGTTCAAGATGAGAGCTGGTAGCAAAACTGTGAAAATAACTCTGGCACAAGATTCCCCAGGAGATAAATAGGAGCTCAAGAAGTGTGGAGCACAGAGGATCTTTTACCTATACTAGTGCAGTGAAACAGGGACAGCACAGAGGAACATTCTTCTCCTAAAGGTCTTCCCATGGATCCATAGTAGTGGGATCTAAGGGAGAATGACAGAGGAGAACTTCCTGGGACTGTTCTCTGTGTGTGACAGAGAACAGATCAAGTACAGAGGGTCACTAGCATCAAAGGCTGAAATATTATGGGGAAAATAAATTACATATAATAATGCTCGTTTTTCATATTAGATTATATTATTCAAGAAACAATAGTAAAGATGTCTCAAGCTCATGTCTAAGTTCCTGACAGCCATACTTTTGCTCTCATACAAGTGTAATGCTCTTTCTTTTGGACAGTGAAACTGCTGGGCTAATAAGTTCCAGTGCCAGCAAGACTGTTATTTAAGTCCTGGAGTCTGCTTAGAAGAATTTCTGGCTACTCTTAATGGATGGAGGTCTGTTAAGAGTTGAAAACCCTGCTTGTTCAAAGCCTTTCTAAAAACAGTGTGGCAAAACAAGGAAATTTAACATCCTAACTCAGGAAAAAACAAATTGTACATTGGCATTGGATGAAAGATTCTCCTTTTATTTTAAAACCTCTGTAAAATCAGAGCAATGGGTCAATTCCAGCATTCAGCCAATTTAATTAGCAATTTCAGAGTAATCGTGGTAATGAGCCAAGTCGGCAAAGATGTCATTGGGGTTCTTGCAGTTCAGGTTGCAAAAACAAGCATTGATCCACATGATTTTCCAGGAAATCTCAGTTCCATCTGGGCACTCAAACCTCACTTCAATAGTCTTGGACTTGTAGGGTGTGCAGCACCTGTTGTCTGTGCAGATACCACAATATTTGGGTCTATAAGGACTTTTGCTCACGCATCCCGAGATGGTGTAGTTCATGGGTTCATTGGCCCTGTAGACAGCCAGGCACTTCTTCCCAGGCTAAATCAGGGAACAGAAAAAGAGACTGATTAATACTCATTGCTTCAAACTGACACAGGGAGATGAAAACCACCTCGCCAAGGTTTATGGTTTAGTGGACATGATGGTGATGGGTTGGTAGTTGGAGTAGATGATCTTAACATTTTTTTTCCAACCTTAATGATTCTATGATTCTATGAAGCTGCTAAAAGTGTTTTACAGACTGGATCTAGAGGTGTGACAGGTGGACACATCTAAACATGAATCCAGAAGCTGCAAGTAGGATACTTGCAAAATACAATTTATAGGCATGACCAGCAGTGCAGCATCACTTTTCTGCTAGCTGAGCCTCAGATCTGCCTACACCAGCAGTGAGCAGAGCAGGCTTGGCTTGCTTTTCCTTGTAAGGAGCTTTTGGATAAAGTTAAAGCTCTCAGGGGAAGGTTTCCATTCCAGCATGTGAAAGCACAGGAGGGGATATTTTGACCTCTCTGCAGCACAGTAAGTCCGCGTGCGCTCACTAATGGCCTCTGAGTTCAGAAGTGCAGTTCTCAGAGGCCAGCACACTAGCAAACAAAGGCTGGCCTCATGTCCAGACAAAGCTCAAGGGAAGCACGAAGAAGTGGTCCCCACCTTAATGTGCTTGGTGATATCCACCTCGCAGGGCCGCATGTTGCACAGGCGGCTTTCCTTCAGCAGCCGGCACTGGTCGTTGTCGTTGGAAATCCTGGTGGAGATGCCCAGCCCGCAGGTCTTTGAGCAGGGACTCCAGGGTGAGGTGTGAACGATGCAGTTCTTCTGCCAGGCTTCATCCTCCCCCTCGTATGCTATAGGGAACAGATTATCATATATTACTCAGCCAGGCAGCTTTCTGTATTAAACACCCTTGCTCAAGCTCATTACCCATTCAGGCCACTAACCCAAATAATTAAATCACAACGGAGCAGCTCAGCATCCCCACGAAGCTCCGCTTGCTTTTTTACCTCCCCATCCCACCCCCTTTGCCACTGACCTACTTGTGTCAGCCCCTCCAGCACTGTGAGCTCTTGGGGCCGGAGCTGATTTCTCTATTTCTCTTTACAGCCTCACACAAGGAGGTCCTTGTCTGGGCCCCCAGGTGCTATCACAATGCAAACACTTCATCACAGAAGTTGGTGCAGAGAAGTAATGAGATCTGATCGCACCATGAAGGGTTATGATTTCTGAGTCCATTCAATTGATTCCCTGTAGCAGAAAGTTGCTGACAATCTTTGCTGTATGGCTGAGAGGTCTGGGAAGCAGCCACCGCCTTTCATTGGAAGGAAGAGCAGCTTGAATAGCTCACAAGGAACTTGGGAACCGCTTAGAAAAGGGTGGGCTCTGTTTTGAAAGGAGCCATTGACCTCAGGGCAGGTTCCTTCACAGTCTCTGTAAAAGTCTCCACTGGTCTGCAGCTCACAGCATGGCTCTGGTAGAAACTCAGCTGTGCTGAGCATGCTCATTATAATACTAGCTATCAATTTTAAAATGCTATTTTAATAATTAAATCAAATATAATAAAAGATAACCCTACTTCTACTTCTAAGATAAAAAGTTAGGCAGGGGAAGCTGTGCTATGCCCATTTGTATGCTATAGTCCATGCAGAGAAAAGGCACATTTCAGTAAGAGATGCTTTAAATTTGGATCTACTTTGCAGCTGAGAGATACCAAGGACAGAAGTGAGTGATAAAATCTGGTGGTTTTAATCCACAGAAAAGAGACTAAAGATTTTTCAGGAGTTGGATTTGATGATACTTTATGGGTCTCTTCGAACTCAGGATATTCTATGATTTTTTTTATTTTTATTTTTTTGGACAACAAGGATGGAGAAAAAATGTATGTATCATCAACGGAAAAATAACCAAGTTCCCTGGCCTACTGCAAACAACCTGTGTCTCCTTGAGCTCTACTTTTGTGACATATTCTGTGGAATGATGTGACTCACGTCTGTACATTGCTTCACAATGTTATGAGGATAAATGTATGACACATGGCAATGGAAACACACTGTAAGATTTAGAGACCATGCAAGTGGCAAATGGTACCACATCTGTTCAGAGAACTATATGATCCTCACTGTGAATGTGAGTGTGAGGGAAAAAGATACCTTATATGATACATAACGTAAGGTGAATAATGACATTGATCCAAGTGAACATAGCTGCAAAAACCTATAGAGATACAAAGACATTTTTGCCTAAAATTTCTAGTGAACCTTTCACCACAATATTTCAAAGCATATCTGAGTTTGGGACTATTAAGGGGCTTTAAAAATGTATTACTAATGCAGTACCAGCCAGAAAGAAACTCTCAGTATCAAATTAAAATGAGATCACTTTGCTTTTCAGAGGTCCAGACAGAGAAAAAATGGTGAAGTAAAAAGGACTTGTGACATCTTACAAGTGCCAGCAGTGTGTTTATTGTCACACAAGCATGTCTGATCAATCTCACGTTGCTGCTCAGGAGGTAAAGCACCCCGCTGCTGTATATGTGTCCTGTCCTTCACTACAAGTCATCTAAGAGTGTCTGTGCCTTGTTCACACAAATACAAGACACCTGTCAGGCCAGACAGTGCAAACTAATAATTTTGTTGCTGACACTGACTTCAATTCATGACAAGAGGTAATGGCCTTAAGTTACAGCAGGGGAGATACAAGTTGGGTATTAGGGTACTAATTTCTTCTCAGAAAGCGTGGTGACATAGTAGAACAGGCTGCCCAGGGAGATGGGGGAGTCACTGTCCATGCAAGTGTTCAAGAAATGTAGAGAAACGTGGCACTGAGGGACACAGTTTAGTGGGCATGGTGGGGATGGGTTGATGGTTGGACTAGATGATTGTAGTGGCAGCTTCCAACCTTACTGATTATATGATGCTATGGTTCAGTTCCCTCATTACTAAGGAGACATCCACCAAACTCTCACCATACCTGCAGAAGAGATGTGACGTGGAGAAGTCTTCCTGATTTTCTTGGAGTCATCACAAACCCACTGCTCACAGCACTTCCCTGCCATCTTAATCAGTTTTGGGTTCGGGCACCAGACAAGGGGGGGGCGTGAGTTTGTGCACATGGGAATGCAGCCCACGGCCCCATTAATGCATGTGCAGTTGTATTTGCAGTTGGGCTGAAATGTGTCCCCATTATTATATCTGACTCCATTGAGGACACATCCTACACCGACAATCTCTGAAAGGAGAGAAGAAAAAGACACACAAAGCACCATTACAATAATGCTGTCAATGAACTGTGTTAATGTATTCCTTTTAACGCACTCTGAGGTGCATTAAAAAGAGTGTGGCCAGCAGGCAAGGGAGGTGATCCTTCCCCTCTACTCTGCCCTAGTAAGGCCACATTTAGAATACTTGGTTCAGTTCATAAAAGATAGGGATCTCCTAGAAGGGATCCAGCAGAGGGCCACAAAGATGATAAAGAGCCTGGAGAATCTCCCATTTGAGGAAAGACTGAGTAACCTGGGTCTGTTCAGCCAGGGTAAAAGAAGACTGAGAGGGAATCTGATAAATGTTTATAAATATCTACAGGGAGGTAAGAGGCAAATGGATGAGCCTAGGTTCTTCTCAGTGGTGTGTAGCAATAGGACAAGAAGAAAAGGCTTAAAACTTGAACATGGGAAGTTCCATACTAACAGCAGAAGACCTTTATAGGAAGGGTGACAGAGCACTGGAACAGGTTGCTCAGAGGGATTATGGAGTCTCCTTCTATGGAGATATTCAAGATCCATCTGGATGCCTACCTGCGTTATCTATTGTAGGGTCTCCCCTTAACAGGGGGTAGGACTTGTGATCTCTAGAGGTCCTTTCCAAGCCCTGCAATTCTGTGATTTACCAAGCTGCTCTCTGAGCAAAAGGAGGCAACATAGGGACATGTCAGGGCTGCAGTGTTCAGCATGATGCTGAGACAAATGTAGTCACGCCATCTGAGAAACCTTAAATTCCAAATCACTGAAAAAATAAATCCTATAATGCTTCATGAAAAAAAAATGGTATAAAATAAAATGTTTCATGCACAAATTCTCACTTAAATGATTGTTTCATGGCAGGCTGAAATAAACTATTAGAAGCTATTCACAGTAGGAACAACCCAATTAATTAAAACTGAAACTGAGTGAAATTTGATAATTTCTGAGAAATAAGAGAGGATTGCATTCAGTCTCAACGCAATACAGATCTGGTTGACACTTGTACCCTTCCAAAGCAGCAGTAGGAAGAGAGCTGAGATAGCAAAGGAGCACCTAAAATGAGAGTGGATTACTGTGTTAGGGAAGTAGATCCCACCGAGTTTATCACAGAACAATTTCCTTGGAAAATTAAGAAAAACACTATAATGTTATGAAAAATATCATTTGATGCATATTTGTAAATAAAAGCATGGATGATCAAGTTTTTTTGCTATCCTTGAATAAGAATCTCATTGATTCAGGCAATAAGATGCAGAGCAACAATTTTAATTTTGAAGGCATGGACAATTCTTTGGAATCGGTGGGAGAAATCAAATAGTAAATTCAAGCTTCAGTTTCCTGTTTGGTCACACGGAGGCAGTGTGCACCCAGAGATCAGTTTGCTCAAGTTTTAAGTCTGGTTGGAAATGGAGCTGCAGTGCGGTTGAGCTTCAGGGCCAGCACAAACTGAAATGCTGGATTAAAATTCTCAAAAGCTGCCTATTTTTAGAATGAGTGGAATGAAAAGATCAAACACAAATCCTTTCTTCTACACACACAGAAAATAAATAAATAAATATACTTGCTGGAATGTGAAGCACAGAACCAGATTGTGCTTAGCTCCAATTGCAATGATGCTTCAGCCTTTATATTGAAGGTTTACTCATTGTTGGAGCCAAAGCAGAGGATTCTGCTGCACACATTTCTGGCTGCGCACACAGATTATATTTCAAGAAAATTCCGTATTCCCTGGTATCTTTTTATTTGCTTTAAGGACACTCCTCCAGAACTGTGCTAACTCTGCTTCCTAAAGTCCACATCCATCAAGAGGTTCACTGTGAAAACAACCCCAAACACAGACTGTGCACACAGACTGCATCTAAGATGAGCGAATGGGGGGTACTTCACAATTCCCATCCTTATATGCACAAAACCTACTTCTCCATCTGGATGTGTGTTCTGCACCCCACTGTATCCCTGCTACAGTACAGAGAAAATCCAGCAACACAAGGAGAGCTGTAGTGACTCTCAACAGGCTCCTATCTGATGTCCAAGACATACATCAGCATGCTAGTCCAGATACACTCTGAATTTCCACCATATTTCTTTCCCTGATTCTGCTTCCAAGATCATTCAGGATCTCTATTTTCCACAAATCCTATTGTTCCTGTAAGTCAAGCATGCCCAGAGAAGTTGTGCATTCCCCCATCCTGGAGGCATTCAAGGCCAGGCTGGATGGGGCACTGATCAACCTGATCTAGTGGGAGGTGTTCCTGTTATAGCAGGATTGGAACCAGATGGTCTTAAAGGTCCTTCCCAACCCAAACCATTCTATGATTCTATGCTTTGGATTCTCTAGAGCTAGAGTTTTTGGCATCCAGCTACATAGCAAATTCCTCACAACAGTTAGCCCCCCAACCCCCAACTCAGAGCTCCACCCTTGCCTTCAGTCACCCTATAGCCAGTGAGAGTCTGGTGTATTTGGAGAGGAGGGATGCAGCCTATGTACAACAAAGCACATGGAAAAGAACGTGTCAGCACATCCTGTCATCTGCATCCACCCACACGCTGAAAGCAAGGGGAACACCACAACTTTTTGTTGTAGTCAGAGATAAGCTGTTTTACCTCATAATCATGGAAAGACCTAGCTTCTCATGTCCCTCAGCTGTGCACACCACCATACCCCTCACCATATAACCAAAAATGTCACAAATTAGGGGATATATTTTCATGATAATAGGGGATGTGAAAGCATATTGGATGGGGAATCCTTTTAGACCTCACAGGACAAGCTGTAGCTCCTCCTACAACACACTGTTATTGCCACAAGTGTAGTAATTATTTGGGATTTGTGGGAGGACTACAAATTGTGAAATCCAACTAAGAAAACAAGTGTTTAGATAAGTAAACACAATGCAATGTGAAGTCTTCCAAAGAAGCTTAGGAAGGCTGAGGAAGAGACAACCTCCAGCTTGTTTTCCTCTCCAACTGCAGGGCCAGCTGAACTGATATTGTTTTTGGCAGATGTTTACCTAACCTGTTCTTGCAGACCTCCCAAGAAGATACCATGTTCACACCAGACAAAACATCTGAATGATCCTATATCCTCTTTTCTTTATCTTGGATCTTTCTAATCTTAAAAATCACAGTTTAAGTTTCTAGCTCCCATAACATAGCTTCTCTAGTTGTTATTCTGTGTATGCTACAAAAATGTGCTGTTCTTCCTTGAAAACCATTATTGGGAATAAGTCTTTCCATCAGCATGTTTTTCATCCAGACTCCAATATTTCTTGTCTTTAAAGACAGTTGCACAACAGCACTTCCTACATTCACAACCCACTATAGAACCTTTTCCTGTTACAAGGAATGTAGAATCATCTACTTGCAAACCTGAAGGCCTTCAAATGATGGTTACTTCTTGCTTGTGGATGCAGCAACTCAAAAAGCAAGAATTCATTTGCCATTCCTCCTCATCCAGCCAGCTACCCCAAGACTAAAGACAGAAAGGAAATGGAAGAGGATGAATGGAGGAGCCACTGAATTTACAGTCAGGTATTTAATGAGATAAATTTCAGCTCAGACAGAGAGGAGCTGCCAGTGTATATCTAAGTCAAAAATATATGTACATCACTTACGTGCACATACTCCTATTTCGTACCTAGGTCTGTCTCCACTGTAGTCACAATACAGGCCCCTATGAAAATCACAGGTATCAGCCTCAGTGCAATTTTCTCCACGCTGCTTGGCGCACATCTTGCAGCAATCGCAGCCATCTGTGACCAGGCTGACTCCTACTGAGCACCGAGGTGGGGACTTCGGACACTCGCACGGCCACTTACAGTACTGAGTCCGTGTGTAGGCCTCTGTTGCAGCAGGGATGGTGGGGGTCATGGTGGTGGAGGTCTGGGCAATGGCCTACAAACAAAGAAACACAGCTTGGAAACTGTTCCAGAGAAAAGTGGCCGTGAATCCTGCGGTGATTAGTCCTCAATAAAAATCCCATTGGTTCCAAAGACGCTACAAGGAAACCAAAGAATAAATGTCATAAATGCGCTGCTCTACCATAGACCCCTTCAGATGTCAACCAAGGACAAAGACTCTGCACCTTGGACTATCATTCAAACTGCATAGATCCAGATTGCTGTTACTCAGCCTTTTCCAGACCTCTCCTCTCTGAACATGTAGGAAAATCTGATATATGAGATGAAGACGTGATGAGTCCGGTCCATGTTATCCTGGGTACTTGGCTATGACAGAGGGTACTTGTGTGGTAGAGGATGCTTCACCATAGCTGTTGTTGCCTGTTGGTTGAGAGATAGCATTAGAGCCTTTTGACAACTTGAAGGCTCCCTCAGGCAACAGTAGCTGCCATTCAGGTCTCCAACCAGGGTCATCATAGAATCATCATAGAATGGCCTGGGTTGAAAAGGACCACAATGATCATCTAGTTTAAATCTCCCTGCTATGTGCAGGTCGCCAACCACCAAACCAGGCTGCCCAGAGCCACATCCAGCCTGGCCTTGAATGCCTCCAGAGATGGGGCAACCTCCTTGGGCAACCTGTTCCAGTATGTCACCACCTTCTGAGTGGTAAACTTCCTCCTAATATCTAACCCAAATCTCCCCTGTCTCAGTTTAAAACCATTCCCCCTTGTCCTGTCACAATCCCCTCATAAACAGCCATTCCCCCTCCTGTTTATATGCTCTCTTCAAGTATTGGAAGGCCACAATGAGATCTTCCCAGAGCCTTCTCTTCTGCAAAAGAGGTTAAAGTGTTGTATTTTGAAAACACAGGAAAATGGGCTCTATCTGACTTCCTTTTCCTTGGATTTATCCCTAGTTATGTGGGTCTTGCATTCAAAACATCCTCTCACAAGAGGACAGGAAAAAGGTCTGTGAGCCCACAACACACTGACATGCAGCTAGGAACTTCTTTGATGTGAGGATGAACTAAAATCTACAGATTTTACACTCTATCATGGATCTCCTGAGGATGGCTTGGCCACCTATTCTCTTCTTGCAATAGCATTAATACAACTGCCTTCTTACAATACCTTAGCACTTTAACTTGAACAGAAACAAGGTTAGAGAAAAGCAAAGAGACTCTCCGAAATAAAATCTATCCAACTGGCTCTGAGCATTTTGATATTCAAGTACACTCACCTCTGAATAATGTTTTGCTTGCCTCCTGTAACACAACACACATAAAATTGAGTTCCCTGAGAGATTCCCAGTGCTAAGCAAGGAAGCTATACTCTGGCTATAACATTTTAAAAAAAGAATAAAAAAGACATGCATTTCTTTTAACCATCCCCATCTTTATCCATCCTTTGTAGTGTTCACACACACACATTCAACAGAGATGATCTCTTTCAGTCCTAAAGTAGAAACTTTCCCCAGTGACAAGATGTGAGGGCTGCAAAGAATGCATTTGTAACTCTGCAAAGTGCAGAGAACAAGGAAAGACAAGATCTAACAACTGCTAAATTAATCCCATCCATTCCTGGCTATCTTGTACTGTTGTGACAGTGCACTCCTTTCCCGCCCCAACACCCCCCTCTCCCACCACAATCCAGGCTGATCGTTGTGGCCTATTTAAGGCCTAGTGCACACAATGAGGTGGAAAAGATCTTGTTCTTGGGACTAATAACAATCAAGGTTTCACCACTGGTGCTCAAACACCTGATAACAGACACCTGGTTCAACAGAACCAATTCTAAACTGTATGACTGTGAGTCAACCATTCCACTCAAAAATACCAAGCAGTCTAAGAACCCCTGGCAGAGTAACTCTCTCCTTGCAAGCATCTGGCTGCACACCAGAATCTCCCCTTGAGTAGGCGCAAGTCTCAAGGATACTTAACATGCATGCAGAGATTCACTCAGGACTTGGTGATGCCTTGCTGACAGATCCTCTGTGATTTATTGTTTTTGAACTACTCTAGTTTTGCTAAGATTTGAGCTTAGATTCATTTTTCACCCCCCACCTTTTGTGTAGCAAATAGTCAAGAATAACTAGCCATTTCAAATCTTGTTAAGTCATTGTTCAAATTACCATCTTGTATCTATTTATACCAATAGGTAAATTTCTGCCTTCCTCTTACAAGTGAAGCGTGCAGTGCTTTAGGCTTCTCCCACAACAACTGTATATTCTGTATATAAAAGAAAGAGTTGGAAGTGGAGACCTTTTTTATAATATCCTAACAGCCTCGCTGGTTGGATCTGTGTACCCAGGGCTGTCAGCAGCAGCTAATCACTCTTTAGAAATAACCATATTTCTTTCAGATTGACTGTCCTAAGCCAGGACACTGAAGTTAATAGCAACACTTAAAGTGGACACCTACACATGCGTATCTGAGGAAAGGACTGAGAATTCGTCCTGTCTCTCCTCCAAGTGGTGCATCTGCTTTCTCCTGGTTCTATATATTTTCCAATATATTGTTTTCTTTACAGTGTCAAATGTCTCAAAAAAACAAAACACGGGGTGGGGGTTGGCTGGCTTTCTATTCACTCCAATCAAAACAAAGGCTTTGTTGGGAAAAGCCAAGAATTGCCACTGCTAGTGCTATATTTGAAGATAAGTATCTTAGTAATTAGTTATCCTTTATGTAGAACACTAAACTGTTAACTCACTGCTAATCTCTGCCAAATAGGCATTGTGTTTGCTCTGGGCATCATTCCCAAATCCATTAAGGCCTCCTTTACACAGAGCTGGCCTTAAAGTTGGCTTGAAATCACATTTAAACTCATGTTTAAACTAAAACATACCAATATAATTTATTCCCACTTTAAAGCTCCTTAATGCTGCCAAAGTTGTTAAAAGAGGAATGTCCAGAACAATGAAAAGCCCTGTCCCTTTAATGGTATTTTTCATTCCACTCAGAATAGTTTGAGAAAGTTCAATAATCTGTCACTTGAGAAGCCTCTTCAAGTGCAATAAACCTATTTACTTTGTTGCTGATGAGTAAAAAAGTGCTTAATCAAATCCAGATAGACAGACAAAAGTCACACAGCTATTTAAAGGGCCCATTGCCATGGCCCAACCCTGTAAGTAAATCCCTTCGCAGACCATTGTTTCTACTGTTAATAAGGGCAAGCAAACAGCCCTATGTGTATCTACATTATCTACATTAAATGTCTGTGAATCAACATACAGAAAGTAATCAGTAAGTCCTGTCAATCCATTGATTATAGTTAATAGGTGAGGGTTAAGACTGCATACTTGTAAAGGACTTGTAAAGGCTCGGTCACCACCATATATTGAAATGTGTCCATCATGCACCAGATCAAGTGTGCTACCTGTGCAGCTTCCAGGCCTTCTTCCTCTACCCTCCTGATTCCCTTTGTTATAAAAGCAGCAATTCTACACATTTATAAATACTTGGCCTTTTCTCATGGCCATCTGTCACCACTGGGATACCTAAATCCCTTTGGAAAAGTCATTTAACCCCTCTACTGCAGCATCTCAGAGCCTTTTGGGATACTTTCCTATTTATGGTTAAGTCACAGCGAGTAATGTTTTCTAAAAAACATAATAAAATCCATCGTTTCCATGGTTACTATCAAAACCACACAGTAATGGTCCTCATCAACAGGCATCCTTACCAAAATCAAAGTAGAATTAACAACAACAACAAAGGCACAGCACAACAAAAACTTTCGTGTAAGTTACCATTTCAAGAATCGTGTCTTAAGGGTCAATATAATACATAGGAGGACAACTATTTTGTATGAAATTCAGCATGAGAGTGAAGAGAAATGTAACAATAGTGATGGGGAGTTGAAAAACATATTTTAAAACAGAAAAAGCGTCTGCTAGGAAAATTTTTTTCCAGATATTGGTAATTAAGTTCATTTTTATAACTACTCTTCATACTTGGGGTCAGCAAATCTGTTGTGTTGGGTGCTGAGGAGAAGATGCTCCATTGCAAGGTATTAACGAGATCTAACTATGTTGCTACTGGGGATTAAAAATCCATTCTCACTTACTGACTGAAGTATTTCTCTGTAATAACATCTCTCCTAATTTATGCTAGGCAAACCCCAAAATCATTTCTTTTTGTATCCACAGATAATAACATTTCACTAGCAATAACTTCCTGATAATTTCCAGGTTCACAGTCAAGAAAAGAGAAGAAGAAAACAAAGTGTCTGAGTGGGTACCACGGCCACAAAATCAATACTTGTAATAGCCACAAGTTTTATTATGCAGATTTTTAAGATAAGATATGAATACCAGAGTTTTTGCAGCATATTCTACCTACTGGAAAGGTGTATTTCCAATCTGTTGGAAAATACCATAGATGTAAGTTTGTTTTATTTTTTAAAGTTGGAAAGACCAAGATGCAGTGTTGAAATTAATGCATACAGCCCAAATTGCAAGAGAACAGCAACACTGTTACATAATACATGAGGAAATCTCAAGCTTTGTTTTTAGAATAAAGGCTGAGATACATTGCAATATATTCCTTTACTTCCACTTCTTATAGATCTTTAAAAGTACATTTGCATGTATTCATTTAACTGCTCCAATGCTGTAAGATCTTAGTCTTAAAATCTTTCAGCTAATTTTTTCTCAAGACAACGTAGGTCTTGTCTTGGAGAAGAAAGGAGAGAAAAGTTATCAGTGTTCTTCCCCTCTATTTTACTGATGAGAAAAAAGGTGGACTGTCTCTATTTTCCAACTGTAGAGCAGCTCAAAGTATTATAAAAAAGGTCTCCACTTCAACATCTTTCTCCTGTGAGTGTGCCAGAGCTGGAGGACAGGAGATAATTAAGCTACATTTCTGATACTGCCCTTCTGAACATTTTCGAGATGCAATCTGAATTATCTCCTGTCCTCCAGCTCTGGCACACTCACAGGAGAAAGATGTTGAAGTGGAGACCTTTTTTATAATACTCTCCTTATTATCAAAAGAAGATTATGTGATCAAATCATCTGATTTGCAGACTGCCCCTAACAGGCTCGCTGTTGGATCTGTGTACCCAGGGCTGTCAGCAGCAGCTAATCACTCTTTAGAAATAACCATATTTCTTTCAGATTGACTGTCCTAAGCCAGGACACTGAAGTTAATAGCAACACTTAAAGTGGACACCTACACATGCATATCTGAGGAATGGACTGAGAATTCCTCCCTTCTCCTCCAAGTGGTGCATCTGCTTTCTCCTGGTTCCACCTACTGGCTGAACTATTTAGTCAGCCTTGAGCAGAAACATCAGTAGAGCCAATTCTACGTACAACGTACAGATCCAAATGTTCTCACTCAAAGCTCTTTGAAAATCACCCCAGGAGACTCAGATTGAGAGAGCTGCATCATCCCCTTAACAACCTGATGCAACACTGTTTGCAGGAGAACGCAGGGGCTGGAGCTTAATAAAGAAGTTAAAATGAATTATATATACGTATGTATGTATGTTTGTATATAAAAAGAATGTATGTAATGAGGCAATATCCATCTCTGAGTACCATCACTGGGAAAGCACAGAGATTGCTTAGTGTAAACCCAACAGAAAAAGAGCTTGACAGCTCAGTGCATAATGCTGATTTTTCACCACATTTAGGATCTAGAATTACCTTTCAATTCCGCAGTTAAAAAGGGAGTAGTATTGTGTAGATATCTGAATGGGAGGCAAATCCCCAGTGAGAGTGGAGCAATTTTATCAGTCTCTCTAAAAACATTGTGAAAATCATGCTTAGAGAAGCTGTAATTCAAAACATTTTCACCCCATTCACACAGTATGGATGCCTGTCATGTAAACGCATGAGAAAAAAAGCAATTTTATGTCTACCTTGATGGAAACATGAGAGCTCTGTTGAGGATCCAGTTTGGAAACCTTATGAATATTGCTGCTTCCAAACATATGAAGAGCAAAATTTTGCATTTCTGCTATTTCTGCTGTTAGAATTACTTTTTCCCAACAGTGCAAGACACTCATAGACGGACTAATCTTGAATTCAGTTAAGATGAAGAAAAGGAAAGGCTCAAAGGCACATTGAAAAGGGACAACTTTTATTTCACTATAAAATAGATTACATATCAAAATGAATCTGAAAGGGCAAGTTGGCTGTGGAGTTTCCATTGTGAGGGCTTTACCTAGCTTGTAAAGCTACAGCAAAGACACAAGTATGGAAACAACTGGTTATGTTGTCATGAAAAACAGCTACTTTCTAAATGTTACTCATTTTGCACACAAATGACATTACATTTGTCTACAGTCTTCTGACTGTTTTGAGAAACAAATGAGAAGAAGTAAGATCAGGACACATTTGTGATTTGTGACTGTATACAGGAGATGATAGAGAAGAAGGCATGCCTGGGAAGGGTTATTTTTAAGCCTAATAAGGCTAGCTTCAGGAGGCTGTAAGCTAGAGCAAAGAGATAATGTGGGACAAAGGGAGATTAGTTGTAGCTCAGCAGAAGAGTTATCTCATTATACATTGCCAGGGTGTGAAAGCAGGAGTATTGGTTACTACAGGTCAAAAGAGCAAGTGCTTTTCTTGATTTCTGATGAGCACAGTAGGACCTGGCTTACATCAGTGGGCTTAGAATCATAGAATCATTAAGGTTGGAAAAAGTCACTAAGATCACCTGGTCCAATTGTTGGCCCATCACCACCATGCCCATTATGTCATGTCCCTCAGTGCCACATCTACGCTTCCTTGAACACCTGCAGAGGTGGTGACTTCACCAACTCCTTGTGCAGCCTGTCCCAATGACTCACCGCTCTTTTGGAGAAGAAATTTTTCCTAATATCCAACCTCCAGGACTCAATGTCTGCCTTGTAGCAAGGTGCACAGAACTGAACACTGTACTCAAGGCACAGCCTCACCAAAGCAGAATACAGCATGATGTTCACTTCTCTAACCCTACACTATTTCTGATACAAGTCAGGACGCTATTGCCCTTCTTGTCCACAGTGAGGACACTACTGGTTCACGTTCAGCCAGATGTCAACTAACACCTGGCTCAAATCAGGCTATCAAGGTAGAAATTTGCTTTTTGGCTTTACTCAGTTTGAAATTCTGAGCTGAATATTGCTGAATATTTGGATTACTACTAAATACAAGACAGATGGGTTGACAAAGAACCAGTTCTTACAGCTAGATCAGCAGTAAACACAGTGCTATCAGGTTTTCCTTGTTATACTTTCACAGCAAATCCCCAAATCCCTATGAATGCTCAGCAACTATCACAAGATAATACTAATGATGAGTGAGCCAGCAGCAGGGCAGAGATATAAATCAGATTCTGCAGGACACATAACAAGAAGAGGAAAATATGATTACTCGGGCACGGCCTCCCAGAGCATCCATGAGTTTCTAGATACCTTCTTAAAACTGATGTCAGACATGAAATCTCCAAAATATATTTTACACTGGTGGTTCCTGAACACAGAAAATGTAAGACAGTTTTATAGATGTCAAGTGCCAGTTGGATTTATTCTTGATGTGCACTGTAAGCTGAGCAGAAAGGAACATTCTTCATGAAGCATAACATTCAATAGCTTAAGAAAATAAAAAATCCACAGTGAGTCAACCATTAATATTTCTGAGATCTGCAAGTAATGAAAAACCAACTTCCCATAACATCATTTTGGAAAATATATCTGTGGGAAGAATGCAGGCAGATGTTTGAAATATCCTTTTCTAACTCAGTTCAGACAATTGCAGAGTAAAGATTACATACATTCACTGCTTTGCCAAAATATTGCCAAAATATTGCTCATAGTGGCAAACTCAGTGTAGTCTTGTGTTTTCTTTACTTTTCTCGATGGAGTGTTCAGAGTGAAAGAACTTCTCTGATAGAAAGCAACCTGATGTTTTGTAAGCATTCTTCCAGTAAGAGTTGCACTTCCTTAAAATTACAGTGACCTAAAAATGTTTGTACATCATTAACAAGTTGACATGGCCACTACATACTCCATTAATTAGGGCATTAAACAACATATTTTCTGTGTTCTGAAAACATTTCAAAGTCTTGTGCTGCACATGTTTCATCTGTGCAGCCAATGAGCTCATGTGGTAAAACTAGCTTGAACTAGAGTTTGAAAATCAACAGGGAACATCTGGAGCAACAGAGAAGAGTCTCCAGAAGGGATGAATAGGCAGACTTCAATTTTAGGAAAGTAGAATGCAGAACAAATGAGAGTGCATTTGGACCATCCAAGGTCCTAAGGTTACAAATCATCCTAAAACAGTACAGAACAAGATGCTGACATATGAGTCATGGGCTGGGTGACAAAAGCAGTATCATAGTTCCAGTTCCCAGACAGGACCAGACTGCTTTGGCAGAGTTTTACTTTGCAATTAGCCATGTTCTGCATTTCTGCTTATCTCATACTATTCAGTCATGATCTGGAATAAAGGGGAAGATGCTTTCTGTCCTCTTACTCTTAACACTTTGTTCCAAGCCATACAAAAAAAGTAAAGACAGAAGTTCCACTTTTTTCTTTTTTTTTTTCCTTCCTTTCCTTCCCCCTGTCAAGAATAGCAGAAGTTTGATGACATTTTTCTAAATCATCTTAGTTTTAATAATTCTTCTATTCGAAACAGAAGTCTGAATTTTGAATGTTAGCAGTTTTCTACCAATATTTTCAATGCAGAACTGTTTGACTTAAAACAACTTTTCATTTCAAAATTTTACCATTTAAATCTGAAACACTTTGCTTGAACTAATGTCAGCCTTTCCCCTGAGATGATGATGAACTGATGAAGTTGTATGTTTCTACTTCCTTTAAACAACAATTTTCCTCCCATGTCAAGCTTCCACTGCTTAGCTTTGGCTTTCCATGTTGATCACTTGTTATTTTTCAAATGTCCTCCCTGAAGTCCATACCAAGGACTAACAACTTAACAACTTGCTTTCATCCTGTCAGGGCTCAATAGGTTAGATGGAATACAGAAATTAATCTAGTCTTGGTGAGATATGAGTGGATTTATTTCACTACCTGGACTTCAGTTTTGGGCCATTGCTTTAAGTGGAATATTAAGGAAATAGGCACCAGACAATGGCAAAAAAGATGGTCAGAGTCTTAACATAATTTGAGGCAAGATGCAAGAGAACTGGGCTTCTGGAGTCTGGCAAAGAGGCTGATTGGTACCAACCCACAGCTGCATGAAGGTGAGCAAAAAACATCGCAAAAAAATTCTTCTCAGTGGTAGCTGAAGGCATATATATGGACAATAGCCACAGAATTCATTCAGGGAGCCTTTGTCTGAATACCAGCAAGGCTACTTCTTGACAAGGAGGTGAGTGTAGAACTGGGACAGGTCCTGTGGGTCTGAATTCTCCATCTTTGGCTGTTGCAGTGGCAACCACAATTTCTGGGACTCTGTGATTGCATACTTCATCAAAACCATTCACAGAATATGTCCATAAGCCAAACCAGTCCTGCCTTCAGCTAGCTCAAGTCTGGTTCTGGCATACAAAAGTAAAATACTATTATTCTTTTGTTAAACAATACATTTAATGCAGACAAAAATATCCTATTTTGTAGATATATCTCCTCTTCATAAGCACAGACAAATATGTCATTTGGCAGCTAATTATTATTTTATCTGATAACAGGAAACATACCATATGTCTACTTTCATAGCTGGAGGATTTCAAAACAATAGAAGGAAAGTGAATTTGCCACTGCTGCTCTAATGGCCCCATGGGAACACATGACATGCACAGATTCATCCCAAGAAATGTAGCTACCATTTAATGTGGTGTCATATCACTATATCAAAGCAACCTCAAGACTTTCAGTGAAAGATGAGAAGTAAGGCTGCATTGGTAAATACTTATGGTTGAGTGAAAAACAGATGGAGATTACAAGTTTTCTGAATAAACAGTATCATTTCCAGGCAAAGAGACCCATAGTGAAAGGATATTTTTGCTCCAAGAATGGAGTATTTTGGTATCTGATTAAATCTGTTAGACAGATAATGCAGATGAAAGAAATATGGGTCAGTAACATTCTTAGGACAAGCAGAAGATGCCAGACTATGCTCTAGAAACACTTGAAACTATTTCAGAGTCTGACTGCAGAATAGAATGACCAAACTTAAAATGATATGCCTTATTCTACCCTTTGCCAGGCAAAATCATGGCAAAATCTTCTGTAGCACTGGAAGTGAGTCAGCTCTGTGTGTGCAGAGAATAAGGCAGCATTTGAAGCAAAGATAGCCACATCAGGATCTACCACAGCCTAGTTATTGGAGCTCTTCTGAGAAGATGGGAACATGGAATACAAATATTCATCCAGCATCTGACTAGAGTCTGAGGCAGTCGCTAGAAAACCAAATGCTTCTGTTTTTATCCTCTCTTTAATTTCTCACTGCAGAGACAGCCTGATTTCTCTGAAGGCACAGGAACAAATGATCTGTTTTAGCAGAGAGAATGTATAGCAAACAAGTGCTTTTTTCTTAGCCAGATGGCAAAGCAGAGCTGTGGTATATAGAGCTCTCTGTTGATGAGAATAAGTTAGGGAAGATATTTTGGTCCAAAAGGAGAGAATGTATTGCCAGGAAAGTGGGAAGAAGAATAAGCTGCAGAATTGTCCAATGGGAGTTGTACTAGATGACCTCTAAAGGTCCCTTCCAAATAAAATATTTCTACAAATTCTACCTCACATCCTCTGGAAACCTCTCTTCCCCCTATTTAACATATATAATAGCATCACTATACTCAAAGGCATTATGATATTTCCACATCTGTACTGTGAAAGGTTTGGCTGGTATCACTCATGATGAAAAATCCTTGAGAACAAACATAATTTTCCACATATAAGAGATTGATGCTTGTAGGAAGCACAGAATTTCCTATACTCAGAAATAGAACAGAATCATAGAAACATTTGAGTTGGAAGGGGCTTTTAAGGGTCAACTAGTCCAACCTTCCTGCACTGAAAAGGGACACCTACAGCTAGATCAGGTTGCTCAGAGCCCAGTCCAGACTGACCTTGAATCTCTCCAGGGACAGGACACCCACCACCTCTCTGGCAGCCTGTTTCAGTGCTTCACCATTCTTATCATCAAAAAAATCTTTTTCTGCTGTTATACTTGGCCTAAATCTCCCCTCTTTTAGTTTGAATTCATTTTCCTTGTCCTATCATGAGACCGTGCTAAAGAGTCTTTATTATAGCTTCTCTGTCTACGGAAGAGTCAACTAAATCATCAATTCTCATTACTTGCAGGTAGAAATGAGTATCAGATGGAGGAAAAACAAGTTCCTGTGATTAGTATAAAAGATCATAGAATCACAGAATGGCCTGGGTTAGAAGAGACCTCAAGGATCAAGTTCTAACTCCCCTGCCACAGGCAGGCTTGCCAACCACTATATCAAGTAGTCGGTTAGGTTGTCCAGGTCCCCAGTGTGGTAACATAGCAAGTATGTAGGGCTTAGTATTCTTTCATGAGTCTATGGAGGTTTAAAGGGACTTTAAACTCTGTGTAAAGCAAAGAGTTTTAATGAAAATCAGATTTTTTTTTTTAAACATGGAATTTATTAGGTAAATTGATTTCATTACAATAATTTGGACAGATACAGGAAATACTGAAGAAACACAGCACTCCTTTGCATCAACTGTGCATAGTGCACAAAGGTTGAAAGGAAAAAGCTCACGGCGATGAAGGAAGTATTTATGGTGCTATAAACTTATTTAGCTAGTGGCAGCAGCATTTAAATTAAGGAAGGGAAACAGGAATTGAAGATGATGTTATATATCCAGACAGCAAGAGGTGGTCTCTTGTTCTGAACAAGCACCAGGCATCTGGAAGCCTCTGAAAATAGAACTATAGGTATCCTAATATGCATAGGAAGAGCAAGAGTTTTGTGCTATCACGCTGATGGTGCAGAGGCAAAAGAGACACACAGTCAGGAGACAAACCACAAACACCCCCTGCCAGGACATACAAAGTGGTTAATGGCACAGAGGGAATTCAAATATGAACACAGAATAATAAGAGTGTCCATGTTTACACAAAGAAGGAAAGGGAACTGTATATCTTCTGTGGCCTCTGCTGACAATCATTCAAACTCTCCTGGCACCTCACAACACCAGTAGCAGGACAGAAATGTTGTCATGGCCTATGCTACTTCCAATGATTGAGTTTTCTGCATTC
Source organism: Tympanuchus pallidicinctus (assembly GCF_026119805.1). Lineage (NCBI taxonomy): Eukaryota > Metazoa > Chordata > Aves > Galliformes > Phasianidae > Tympanuchus > Tympanuchus pallidicinctus. The sequence goes on along the minus strand of NW_026294769.1, from coordinate 68,546,536 downwards.
CCCTCCCCCTACTGCAAATCCTAGAAAGATTCCTATTACATATGTGTGTATACAAACTGATTCACACAAACAGATGAGTATCTAAATAATCCACTTAAGGTTCAGGGATTTGAAAGAAAATATAAAACAATACAGAGCACAGAACAGATGCTGCTCTAAATCAATTCTTCAAGGAGATGAAATATTGAATTCCCTGGGAACATATTATCTTCCTAATTGTTTTCTTCCTAAAGCTGATGTAAAGCCTTTAGCTATATTACAGGCTGCTAATGTCAAACAACTGCCTCTTGAAATCTCCCTCAGTGGATTTAATTAGGCATTTTGTCACTGTGTTTTATTATGTGCCAAAAAGGAACTGTAAAAGGAGCTCTGAAGTTCTTTGCTATAGTGATTCTTGATGTTCAAAGGAGAAGCAAGCAGCAGAATGTGAAGCACACACTTCTGAGCATTTATTCTGCTGCCTCAAAAAGCAAAGATCTAACGAACAATAGCAAAAAAAAAGTCTTAAGACTTTTACATAAAGACAGTAAATTCAATAGAAATGTAGCTGGCAGCACAGGATGAGGTCAGATGTATGGAACCACACAGAACAGTTGCCCAAACACACCAGGTAAATCAAAAATATGACAAGTCATAAGCTAGAGAAATGATGAAACATTCTATGCTCGTATTAGCTAAAGGTCTCCTTTTCCCAACCTCTGTTGAGCTTATGTATCATAAATCCATGGAACAAAACAGACTATCTGAAGGAATTTAACTGTTTCACATGTGGACCAGAAGCATTACTTGCAAAAACATGTATACAGAAACACTTCACAGATGATTATAAAGGCTAATGCTATGAGGATGGAGGAAATCAGTAAACAAATATGGAAATCATTATCCTTTCTAGATAGTAGTCAAGACTGAAATAGTTTGGAGTATGGGTTCTGTAAGCAGAAAAGGGGGAACTGCAAATTGAGTGTACTTAATGCATTTATCTTAACATGTCTGTGACAAGATTTTTACATTACAAGAGAAAGGACTAAGTACATAGTTTAGAGTCTACAGTGGACCAGTGGAATGAGGCATCTTCCTTCCTTAACATTTCTGAGTAAAATTCTCAGGGCAAAATGCTCCAGTGCCTCACCAACTTCCAAATAAAGAATTTCCTCTTAAAATCTAATCTAAATCTTCCCTCTTTAAGTCTAAAGCCATTTCCCTTTGTCCCATCACAATACTCCCTGACAAAGAGTCTCTCTTCAGCTTTCCTGTGGACCCTCTTTAGATACTGGAAAGCTGCTAGTATGTCTGGAGCCTTCCCTTCTATAGGCTGAACAACCCTAGTCATTCAGCCTGTATTTGCAGGAGAGGTGCTCCAGCCCACTCCGATCCTCCTCATGGCCCTCCTCTGGACTCACTCTAACAGGTCCATGATTTCCTCGCATTGGTGGCTCCAGACCTGGAAACAGTTTTTCAGATGGGGCCTCGTGAGGGCAAAGCGGAGGGGGACGATCATCTCAACCTGCTAAATAAACTTCTTGATACAGCCCAAGACAAAACTGGCTTTCGGGGCTGCAAGCATACATTGCCGGCTCATATTCAGTTTTCTATTCATAAATACCGCATTATTAATTTTTGTAATGCTGCAGTTAATTTCATCTGAATTACATGCTCAAGCACCTAACAAACAAACCAAATTCCATGTCTTTAATAAAAAATAAAAGTATGTTTTCATGACAAGTCCATCAGGAGGGCAAAGCTTTGAAGTGCACAAGTATTCAAGAGTCAGTTCATCCCATTACAGGAAAAAAATAACCCTTCTCCTTCTGTAGAACTACTCAGGGAATTTATCAATTGAATTTTAATTACTTGGAATTAAAGTTAGAAGTCGTAACAACTTTTTCCTTTATGAACACAACAGAAAGTGAGAGCTGCAAGGAAGAGGAGCGTTTTCATCAAAAGCAAGAGGAAATCTTGTTTGTTCTGAATAAAGCATTAAATCACAAAAGGATGGAAAATGTGTGGGATGTGTGAAAGAAAGAAAAAGAAAAAAAGAAAAAAAAAAAAAAAGGCTGCTCTGGACAGGGACTAAAGGGGGAATTTGCTTTCAGGAGAGAATCCAGGACTTATTGACCCTTCCAACTTTAGGCATTCTCTGATTCTATGAAGATTTGAAGGGTAAAACTATTCTGTTTATCAAACCAGTGAGTATGAAACGTGGCTGCATCAACAGAAAAGTGGAACCTGGAGTCAAAAGTGCAATTTTAACGTGTCCTTTTCTTCCCTAAATCCACTGAGAAGATTAACAGTTGAGATTTCATAACAAAAAGAAAGACCCCAACTGTGTAAGTTCTGCAGCAACAAAGTGCTGAGAGGGAGGAGATTTGGCTCTAGTGTGCTGGCAGCCACACAGTGCTATCAGCAACAACATCCACTTTCCAGGACACAGCCAAGAAATGAAGCCTATTCAAGGTTGAAGAAAGCACACACAATGGGAATTTGCTGTCTGGAGGGTAACTGCCAGACCCTGAGGTCAAGCTGAGCCAGATGCAACCAAAGCTGTACGGACCAGACCTCCCATGATTGTAAATCTCTATATGTTGCCAGGCCTCCAGGTCACTTTTCTCCTCTTTCCCCTAGTGTGCTAAGCTGAAAGCCCTAGAATGTTAAAATTTTACTTCCATTTTTCAGCCTATCATTCAGCCTCAGAGGAATGTCCAAGGCTCATTGTTTTCTGTTTGGGTTCAGATACACAGCACAGAAAAATACAGAGATACCAAAATGCATGTATGGATCTAAACTGTACTGTGGTCAACAGTTTAGGGCTGATCCTTGTGGACCTGGGTCTCACATCCAATATTTACAGAGCCCAGAACCATTAACTCTCCAAAACTGAAGGGAATAGGTGCTGTCTGCTTTTCAGTACCTTTACAGCAGGGGGATGCCTGAGTTTAGGCTCTGCTGCATTTTTGTCCTATGTTTCATTCTTAAGAGTGACTTGGATCCATGTCTGCTTTATGTTTGATTTTTTTTTTTTTTTTTTTTTTTTTTTTTTTTGCTTTTCCCTTGGATGGTTACCCTATTCATGTTAAATTTTGTTTGACTAAAGATTAATTAAAACTATAAGGAATCACAGAATCATATAATCATTTGAGTAGGTAGGCACCTTTAAAAGCCAACTAGCCCAACTTCTCTGCAGTGAACAGGAACACCTCCAGATGGAGTAGGTTGCTCAGAGTCCTGTCCAGCCTGATCTTGAATGTCTACAGGGGTGAAGCATCCACCACGTCTCTGGTGTATACCACTTCAATTTTAATAAGGCTAAAAGGAAGTTAGATGACCAGAAAAAGTTTCAGAGATGAATGAATTTCCTGAAGTTAAGAGCTTTCTGCAGGCAAAGACTGTCAGGGAAATTGCACATTGACAACACTGAAATCATTCAGAACGCTAACTATTGAAATGCCTCATATGTATTTTACTCTATTTTGGTGAGAAGAGAATAAAATAATGGTTTTCTTCCAAAACAGTGCTTTGTCTGCATGGTTCAGAGTTCTTTTCCACAGATGATCTGAGATTTTCTCTGCTTCTTTAAAGAAAACTTGGAATTTAGTCTTAAAACAGTACTGTTCTCTCACAGCTATCAAGTTTTCTCTGCTTTGGACAAGCTCTCTACATCTTGTCTGTACTGGCCTGGATTTCCACAGAGTTCCATATTTAGAATCCTATGGACCTGGTATGAGAAGGATTCTCCTTCCTTTGGCTCCTTGCTCATGAGTAGTGTAATTCTTTCCCATACTGAAAACAAGCCCTACAAGATTTGGCCTACAAAAATTGCATAAAGCAGTTTGCACCCTTATGTACGTCTGCAGGACCAGTGCACTGCAGTCTAGTTTTGCAGCAGGCATTTGCCCATTTCCTGCCATTATTTTTATCAAGAAGATGCTGGTTGAGGATGTGGTTATATGGATAGGAGAACCACATCTTCTTCTCAGTGCATTAGCCAGCCCCATACAGTAACAGTGGAAGGCAGTGCATCCTCCATACCCACAACGTGGAATTAACAACATGGAGTCCTTTCAGACATATTTTGAAACCTAGAATCCTAGAATGCTAGAATTGCTTAGATTGGAAGGGACCTTAATGTCAATCCAGTGCCAATCCCCTGCCATAGACAGGGCTGCCACCCACCAGATCAGGCTGCTCAGGGCCCCGGTGAACCTGGTCTGGAATGTCTCCAGGGATAGGGCATCTACAGCTTCTGTGGGCAGCCTGTGTCAGTGCCACCACCCTCTGAATAAAGTATTTCCTCCTAACACCTAACTTAAATTTCTCCTTTTTTAGGTTAAAGCCATTCCTCATTATCCACTTTCTGCCTATGAAAAAAGTCAGTCCCTCTCCTGCTTACAAACTTCCTTCAAGTACTGGAAGGTCACAGCAAAATCTCCCAGAGCCTTCAGCCATCCAGGCTGAACAAGACCAACTACCTCACTGTTTTCATAGGAGAGGGGCTCCAGACCTCTGATCACTTTTGTGGCCCTCCTCTGGACCTGCTCCAACATCTCTGCATCCCTTCTGTATTGGAGGCATCAGTACATTACTGGATGCAGTACTCCAGATGGGACCTCACAAGGGCAGAGTAGAGGGGGACAGTAATCTCCCTCTCCCTGCTGGCCACCCCTCTTCTGATGCAGCCCAGCATACTATTGGTTTTCCAGTCTGTGAGTGCACACTGCTGGCTCATGTTCAGCTTTCCATCCTCCAGAACCTACAAATCTACTGCAGTCCCAAGAACCACTGCAGGACAGCAGTCAGCAGTGATGGCTGAAAACAGCATCTTATCCCACATGCTATGAACCAGGAGGAGGGGTTGGTGAGGGGAACAGACTGTTCCTGAAGAATTGGCCCAGAAACAGCAAAAGGAGCAAACTCAGGCAAGGAGGAGGAGGGAGGTTCGGAAGTGGATGGAGCCAGCTCTCAAGTCAGCATGGGCTTTGCATGACAAACACTATTCCAGACACATTTGAAGCTCAGATTCTGTTTTAATATGCAACAGAAATCCCCCAAATGCATCTGTACCTTCTCTCCCACCCCCAACAAAGGAAAGCTGCCACACTGCAAATGGGGATGGAAAAAAGGAAACCAGAGACCCAAAGATTTGCCCTTGGCTCGTACAAAGCTTTAGAGACAAAACTATTGCTTTCAAATTAAATACAGTGTAAACTGCAAGTGGGGAAATTAGAACAACTCTTGGCATCAAATCATGAAGAAAAAAAAAAAAAAAAAAAAAAGGAGTGAAGTTATTCACATAGGAAAATTATGTACTGTGCTGGAGAATGAATCCTGATGCCCCAGAAGTCAGTGGAAGGAGAACTGAAACAGAAGGCTTTGGTAATCCAGATGTGAGAGGAAGAACACGGAACATCTGGTGAAAGTAGTGCATGCTGATAGACTCAATGGCGTCAGCTCTGTGGATGGAAACACATACATTGCATTTGCAAGGCCAAGAAGAGCGTGATACATTCTGCTTCAAGGAGCAGAATGTTCAGGGTGAAAAGCAGCATCTTTTGCAAGGAGGAAAGTATCAAATAACCACGTTTAATCTCTGGCCCAAGAGATGAAGTGACTGTCCTGAAGGCAGACAGGATGTCTGTGGCAGATCCAAAAATAGCAACTAGATTTCTTGCTCCCCCACTGTAACCATACCATGATCCCTCCTCCTACATACAGATAACAAACCAAGTTGTTTAGTTCTTACTGGATGCAAAAAAGAAGTTGTTCCACTGAGCTAGTTCTCATATGTTGCCGGCTGCTCAGCAGTCACTTATTTTGTGTTTTATCTTTCAGCCCTCACACGCACCCAATGCTTGCAAAGGGCATGAATCTCTCACCTCTCCAGCACCTCCAGCTCCAACAGATCATTGGTGATCAGCAGTTTACAACTTGCTGTGCTGATGCAATGTGATGTAAGAGTCCCTCACGCATGACTCAGACACTGAGATACCTACAGGGACTCAAGTAAAAAGCACGTAGGTGGAAAAATTCCCCAGAATTCCAGTGATCTCTTAAAGCTATAAATGACATAAAACCAAAAATAACAACAGCTTGAGGTCGCACCTCACCTTGAGTACTGTGTTCATTTGGGCTCTAGAACAAAGATGTTGAACTGTGTCCAAAGAAGGTCAATGAAACTGTGAAGGATCTGGAGCTCAGGTCTTATGTGGAGCAGCTGAGGGAACTGAGATTGTTCAGTCTGGAGAAGAGAAGGCTCAAGGGAGGCCTTATTGCTCTCTACAACTACCTGGAAGGAGGTTGTGATGAGGTGGGGGTTGGCTTCTTCTCCCAGATGACAGTAACAGGATGAGAGATAACAGCCTCAAGTTGTGCCAGGGGAAGTTCAGGTTGGAAATTGGAATGGGCTGCCCAAGGAGGTGGGGGAGTCACTGTTCCTGGAGGTGTAAAAGAAAGCGTAGATGTGGCACTGAACGCTATGGTCTGGGATGGTCACAGGCATAGGCCGATGGTTAGACTAGATGATCTTGAAGGCCTTTCCAACCTTAACAATTCTATGATTCTATTAAAAAAAATCTTTTTTCCAGTCACATGTACTGCTGTAGCTCCACCCCAGCCCACCAACTGGTGGGTTCCAATGAAGTGCCTTAGCATGTCGCCAGTAGAAAGTGCTTTAGACTTTGCCATGCCCATTAGCACCCTCACATCTTCCAGAAAAAAAAAAAAAAAAAAAAAAAGAAAAAAAGAAAAAGAAAGAAAAACAAACAAACAAAAAAAAAAAAAACAAAACACCAAACCACTCCAGGAAACTACCGCTATTTCTCCCACCATAAAAAACATAAACTGGTAAAAACATTTCAGATCTTAACGGATAAAGCTCCTGCTTTCTCACAAAGGAGAGGACACACTCTATAGATCCAGGAGGAAAAAGATTAATTTCTCATGATATGGGTACTGACATTTTTGCTTCTCTCTGGAAAGCTGGCCCTGGTCCCGGCTGCACGCAGCGCCCTGCAAGCCAAGCGGGAGCTTCGAGCACAGGGCTGGGCTCCCGGCTCCCCGACACACGAGGGCAGTGTTGGTGCACAGATGTCAGGGCTCGGAGCTCTCCTGCTCCTCCCGCTCGAACTCCTCGGCTGGGGTTTCTCCCCATGCACGCCTCGTGTCCCAAATAACGCGTTTGGGGAGCGCATGTGGAAGGAGATGTGGTGTTAAGCCCAAATATTTATATCTGCGCAGCTCCCGGAGGTTTTTCTAAGCGAGTTTCCCCTCTGTGTTACAGGGTGAGCAATAAAAGCACGATCAGCGCATTGACAGGTATGTGATCACACAGGGAATGGGAGAGATGGAAGTCTCCAACTAATCCTCTTTCAAATGGTGGAAGCATCGAGGATGGAGAGGTTTTAAAGAAACCCTAACTGTGCTGCTGTCATATCAATTCATTCCTCTAATCAAACATTCCAGCCTTCTAGATGATACCTTGGAACACATTTTAATATAGGTGAGGGGAAAAAAAATAAGTTAAAATATGACACAGGCACCCCCTCAGCCTACAGCAGACAGCCTATGTGATACATATGGAATAATTGACACAAATCATAAAAACACAGGTGTGTAGGGGGAATATACATGTCTATTTTTTGCATATACATATAAGTAAATCATACCGAATTCAGCATACCATCTAGAAGAAGCAGAAGTTTCTTATCAGAGTATGAAAGCAGGACAGTAGTGCATTGTTCCACTGCAAGCTTAGGAGCCCACCCACACCCAGGCAACTCTGACGAGCGAGGAAGCCACCTGTCTGTGCAAACATGGTCACACCAACCCTTGGGGGAACTCCAGTGCACCAAAGAAGCCAATTATCACTTCTGATGCAAAATCTCTAAAAAAAAGTAAAGCGACCCCCAGAAACATGAGTTGGTGACATGACATCTACTTGCATTTGACCCCTTTCTGATGCCCATGGACGTACAATTGGTACTCAAAAAAAAAAAAAAAAAAAACAACAACAAACCAACAACCCAGTGAGGATTAGAATCATAGAACTGTAGAATCATAATGGTTGGAAAAGACCACTAGGGAATTATCTAGTCCAGCTGTCATTAATAGTGAATACATCATTAACAGCAAATGATCTTCATAGATGAACTTCATTGACAGATATCAGGGACATCAATATATATTTAACTATGATGACTGCAATAGATGAAGTCAAACTTGGAACAGGAAAGCTGGCTGAATTTGCACCCATATTCTTATAACAGCGTTTACCAGCCCACACACGGGTGCTGTGGGTATGACCTAGTCCTCCAAGACCAAGAGCAGGAAATACTGCCAGCAGTGCTTCTGAATAAATCACCTGCTGAGTGGCCAAACTAGTTAATGGAAAATGCATACTTCCCTAATTTATTTTCCTTTTTTTTTTTTTTTTTTCTTAAAAATGTAACTGAAGAGTTTTATAGCATAATCCACTTGAAGATTCTCAGCACTGGCTGCAGTTTTTGTGGTTTGGTCCTTCCTTGCTAAAGAGATAAAATGACCCAGCTGTTACTCTAAAACCAAAGACTTGGTTGCCTGCAGGCAGCCAAGTACATGTGCCAGCCATTCGAGAGAGTGCTTAATTTCCTCCAGATGGATTTTGATGTCTCTGCCTTCTTATCAGCCCAAATACAGAAGTTTCCCTTTGTCAAAGCAGATATAAACTGGTGATCATAAATGTGAAATATAGCCTACTTAGTTATCGTACATATGATGGAATGTTTTGGTGGGCTTCAAAACCCAGCAAGCAAGATCCACAAGTCCAAAAAAAAACACAGAGGAACCTCTTGCACCACAAATATAAGCATGCAAATGACAGCATTTAGCAGACATGGCAGTGACAACTGTTTTTAACACAACCAGGAAATGCTTTGAGATACTGTCAGAATTTCAGGACAAAGCTACCAGCCTGAATGCAGAGACCTGGTATAAGATAATCCTGAAGGTCTTTTTCAAACTGGATGATTTAATCAGTCTGTGATTCTATGAATGTCTGCCCGGTGCAAAACAGACAGTGTCATCTTGAACAGAGACAAGCTCAGTGGAGTCACTGTTCTGGGTGTTTAATGTCCCCAAAAGAATCATAGAATCATATATAATCACATAGAATCATGAATGGCTTAGGTTGGAAGGGGCTTTAAAGATAATCGAGCTCAAAACACCTGGGCAGGATTGCTACCCTACAGATCAGGCTGCCCACAGCCCAATTTAACCTGGTCTTGAATGCCTCCAGGGATGGGCCATCCACAGCTTCTCTGGGCAGCCTGTGCCTGTGCCTCACCTCCCTGAGTAAATACTTTCTTCCTAACATCTAACTTAAATTTATCCTTTTTCAGGTTAAAGTCATTCCCCCTTGTTGTATCACTATCAGACCATGTAAAAAGTCTGTCCTCTCCACCTTGTAAGCTCCCCCCGAGTACTGGAAGGCCACAATGAAATTTCCCCAGAACCTCCTCTTCTCCACGGCTAAGTAAGACCAATGCCCTCAATTTATCCTTATAGGAAAGGTGCTCCATCACTTTGACATCTTTGTGGCCCTCTGCTAGACCCACTCCAGCAGCTCAACATCTTTCTTGTGCTGGGTGCCCCAGGCTTGGACATAGTAGTCCAGACCTCACAAAGACAGAATAGAGGGATACAATCTGCTTCCTCACCTTGTTGGCCACCCATCTACTGATGCAGCCCAGGATACTGTTGGCTTTCTAGGCTGCAAGCAAAAGGCATCAAACTGCTTTTAAGCAAAATCGTGCTTCCTTCTTTTCTCTGTGATCACCCTGTCACAGGCCAAGCATAATTTCAGGGAGATGAGGAAAATTCAAGAAGAGAAAGAAGTAATTGTCCACTCCTACTATTGGCTGTTACTCAAAATCTTCAATTAGAAAATACCAAAACCAAAACAGGATGGTACTCTGCAAAGCTGTAGAGCACAGAAAGGAATCATAAATTTCAAACCACACAGAAGTTTCAGTTGAATTTGCAAATTGTAGCAGAGACAATTCTATAGCATACATACAGTTCAAAAAATTGCTACCATCTAACACAGAAGAAAAAATCCCTGTGTCATCCAGAGCTATTTTGGTCAAAGTCTATGTGGGTTGCATTGCCCTTGGTGGCAGCAGCAAGTTTTGTGTCAAGTGTTGTACAGAAGTTCTTTACTACTGTTGACTTTCTATGTTCTTTCCATTACATATGGTTCTTTCCATTACATTTTCGAGAGTGCTAGTGGAGGTGACTGGCAAGCTGTTTTCCACCATCTATCACTGTTCCTGGTCAACCGGACAGGTCCCAGAAGATTGGAGGCTTCCCATCTACAAGAAGGGTTGTAAGGAGGATCTGGGGAACTACAGGCCTGTCAGCCTGTCCTTGGTTCCAGGAAAGCTTATGGAGCAGATCATCTTGAGGGAGGAATCACATAACATGTGTGGGAAAACCAGGGGATCAGGCCCAGCCAGGATGGGTTCATGAAAGGCGAGTCTTGCTTGACCAAGATGACATCCGTCTATGATCTAGTGACCTTCCTGGTGGATGAGGGAAAGGCTGTTGACGTAGTCTAGCTAGACTTGAGCAAAGCCTTTGACAATATCTCCCACACCATTCTGGAGAAGCTGGCAGCCCGTGGCATTGAAAGGTACACTCTTTGCTGTGTAAAGAACTGGCTGGAGGGCCAGGCCCAAAGAGTGGTGGTGAAAGGAGTTAAATCCAGCTGGTGACTGGTCATGAGTGGTGCTCCCCAGGAGTTGGTATTGGGGTATGTCCTATTCCTATCTTTATTGATGACCTGAATGAGGGCATAGAGTGCACCCTCAGTAAGTTCACAGATGACACCAAGGACTAGAGGGAATGGCTTCAGATTGGATGTTAGGAAATACTACTTCTCCAAAAGAGCAGTCAGGCACTGGAATGAGCTGCCCATGAAGGGTTGAGTTGCTTTCCCTGGAAGTGTTCAAGAAACATTTAGATGTTTTACTGAGTGACATGGTTTGTTGGAAATATTGGTGATAGATGGACAGTTGGACTGGATGGCCTTGGAGGTCTTTTCCAACCTTTGTAATTCGATGATTCTTTTATATGGGTGCTCGGTATAGTAGTTCCATGTTTCTGTATTTAATGCTACTGACTCGGTTGAGTTAGTGTTGCATGCTGGAGATAGAATAATCAAACTAATGCTTCGTATTCACTTGGAAGTATTGCACTGGACAGATATTTAGTATGCCAAAATGGGAAAGAACAGATGCACCCTAAATATCAGTGACGATAAACTGAACAGAAGGAATTTGATTCAGCTCTAATAGAAAGGTATTAAAACAACAAAAGCAGTACTAGTATTGAGAGTTTTGTTCATCAAAGAAATCAAAAACATCAAAGAAATGCTGGACCAAGATACCTTGCTATTCTGCTCCATCACCAAGCATGAGATATCTTTTCTTCCAAATCTGCAAGAAGGCAAAGTCTCAGGAGAAGGTCTGGAATTGCTCTGTTACAGCAAGGTTCTAGCTGCACGCATGTCCAGCAACATCAGGATCCAGGTATGCTCAGCTGATTCACAGCCCCCCATGGATGGATGGATGAACCCACAATTATTTCTGCAAGTACTTCTCAGGTTTCCCTTTGGGCTCAACAAAAGCCATCCTGGAGTTCATGAAACTTGGCCTTCCAACTTGGTCATCTCTCATTTTGCTTTCTAGGTTAAGTAGAATGACAGACCCAGAATAATAAAACAGAACAACATGGGAGCTATTGAGAAAGAGAAGTGGAACACAGAGATGACCACACAGTTCTGGAATGCATTAGCAACCCAAGTATTAGAATTTCATTATTCAAGCTGTGCTGCAAAGCTTAGCTTAAATGTTATCTTCTTCAACAGCTGTTTCAGCCTAAAGGCTCTTTTCCTTCCCCATCCACAAGAAGAATTACACATACAGCAGAGCCAGCTGTTGGCACCCCAGAGAGGTAAAAATGCATTTTCTTCCTACTACTTTCCCATACCTAGCCTAGAGCAAGGATTACAAATCAAAGCCCAGTCTATTAGAAGTCACAAGGGATTAAGAAACTCTAGAAGATTCACCCAGGATGCCAGAATAAGCAACAGTCAGGAGAGAAAAACATAGGTTTTCAGTATGGATGCACAGAAAAACAGAGACCAGTGGAGGTACCACCTAGAGCTGGGAGACCACTAGTTTGCAGGAGAATTAGTGATCCTTCCCACAGCTAGCAATCCTAGAGCAGCACAGAGGAACATCTGCACATATCTGCTAAAGCAGCAGACTCAGAGACCCTCAACCCAGGAACACATCTGTAAAAACAAAATTCTGTGATCTCCTGCCAGCCAGCATTGAGCAGTGAAAGGCTGAAGGTAGCCTGTATCAGGATGCAGCAACTTCTGGGCAGGATAAAGCTTAGAAGAGGCACTGATGGGAAAATTTGGGTGCTACGAGCCCAAGCCAGAGATATAGAGTTGATTTCTTGCTATGTACAGGAAAATAAGTGGGTAGACTTTGTTTGACTTCTTAGGCTTGTTCACTGCCACACTGGCAGCTATCAGTCAAAATTTCTACTTAATAGAAACATAAAATGTTGTGTTTAACATAAGCATCTTAAGATTGACAGAGGTTGAGCTATATTATAAGAAAGCAAATGGAAAGTCAGGAGGACATCTTAATCTAAGGTGCTTATCTGCTTCTCCCAGGGGCAAATTCAAGTTTGAAAAGAGAAAGGAAAACTTCCCCTGATTTCTGATCCCCAGCTTGAGACATTGACAGATTGGATACCCAAAAGTATCTTGAGTTGAAGCTGTGGGTATTCAGCTTCTTCCAGGTCACATCTGCCAATGTCCTCATGCACAGCAGTACTTCTTTCTTTTTAAAAAAAAACAGTTTCATTTCATTTCCACTCACACATGAGAGCCAAGGCTGTACAGACAGGAATGCTTAAGACCCCACTGGGACACTGAGGCCATCCAAAAAAGAGCAGTTCTCAGAAAGATGAGTGTTGACACAATACTAAAGCATCTCCTAGTGCCCCAGTGTGGGAGCCCAGGGCTTCTGAATCACAGAATCATATAATAAAGCAAGTTGGAAAGGACCATCGAGTCCAACTCCTGAATAAAGAAGTCAAAAGTCCCATAGAAACATGGAGGACTTCTGAAATTTTTGACCTTTTCCCAGCACCTTGGGAAAACAGAAGAACATAAACATACACAACTCTTTCAAAGAACACCCAACACAACCATGGGAATCTCATAGTTCTGCTAAAGCCCACAGCTATTACCATTAACTAATGCCTTTCCCCTGAGAATCCCTGCCAGAGGAGTACTCACATGGGAGGCAGAACTGCTGACACATGAAGCAGTCTCAGATTTGGGTCTGGACCTCAAAGCCATTTGAAGCACCATTCAGTTCTGCCTTCAGTGTGCTGCTTTAAAAATGGCAATAATTTTGTTATGTGTAAGGATTTGCAAGGGGTGCTGCTGAATAAAACAGATTTAGCAGAGTCTACGTGTGGTGCAGCCATACACGCAGGAATGACATTTACCAGTGCTGAGCCATAAGATACTCACAACTGGCTCTTTTGCTGCTCTAATCAGAGTAACTTCAATTGACATCTGTAATGTATGGAAGTGGAGGATGAAACTATGCTTCTAAGGACCACAGTCAGCTTCTCTTTGCTAGGTATATGCAACAGGGAATGGTGGGAAGGTTAGAGGGAGAAGTACTATGAACCTTGAATCTATGCTGCTTGAGATTATCCATGTGACATTATCCATGTTGCAAGTTTGCATCCTTCCATTACAGGGCACTCAGTAGAAAAACCTCAGCTCACTTCTCTCAGAGAGCCACGGGATTTTGCAGGCAAGGATAAAGGTGTCTTTTGTTCTAAACTATATGTGAGATGCTAGCAAAACAAATAGATAAATTAATAAATCAACCTCTAGATTTTTCTTTTTCTTTCTTTCTTTCTTTTTTTTTTTTTTTTTTTTTTGGTTCAAACTTGGTCAGAATGTGGTTTCTTCTGGAAGATCACAGAGAAATGTAATAATTTTTTCCTGCCACCATATCCAAATATTTTGCAAATGAATTTCTTGGCTCACATCTGTGCCAATAAATCTTATAAAAAGAAGGAAAAACCACACATTACAGTTCTCAAACCACCTTCCACACAGCCTTAGGCAGCTCTGAATTCAGGTTGTAATCAGTGACCAGCTAATGAAATTGCTGCTCACAAAAGAGGCTGTAAAATCATATTTGAACATCTCTCTTCTCCTTTCCACCCACTAAGCCAAAAGTCTGGTGTTTATGTGTCATGTCTGCCATCACATCAAATAAAAGTGTGAAACCTGCCCACTAGGTGATATATGAAGAGCAGTACCACTCTGCCATCTGACCTGCTGTTACCAGCACCATTGAAAGAACTGATAGTGACATTTCAGTATTGAAAGGGGGCTATAAGAAAGAAGGGGACAGACTTTCAGCAGGGTCTGTTGTGACAGGACATGCAGAAATGGTTTCAAATTAAAAAAAAAAAGGGGGAGATGTAGTCTAGATATAGGGCAAAAACTTTTTACAGTAAGGGTGATGAAGCACTGGAACAGGTTGCCTAGAGAGGTGGTGGATGCCCTGCTCCTGGGGACACTGAAGACCAGGCTGCATGGGGCCCTGAGCAACCTGATAGAGCTGTAGTTGTCTCTTTTCAGTGCAGGGGAGCTGGTTGATCAAAGGAGAATTCTGTGGGACTGCACTCACTCCTTGTCTACACACCACCCATTCCCCCCCTTCACACTGGGGATTTTAGAAAAACCCAGTCTTGTCCTTCTTCCTATATAATTCCCCAGTTTTCTAAAAAGTGCAGAATTGCTTTGCTAACCATCACCTTGCTCCGGGAATTTTTGTCCCATCTGAATAAGGGATCTCCTATCTGCTGAATCGAGAGGACAAGAAGCAGAAGATCCCAGCTCTGATTCCTCTGTACACAGAACTGAAAGGGGCCATCGCACCCAGAGCTAAAGCTCTTGCTGCAGAAATGACTCAGGCACTGAGGAATCTCAGCAAAGCTGATGGGACTTGGGCTCCCATGGTCTCTGCCCTCGTATGTATGAAAAACATTTTAAGACATCTGAAAAGATACACCTGAAGTTCTAATTACACTCTGCTATTTCATAGAATCATAGAATGGCCTGGGTTGAAAAGGACCTCAAAGATCATCTAGTTTCAACCCTCCTGCCACAGACAGGGTCATCAACTACTAGACCACGCTGCCCAGAGCCACCAAACCCTTTACCCATACAGTTAGGTCCCAGTACAAAACCTTATCAATAAAACATTTTACGAACTCAGTGACCACCTGTGGCTGAATGCAGCACTGAGATGAGGGTGTCTCCTGCAGGACCTGAGAGCTGCCTTTTGAAGACATACCTGTTCTTCTCATATTAACCTCCTCTCCTTTTCTACTGGCAAGAAGCCCACATATATATATATTCTAGAAAAGGTTCTTCACCAGAAGTGGGTGGGCATGGAACAGGTTGCCTAGGGAAGTGTCACAGCCCCAAGTTAACAGAGTTCAAGGAGAATTTGGACAAAGTATCTGATTTTTGGGTGGTCCTGTGGTGAGCCAGGAGTTGGATTCAGTGATCCTCAGGGATCCCTTTCAACTTGGGGTATGATTCTATTAGACATTCTCTATGATTCTATTAGACATCTCCTTGAGCAAGAGATATCTCTCATGAGCAAGGTGGTCATGACAGATAAATATTTATAATATCTTATATCACTTGCAGTATCCATTTTACTGTTTAACATCTCTTAAGCAGACCAGATCATGCCTGATCTTCCCTCAAAAGTCCTATAAATACTGCACAGACTAATTCTCCTTCCCAGTTGCTCTGCCCTACGTGTATCATCTCTCTGCATTGTCACACTAGTCACCCCCATTCTCTCATCACCTTTTGTATAACAACCACAAATCTCTCCTTCAGCAGCTTACTACTTCCATCCCACAGCAGCTCAGGTGTGGAGAAGGTCCACAGAAAGCCAGCTCCTCACTGGAGCTTTCTTTCTAAAGATGGCACAAGCTCCTAGGGTCCAACTCCACATCTTGGTTCAGGAGATGGCAATGCCCTGGGATACTTCGAGGAGATAGAGTTCCACCAGCACAGATAGTTTGATAGCTTGAACTGGAAACAGTTCAGAACCATGACTCTTTTAGACTAATTTTTTATATTCTTTCAACTCTTTTTTAGATACTCTTTAGACATTGCCAGAACTATTCAGATTTCACCCACTCATTCATCCCCATAGCAGACGCATGTGTCTGCATGCACTCACACATACTTTCATGCTACAGCTGCTTTTCTGACAAACAGCTTTGATATCAGGGAGCCTGGGATAGCCACTATGAGATTTCCAAGGCACTCACACACATCTCCTGTAATAACCCTGCTGGAGGGGAGAGGGAGGAGTTGGGGTCTCCTGTTCTGTTCATGTGACTTTTTGCTTGCTCAACAAAATCAGAGTTGATTATTACCTCAGAGAGGCAGAGGGGTGCATTTTGTTACTAGTTTTGTGATCGTTGGTTTGGAGGTTTTTTTTTTTCTGTTTTGAAGAGGCACCATATCAGCCTATCTCCACATTCAAGCAGTACTTATCGTCTGCCATCTGCCTGCACACAGGTGCGTTTCACCACACCACGCGTGCTGCTTTCTCGCTGTAATGCCCCACTTCGTCTCTCTACAAACCCCACGACCGCTGGTGCCAGCAGCCCTATAAAGACAAATCCCCCCCCCCCGTGCAAAGCAGTTCATTTCACCCCTCTGCGAGCAGAAGCGATGCTCAAACACTGCCTTACACGTGGCTGTCTCAGGGAATGCCACAGCCTCAAGCGTGTCGCTGGCACCCACACTCTGCGCCTCCTTCGGGTTACACACCGCTCCTCAAAGCCTCCGGGGGACTGGGACTGTTCTCGGCTCTCCCGTTGGGAACAGACACTCCCCGCACACATCACCTCCCTGCCTTGGCCGTCACCTTCCTAAACGCGACCGCTCTTACCCCGGCAGAGAGAAACAAAACTGCCCGGAGGCAGCGCCGGCAGCGGCACCGCACCTGAGGGGAGCGGCCGGCAATGTCTGCTCCCGGCCCCGGTCCTTCACCCGGCCCCGGTCCCTGCACGGCTCGGCACGGCTCCAGCCCCGCTCCCGGCACCGCAGTGCACAGCCGCCCGCCTCTCCGCTCCAACCTGCTCCCCTAGCAGCCTGATTCTAGCTGCTCCGGGCAGCACTGGATCACCTTTTCCTCCTTGTTTTGCTCCACAATAAGAATAGTAGCAATAAAAGAAAACAAACAAGCAAACAAAAAGAGAAACCCACAGTTTTGTGTGCAAATTCACCTGGATGCTGAGCAGAGATGAACTCAACTCACAGGCACTTCTGCACTTTTTCATTTTTCCTTTCCTTACTTCTTCTTCTTTTTTTTTTTCCTTTCCTTTTTCTTTTTTTCTTTTCCCTTTATTCCTTTCCTTTCCTTTCCTTTCCTTTCCTTTCCTTTCCTTTCCTTTCCTTTCCTTTCCTTTCCTTTCCTTTCCTTTCCTTTCCTTTCCTTTCCTTTCCTTTCCTTTCCTTTCCTTTCCTTTCCTTTCCTTTCCTTTCCTTTCCTTTCCCCCACAGCTCACCTTTCCCTTCTCACTTCCACTCTCACCTCCCCACCACTCACCAGTTCCCACTTCCCCACACACACTGCACTCGTTCCCACCACCCTACCATGCACTAAGCACAAGAGTGTTTGCAGAGGATACTCCTGCAGTTTCCAAACTCACCTGCAAAATGCTGCTTGTTGCTAGAATCCAGGGCAAAAGCCACCTCATCCCTGGAAGCCGGGATTAAATACATTGATTGAACCCAGATTTAGAGCCGTTTTGAACAAAAACACCACTTTCGGGAACACACAGCAATCCTTAACTGGTAACCTAGCCTAGGAACTCTGCCTTTTTCTCTTGGCTCTTTGGGGATTTTATTAAAGACAGATCTGACGTCAGGGTGAAGGACAAGCCCTGCATTTTTCCTCTGGAGAAACTTTTCCTGCCTTCACTTCTTCATTTTTGTGTGTGGTGTTGTCCCACCTCCTGCATTTCAGTGCATCGCTGTTAGCCAAAGGCTCTTAAAGGGAAAGCTGCAGCACATTGGTCCAACACTATGACTTAGCTCTGCTCTGAGAGGCTCAGAGCCTGTCCATAACACTGCTCATGGCATTCAGCTAGGCAAGAAACATTTAGTCTGACTTTGTTGGTTATGAATTAAACGCTTTTATGCACGCAAATATCCCCAGATGTGTGATGTATACAGTCTAATTAAAGGTGGCTCCCCTTGTCGTGCAGAAGGGGTCAGACCTGTGAGTGCACCCCGTGGGGCACCACTCTTCACAGAGAAACCCGAATCAGAAAGGAAGGACAACTGCCATGCTTTGTATCCCCCCTGTGATTTCTGTGGAGTGTACTGGAGCACATGTCATCTCCTGGGCATCCTATTTCTAACCTATGCCACCAGTGGGCATAAGGAATACTGCCCAGGTAGACTGGAATGCAAACTCCATTGTAAGCAGAGCTAAAGTCTCTGATAACTTTTTCACTCTGATTACTTTTAATGCACAACCTGGTCTGGCAAGAAGGATTTTCATCTCTGAAATTTTTTATTCATACCTAGACAGGGTATTTTTCCTCAGCCTTCTGAATCTGCATTTGAAAGAATTTAAAGTCTTATTTTCTTCATCTGAAGTTGAACAATGTAAGGAACAAAGTCACATTAAAGACATTTACATACCTGAAACCCCAAAAAGTCATGATCTGGAGTAAAAGAGGTATCAAGATAAATTTAAAAGTAGGCAAACTCTCTTGCTTGGTGTGGCAAGATGGGTAGTGATGGATGGGTGAATGTTCTAATGCCAATGAAAAATGAAACTGCCCTAACTTCTGTTCCCCCTTGCCATTGGAGTGTTCCAGGCAGGGCCATTGTCGCCCAAAAAGCACAATAACACTATTTCATAGAGCAAATCCTCAGTTACAAAGCACTATTTTTCAAAATAGTCACCACCATTAGCTATATATTTTAACTAGAAATGAACAAAAGTCTGCATGCCAGCAGGGGTGACAGCTGTGCGTGGCCATCTAGAATGTCCTTCATGTCACTGTTGCATTACTGAAATGCACCACTCAATGCCTCACTGTGCTCACATCCACTGTTTAGTCTCCATAAACATTCAGCAAGTGTCAATGAAAGTCAATGTGTGCCACTTTTCCCACATGAAGAAATTAAATGACACACCTTTGTTTCACACACGCTTCCATGTCAGATGCAATTTTGTCAGATTGCCCCCCTACTGCAATCTGCCACGCAGCAACAAAATGTAATGGAATATTGGTGTAAAGTTAATCCTCTACTGCTGTACCATCAACATCCTTCTCTACTGTCGTGGGCCAACATAATAAAATAGGAGGCATTTCTTTCAGAGCAGTCCCTGTATTTATCTCTCACCCACACTTTCTTTGCCACCTACAATCCTCCTTTGTGTTCTAGCAATATTCAGCCATGTGCATTCTCCTCTGCTGAGGAATCTAGAAGGAATTCTGCTATCTTCATCCCACCTAACGTGTGAGTTTCATCTGCACATGGCTACCACCTGGTACCTGACTTTGAGATCAACCCCCTCACCCCCCAGACTTTCTTTTAGCACAAGGACTATTTGAAAAGCAATACCTCTGACCTAGATGAGATGTTTTCTTACAAAAGCAGATGAAAGTAGTTAGATCAGCCAGTGTGATAGCTCAGATGCAAAGCGGGTAGGCTATGAGCGACACTCACTTTTTGTGAATGTTTTTGTGTTTGAGCATTTTGCATTTGAGCATTCCCCTTGCCTATTCCTCTCAGTGAATTCCTTAGCTAATGCTGTGGTCAAGTATGTCAGCAAGGATGGAGTCTTTGAGTTAGGGACATCCATCTGCTTGCAAACTCACAGCTCATCTCATGTTGGTCATGAGGGTCTGTCATGTGGTGACCATAAGACAGTACTGCGTTAGATCGGGTGAGACAGGGATTAAGGAGTGATCCTGTTGCTCCAGAGCGGGGTGCTGAGATATCCAGCAAGGTCAGCAGCCTCTCTGCTGATTTCTGTATGCAGATTGCAAATCAGTGCACTCACAGGTGTGACTGTATGCACAGACAATTGATAGTCTAAAATGCCAGGAAGACTTTGGCTTTTGCTTGACTGGCAACAATCTCCATCTTTACTTCTATTTCTCAGTATTCAGTTCTTTCTGAGTTTGGCAATGCTAGAAGAGATTTCTGCAGTTGTTTCTCGCTCTTCTTTAATCTTGGAGAGTCTTGCACCAACTCCAATAAATGGCTCAGGAAACACTTCTCTGTCAAGTTCAATAATTAAAACTGAGTTTAAGATTTTCAAATGACAGAAAATCCACTTCATTTACCATTAAAAGTCTGTCCCACATTTTCAGTCTGAGTTTCTTAGTTTCATCTTTCTGCCAGTGTTTTGTTGGCTGATGAGAATTCAGTACCTTCTTCCAGAGAATGAATTTTCAAGTGTTCAATAAAACACCACTTACTCTTCAATAAAACAAAGAAGCCTCATTGCTTTTCAGTTGCAGTGTCTAATGGATTTCTGGATCTTGAAGCATTATTATAATTTTAATGCCTTTTATCTCTTTACCTTTCACCTTCCATGGATATTTGTCTGTGAATGCAACTATCTATCACTCTGCAGTCATGCCATTCACAGAGAATGGAAACAGGTAGCATGACCCAATGCAAAACAGCTCTTATGCTGTAAGCCCAGCACTGAAATATCACTCCCTCTTTAATATGTCCTTCTTGGCCACATAAACGCATTTCTCAGTTTTACTACATTTCAGTTTTTTTAGACTAAACAAAATGATTGATTTGTTTTATGCTGTTTGCTGTGTGTGACACTTTTACTGAGAGCTGCAAGTAGTTAGACTACATAGGATCTGCTAAGAGCAGAAGGAAAGTTCATCAAGGAAAACAGTTTATTCTAAATGTGTGGCACAAACAGCTCCTTGCCTGCAGTGGATCTGCCCTATAATAAGTGAGATCAGAGTCTGCCTGCAAGTCCAAGGGAAAAAAGGAGCACCTTGGAATTTCCTAACTCATAAAAGGTGAAGGCTGAGCCATGAATCTGGCTTTTGAACAAGTCAAGTGGGTAACTGTGTTAGTCTTCTATGAGGGCACCCTTGGGTGCCTCACCCACACAGATCCAGATTTACCTGCTGGATGGACTCTGCTGGCCAAGGCTGGGAACGTCACCTACTTGAAGATGACAATATGGAATGGGGAGCAAAATGTGGGAGTCAAATTACCCTCTCTATTATTGTGGATATTATTACTTAGGCCGTAGGAAGGATAGTTACATCCTGTTAGAGACAAAGCCTGCCCCTTTGAAATATCAAAGGAGCCTGAGAAACATCTGGTTTAGCTGACTCCTGATAACATCTGAGCAAGCAGCCAGCCCCACTTCAACACAGGTGAGTATCTCGTTTCCACAACCTTTGCAGATGCAACTTGACACCAAAGAGTGCAAGAAGCTGTAATACAGCAGTAGTGTTCACTTTTTTGCTTTTTAAACAGTTTGTCCAGAGAAGATGGATAGGAATCACTATGTGGACAGACAGCCAAGAGCTCTTTTGCCCCATTCAACCTTGTATCCCTGGTACCATCATGCAGTAGGTACCAGCTGGTACTTTGTGTCTGGAGATGTAATAATGTGGTAAATCCACTTCTAGAATCCATCAGTCCCTCAAGAAGTGCCAGGTGAAGAGAAGTGTCATTCAACCCAACTTTCCACTTCTGACTAAGCATTCTCAGTTCTGTGCCTTGCACCTCTCCATCCATGCTGACATAGATCTAAGGCTGATAACACATCCAACAGCTTAAAAATCATCTGGTTCTGGTAAAACAGTCTGAGGGTCAGCATTCCAGGACAGAAGGATTATTCCTCCAAAGGAAAGGCATGGATCAGGTCTGCTGATGTGAGTGAAGCCACAGTAAAGTCTGAAAAACGGAACCCTCAATATTTAATTCATTCATGCAGCCAAGGCCATTTGTATTCAAGTGAAAAAACTGCCCTTAGGGAGACATGACTGTGGTTTCAGCCCCCATAAATAGACTCAGATTTATTAGGACAGCTCTTCAGCTGGTGTCAATCTGTGTGACTGTTGATTTCAGCAGTATTAATCTGGCTGACAGCAGCTGAGCTGTTCCACTATAAGTGAAAACATCTAGGGTTTGAATGGCAGCCATGAAAAAAAATGAGCCATTAAAATGCTAGATTCTGTAAGTTCCTACAGAACTTTTAGAGAAAACGTAGAGCTTTATATTTATTTACAAATATATATCATATTAGATCATTGATTTATGCCAGCAACTTCAAGTGTTCTGTTTTCTTCCACAAATTCTTTTACTTTCTCTCAGATTTTGCCCTCAAGATTAATGGCCTGACTATTGTGTTCATCTATTCTTAAATTCTCACAATTTCTTGTTGGACATTTATGTGGTTAATATGTGGGCAAAAACTGCAATTTGATGTTTCTGAACCAGTACCAGGCATTCATGACAATGGCAACAGTACCCAAGGGAATTTGGTGTCTTTCATGAATGACTGCCTGCTTCAGTATCCACTCTGAAAAATATATTCCAGTTACTTAATTAAAGCTTTCAAAAAAATAAAGTAAAAAATTAAACACAAACAAACATCACACAATTAAGAGGCCAATATCCAAGAATAACTAATAACCAAAATGAACAAGCCACAGAGAACTAAGAACCTGACAGAAATATGAACAAGCTCTGAGAAATCCTTGCTGTAGGAAAGTTCTGAAAGTAGAAGTTTATGTACTACTAACTAACCAATAAATAAAGCTGCATTAATAGCACATATTGAGTCTGAGCCTCAGCTGGTGTAAAAACAAAGTCCTTAGAGTTGATTTATGGCATTCATTGATGCAATAAATTATTTATAAATATTAGTTCAACTATTTGAACAAAAGTGGGAATTAACCTTTGGGTATGCCACCTGCAGATGTTTGCCCTGATGGACAAGAAAAGAGAGTAAAATATATCGAATAATAAACTATGAAAGAATGAAATGATTAAAAATCCAAGCAGATACAGCACACATTCCTGAAGTGGCCCAGTCTGCTCCGTCTGTAGTTTGGTCTGCTTCATATCATGGTCTGCTTGAAAAGTGAGTCTATAGCTTGCTCCAAAAAATGACTTCACTCATTGTGAATAATGTGCACATTCTGGTATTTCTATTCTCTAGATTGGTGACCACAAAATTACACAACTATTCATTCATTTGGGCTTTTTTCCTTCTGCTACTACAGTAATATTCTCCAGCCTCTGATGGATGGAGTTGGCCACATGAGGAGTGAGAGCTCTTAAAGTCTGCTGGAAATCCACTGTAGCCACTGTCTTTGCTGCTAGTCAGGTCTGGATAAGGTGGGAATTAGATTTGGTCTTTTCAATCACACATGCTGAGGCCTCCCAACACTGCAAATGCATCACAATATTTCCAAGTTTGGTGTAGACTGTACATATCTTTGGTTGGAAAAACAAACAAACAAAAAAGAAAAAACGAACAAATGAAACTGCATTAAATGTAAATGAATGAAGGTTATAAAGCATAACCATCTCCTATTTCAGATGGGCTTACTTTTTCTTTTGGAAAGTAGCTTTATCATTCTAGCCCACGTGTTGTTTCTTAAAATTTGTCTGTCTTTATTAGCATTTTTTTTTCCACTGTAATGAAAATAATAAAGTAACCTAATGGGGCATTTACAAATTACGATTAGATCCCCAAGAGATTGAGCCCATTTTCAACATGAAATACTCAAGTTTCAAGTTCCAAATTCTACATTCTAATTCTGGCAAAATTTTATTCAAAGTTTCCTTTGGTATTTGGTTGGTAAATATTTCTCTTTATACAGAGCAGCTTTCAATCCCTGTTTCCTAGGGAAACTGAGTTTATGCAATCATTTAATACATGTTCATGTCTGTCTCTCTCCCTTCACAGTAATTTTTTGAGCCTTTCAGCCAAAATCAAGCCAAATTTGATGGATTTCTCAAACATGACCACATTCCGGTGCATTTTGTGAAAAGAAGCATGGAGGAAGAAGAGAGAGGCTGTAGGCAGCAGTATTCAATGTTTGGGAACAGTAGAGTCTTTACTCATACACTAATAGAAGCCAGAGAAACCACACAGCTGAGACATCTCAGAGAAACAACTGCAGGAAAACAACTTCAGATTAAGTTAGCAGTCAGCTACCAGACACAAATCTGCAGGGAAAACAGCTTTATTCATGTAGTGCTCACAGAAATAACTTCAGGCACAGGCAGTCCACATGTTCTCAAGTTCTCATCTTTTTTTTTTTTTTTTCTTGCAAGCTGTACTTTAAGTCTTCTTTCCTCCCAGCCTACATCAATATTTTTCCTGAATTCATTCTTGGTTATAAAAGCAAAACAGGTGAAAACAAAAGTATCTACTTTCACACTATCACTTTAGGAACTAAAATAGCAAATCCCTCACAAATTCTTAACTTTCTCAAAGGGTCGAGACTGAGACTCCTTCCAGTGTATCTGCAGTGGTTCCATTTCAGAAAGGTGAATGAAAATAAATGTCCGGCATTGGTAATTTTAGAGAAGACTTGAGCAGAAGGCCTATGTAGAGCACTCAGGAGATATGTGCCTTTATTACTGCTAATAATTGCTGAAACATTTTACTAAGGTCATAATGAAATAATAAAGTACATTTCATCTCCTGAAGAGTGTTGACCACAGTTATCATTATCAGTTTTACAAAACTAGGAGCACTGTGGCTTTGCTTTCTGATTTCCTTTGGAGAACCATAGTTTGCCAACCCAATATACATAGTCCCGAAGTGAAAAAAGGGAACAGGGCATGGGAAGTAATGTGTCTGAGCAGGACACTTCCCTTAGCTCTGCTGCTTGTAGTCAGTGTTCATCTTGCTCAGTCCTTGCCTCGTGGCAAAACATCATCCTCTTCAGGGCTTAAGGGGACCACACAAAGGAATCATTATTTCCTTCTAGGCTAATTTGTTCCTCCTGTCAGCATTTTGGAGCAGATGTGATGATAAAGACTTGCACTTGACACGAGGGAAAGAAGTAGAACGAGTTGCCCTGGAAGAAGGCCGCAAGCCCACGCACCTAGAAGGATTGAGTGAGGCCCAAGAGCTGAGGCTGCCTTGATCCAAGAGCAGGAAGCAGGCAGTTCCCCCATGGCTGCAGACAGCTTCCTTCCAGGCCTGGGAACACTCAATCAGACCTAAGGAAACAGCAGATGCTTTTCTTCTTACTTCAAGTAATAAAATGGGTTCACAGGGTCTGGCAGTACTTCTTTCCCTTTAACGTGGCTTCAGTCCTGTAATCAAGCTTAAAATTGTTGAGTTCAAAAGTAACTGCTAGGCTGCACACATTCAGCCAAGATAAGCTTCCTTGAAGGGAATCTGGATGAGACGGTCACAGCATAGAAGTGAGGAAGGAATGGGGACTAGATCTTCACTTGGGATCCACAATGCTCCAGAAGCTGCATCATATATTCCTGTTCTTAAGTACCAAAAACTATCGAGAATATAAACCTTGTGTCCCTCACAATTGGCAAAAATTGTAGCCAGCGTGTTTATTTTGTTTAAAAAAAGGAAAGTTGAAAATATGGCTTGTACATCCACCAGCCCTGAAAAACATCCAGTTCTTACTTGACGAGGGGAGTCTTTCGACTCAAAGTCCAGAACAATTCTGCTTGACTTTGGATATTACAGACTGAAGACTTTGAGGACTTACTGTATCGAATCAAAGGACTTCTCTCACAAATCCCACTGAAGATAACTCTCCCATAAAATAGCCATCCACACTACAGGATTTAATCTGGGCTAAATTACCATCTGAAATGAGAAAATTTCATATGAGACAGTGACAAAAGTCTTACCCCAGTAAGTAAGTCTTACCAAATCACATCACAGCAACTTCATAATCTTCTATGATACTGTCTCTCATGTCCTCAAGATCTATCTCAGACCCAGTGTTCTTTTAACCATGATTTATTTTTAGCCTACATATGCTTGGTGTTGCTAAACTTCTGATCTTCAAAGCGTTCAGAAATGGTTTGTTCTGCTGTTTGTATCAGTAAGTTTTTAGGTGTTGAAGGTTGACCGATTCTTTGGCTCTTCATTTCCCTCTGCATTAACAGACCTTTGCCCACCCTTTTCTCTCTCTTAATCCCCATGTTTTCTTCAAGACAATGAGTAGCTGGCTCAAACCAGCTCTCTGATTTGAACAAAAACAGTCTTCCCAAAGAATTCCCTTAGCTTGCCTTTTGCTTACTGTAGGCTGAATCCTGTCCATTCATGGGTGTTAATGTATCAGTCATTGGCTCATGGCAGTTTTAGTGAATACTGACATGTGAAAGGCATTAATCTCTTCAGCCCCTAGGCATTATTAGCTTTCCTTTACCACTCAGCGGAGGACCAGCTTCTGCCTCAGTTTTCCTCTCTTCTGAAATATTAATGGAACACTCTTTGTTACTACTGAAGTCCCTTGCTAGTTGTGTTTCATCTTGTGCTTTAAGCTTTATTATTTTGGCCCTACATGCTCCAGCAAATCTTTAATCTGCAACCTTAGTAAATTGACCTAGTTTCCATTTCTTGCATACCCTCATGGACCGTTTGTCTGACGTATGCAATTTGCAAGCTGTTACTAGCACAGGCTGTGTTTCACCTCTGGTCTGAGGAATGGTGAACCAGGATCATCTACCAACAGGATTTTACCAGGGTAAAGTTATAAAGAAGAAAATGCTGTAGGATCATCATTTCTGCGAGTAAAATGAAGAACAGTCTCAGAGTTGCATAGAGTTGAAGAAGCAGATGCCTAAGAAAGAGTTATGCTATCAAATGGCAAAACTTTTGACCCTCTTGTCCTGGTTTCATGTAGGATAAAGTTAATTTTCTTCATAGAGGCTGGTGTGACATGATGTTTTGGATTTAGGAGAAAAAAACATTGATCATCATTGCACACCAGTGCTTAAATCAAGTAACCTTCAGCTCACTGCCAGTGAGGAGAGTGATGGTGCGTGAGACAGAATAACTTGCGAGTTTTATCTTATCCCATCCTGCTTAAGGGAGTTAGAATGAATGCCTGTACAATGCTTTGCTTCCATGCTGGGTTAAATTACAAGGGCTGGTCCAAAAGTAATACCTTTCATTTTATTATTTTGATCTACGAAATTTGAGGTGGGTGTTGGTG
The DNA here is from genome assembly GCF_026119805.1 of Tympanuchus pallidicinctus. Lineage (NCBI taxonomy): Eukaryota > Metazoa > Chordata > Aves > Galliformes > Phasianidae > Tympanuchus > Tympanuchus pallidicinctus. The sequence continues at coordinate 68,519,182 of NW_026294769.1, read as the reverse complement.
GTATGACAGCAGAGATTGAACCTTCCTGCCAATGTTCCATTAAATTTTATTGCCGTGTGACAGATGACAGCAGAGGGGCAATCTGATGAAACTGCAACTGGCATGGAAGTGTTTATGAAGAACAGATGTGTCACTGATACCCTCCAACAGAAAAAATGGCACTCACTGGTATTCACTGATGTTTGTTGAACATTTATGGAGACCAAACATTGAATGTCAGCACAGTGAGGTGGTGGGTGGTGCATTTCACCAGTGGTGACTGCAACATGAAAGAAAAGCAATTTCTGGACAGCCAGTCAAAAGTTGTCATCTCTGCTGGTACAGATTCTTTGAAAGGAGCATGCAGGCTCTTGTTCATTACTGGTGAAAATACATAGTTCATGGTGGTGACTATTCTTAAAAATAGTGATCTGTAGCTGAGAATTTACTGTATGAAGTACCGTTGTTGTGCTCTTTGTATCTGTTGTAGTTTCCATGGATATAAATAAAAGGCATTACTTTCAGAGCAACCTTTCTATTCCATTTTCAATATCTCTTAATTACACACTGTATCCAAAAATTGAGACATTGGAATTCTGAAGAGAAATAAGATATTCAGTGGTCACAGATATGTGAATCTCTCCCAGGTTTTCTTTAAAATTCTGCTCCAGGGAAAGTCAAAATGGCAGCGCATGTGCACAACAAGCCCAAAGCCTATTTCTCTTCAGCCCTCTCCTCTGTAAGTAATCCAGGGAGCTGCATGTGCATGTTGAGGGTAGCTGTTTCCACTGTACTTGCATGTGGTAGAAGCATGGTGAAGAAAATGCTGGAGTAAATTATCTGCTGTTTGACTTACTGTCATGAGTGATAAAACAGCTCTTCCATATGAATGAACTTTTCATGATCTTGGACTGCAGGCTGACTAGATAATATGAAATCCTATTGCAGCATGGAACAAGGAGTTACAGTGGGCATTTAAGTTCCAAATCTAGCCCTGATGAAAGTTTTTTTCCACATCTTACCCCTTAAACCACACGTGTAAGTCCTCACACATCCAGCAGCAGTAGCATTTATGTACCCATTCTTAGCTGAAGTGAGATATTTGGCAAATAATTTGGAAAATTCCATAAAGCATACTCCTATAGCAAATAGCATGCTACTGCCACTCCCCCTCAGTGCACACTGGAGGTCTCCAGAAGCTTTCTAGTCATGATTGCTCCTATTGCCTTCTCCCAGGTGAGAATATTTATTCTTACACCTACCATTAGTGTGCCCTAGGCTTTGCAAGAGAAAATGTATCAAATGCTTTGCAATACCCCAAAGATACAAAGCAGCCATAAAGCACACAAAAGCAATTCATAATTGCTGTTTCTCCAGGGTAACATAAAAGAGTTGGAGTGCCCAGGAGAATCTGGCATTTATAGTGTAATTTCTGTCGCATGAAAGGCATAACCCTTGAAATCAGACAGAATACTCAAAGAGATTTTATGAGATCCCTTAGTCCAGCTGCTCACACTGAGGTGGGCTCAAAGTTACAATTGCTAGTGTTTGCTTCTGCCTTTTTAAAAACTGGAAGTGATTATTTGGTGTATCTAATCTATGTCTACACATGCAGGAAAGATAAAGTCTCAGAACAGACTTGCTGCACAATTTTCATACCTACTGCAGAGTGGCTGACAGGAACCAACACTGGATACAGCAGCAAAGTACCCTCTTCCAAGCAGTCCTTCGGACTTGAAGCAAAACTCACACACCTTTGGGCTTTCCCCCCATATGTGCTTGTGACCCCACACTTTGGAACCACATAAAGCCTACTTCCAATTGCACCACTGGGAGAGAGCAATACCTGAGCAAATGTAGCAGAGCTGAATATCTCAGATCAACCACAGATTGTGTGACTTCTATATTCTTTCTTGGTAAACATGAATGAAATGTGATGATATAAGCAACTCTGATTGTAATTTCTTGCAGCACTCCTTCACATTCACTCTACTAATCATGAGGTTATGGAAATACTGCTTGAAGAATGCAGTAATGACTTGGAACTGGATATAAGCAGTAAAACATTGCTTTGTTTTAGGAAATATTGTGATTATACCATAAATATAGCTTATCTGCATAGTCTCTGCCTTAGTGCATATGGAACAGAGAGAGGAAATTAAATTACATCACCACATTTTCATGTGCAGTTGGCAGGAATTCTGAGTGCTGTTCCTCAAATCCATGGTCAGACAAGAGGAGAAAGAAACAAGTGACAGGTAGATCTGCATTGAAGGTAAGCTTAATTTTTTAATAGCTTTTCATCTGAGACAGATGGTACAATGATAGAAAATGTATAATCAATGGATATCAAGATGTTACAATCACAAAATAAACAAGAGAGTTAGGCAAAGTGGACTATGATAACAAAAGAGAATAAATAGAATGCTTACCCTTATGCTGGTCTCACCACAAAATACCAGAAGGAGGGATCTCCAGACAAGATCCTTCCCCTCTGGTAGCCAGCTCTTAAATAGGTCTAGGAGGGGTAGAGCCATGCTCCACCCCTTCCGGCAGCACAGGTGAATTGCCTTCACCTGTGCTCCTCTGGCTGACTCATGGCTCGCCTCAGGTGATCAATCAGAGGTTCAGGCCGTGACTCAGTAGTTCCCATACAGAAAGACTAACCCTTGTTCTTTCAACATGGCCACAGTTTATAAAGCGGTTAAGTCCTTTGCATGTTTTGAAGTTATTTGTTTGAGTTTGTCCTAAAAAAAGAAGATATATTTAGTTTTCTTTACCATATGAAATAAGTCACAGCAACACAGCTCACAGCTCTACTACATTCAGTTTGTCTCTGTACGACGCCTACAGCAGAGCCTACAGCAGTAGCATTAAGAGGAGATCTGTAAGACCATGAAAAGTAGAATTAATCACGAATGATATTATGGGAGTTAGACTTGAGCTGGCTGTCTGGGCTTCCATTATATCCAGTTGAGTCAGTGGAGCTTATGGTTCAGTTTATCCACTCACATATAGATATATACTTCAGGAGACAAACCACCCCCTAAACTCCTACACTACTGACAGGCTCTCCACTGACCACAAAAGGAGCTTGGGTTTGTTTAGTCACATGTAGATTCCTTACAGAGATGTGCACTACATGATGACAAACCCACCCACAGACTTCTGCAGGAATATGCAGCAGAAACTCTGCCATGGAAATGCATGGTAATTTTGTTTGCTTATTTTTTTAACTTTAGCAGGAACTTTGCACTGATGGATATGCAATGTTACATGCATACCCTGAGGTCTGAGGACCTTGCTTGACATGCTGTATTGCCACTTCTAACTGAGAGAGAGGGGGTTAAAAGAAGTAAAGTATGAGGGAGGTCTTATGTATTCTGCTTCATAATCCATTATTCATATAATTCATTATTTAAAAAGTAAGGTATGCCTACACAAAGTAATGCAGTGAGATCTCAAATATCTGTATGGTAACGTAGATACACCTTGTGCATCACCATCAGTAGAACTGAAGATGATGTTTCTTGTTTCCTGTGAATTGCAAATCACAAATATCACCCCATTGCTTGCAAACAGGGACCATGGGACCATAAAGCATCTAGTTTCAACACCTCTGCCATGGGCAGAACTGACACAAGCCAGATCAGGCAGCCGAGGGTCCCATCCAACCTGGCTAGAAATGCATCCAGGGATGGGGCAACCACAGCTTCTCTGGGCAGCCTCTGCTGGTGCCTCACCACCCTCTAAGTAAATATTTCTAACATCTAATTTAAATTCCTAACATCTAACTTCAATTTCTCCTCTTTTAGTTTAAAGCCATTCTCCCTTGCCCTATCACTATTAGATTGTGTAAAAATTCACTCCTCTTCTTGCTTATAAGCTCCCTTTAAGTACTGGAAGGGTGCAAGTTAAACAAGCTCCAGCTCCCTCAACCTGTCTTCATAGGAGAGGTTCTCCAGCCCTCTGATCACCTTCTTGGCCCTCTTCTGGACCTGCTCCAGCAGCTCTGCATCCTTTTTGTATTGGAGGTTGTAGACCTACATGCAATACTCCAGATGGGGCCTCGAAAGGGCAGAGTAGAGGGGGACAATCAACTCCCTCTCCCTGCTGGCCACCAGTCTTTCAGTGCAACACAGATTTCTTTGCAAGACATTTATCTTCATAAAGCCTACTTATAAATAAACAAATAAATAAATGACAGATAAGTGATTCTTTTAACCCATTCAAAAATATTCTTTGATGTTGTACAAAGCACATTTTGTATTTTATTCAGAATATTTAGTGGTACTAAAAGCCCTTGAAAAATATTTAGAGAATGTCCAAACTTACAGTCTCTTCATTTTACTGGCAGACAAATATGTCAGTTTCATTAGATAAGAGCTGTTTCCGCATTAAAATGTCATTAATGGTCATTAATTGTAGTCCTAGTGTTTAACCTCTTTGTTGATTTATGGATACGTCTCTGTTTCATACAAATGGCTGGCTGGCTTTCAGCCTATCTTTGCATTGTCTTGTTTTTCTTCAGCAAATACTGGCACAGAATTAACATTTTTTCCAGTCATCTGTAATTTCCCCAGTATTGTAAGATTAAAAGAAAACATCAGGGAACCAGAGTGCATCAGCTTCGCTTGGAGGTATCTGTGTCAAAGTTATCTGAGCCTGCTGACTTCAAAAAGAGTTTTCTCATGTCCTTCTGAACCACAAAAAGCTCAGAAAGCAGTTTATCACCTACATATGATCACGTATCATCCTGCTTGTTCGCAAACACAGATTAGAAGCATGCCACCTCAACAACTACTAGCACTTGATTTGTTCCTGATGCACTTAGAAAAACACCCTTTTTTCCTGTCTTTGGTCTTGCCAGCTCCGGATAGTATCTGATATCTTCAGCTTCATTTATAAATTGCTTAATGAGAGAGGAATCACAAAACATATTTCCATCCATTTGTTACTCTTACTTCTAAATTGTTCCTTCTTGTTGCCTTTAGTTGCCAAATTGACTTTTAACTAAAACTGTCCTTTTTTTTTTCTTTCTTTTTTTCCCCCATTATCTGATACATTCATCATAAATAAAATGCAATTGTTATTACTGATGACACCTAGTGTTCTCTATTTAGTGCATTTTTGGTTACAAAAGACAAGTTTAAGGAAATTCCATTGCTGCTATTTCTAGATAGCAATGAACAAATGATAAGAAGAGTTTGAAACTTTAGCAGGAATGCCCTATTGTATAGAAGGACTTACCTGTGGACATCAAATAAAGAAGTAAATAGGGAATTTAAAAAAGAATAGTCCAATTCATTAACTGACAATGTTGTTAAGGCACCTTCCAGATGGTATTAGAGCAGGACACAAGGCTGCAGCTTGATTACTGGGAGAATTAGGCTGATCACTTCTGTGCCCACTCTCATCTTTTTCTTCTCTATTTGTCCTTTGAATAGGTAACAGTAAGAAAATTCTATAGGAAAATTCACAGAATTATGGAACCATTAAGGTGGGAAAGAGCACTTAGACCATCTGATCCAGCTGTGGACCCATCACCACCATGCCCACTAACCACATCCTTCAGTGCCACATCTTCACTTTTCTTGAAAAGCCCCAGGGATGGTGACTCCACCACTTCCCTGGGCAGCCTCTTCCATGCCTAAGAAGACTTCAATAGAGTTTCCATTTGCAGTCACACATCTGATGCTATTAGCTGCCTAAAGGCTTGAATTTGTAACAAAATAATTTACTTCTTTATTGCCTCTTGGGTTTATGGTGCTATTTTTTTAAATAAGACATTTCCCCATGTGTGTTTTTTCACTGAGGGAATAAATTTGCTTTCATTTTCTGCATGTTGTTTGCTTGCTTGCTTTTTTAATCAGCTGCTCCCTTAAATTCCTCCTTTCTTGTGGGAAGCAAGGAATCTCAGAACATATTGCATCAGTCCCTGCATTATGTACTGACACCACAGCTTCAATCACATCTTCAACGCCGCAGCAGAGAGCCTAGCTGAAGCTAATATTAACCGCTGGCAGGAAGTGTCTGTTGGCCACAGGCAGCCAGGTGTTTAGATGCGCTCTGAGCTGAGGCTGATGCGGTGAGCACAGGTGAGCTTACAGAGAGATCTTGTCTTTCCCTTTTTACACCCTCTCTTATGCCTCTGAATTACCGCCAGTGTGTTTTCGCTCTTGGGGCCCCGGCTCTGTACATATACAGACACAGATTTATACCCCTACATTGCAGCAGGCTCACAGAATGTTCTTGAGAAACAATCACGAAGGAAAAACACTGATTTTTTTAATGAGTAAGTTTTTTTTTTTATGATGTTTTTAATGAATATCAGGTTGAATATTAGGAAAAACTTCTCCAAAAGAGTAGTCAAGCATTGGAATGGGCTGGCCAGGGAGATGGTGGAGTCACTGTCCCTGGAGGTGTTCAAGGAACATGTAGACATGGTACTTAACGGACATGGTTTAGTGGGCAATACTGGTGGTAGGTAGATGGTTGAACCAGATGATCTTAGAGGTTTTTTCACAGAATCACAGAATCACCAAGGTTGGAAAAGACCTAAAAGATCATCCAGTCCAACCGTTCACCTATTACCAATAGCTCCCACTAAACCATGTCTCTCAACACAACATCCAGTACTTTTCCAATTTTAATGATTCTATGATACCAGGATAAATGCAACTCCAAAGAATATGGGCAGACTCTGTACAGAGAAAGAAAAGAAAACAAATCTCAGGATGCTAAGTTTCCTTGCAGTCAAATTTCAAAGGCCAGCAGATAGCAGTGCTCTTTTTGCATTTCTCTAAAAGACGACAATTATTCAGGAAGTCTGATGTGTCTTTATTTCTCTCCCTGTGTTTTGACAAGTTCAACATAAATATTGGTGTTGCTCAGTTCTTAAGCTGTGTCATCATTATGCTGTTTCTGAGCATGTTGTGAGCTACCAGATCTGAAAGCAATGCAGAAAACACAGTGACTAGAGGTGAGAAAAATAATTTACCCCTTGGGAAGCCACTGAAATCTGTGGAGGATTCCTTTAGAGATGATGAGATTGCTCATGGCAGGGCACATTCTTCTCCCCTGGCTGATCCTTTGTGATCTGAGTGACACCAGCTGTACTGGAAACATAGAGATGGGATTTCTACAGTCATTCAAATAATTGCACACTGAACATTTGTATAGGAAACTCAAACTCATGGCTGTATTTCCTTAATATTTTCAACATCTTCATAAAAGCGTCTTGGCCTGAAAATGTTTTAAAAAAAGTTTTTATTGGAAATTATTTTAAAAAGTTGTAAGCAACATGTCATCAACACAAAGTTCTCCTTCTGTGACATATTTTTCTTACTGAGGCCACTTACTGATTCCAGATTTATTATCTTATGTTGATGATTTCACTCGGCAAGATACAAAATACAAACAACACTAACATAGATCAGCATGATCTATTGACTAACCCCAATCTCTGTTTACACACTTTCTTAGCAAATCTTAGGTTATATGTTCATAATGTCATACACAACCATCCAAAATTTACTTTCAAGTCTACTCCATTATTATTCACATTCCCTAAATACTAATTCTTACTTGTGATTTGGATTGAACTAGCTATCCATATAAAATGTGTGTTAAAGGATAGTTCAGCTCAGGAACTCTTCCGAACAAGCAAGATGGGTAAGAGTATGTGTCTTCCCCCACTCTCTTCTCCTCTAGCACAGGCTGTCCTCCAAAGCATGCCATTTATATCCTCTAACCCATGACATCAAAACACCCCTGGGACTGTCATATAGTGGTCCACAAATTTTCGGATCAATTAAACAAAAATAACAAACATAAAAGGGTAATTATATCTTTAAGGCACCTGGCAGCTGATGCCTAGAGGAGACCAGCGCCAAGTACTATGCAGTGTGGCACCCAGAAAGCATGAGTCTGAATGATGTGAATACATGCTCTCTGTACCATTTGGCTGTCGGCCCACATTTGCTTCTTGAATGGCTGTAATAGATACGTTTAACAACACAAATGTTGCCTGAAGTGTCTTTGCCTTGGCTGTGCAGCTTACACTTTTCATGCTTGACTTCTCTGTGTTCAGTCTTTTAGGCCTAAAAAGGATTTCATGCATCTGCTCCCTCTAAAATACTCACAGTAAACATTTCCAAGTTGAAATATCCAAACAATATGCCTCTATCCATCTCCAACACACACAAATAACCCACCTGACTCTTCACTAAGCACACCCTTGGAGCTATAGAACATACCAATATCCATAAATGGCCAAAGAACCCTGGAAATCCTAGCAACTCTCCAAAAATAAAGAAATGGCTGTTATTATCACAGTATGTAATGGAAATGCTATTTGAGATACATCATACTCTTTACAAACTGCAAGAAGCATTCTCTGGTGTTTAAACCTCATTACTCCTCTCAGAAACAGGTCATGGAATCAAATCGACAAACCTTATATTTAAATAACATTGCTGGCTTGGCTGCAAACCATGATAAGTAACAAGAATGCTCAATTAAGGTTTCCAGTTTAACCCTAATTCATTTCACATTGCTTAAGTATTACAACATATGTCTCATGTTGTATTTACAACGAGATCTCTCAGGGACTGAAGAGTTCCTCTATAACCAAGGAGTTAGGATGAACCGAAAAGATTTTTACCTTAGTTTTTGAACTTTTTGAACTACTCAACCCCCCTTCCTGACAGAGAGCAACCTACAGGCAGTGAGAAGAAAGAAGGCTTGGATCTGTAAATTACATCCTGTTTCAGTGCTGTGCTACTGTCCCTCTCCCATCCTAAATTGTGTTAAACAAAGTTTGGGAACATAGTTTTACTTCTTTCCTCCACCCACACATAAAAAGACAATAAGAATAAAGGGGTTCTGTAACAAGTGAGTGTAAAGACGGTTAATTGTCTATTATTGTAGAAATGACAGTTTCTTTTCCAACTTCCAACACACACTAAGAGAGCCAGAAAATCTTTATTAAGACCCATATCTTTTCATCAGCAAGTGCAATTTCATATTAGCAGAAGCACATATTTTTACAAATAAGACAAAAAGAAGCTACTTTGCAAAGAATGGATGTGTTAATTACACTCCAAATATATATCACAGAAGTTTCACAAGGCCAAAAGCTGTGATTGCTATGCAGAGAATTTATGTTCATCTTCCAGAGCTAACCATCCTTCCACGATTACCAAATATTTCCTTCTCTTCATGAAAAAAAAAAAGACTCATGGTTGAGATGGTTGGTGGGATGATGGAATGTCTGTAATGCTGCAATAAAGGAACTGTGTTGGCTAAATGTTGATGTGTGAAGTGTAACTTTTATGTAACTTGTCATCTTTAAATATTTAACAGCTGCTTCTCACGAAGGATGCCCTCCGTGCAGAGTGAGCGATCGTGGTGCTGAAATATTTTGCATTCTGGGATTTAGGGCATCTCATCTGTTAGTGCAGGATACAATAGTAAAATTAATCTATCAAGCATGATAAATTCAGCAAGGATACACTCAACAGCACTCCAGTTATGTGGAAGCTTTCAGCCTGAGATGAGATGTAGACTCAAAGCTAGAAACAAGAGCTCTTATTGCTAGCACTCATTTCTGACATTTTCAGGGACTAAAGTGGATGACATCTTCCAAAATAAAGGATGCTGAAATATAGCAAAAATACAAGCCTAGTCATGACATGGAAAGCCCATGTAGTTCAGAAGACTGAAACTATGAAAGGATATAATCATCCTTGTATTTCAGCATTTTTTCTAATGATAATGGCAAATCCTTTATGATCTCTTAATTTTTGGTTCTGTTTTTGGTTTTGGTGTCATTGCTTATGGAGAATAAGATGGAGAAGCTTTATAGTTCTTGGGTTTCAATTTATTTAGGCAAGTTATTCATCTGTAAATAATTATATTTGTTAAAATGCCATGGACATGCTGTTCTAGAAGATCTTTTCTGTATTTTTTTTCTTTCGTGTGTGCTGAATATGAATTTTCCCTGCAATATCCTGGCTGGAATTTCATTGCTCTTATTTCTGAGTATTAATCACAGTAATTTGCTCAGGAACCAGAGATAAAGTTACAGACAGCTAAATATCATATATACTCAGAGAAAAAAAAAGATATGACTCCAAGGAGTGCATTGTTGTCTGTGCTCCAAGTGCTGCTCTTTAGTAACACAGCATCCCAGGAAAACATGGATAAGAAGCATCTACAGTAAACAGTCTTTCTCTGACAGCTCTTCACCAATGATCTCAGTTTCACTAATCATTAAAAAATACACAGGACAAGACTGACATTAAAACTGCACAGCACTCAGAATTTCTAGCTGCTCTCACCTTTTCTTCCATGCTTTTTAAAATAGATATTGCATCTTCAACCAAGCCGTGAGAGTTAGAAGAGTAGTTTTATTTAAAGAGAAAGGCAAACCTTTGCTAAAGGTTTGGGTTTTGAAGAAAAACAAGTCTTTGGCTTTTTAATGAAATCATGATCCCTTCACATGAATTCTTAACAACTACAAATTCATCTCATCTTATGCCTTTTGCAAAATACTGTCATGAGAGAGAGCAAGACAGACAGAGTTAATTAGTTTGACCATAAAAACGCTGAGATGTCTGGGCAAAGCTAATGATAGCCACATTCCAGAGTCAACAGAAAAAAAAAGATAGGGAGAGAGGATTTAGCTAATTTATTTTAAATATCCACCTCAGTATGAGAAACATTTCCTTCTGAGATTGACTAAGCAGGGAGACTAGCTCACTATTTGTAATACGTGCAAACAGATCTATAATCTAATTATTTCAGATGACCTTATTTGTACCCTATGTGCTTTCAATAAGATCATGGAAGTCATGGATCGTCCTCCAGTATGAAAGTATTCTGGGAAATTCCCAACCTTTGCAAAACAGAACAGAAGTCATACATACAACAGTGTTTCAAAATTAACCTTGAAGTAACCTTGAAGCAATACTATTTCTTTACACTGGGACAAATGGCGCTGTGTATTTTCTGTCTTGTTTCTGAACTTCAGATGCTGCAGCCCTCTGTGATCTGACAGTATAGCAAACATATTTCAGCTATTAAGTTAATTCCTGTAACATATATGGTCATCTTGAAAAAGCCAAAATGGAGTAGTACTGAGAATTACACATGGACTGGAAATGTGTCTAAGCTAGTACATCAATTTTCTACTCCATGTAAATAATTCTCACTTGCAATACACACATATATAGAAATCTTTGAAACACACAAAAGTAGCAAAATTCTGCATAGCATCTTCATCTTTACCAGAAGTTCCCTCTGGTCTTATGCTGAATTATAATTAGAAGATATGCTTTCTTTTGTAACAGAAGCCAAGCCACAACAATGTGTAGTAATGGGTACTTCCATTGTCATTACTGTGGGGCAGACAGGGTCTAGCACACAATCGCCATGGTGCAAGAGTACACCCCTCATTGCCTTGAAATTAGGTCTCAGGGGAGCAGCTTGCTGTCTAAATCTGCTGTGCTAATTATAGTCCTCAAAACTGAACATGAACTTTGACCCAAGTTTGCAGACAAGACTGCTCTTGGCCCTCATTCAGTAACAGCCTCCAGATGGGTGGGTCCCAGCACTCATGAATCACCACAAAAGCAGTTCTTCCTTATGTGCATTGAAAGAGATGGAAAATAAAGGTTTGTTTAACAAAGAGATTACAAATAAAATCTCCAATGCAAACATTAGAAATGCACAGAAAGATGGCAGATGGAACTTGTGAAAGCATATTTGTCCAGCACAGCCTGAAATATAAAGATTGTTTTATAATTAATATAATAAATTGAAGTGAATCCACATTCAAATGATGTCTGTTCTAGACACCTGTTTTAGATTTTTCATCAAGTCACAGGTTAGATACTTCAATAATGACCTAGACCCCAGATCTCCTTTCCTCTGCAAGATAGAGAATATATATTTCCTCTTGCTATGTCTTGTTTTTTGCAGAATCCTCTTTATCCTCTTCTCCTCCATCATGTAATCTCTCTAAGAGTAGTTCAGCTATCTATATGGAACTGCCTATGAACTACCCACAGAATACGTAGACAAAACTATATGTATATTTTGCATTCATAACTTGTAAATGAAGACTGACTTAATGCTCAGCTCTCCAATGAAAATTCTTCTGCAGAGAAATCATTCAAAGGTGTTGAAAGTTGGATTTACTAGAGATATATCATCACTAATAAAGTGAGCAGAGCCTGCTGGGATCCTTGGCAATTAACAGGCATTCTATAGTGGTAGTTCAGTCATGTTGTTTGTGTTTTAGAGCCAAAAGCATTTACTGAGATTCTATATTTGAAGGATAAATAGGGAATATGTTACTTAAAACATTTTTTTAATGTAAAGATAATATACTAGAGAGAACAGATGAATGAATAAAGTTTACATATTTGACTGGCAATGCATATGAAAAGTGATCATCATTTATGTCAGCCTTTACTTTTGCCAGTAAAGCCTAACCACCTAAAATACTATATGTCTCTCCCTGCTTGGCAGATTACCCCAGGTAATTTAAACTTCATGGACCATTTGTGAGATGAGACTAGGTTGGGAGAACAAGTAAACTGAAGACTTTCAGAGTTTCAGTTCTTATATAGAAAACAATAGATTTTTATGAAACATCTCCGGTTCCATGGCTTAAAAATCCAGGATCTAAGGCCAACCTGTGTCTGTTATCAAACCATGATGCCTGAACTGAAGGATTTTTATAAAGAAGCTGAAATGAGAGACTGCCTAAAAGTCTTCAGTCTTCAGTAGAGGATCTGAACATTTGTCAGCAAACTTGAAAGAGTAAATAGCATTCAGTTCCAAAAATGAAAGCATCTACAAAGTCTGAGTACTATTTATCAGTGCACTGCATTAAATGAATCTGGCACAAGACACTGAAAAATATTGCAGCCAGGGGGAGATCACTGTTGTTATGTGTTACTACAGGTAACAGGGTAGACTAATCAACACTAGCAACATGATGACATGGGAAAATGTCCAGAAGTGGATCTCATTCTTTAAAAAAAGGTTTTCTGAAATTGGGTGTGTGAAAACTGGAGTAAATAGAACATTTGGCTTCCAGGTTTCCAGGTTGTGTTAGTCATACTGGAATGAATAACACTTGAAAAGAAAAATGCAAATTGCACTTAGGTACAAATGAAAAATGTTTCATTGATTCAAGTACGGAACATAATTCAGAATAAATCTGTAATTCTCAAATGAGAAGCACACAAATCACAGTAGTCTCCAGTACTTGCATTTTCTGAGTTAGGGAACAAAAGGAACATACTACTACAGCCGTGATAGAATTTCCATTACAGCAGACCAGAAACTCATGTTTTCTCATTTCAGTGTGAAAGAAAAACTGATCACATGCCTTGGAATTATGAAACTGTGGTTCAATTTCCAAGAAAGCTTAGCAGCTGTGATTGAGCCAAACGCTTAAAGCCAGGAATACTGGTATGTGCATATTAGAGAAGAAGAGAGCGTCTGGGATCCTTACAGCAAGGGACATCTCAAGCTCTGAGAGGTCAGAGGGCTGCTCAGAGGGTGAGACGGGCTACTGTGCAATGCAGGTGCAGACTTGACCCCAGTCTCTACCAAAGGGAGGGACCAGAGAGAACTGGTCAGAAACTGCTGTTTCGTTAAGCAAAAATAAACATCCTTGACATTTCACAGATACACAACTGAGTGATGTTAACAAGATATAAAGTAGTCCTACAAATCAGGAATTCTGAAACATAGGGTTTTGAAAAAAAAAATCTGTCCCAAAATTGAAAGATGACAGTGAAATGAAAACTGACCTTCAAGAGAAGGATCAGACTGGAAATACATCTTTTAGCAACTCTTCCTTTGGTGCCACTTCTCTTGCATCTCATGAATAGACACAGTGAACATTGCTCAAAGAAAAATTAATGTGTTTTTTTTTTTAAATAATAAAAATCCTGAGGTAAATATAGGCTGTTGTTTTCTTTCATTGATAGAGAAAAATGTCAAGTTCCTAAATATCAGTACTAGAAAGTGAACAGGTTTTGAAGTAAGGCCTTGGGCCATTCTATGACAATTGATCTAGCATTAGGTCTAGCATTAGGTTTTAACTCAAACTAATATAAACCAAGAAGAATGTGTCTATACCATGTGTACACCACCTGTGAATGTATACATTTGTTATTGCACACATTTATTTCTTACACATCTATTACGATACACCACTGTTGAACATCAGTCTGCTTCGAGGGTTGTTCAGGGCTAAACAGACAATTGTTTCTATGTTTTTTGGCCTTTGATTATCACCATCACCCTGCATCAACTTTGCTTTTCAGAACGATCCGTTTTGAGGGACTACAAACAATGTAAGAGACCACAGGAAAAGGAACAAACATATTTTTGTGACACTAAAATACTTTGAAACAATCTGTAGATGAAGATTGGAAAGGAGTGAAGTCCTCCAGACATTTGGAGTAGTTGTGTAGTGAAACCTGGCCCCAGATTATCTCTGATTTCCTGCAGGATGAAAAATGAAGACCCATGAGCAGCTTGAAAAGCGTTCAATTAAGGAAAAAAAATTAAAACTTGCGTTTTGAATTACTGTTTGCTGTTCTTTGGAAGTAATTAGAGCAAATATTCCTATATTTCAAAGTAAAGCTTTGCAGATCGAAAACTTCTGCCTCAGTCTTAATGGTGCAGGCATTGTCTGGAATACACACAACCAATTGTCCTCAAACTGCCAAGGATTAATGTGAGAAGTACACTGCCATATCCTTCCTCTTTTCCTTTTTTCCTTTCTCTGCTTTTTATGCAGCAGTTGGTTCTATCAACACTTTATTTTTCTTCAGGAAAGGTAACTTTTAATCCCAAAGGATCTCTGAATGGTAGCTTTTCTGATCTTTAAATGTTTGGATTTCTTAAATAGCGAAGAAAAATGAAAGTTTCAGCTCTCATCTGACTGACTCACCAGCTACTGGATGACAATCTGGAAAGTTTTAAGCTCTCCTGAAGGTTTTGGCTATTAACAACTGAGGCAATACACACTTTTCTGAGACTACCAGCAGCCTCATTTATCACAGGATTTACTCAGGACTCTGTAGATGATTATTATGTCACTTAATGCTTTTTCTGCTGAGAGCATTGTGCTTAATAAAATTAGTCACAAGAAGACCCTGCAAGATGGTGAAAACTGGACAGGTTGCATAGTCCGTATCTGTGTTTTGGGATTTTAAAATAAGCTCCTGGTGTCTGCAAGTTATTTCTCTATGCTCATTCTTCCTGCTGTCAGTCTGTAGAGATTTCCCCAAAGCTGTAATAAATAAATGACATGTCACTAACTGCATAGGTTCAGATTACACCTAAAGAAATTGTAGCTATTGAAGAACTGCAGCCACTGGGGAAAAACAGATAGATGAGTAAATTCGATGCCTTCATGTTGTGAAAGATGCATTGATGATGAGGCACAAGAGAGCCAGCAAAACAGTGCTGTTAGCTGTGTCTAGCAGTGGGTCACAGAAGCAAAGAAATAGAATAACTTGAGTTGGAAGGGGCCCTTAAGGATCATCGAGTTCAACTCCTGGCTCTATACAGAACCACACAAAACTCAGACCATATGACTGAGAGTGTTGTCCAGACGCTTCTTCCACTCCAGCAGCATGGGGCTGTGCCCACTGCCCTGGGCAGCCCATTCCATGCTCACTGCCCTCTGTTAAGAATCTTTCCCTGACCCCCACCCGCCCCTCCCCTGCACAGCTCCATGCCGTTCCCTCAGCCCTGTCGCTGTCACACAGCAGAGCTCAGCGCTGCCCCTCCATCCTCGTGAGGAGCTGCAGCCGCCATCAGGCCTCCCCTCAGCTCCTCTGCTCTGGGCTGAGCACACCCAGGAACTTCAGCCGCTCCTCATACATCTTGTCCTCCTTGTACTGTGGCACCTGTCATGAGGACTAATTTACACTGTATACATCATACCAGTGTGACAAGATATTGTATGTGTGCATATATAAAACGTACTTTCTTCTATTGTGTATCTCCATGTAACCCTAGCACTGCTCCTCCCCAGTACGGATGTCTGATGAATCACAGAATAACAGAATCATGGGATCACGGAATCACAGAATGGTTTGGGTTGGTAGGGCTGAGCCCTACCTCACCAGCCTCTTTCTAGATGGGGCTCTTGCAGTGCCCACGTTTACTTTCTTCCCTGTCCACTCCTCCCACAGGGAAAGCCACTGACTAGAAGTTAGAGAGCTCAATATTGATTTCAGTGAGAGCAGCCCTCAGATCTGATTGACCCTCTATCTTCTTTCAAAGGGCTCGGAACAAAAATTCAGGCTGTTTCCAGGGTGAGTTACTTTCCTGGTCAATTGCAAGAAGCTTTCCTGATCTGGCTGTGATACAAGTGGTCAGAATTTCACTGGAATGAATTGTTCTCAAACATCTCAAATGTGAGAGGCAAAAAAAAAGCTTTTCTTTTGATGTCAGCTGTGATATATGTTTTTGTTGTTGTTGTTTTATCTCAGCATACTTTCTTCCCCAGACCTATTTACTCTGGTGGATGGGTGAAAATGCCGAGTGGGAGTTAACCATGTTGTGACTGACACCACTGCAGTTCAGTTAATTTTATTTATTTATTTATTTATTGCCATACAATTACCACTAGGTTTTATCTGCTTCCTGTGGCTGTGTCTTAGCCCCTTTCTGCAGAATTCTTTTCTTTCAATTACCACTAAACTGGATCTCCAGGCACCTTTTAACAATATAAATGCTACATTCTTTTCCATTTCTGTGGTGGTTTTTTTTCCTATTCAAAGTCATGAGAATCTGTGAAGTAAATTTCATGAAAAATAAAAGCTGAATAGCTCCAAATTCCCCACCGTCTCAGCAAAATGACCAGCAACAGCACTGTTATAAAATATAGTGGGTAAAATATTTCTGTTAGGGTTCCCTAACATCCCCATATGAGTGAAAATGATCAGGATTCCTTGCAAAGTCCTAGCTGTGCAGAGAAGTTCCTTTCTGGGACTCTGCAATGCCTTCCAGCTGTTGGTTTTGCACAGTGTGCTCAGACTGAAGATAGGAATTAAGTAGAAGAATTGCATGACATGAATATGGATAGTGAGAAGAAACAAGACAGAGTGAAGATGTACAATTAGGACTTAAAGAAAAAAAGAAAGAGCAGCTGCACAGGACAGCAGGAAGCGAGAGCAGGAGAGTGTGTTGGAAAGCTGAGCCTCTGCAGGCCAAGGGGACACAAAGCAGGACTCTTCCAGGAGAGCATTTCCTGTTGACTCAGGAGCTGTGACTAAACCACTATCAACTGGGGAATGTGGAGTAGTTAAAACATTTAGGTATTGGCAAAAGCACTGTCGTTACAAATGAAAAGAGCCTTTTCTGGAGTCTCATGTGCGTTTACTAGCACAAGCTGATCTGTGTAGAAAAATCTAGATGAACCAGATCCCAGTTCAGGTGAGCTGGAAAATCTTTTCTAATATGAACCTAACTCAAGACAGCATGAAGAATGGGGTGAGAATGAGGCCTCCTCTAATTTATCTCTGTTTTATAGTAATACATAAAAATCAGACTGGCTTTCCTCTCTGCTCTGCTCCTCTAACTCTCTTTAGATGGTGGGAGCAGAAAAAATGGGCTAGCAACTGATGGAAGAAACCCAGGCAGACACTCATGATGACTTGCAGCTTTCTCAGCCAGTCCTGCATTTAACTGGTGCCCTGCAGAGATATAATTATGACACAGCTGGCAAGTTGATACTCAGGTAGCCCTAGAAAGATGGAAGAGGTTCTCATCTTCCATAACTTGGGCTAGTTATGTCAGGACTTGATTTTGTTTGTCCAGCTGTAAAATGCAAGCAGGAAAAATAAGTAAATGTGCCATGTTATACACTGTAATAAACAGAGATTAAAAGAGATAACTCGTGAAAAGTAGAGAAATGTTCTACAAGGACATAAGTTCTGGAAGTAAAGAGCAGTTGCCTTCCCTCGAAAGTTAATGCATCCAAAGTTGGGCAACAAAGTTGGTGAGGAGTCTAGAACACACATCTTATGGGGAGCAGCTGAGGGAACTGGGATTGTTCAGTGGTGGAGGAGGCTCAGGGGAGACCTTATAATTCTACAAATCCCTGAAAGGAGGTTGTGTTGAGGTGAAGGTTGGCCTCTTCTTCCAGGTAACAGTAATAGGACAAGAGAGAATGGCCTCAAGTTGTGACAGGGGAGGGTCATGTTGGATATTAGAAGTTCCTTCTCAGAAAAAGTGGTAATGCATTGGAACAGGATGCCCAGGGAAGTGGTGGAGTCAGCATCCAAGAAATGTGGAGATGTGGTTTTTATATAGTTTTGTGGGCTGGTGGTGATGGGTTGATGGCTGGACTAGATGATCTTAGTGACCTTTTCCAAACTTAATGATTCTGTGATTCTGTGAGAAAGGGAGATTGTACGTCTCCCTTCAGCACATTTTGAGAAGTGACACCCCTCACAGGGATCCTTTCTGGAACAAAAGAGACATCAGGCTCATCCTTCCCTGCTGTTTTAATTGCTAGAAACTCTCCACTTCTAACAAAGAGCTGTTGGTCACCATGCCAGGCTGTTTTGCATGCTACAGGATGCTATGGTTTGCGTAACTATCATACACCCTACCCCTGCAAAAGACTAACAGTCTTTTGGACAAAAAATACCCGATTGGAATTTCTGCTTCATTTTAGGTTTCTCAAGCTCAGTTGGTGTTTGTGCAGTTGGAAACCTTGTCATTGAAGCCAGGATAGTAAAGTTCTAGGCTAGATGCAAGCTAAAAGCCTACTAGAGGCATAGCCTATCAGATTATCATGCCAAACCATGCTCATTTTGGTAGTTGAAGAGTAACATAGTCAGCATCCATCCAGCCACTTTGCACTCCAGTGGTGAGCCATTAATTCAAACCTGTATTCGCGCTACATGTCTTACGAGACTGCCTTACGTAGAGATTGCATTCCTGAGGTATGCAGGCAGAAGCTCTTAAAACAGTAGACCTTTTCTTTTAAAATTCATCTATCCTTTAAAAATGAAGTGTTTGAGCATTGAAGCACTGAAGTATTTGATCTGGAAATGGAATGATCTATTTTTCACCATTAATGACTTGTTGAATTATTTAATTTTACTGATTTTGAAATTGAAATATTTGATTTTACAATAAAAGTACTTGAAAAAAAATTATTGTATAAGCAAAACCAAAACCATAGCCTTCCTGCCTTTGGTTTTTTTTTCATCTTTTTTTAATAATTTTGTGGGTTTTTTTCTTCCAAATCATTCTGTCCCTGTTCCTTCCAGATGACAAAAATCTTTTAGATGTTTTCAAAAGTATTTTTTATCTGTTTTTTTTTAATGAATTTTTGTTCGGGTTTGATTTTTAACCTTTCAGCGTGGTGCCATTTTCTTTGCTTTGAAAAGGCAATACTAATTTTTGTACATGATGTGTCAATCTATGGGATATGAGCTGAGCAACAGAAGGTTGTTTTGCTCTTCAGCTTAGACTCTCATTTCTTTTAACTGCCTGATGTGTAGACTGGATCACTGCCTTCAGCAACACATATGAAATGCTGTTGTGAACTGGATGCAACTACACTGATTTCATTTATACTGTGGTTGCAAAAAAAAGATATGTTTGCATTACCTATGTGTATGAGAAAATACACATGTATTAACTATTGTGAAAACAGGCCAGTTAATCCCATTAAACAAAAATAATAGCCAAACTTCTTTAGGTCGATCTTGCTCAGTATTCATTAGAGAAGCTACGGAAAAGGCTAAATTCTTCCTGCGCAAACCAGCAGGAATTCTAACAGCTTCCAAATGCAGTGGTGCTTTTTGACGTGGACATCTGCTCATTATGGAAAGGCCAAGAGTCCTAAGCAAGCACTGACCATTGCACAGATGTAGGGTGGGGTTTCCAAAGCCATAATGTGAACTGGGCATTCAAATTCCCTACAGATTAGTGGGATTTGATTTACAGCATTCCTTAGTCAGCTTGGAAAACAAAGCTGTAACATTAAAAAAATATCCAGTCCAGGCTAATACAGTGGCCTACAAGATACCATCAGCTTCACTGACTACTCCTCAAGGGCTTCTCTATACAGTGATCATAAAGGAAGCAGCAGAGATAAGATATGTGGACGTTGCCTTTGGTAGTGTGATAGCACAATACATGAGGAATAATAACTGGAATGAAAAATAGATCTCTTAAAACAACAATATAACAGCTTCTGTAATGACTCAGAGTCTATGCTGTGATACGTGGCATTTTCCACAACATCAATACAGCCAGCCTCCTAAAGTCTGAGTAAATTGGGCAGAAATTCTGGTACAAAACTGTCTTAATTCTCATTGATGACACGTCAGCTCTCAAATGAAGTTTGCTGAGCTTTGTTTGCTGCTGGAATCAAAGCGTCCTTTGGGCAGCTGGAAAACTGCAAGAGGGAGCTCGCATCGTGACCAAAGGCTATATGGGAGGAATGGCTTCTGCAAAGGAAGGAACTTCACAAGAAAACTTGTGAACTCTCAGCTTTGGCCCAGATTAACATCATGGAAATAGAAAAAGCTGAAAGCATTGACTTTGCACTTCCTATTAAACAAATTCTCTCACAACCTGAAATTTATATAAAATCCCTGCTTGGCAGGTATCTGTGTTTCAAAGACCAAACGAGAGCCATGTGAAGGAAGATCTTTGGTTTTGTGATTATGGTTTTTTTTTAGTTTCATATGGAGAGGAGCAATGGTCTGTAAATATGTAATTACTCCTGCATAAGCCACTGGTATAACTGAAACAAGTTAGAGAAATGATGAACCTTTCATATCATACAGAGTGTTGGCTGTGATGCTGTTGTGGTGAAAGACTGAATTTTTAAATTTAGCTGAGTGAATTATATGATATGTGTGTCTGCAACATCAGGAAAACAACCATGATGTCCCAGCTGCATGTGTCAAATCTTATGAAAATAATATTCCAGCATTGCCATTTAGTTTGCTTTTTTCTTTCCAACTCTAAGTGGTAAGATATTTCCAATACAATACATTTTTTTTCCTGTTGCCTGATATCTCTTTTGTAAAAAATCACACAAAATGCGTAGGTTAATGGCCAAGCCTTAAAATGCAGTGTAACTCAGCTCCATGCACTGAATGATGCTTGTGGCTAGTCTTTGAAAAAAGTTAAGTCTAAATTATTTAATCGGCATCAGCTTCATTTGTCTGTGTGTGTTCACAAGGAAGTTTTACTTGTAATAAATAAAAGCTATTTCCAGCAGGAGGGAGCAAAGCATGGCTCTAGGCAGTATGCTTCCGTGCATTGTTCCACTACCAGATCACTGAAGACTTTGGCACTTCAGTTTTAAGCACAATGACCTAAATAGTCTGAGAATGTATTTTTCTTACAAGGAATTATATGTGGGAGCAGACTTGGCCTCTCTGTATCATTAAGACTAAAGTCTCCTGACCTCTCTGTCAGTCAGCCCTTCCTTATACTTAGTAAATCTTCCTAATGGACTTGACTGGGCTGTTTCCATTTGAGTGGTTCCCCATGAGAAACACTAATAAAGGCAGGAAAGTAACCAGATTTACTGGATAACTTTTGCTGCTACAGAGGTCACTTCAGATTTCAAAGATGTTTTAGCCTTAAGGACCCAGGATGGAAGATGGGTGAAATACAGAATTAGATTAACATATGGAATCATAATACTTCTTCTATGAATCATAATATCTCCTTCTATGATCTAGTGATCATCTGGTAGATGAGGGAAAGGCTGCTGATGTGGTCTACCTAGACTTGAGCAAAGCCTTTGACTCTATCTCTCACAGCATTCTCCTGCAGAAGCTGGCAGCCCCTGGCTTGGACAGGCGCACTCTTGGCTGGGTAAGGAACTGGCTGGAAGGCCAGGCCCAGAGAGTGGTGGTGAATGGAGCTAAATCCAGCTGGTAACCAGTCATGAGTGGTGTGCCCTAGGGGTTGGTACTGGGGTCTGTCCTCTTCAATATCTTCATTGATGACCTGCATGAGGGCTCTGAGTGCACCCTCAGAAAGTTTGGGGATGACACCAAGTTGGCTGGAAGTGTGGATCTGCCTGGGGATAGTGAGGCCCTACAGAGGGATCTGGATGGGCTGGATCGCTGGGCAGAAGCCAGTGGGATGAGTTTCAACAAGGCCAAATGCTGGGTCCTGCACTTTGGCCACAACAACCCCAGGCGACGTTGCAGGCTTGGGGCAGAGTGTCTGGAAGACTGTGTAGAGGAAATGGACCTGGGGGTATTGATTGATGCTCAGCTGAACATGAGCCGACAGTGTGCCCAGGTGGCCAAGAAGGCCAATAGCATCCTGGCCTGCTTTGGAAACAGTGTTGCCAGCAGGAGCAGGGCAGTGACTGTCCCCCTGTACTCAGCTCTGGTGAGGCAGCACCTCGAGTGCTGTGTCCAGTTTTGGGCCCCTCACTGCAAGGAAGACACTGAGGCCCTGGACCTGCCTGGTTCAGAGAAGGGCACAAAGCTGGTGAGGGGTCTGGAACACAGGGCTTTTGAGGAGGGGCTGAAGGAGCTGGGAATGTTCAGTCTGGAGAAGAGGAGGCTCAGGGGAGACCTCATTGCTCTCTATAACTACCTGAAGGGAGGTTGTAGTGAGCTGGGGATCAGCCTCTTCTCTCATGTAACTGGTGATAGAACTAGAGGGAATAGCTTCAAGCTGCACCAGGGGAGATTCAGGCTGGACATTAGGAAATACTGCTTCTCTAAAAGAGTGGTCAGGCACTGGAATGGGCTGCCCAGGGAGGTGGTGGAGTCACCAAATGTTCAAGGAACATTTGGATGTTGTGTTGAGGGACATGGTGTAGTGAGAATTATTGGTGATATTTGGATGATTGGACTGGGTGATCTTGTGGGTCTTTTCCAACCTTGTTATTTCTGTAATCCTGTAATTTTCTGCATCAAAACGTCCTGTGGCAGAGGGGAGTTAAAAGAGGTATGGAGAATGTACAGGACTGGCATAAGGGAAGGAGAGGTTGCAGAGAACCGGAAAATTAAATAGAGCATTTATAAGGAGGAAAAAACAGTGGACCGTAGAAAGGAATGTGAGTGCATCTAGGAAACTGGGAGAGAGACAGAATGGACTGAAAAACTGCATTCAGTGCAACAGGGTGGGTTTGAAGCAGTCAGCCACTAATGAAATAAAGATGCTTTAGAAAAATTCTGTACTCATAGAGGTTCTTTTACTAACTGATAATCAAGCTGAATGCCTCAGGAGGAATAATCTAAAAAATACTCATATGTACCTACCTACCAAGCCTACCTGGTGGGTAAGACCGTGATTAGGAGGCTAGAAGGGCAAACTGTAAGCTGCTAGCTCAAAATTAAAAGCTTTTTCTTCAGTTCCAAAGGTATAGTTGTACTGAAAATGAAACTGAATATTGAGTGTGAAAAGGGTATATATTTCTTTTTCACAAACATGAGTCAATACTGAAGCGTTTTAAATATGTCCTCAGCATACCAGTTCCTTGGCAGCAGATAATAACAAGGCTACTGAGTAAAACAGTTTTCAGTGGCATTCAGTTTTGTTTATATGATGCTTAAAGATACTGCTGTGCAGAAGACAGCGATATCACAGTATTATGAAAAAAAAAATAGCATTCAGTTGAGCATTTCCTGTAGGAGTTATTGAATTTTTGGAGATTGTTTTATTTGCCTTTTTTGTAGTTTAATTGTTTTTTGTCTTAGAATTTGATGGTTTAGAAGCCAACCAAGATCAATTACTTTTTTGGAAACTGTCTTGTTTGGAATTACTTGACCAGCATTTATATACAAAGAGGGAAAAAGAAAAAACTTCTTAATTTATATTTGTAAATATTCACATATATACACACACACACAAATATATATACAGTTACAATTTACTTGAATTTATATATAGTTACAATTTACTGGAATCTAAATTATTGCAGTATTATATTTAGTACTCCAGTGTTTATACAATAGCCTTTTAATGTCTCCAGCAGGAGTTATGGCAGATTGGGTTGATTCATCAAATTCAGTAAATATTCACAGGACTGTTAGGTTTAAGCTAGGGGGAACAGTTGCTGACATTGTGCAAATTAGCTAATAGTGCTGGAGAGACCCACAGTTCTTTAACCCATGTTACTATTAAATGAATATGAAAAGCTGTAACTCAGCCACGGTCTTCCCAGGGCTGGAGCTATGTGCTTGACTGCATAAGTGAACACATGTGAAATCATACCTGTTACTAATATAAGAGGTTTGGGCAGGTTACAGTAAGTTTTAAATAGAATCTGTCAGGCATTGATTTTCCAAGAACAGTCTCAGAAGAAGAAAGAATGGACCCTGCTTTGGCCAGGGAATCACAATTACTGCCTCTGCAGTTACTGCAAAGAAAGCATTCTCTGTTGAGCAATATGATTAACATCTGGGATTTTTAAAGTCTTTTTTTTTTTTTTTTTAATTACCAGTTATCTATCATATAGGAAGAGAAAACATACTTTAAGTTCTCTTTCATTTTTATGAAGTTAACAGGCTCCTTGATTCTTTTGTTTTTATTGTCTATCAAACAGGATGTAAGTATAAGTTACATAGTTTTTCTTCTAGCTAGGTATAATCCTTGGAAACCTGGCTAAGTGACAGACAGCAGTAACTGTTCATGTACTGGCAGATGTCCCAAGCAGCAAACAATGCCTTACGGGTTCTTTTATTAAATCCTTTCAACACTGAAAAAAAAAATGGTCCTACTGAAATTTATGAAAACTTTGCTACTAGGTTCAGGGCAATCCTGATTTCACTTCTCAGATACCAAGAACAAGTGTGTGATATACAGCCAATTATCTGTTTCCAAATGATCCCAGCAGTGGATTAACTACCCAATTCAAACTACTTGCAGAGCCTTTTAGAGCCAACCTACAATGCACTTTACCATATGCTTCCAAAACTGTTGTGTATTGCAAGTCCCCTTGCAAAAGATACATGTTTCAAGGGCAGGATATTCTAAGCTTTAATTATGTTTTGCATTGTCTCCTTTATGTTATATTATAAGACTCAAACAGTCTTATACACTTTTTTTTTTAATGAATGAGGGATTTCTCAGTTTTAAAGCTTATGTATTTCTGACTGGAGGTACTATAATGCGTAGGCATTTGGGTCACAAGAAATAAGTCCAAGTACCTTTGTTTCATTTTTGCTGTTTTTATTGATATTTCATTTTTCAAATTATAGTTTCTTCTGAATAATAGCTGTTGGGCTTACTTTGTGCTATATTCAAAAGTTTTCTGAACCATCTACTTTAGTTGTTTAGGTTAGCAAAGGAAGTAGCTGTTTTATCTGGCGCGACTCAGTTGCTCGGGTGCACAGTTATGTGGCTAACCCATCCAACAGCACATTCTATCTGCTGTAGGCCACCTTGTCTCCCACTGGCTGTGTCTCACTGGAGGCAAGTCCTTTGTTAGGAGCTTCAGTAGAGTTGAATTCTGCAGATTGCTCTCCATTACTTTCACTTCCTGCAAAAACATTATAATTAAAATTAAAATATATGTAATATCTTTGATGCAGCAAGCTAGAAGGTATATCCTTTGTTAATGACACTTTAATAAGAGCCTTTTATGCAGCTGTAAGGGTTCAGGAAGCTATTTTTCTCAGTTGCAATCTATTTGCAAAATGCTCTAGGGTAACAGCAGTTCACCTAATGGTGATTAATTATCATGCTTCCAGCATTCTTTAAATAATTGCCACTGAAAAGCATAATAGTTTGCACTACACCTGTGCAAGACTTGTTATCCTTTTTGTTTGATCTTCTAATACTCACCTATCACGCAGGAAGTGTGGAGAGCATTATGGTTTTGTCTGTCTGGAATACAGAAAACACCCAAAAGTCACCTCTATTAGCTCTCTTCTTCCATTTTTTTACCTTCGGTGATTTTAGTCTTCTGCCCTATTTCAGAAGTGCAGTTGGTCTCTACATGACCAAACTGTGTCAAGAATGTGTACTAATGATGTTTATTTAATGTATCCTACCCAGAGTGCTCTCAGTGCTGCACAGATGTCCCTCATGCTGAAGGAATCTGTTTTCTCAAGGAGAAAAGAAGGTGTGAATAAAATGAGTAAAAGATGAATGCTAGCCACAACATTCCTGATTCTGCCTTGTCTGAAGTCTGAACTATGAATAATGTTGCTGTGCTTGGACTTTTGCTTGTTTACACACTGTGTCTCAAAGCTAATGGGTAAGTCTTCAGCTTTGTTAACATTCAACTTTTCTGAGCCTACAGGTGGGGTCAAGTTTGGCTAATTTAGATGTGAAAAGCATGTCTAAATATCTATGTTTAAGCATATGAATTAGACAGACAACATTTTACTTGGGAGGCCCTAAAGGTATCTCATTCTGCCCGTTGCTTACACAGGCACTTATTTGAGAAGGACTCATTTTGCTAGATGCCAGTGAGATGAGTAAGGGATGTGGAGTGAATCCCAGTTAACCTGTTTGGGATGCAGTTAAAGGCCCCTTTTAAAGTGACTCACTGTTATGCAGTGCAGTCACCACGCTATGTAAGGGGAATTTTTGCATTTAGACATACTGTCTGAGTATCCATAAACACTCTGGAGTTCCTGTTTTTAGTTGAATTTCAAGTTGTTAACACATTCCCTGGAAAAAGCCATCCACAACTTTTTTTTTTTTTTTTTTTTTTTCCACAATGGCCACTCTTCTTGTTTCTGGTTTTGATTATCCCCATGGAAACCATCATGATTTAGTATATAAACCACTTTGGGTTCACACTGAAATGGAACCAAGGGAATTCTATTTACAACATCCAAACCTCTTCATGCACCATCACTTTCAAATTTCACCAGGTGCACTGCCCTCCAAAATACCAACTGTGCAAACTGGCTTCAGACAATTTCTACAGATTTTTAGAACACCTGCAATGAAACATATTAAACAACTCTCTGTTACTAGAAAAGTCACTGCCAATAAATACAATGAAGAATCATTGCATTTATAAAATTACTTTTGGTAAACTATCTTCAGTTTCACTGAAATTCATTTCAGTTACAAGCCAGGAACAAATGACACATCCCATCATTAAGTAATACAGTCTGATCACATAATGAAACACCTATTTGACTTGGGACAATGTATTTACATTATGGAAAGAAAATTACACATGACAGTCAAGTTGGATATATGTACACAACAGATTCTATATTGAGTTGTGAATAACCTAAAAGATATGTAACTTCATAGAGGTTCGAAATATTATAGGCTTTATTCCAGATACTGGAATTTAGGAGTTTAGGAGCCACTTCATTTTCTGTAGGACTGAGACCTATGGAGCTTTGAGCCTTTATCTCTAATTTGACACCTTTAAGTCTGGGCATTTCACATGGTAGTAAATAGAGGATCAAGAAGAGTTTCTGAAACATCAGTTGTAGTCTATATGAAGCAAGAAAGGTACTGATTCCAAGAAAGTGGTGAAATGGAAAAAACATGATTCATCAAAGTTGTTTGAGAATGCATCAGAACATCAGAAGAGACCCTCTACAGCTTTGCACTTGCATGTGAAAACTGGTCTGTTTTATTAGCCATGCCTTTTGCTGCCATGCTTGTGAAATCCATCAACTTGGCATGAGACGCAAATTGCAAGCCGTGACAACCAAAACTCAACAATTAGACTGGAATGTGTATCGTGCAATCCAAAGTCCTATCACAAAGGTTTATAATTACACAAGAGAAAAAAACTGCTCTTTTTTTCTGTTAAGTATGTTTTGGATTGTATCTCATGGTAGCTGACTGCCGAATAGTCCCCTCTCCAGACAGAGTGCCAGGTGCATCAGACAAAAATGATTTGCAGCATTGCTGTCTCAAATCTACCATTCCCAATAAAGCATATGATGGCCAGGAAGCACTCCAGGAACAGAAAATTTGGAGTAGTCATGTAACAATAGAGCTGCAAGGGTTCAGCTCAAGAAGGGAAGTACAGCAAGTAACCCTGGTGCCGGGAAATGATGAATATTGATTAAAAAATAATGGCAATGTATATCTGAAGACCATCATTCTCTTGACTGAACTGACGTGGACACATTTTACAGATTCACTTGTCCATTCATGCTGAAAGTGGTCTATGGGATCAGTGCAAATGACAGACTTGTACTGATGGGCTGACAGAGTTTTGGCATGAATTTCAGCACAACCTTCTCTAAAAAAGAAGTTGAGGGTGTTCAGCAGTCAGCATCTGAAGTTCTTACAATTCTGCTAGCTGAGCTGATGAGCATTAAGCATTTTTTTTTTTTCCATAGGACATTGGTCTCAAGCTATTATTGAGAGAGTCACTGCAGTCACCATTCTCTGCTGATTTCTGGAGCCAAAATGGGTTTGATGTGATGTCTATTTAAGCAGAAATTGTATGAGAAGTTTCAGTATTCCAGGGTGAGAAAAGATTGAAGATGACTATAGAATCAAAGTGACAAGCCAGCATTGCCATGAGATGAAATTTAATAGAAATGAACCATGTGATTGCATTACCATGGTGCTGAGGCCAAGCAAACACTGGCTTGAAGAGAAGGCAGGGTGATGACATGTATTTTTTAACCTTCTTTTAAACCTTTCTCTGTAAACCTCATACTGTATGACTTCTTTTTCAAAATTTGACTCATCTTGGTGAGCTTTTACAGTGCTTTTTGTCTTCATCTCTCAATTTTTATAGAGATTCAACATTTGGCTTTAGCCATTGACAAGGAGAAGATACTGAACTAGATAGACCTTTAGATTGACCCATACATGAATGTTGTGTTATGTTTTCAGTTTGGACAGCTTAAAACCCCCTATATCTTAAAAGCAATCTGCCCTGTTGTGTATTTTCCCATTTTTTAAGGAATTTCTTATGAAGGCTGGAAGTAACCTCTGTCCGTGGTGCTCAGTCAACAGCTTGAGCTGTAACTTCAGCTCAGGCTGGCATTACATGCAAAATTAAGTCTCAGGAGTTCTAAAAGCTACACCCAGGACAGTTTAAATATCATAATCAATGTTTTCAAACTAGGAGTGTTTTGACCAGCAGAAAACCATCTGACAGACTGAAAGACACAAAGAGATACCAAGGAACAGATGAAAAGGCCTGCAGGAAAAATGTTTAATCCCCTTTTGAAGAAAAGTAGTGATATAGCCTGTTTCTTCAAAAGGAACATTAGTTCTTTGTGTTTGTATTGGAACCATCAGTTTGATGGCTCAGTCCTTTTGAGGTAGTCTGTCAAACATTAGAGATGTCCTGGGTAGCTTGGTGTTTTGGACAGTGCATTTTGTTCACAGAAATGTAGCTGGCTCCCAAAGCAGAAAGTGCTGTGAAGATGAGTCCTTGGGACCTAAAATACCACTTGGGACGTAAAAATATTGTGCAGACCTCCAAGAATAATTTAAAAATCTCAGCCTGCCAAAAACGGATGTTTTTTGTTTACTTTTCTTGAGGCTATCCATATTTACTACCAGCACACACAAAAAGAGGTATTTATTTACTCAAATAAATTGAGCATTCAGTACAGAGCAGCAGACTGAAATTGGTCTAAATGTGCTCAGAAATATGAAAAAGATTCAGAAGAAACCCAGATCTGCACGGAAATTGATGGTTACAAGGGAAAACTACAAGGGGTGTAATGAACACAGTTATAAAAAAAAAGTGAAATGAACTTATCTAGTCTGAAACCAAAGCATGAAGAATCCATAAGATATATCCATATCAATAAGATATAATAAGATACAGCTAAGGCCGCAGTAACAGTGATTAGAAGTTAGGGTCCCTCTCTTTATAGAAATCTCAATGCTTTCATTTTACCTGCTACTGATATACAAAAGAGGCCAGCCTTCCAGTTAAGGTAAAATCTATATTGCAATCTATATTCAAATAAGGAGCAAGTCATTAGAAGATTTAGCTTCATCATCTTTATAATTATTGCAGGAGGACTTCTCTAGCTCAATGCACAGGACAATTAAACTTTACTATGGACTAATTGCTCTGAAAGAAGTATGTTCTGTGTGGCATCTTTCAGTTTTAGGATAGTCCAAAACATGTACCCTGGACAGTGCAAGATGTTTAATCTGTGGAAAGTATTTTTCCACACATGTGAACAGTACTACAGACGAGAGAAAATGCTAAACAAATAAGTTAGCCTTATTTAATGTCAGGAAACATTCGGCTTACCTGTGGATGCCTTCAGTCTTCTAATATAATCAGACCAAAAGGAACAGTCTGCTTTTTTCAATCCTTTAAGAGTAGGCATTGAAATGGTGAATTCTTTGTAGTTATCTCCATCATCATTTGGCAGAAACATTGGCCAGAGTGGCAGCAACCGTGACATTTTTCTTGAGAAACTATGAGGATAGTTTGGATTTCTAAAGGGAATGAGAGAAATGATTTTTAGAAAATAATGACATGAGCAGTAGAATCAGAACACTAGATCAGCTGGGTCAAGGAAATGCATATCCAGTCTTTTTCGGGATATCTTTATCCAGCAGGATTCAAATCCAGCCCAGATTGTTGAATAGTTCATGGTACGTCATCGGATAGTCACTTGTTAGTCTGGTTCATTTCCTAGGGAACAGGTACACAGAGCTCGTGTAGACACAGGCTCATCAGCATCCTCAGCAGTTCTCAGTCCCAGAGCAATATAATATAATGTAAAGAGCTTGTGAAGCTTTTGTTCCCACACTAGCTTTCTAGAGATACTCCTCATTCTCAGTTATGGCCAGAACACAGTAAAGCTGAGGGTCATTCTCATGGTAGTTGGAAAACGTGTTCAGTCTGTCTTTATGTGCTTTCCCCCTTCTGGTGGGAATAAGGGAAGCCTAAGCTTCATATCTGGAATCCTAGAAGGCTCTGAAACAACATCTAGCCCCTTATATTTAAGTAGATTTTGCAGATGCTCCATGGAAATAAATTTCTTACTACTTCTAACTATGAATCATACTACAAATCTTCAATATCTACTTGAAAATATGGCTATGTCTTTACAATACTTTTTGACCAAAGAACCATTGGTAGGAATACAAATTGTTAGAGGAAATGGAGCCTACCTAAGTCATGGCAGGAGTTGACTTACATTCACTCTACTCTTTGCACTCTCCCCACCCACAGAATCTCCTAAATGTCATGTATTTACCCGGAGTTCACAAAATTGGAGATATACTGCATAATTTGTAAGGAAAGGCTCTTTTCTTCCAGAGTAAATTGGTCTTCATACTTGGGGTAGAATGGCAGTCCAAATGCATATTGAACATCCAGCAAGAGCTCCAGACCTGAACTAAAAAAATATTGCATGAAGATAATTAAAACCATCATTTATTTATTTGGAGGAGAAAGGGAGCTAATTTAATTCAGGAAATAAAGCAATTTTTAAAATAATTAATGACCATTAATAATAATTTTCTGAGCTGTGAGATTTCTTCAATTCAGAATGTAAAGTGTAAGTGATAACAAGGAGAATTTGCAATTAAAGGTCTTCAGCTTGTTTGTAGGGGAAATTGTGGACAGCAGGGCACATTTGCAAAGTTAACTAGGCATGTAATAGAATGTCATTTGGATATTGCTTAAATGCCTATTAGTTTTTGTACAGATTTTCACTAACATTAAATTCAGAAAGCAGAAGCAAATGGTGACATGGAATCTGGCAGCCAGTTTGGAAGGTTAATTATATTTTATTTCACAAACTTGAAATAAAATCTTGGCCTTCTAACTGGCAATTGGAGATTTTCCATTGACTTCATTGAGGCCAGGATTCTGATCCAAGTCTTTGGATAAAGAAAGATGTAATAGGAGATGTTTATGAAGATTTCTCTTATATATAGTTTTAATCTAATTTCTGGGCTGGCTGGGTGGTTTTGGATCATACAATCTGTTCCCTCCAAGTTTTATATGGCAGTCAAGTCAAAACAGCTTGAAATAATCACCTAGATCAAATTTAAGAAAGAATCATTGTTTACTTCCATGTAATAATTAACACATATAATAGGTAATTTTTTAACAATTCGGAGGCAAGATTGCCCATGAAAGACCCTTGCAGGACTTAGTAGCAAATTTTATACAACTCAATATTATCAAGGCTTGAGGAAAAAACAGCAGGCAGCTTTCATTAATAACATTACAACTACATTAGTCTCAATCTATAGCTTTACATCACAGATCTGAACAGGATATTTCTGCTCTGGAGTCCATTTGCATTTTTTGTATCATGAATTTAAACAAAGATCCTATTGACTTGGTTAAATGCTGCATGAAGACAGACAGCATCAGGGGACCTGAGAGAAGGAACAGATGTCTGTGAGCAGAGACAAACAAATCCCAGATCCACTCAAAAGAATTTCATCTGCAGTGGCTGCAGAGGTTGTTGTTGAAAGGTGGCACAACTGAAACTATTTTATCTTTGGACGTGAAATGCAGCACTGATCTGACCCAGATAATGTCTCTCATAGAACAAGGCTTGTATTTCAAACCATCATGGGCAGGTGGACTGCAAGCAAGATGACTTGTTCACATTTTATGAGTGGTGGCACTACCCTCTCTCTATTTTGAAAAACAAGCACACAACCCTCTAAATGAAATACATCTTTGGTTGTATTTTCCTTAGTCTTATCATAATACCTCAGTAATACTTTGCATCTGGAAAGCAAATTATTCACAGATTATTCACCAAAACAATGCAGAACTGAAACAAGATTAAAGCATATTTTTCTTCCCCAAATGTTTACTGAAGGATTAAGCAAGATCATAGTTTAATAATTTTACTTTAAAAATAATTTGCTTGGCTCAATACATTACAGCAATATTTAGTGTCAGTACTGCTGCAACTACATACTTGAAGGAACTATTATCTTTTTGATTAAAAAGTCACTTTTTAATAGAACAGATGACATAAAATTAGTGCAGATGGAACGAAGAGACAAGCTTACACTTCTAAGGAAGTTGTAGCAAGAGCAAATTTAGCTCAAAATCTAAAATGACTGAGTTAGTAGTGAAAGTTTACACAAAAACAAATGTTATCAGCCCTTGTTTCTAAAGTAACATCTGTTAAAATCATAGCCCAGATTAAAAAACAGAAAGCTCCTAAATAATTACTTTATTAGGATTGAAAATATTTATTTACTATTTATTTATTATTAATATTTATTTATTTAATGTTTGTTTGTTTATATTATTTTTATATTCATTAGGGCCACAAAAATGATCCAAGGGATGAAACGCCTCCACTACAAGGACAGGCTGAGAGAACTGAGGCTGTTAAGCCTGGACAAAAGAAAGGTCCAGAGTGACCTGATAGGAGCCTCTCAGTATCTAAAGAGTGGTTATAAGAGAGAAGGGGACAGATTATTTAGCAGGGTCTGTTGTGATGGGACAAGGGGGAATGGTTTCAAACTAAAAGAGGAGAGGTTTAGATTGGTTATAGGAGATAAATTTTTTACAATAAGAGTGGGTTTTTTTACAGTAAGAGTGGTGAGGCACTGGAACAGGTTGTCCAGAGAGGAGGTGGATGCCCCGTCCCTGGAGACATTCAAGGTCAGGCTGGACAGAGCTCTGAGCAACCTGCTCTAGCTGTAGGTGCCCCTGATCATTGCAGAGGAGTTGGACCAGATGATCTTTAAGGGTCTCTTCCCACTGAGATGATTCTATGATTCTAAGATACAATAAAAGTCTAGGGGTTTAGTAGAGAGCAAAAAGTGGTACAAAACTCTACCATTTCGTGGGCTGCTTTCTGACTGGAGGTACTACATCCTGACCTGTGAGTATCAGTAGTAAGAGGATGAAGAAGAAAACATAATCTTAAAAGTGAAAGGAGGAACAAATATGTCTGTACAGGTCTGCAGTAGATTTAAGACAACTGTGAAAGATCTAAATGGTCACTAAATGGAAAATATCAAGGACAGTTTTTACTCTTCACAGAATCACAGAATCACCAAGGTTGGAAAAGACCTTCAAGATCATCCAGTCCAACCATCCACCTATCACCAATACTACTCACTAAACCATGTCCCTCGACACAAAATCCAAATGTTTCTTCAGACTCTGATCACCTTTCATTATTGTCAGAAGTGAGCAGCCAGAAATATCCAAATAGGGATTTTGGAGTAGGATGTAGTATTTTTGAGCTGATAAAGATCTCAATGTAGCAGCAAGTAGTTAAAATATTTTTACTAGAGTGGGACAGAGAGGGCAGTGACAGATAAGCATGTATAGCTTTGCTGCTAGCTCTGCATAGAGGTTGTCCCCAACTGCACTTCTGACACCCCAGGGTTCCACATAGGTGACTTATCAGCATCAACTCTAATTGGAAAAATGCAGAGTCCAACAGCTGGTAAAGGACATGTAGCTGAAAGGGAGGACTGCACAGACAATTTAAAAAAATGGGTTTTAAAACTGCTTTTAAGGAAGAAAAACTAATATATATATATGTAATATAAACATACCTCTAGCTAGAGTTTGGCTAGAATTGTCAGTAAATTAGTCAGGCTAAAAGAAAACAAGTTGAAGATTAATAAGTCTGGCATTATTTATTTTTCAGTATTTCTTGCTGTAGTGACCAATAAAAATAGATATTTTAGCCCTCATAAAGCATAGATAACTATTATCAGAATAATTTTCCAATATATATGGTTCTATATATATATGGTTAATATATGTGGTTAAGAAAAAGAAATGCATATGTCGCCATGTTTTTCAATGTGGCTTTTTGCTTTATTTATTTATTTTATTTATTTCTGACTGATATCTACACAACAGAACCACAGAAATGGATACAGAACTGCACTGGAGAACATTACACAGTGCTACTATGTAATAGGAATTTAGCTAATGTTTACACTCCAAATTTCTGGATAGTAGTCTCAGACACAGGGTTTGGTATTTGGGTGGTCCTACGCGGAGCCAGGAGTTGGACTCGATGATCCTTATGGGTCCCTTTCAACTCGGTATATTCTAGGATTCTATGACTGATTCTATCTTTATTCATGTCAACGTTTTTGGACAATTTTCTTCATACTCCTTTATATAAAATTTATGTACTCTACACACTGCCTGTCTTATGATACAAGCAACCTTTTTCTACTAAGGCTGCAATCAAAAGATTGATAGGCTTTAGGCAAATATGGAATGATAGCCGCATTTCTTAAGCCACACCTTCAACAATCCTGATCCTTAATAGCACATGTTTGCAGGGCAAATATATATATATATATGCATAACAAAGGATAGATGTATGTTAACAGAAAACTAATGAGCCAGTGTAAGTACTGGTGTGACCTCTGCAGTTCTGGAGATGCATTTCTTTCTTTGTGTCTCCTCACATTACAAAGTACTGCCAAACTAAGAGCATGTGAAAAACAGATTAATACTTTTATTTCTTTCTTCTTTTCAGGAAAATCAGGACATATGGAAAAAGCTTAATTCCTACCAGAATTTAACTGCCAAGTTTATCCTCCTTTGTACCAAAAAGGCCCTATGGATACATGTGATTTGTGAAAGTATCCTGGAGTTTGCTGTGTCTTTTCCACTTGGTTTACTCCCAGTACACACAGTGTTCTACTTTGCACTATAAGGTTGCGCCAATGGAAGAATGTAAAACTGAAATAGCAGACAATAAATTCAAGAAGCTGAAATCTCACAGAAACAAACAACAAAAAAGCTAAAAGTAATTAATCTTAGTAAAGGAAGGAAGCACTGTTACCATCTCAGATGTCTTAAATAACAGATTATAGAATTTTGCTTGGAAACTTCTGTATTAAAAAGTCAGCAATAAGCATGTTGACACTTTTGTGCATTTTGTGGGATCAGTATGCTAAATGAATGGATGGATTTCCTTAAAAAGTGTATGTGTTCATCCAAAGCCCAGAACATCAAGAAAGGTCTCTCCAACTATATGGACTTTGGGTTAATCTGCTAGATTACATTTTCTGGGAACATCACATGCTATTGCAACACAGGCGATGCCGAAATAGTTATGTACTTTTCTGAGTCTCTTAGCTGAATTTTGCTTAACCTGAAAGTAATTTTTGATGCATCTGAGCTTGGTGCTTTGCCTTTGTATATCTATGGCTAAACACCAAGATTAGATCCAAGTTCTGAAAAATCTGCTGAATGATAAAGGTCCCTAAGCCACTCTGTGGGAAGAAAAAACAAGTTGTCTAGACCTCAACCCTTCAGCAGCACAGACTCTGTATAAAGACTTGAGAATGATGTGGCTGAATCAGCAAAAGAGTAGTTTCATAGCTGTTACAAGCAAAACGCAAAAGAAAAGGCAAGAGGGAAAAGAAGCAGTTCCAACAAGAACAACAAAACAATAACTTTTAGGGGATAAGAGGGAGGACAACTTTATAGCAAACAGTGACAAGCTGTCGTGGCAGCACTGTACTACCTAAAGTCACAGTGGCACCTGCCCAGCTATGGAAGCAGCAGGCATTGTATTTACTCTTTTTACCATTTCTGTGTTTAGGTGAAGTACTTCGAAGTCCAGAGATGCACATTTCTGCTTGCCTCCATAGCACTGTTCAGCTGTGGCACTCTGTACTATAGGAAGTTGCTACTCGTGGACTAATAGCTATTGTCATGGGTAGAGCCTCTAGTGGATAATGCATAGAGGCCAGATTAAAGCATCGCAGAGCATGGGATACTCACATACTGCCAGGGATATAGCTATCACAGAAGTGAAAGAGTAGAAAATCTCCTTTATTTAAAGTGATATTAAGACCAGCAAGAGTTAGAACAGCATGCATATTAAGAAGAAAATGAAAGTACTTCACATAGCTAATTGGTTCAAATCCATTAACTGTGTGAAGTATTAAGTATGGGAAGCATAAACCGTGTTAAGTATTAACGGAGTGAAATATGTATATATATATATATGTCTGTCTGTATGTATATATTAATCAGTCAGGAGTTCCCATCTTCAGAATTATGGGAATCACATTAAGTGCCACAGAATTCCAGCCAGCTATGTTCACCTTGGCATGGAGCAGTCTTTTAACAGTCCACATCAACATATAAAAGAGCGTACAGTCAGGAGGTGGAGACAGCCCCAACTGAAATGACTCAAAATAGACAGCAGCTTATATGTCCAGTGCACAAGTTAACAAAAGAACGTGTGACAATTATTATGGTAAAGTTAATGACTACAAAAAAGATAGAGCCTCTTGAAGTCTCAGTTTAGATCCCTCCAATGATAACGATGATGTTTTGCTGATGATCTTTACTCCTTAGTGAGCAGAGTACTAAAATCTGTCCATCTTCTTTAAGACTGTACATTTGGCACTACAGTGTGACTAGGAAACTATGATGTTCTGGAAAGCAGTGCTGCTTCATATCCCAGTAAAATGCAACAATCACCCAGAAATCTCTTCAAGGGTTAACAAGGCAAGTCTTTGTACAGTTAATAATATTATCTCTGTCAAAACATACTTCTCCTATCACACATTTCCTTACTTTAACTAAAAATTCAGCTTTCCCCACTAATCTTAGGCAGTGCTGAGCAGCCACATTCCTCCTGCAGTTTAGAATAACTGTTTACTCCAAGGCCTA
This sequence comes from Tympanuchus pallidicinctus, assembly GCF_026119805.1. Taxonomy (NCBI): domain Eukaryota; kingdom Metazoa; phylum Chordata; class Aves; order Galliformes; family Phasianidae; genus Tympanuchus; species Tympanuchus pallidicinctus. The sequence continues at coordinate 68,481,627 of NW_026294769.1, read as the reverse complement.
AATGTTTTCAAGAAGAGTGCAAGAAAATGGCATCTGGGTTACATATATTTTCACCACAGATCATTAGTGCAGGAGCTGGCTACACATCCTGCTTTATTCAAATAGGAACTGAAGACTAAAACAGAAATGGTGTCATGCCAAGCTTGGGAGAATATTACTGCATGGAAAGAGATATTTTGCCCCCTGAAAGATCAGTTTATCTATATGACAACTGTCAGTTTATGGCCGTACTTGATTTTCTACATATGTCAGAGACATCAGTGGGAGTGTGATGTTTAGTCCTGACCTTGTGTGTCTGAGTGTGCATCTGTAAGTTGTAGAAACATCCATTTGTCACATGAACTTTCACTAATGGATTTCTACTGCTAAAATGTTCCTCCCTGTTTAATAACTTTTGGCCGATTTCTCATCATTCCAGTTGGGTTTGTCTTCACTGGATGAATTCTTGTCCCTTTTGTTTATCTTGCTGTGAATTATTAAGAGACTGTTCTATGTGAAATGAGAAGAAATATCAGTATTTTTCATCTCTCCATTTTAACTCTTTCCTCTGTTACACATCTGGAGGACACACATAAAATAGTAGAGAGGTGACAGAGCTGAAATTGAAGAATGTGCAATATACATGTTCTATACTGTGCAGGAGCCTAATAAGTGAATGGTAATTTCCACAGTCAAAATATTTTATCTGAGAGTAAATAGTTTTCCATTACTACAATTATCTGAACCCATTCCAATACCTCTGCGAGGTAGTCACTAGTCATAGATAATTTGTATTATTATCATCTTAATAATATAGGCAATGAGAGAAACATCTATATCTTGTGTAAACTGAGATCACAGGTAGAATTTAGACATCCAAGACTCAAAAAACATTTCATCTGTTATGCTGTCCTGTGGACATAATGCTGTAGAAATTTACATTTTTACAAACAGAAGTCAGAGCAAACCTAGATGTGATCCAATATCAAACAGGCTGAGAAAATATTTTTCTATCAAATGCCTATGAGTGACCAGAATATCTAATAAGGTATTCCTCCATCTACATTCACTGAGGAGAATTGATCCAGTATGTGCACTCACAGAAAAACCCAGATATACCTACTACATGCAAAACATTCAGCTTTTGCATTCATTAACAGAAAGAAATGGCTGTATTAGTGTTCTCCTCTTGACAAATGTAATAGTCTGAATGTTGCCAGGGTGTCAGATTCAATTCTCACCTCTCCTGAGGAGGTTCAAACCACACAACCTATCTGCTAGCTTAAGCTGATGTTACTCTGCCTCTGTTCCTCCTCTTAAGGAGAGTCCTGATTTTCAAGGAAGAACCTGAGAACTGGCAGGATTTGCTATTCTGGTAGTTATGGATGTCTCTTGGGAGTCAGTAACATGGTTGACGTATCTTTGTCTAGTAAATTCCACTTGAAGATTGTTTCATGTACATGATCATTGTAATCCCATAGGTATATCACCCATTATGTTCCCATACACTGCATTTTGTCAGTTTCAGATTACTGAGGGTTTCTCACAGTTTTTAGCTTCTCTCTCATGAGAAGCAACTAGCCTCCACAGCACTGCTACACTGGCATGAAGTGAGGCTGCTGGAAAGCATGCAATGCGTGTTTGCAATATAGAGGGAAGGATGCCACAGGGAGAAGGAAAGAGGTCAGTCACATGATGAAAATGGGATAGAGAATAAAGGAGTCATTTAGGAATGAATGTCAATAATGTTTAAACAAAAAACTTGGAGCATATTCAGCAGCAGACCTAGTGAGTTGTCTTTGGGAAATCTGTCATGTGCGAAGCAGAAGCCCTATGGAAAACAAGGGTATCAATTCATAAGCTGTCAGGTTGTACTATCAAAAGAGGCCTGTTGGTATATAAACAAGATAAATTCTACCATTTATTTTTAAATGCTTGGATTTAAAACTAAGATGATGTTTATTTCAACAAAATTAAGCATGAATAATAAATAATATTTTTTTAAATAAGTAATAATAAATATTTTTAAAGAGAGTTATGTAAAAGTAAACTAACAAATTTAGTGCTAAAATTTAAAATAATTAGCTTAAAAGATCACTAACAATGTAGATATTACTGAAATGCATAGCTAAGTCCTACATAAACCATTATTTTCCCAGAGAGGTGAGTAACAGGAGCCCATGAGACGTTTTCAATAGGACTAGATAGAAGAGGAAATCCTTATCCATTCAAAATCCCTGCCTTAAAACCAGTGACTTTCAGTTGCAAAATGACTATTTCATCTCTGTTCAAATAAGAGGGTATGTCTGATGACTGCATCACTATCATTCTCCAAACCAAGAGGGAACTTGCTAGCTTATTTGCAAACACAACTTTTCTTTCTGTGTGGCTGGATTTTTGGCATACCATAGCTCAGCTCTATTTGCAGCCTTGTGAAAGCCACTTATCTGAGCCTCTCGGTAGCCAAACAGAGTACTGTGAACATTCCCACTGGAGCTGCCAGAAAAATAATGGCTCCCCAAGGATTAAGTTCTTTTCTGCTAAAAAAGCGAGTCTGTTACCACAACATAATGGCCTTCATCTGTAACCTGGATCTTGGCTGGCTTCTTTCAAGTGCTTTTTCACTATGCTATCAGGAAAGGAAAGAAATGCATAGTTTATAGGCAGCTTCTCAGTATCAAATGGTGCCAGTAGGAATGCACTGTCCACTCCCCTGAGCCCTTCCAAACAATTGTGGCTTCTCATCTCTTTAGAGAAAGCCTCAGAAAACAGAAAGGGTCTCAAAAACCTTATTTAGATAAATGAACGGGACAATATGGAGTGCAGGGGGTGAATACTGCTCCTCCATAAGGACACTTAGCAGATCCCTTTTGTTAAGCAGCCCTGTGGGCTTTGCTGCTCTGATGTGGGGGGCAGGAGGACTGTGAAAGTGCAGTACCAGGAGGTACCACAGTGTGCTACACAGCACCCAGAGTGCTAACTACTGCCCACAGACATCAGTGTCTCATCCTGACTTCTAGAAGGGTCTGGGTTTGAATAAAGTTACCACTTAGTTCTTTCATATCAAAAATATATATCATATCATATGATGCAACTTCCAAAAAATTTCAAGCAAGCTGCAACATGAAGGCTGACATGGAGCTTCTGTCTGCAAATGCTTGTCATCAAAAATATTTTCTCTCCCGTGAGACAGTCTGCTGGCTGATTAGAAGTTACAGTGCTAGAGCAGGAAGGAACAAATGCCAGAGCCTGACCACAGTGAAGGCCATCCAGCATAGCTGTGGTGCAGCTGCACTGACTTCAAAAGGGGGCAGTGTTAAATTGGTGTTCAGTTCTTAAAAATGTGTACCCCATTTATCTTGAGATCTGTGAACTCCAGGTGACTTAGAACACATTCTGCTTTTTTTGTGGAAGATTTATCAGGTACAAAGAAGAAATCTGAAATACTATCTGGAATTGCCAACACTAAAATAGTAGAACCATAGGATCATTTCAGTTGGAAAAGATCCTTGAAGGTTATCAAGTCCAACTCCCTGCACTGACAAGGGACACCTACAGCTAGATCAGCTTGCTCAGAGCCCCTTCCAACCTGATCTTGAAAGTCTCCAGGGATGGGGCATCCCCCTACCCTCTGGGCAACCTGTTCCAGTGCCTCACCACCCTTATCCTAAAAGCATTTTCCTTATATCCAATCTAAATCTTCCCTCTTTTAGTTTGAAACCATCTCCTTGTCCCATCATAACAGACTCTGCTAAAGAATCTTCCTTATAGCCCCCTTTAGATATGGAAAGGTCGCTCTTGCATCTCCCTGGAGCCTTTTCTTCTTCAGGCTGAGCAGCCCCAGCCTGTCCTTGTAGGGGAGGTACACCATCCCTTAGGATAGGTAAGCTGGAAAAGCAAAACCTAACTTAGACATCTAACATGAAGTGCCTGAGTTCAGAAACATGAGTCCTAAAGAGTCAACAGAAGAATAACCTATAAAACCCCAATCCCAATCCTCTTTTCTTAATCCAAATTGTTCACTTGAGATATCTACCTCTGTCCTTCTACTCCACAGAGTGCTCAAACAGACAGCCATGTTTTGGCAAACTCTAAATCTGACGAAAACAAAAAAACTTTTCTCCTTACCTGCTCTCTGAGCTTGCAGGCACGTAGTACATGAAGACATTTCCTCTGGAGTTAGCAGCCCAGTGATTGGCCATGCTTATGATGGGACATGTGATAAACTGGTCACTGTTTAAAAAAGAGGAGTGGGGAACAGACATAGTCACATAACAAAAATTTATACCCTCCTTTAAATCTTTCAAAGTAGCTCATATCTCTACCTTCAGCTGTATTGAAACAAACCACATTTACTCTGTGAGCTCCACGGAAACTAGGATTTAGTTTATCTGCACTTGCACTTTTATGGAGTGTTGAACAATAATGATGATAATAAATACACTGAATCAATCATGAAATGAAACAAAAAACTTTCCTTTTTTAGTCCAGTTTATGGGGACTCAGGCTGGCAACACTAAAAGTCTCCATGTAGCATGAATATATTGTAATCTTGTCTAGTAAACAGACATTTCCCAGATTAAGAATCACTGATATTACTTCAGTATTTGAATCCGTGTGATTTTTTGCATAGAATTTCCAGAGCTGGCATAGGTAAGAGGACCCTATTGAAGATGTACTGCAGGGCTCAGCAATAGCTGGTGCAGCTGCATATCTGGGAGAGAAAGGTTAAACACGAAGAGTACAATGAGACAGTGAAGAGATCCATCTGGGTATGCAATACAAAGGTATGAGTGAATGCAAATATATGTAAACCTTCCTAGCTGCTATCATCCCCAGAAGAGAGGCTGGAAGTCTGTGATGTGGAGTGAATGGTAGCTGGAAAGAGCTCAAGAGCTTTAAGAGGTAGGCAGACAGAGTCAGACACCTTACTGCATGATATTTCATTGTGATTCCTCAAGGCAATATCATACATACAGAAGGATATCATCATTTCTCATTTAAAAAGCACATAGACTCGAGGATGCTCAAGGACATATTTATATATCCATAACTATATGAGCACACACAAATGTATCTGCTGCAGAAGTGAGAGGTTACCAATCACAGCCTAGTGACTCTGAAGCACTAGTTGTTCCTTCAGACTTGGTGGATAAAAAAAGAAATGACTGGTGGCAAGAAACAACAGTGCCAGAGAAGCATAAAAACACACTGCTATATTTAACTAATACAATTCTGCAAGCCACGAGTTGGGTAGCTATTTTGGTTCAGCAGTTTATTTTAAGCTGAACTCTGAGACCACAAGCTATGGGCTGGCTGACCACAATGTTCTTTGACAGTTATGGTTGACAACACCCATATGAAATGAAAGTTACCATTCTTCACATACCTATCAGCACAAGTTTGTACATGAGAAAACAGCCTTTGAAAATTGTGGAGAGCATTAGCTCTCAAGAAATGCTTTGAAATACATAGGAATGACTTGCTTAATTACAACATGAAGCAAATGACATTTTAAACTGTTTCTGTTGGTGTTATGAAGGAAAGAATAAGCCAGCTATTCTGGGCAAATTAAAAAACAAACTACCACAAAAAGGAGATGTCTATTTCTTACAGGCATAGGATACCAGAGTTTAAAAAAAAAAAAAAAAAAAAAAAAAAAAAAAGGAAAAGAAAAAGAAAGTGAAAGTTATTTTATAGAAGAGAAAAAAAAGTCAGAGAATTGTAGCTAAAACAATTTTAAAAGTGGAAATGTTTTAAAGTCATCAGATATGCACGACATATATAATTCACAAAAAACACTTTGGTTTCCTTTTTGCACTTCAGAAACTTGTTAAATCTAGAAGTAATAATTTCCTGGTACAAATTTTTTCTGAGAATAATGCTGGTGGTGAGCTTTTTGTTAAAAACAAATCAAGAAGATTTTCTATGTTCTATATGCAATACTGATGTAGCTGACTATAATTCTGTAAATAAAAAAAAGAAGTGTTTATCATGAGATGTCCTGGTTTCCCTTCTGATTCTCATGCTTGCTCTCTAATCCAATCACTTCTTTTCCTAACAAGGCCATTTGCTTCATGTTGTAAACTAGCAGGTAATTCCTATGTTGATGAGGCTGAGAGCTGGAATTGCTCTCTGTGTAGCACATCCCTGCTGCAAACAAGTGTGCTAGCTGCTACAGCATTGCTAAGGTCAGTGTCTGCACCATGCTGAGCATGTAGGCTGAACATGGATGACCAAATGCGACAGCCCTTAGAACAGCTCTGTATGGAGGTAATCTCTGGACAGGAAGGTCACAAGGCAGTGATTGCTGTCCTCTTCTTGGGCAAATGCTGCACAGTGCAAGACTGGAGAAATGGCACACAGCTCAACCCACAGCCCTCTGGCTTGTTTATGCTATGACCTCAATGCACTGGCGCACCTGGACCACCCAGAAGCCTTCCCCAAACAGATGTAGCCACTGTTATCTTGGATCAGATGTTTCCAAGTGAATCTTGGCTCCTGTTCACCCTCCGCTCCCTGAGGCTCCCCTGGAGCAACAGCCTGCCATCCTAAAGGAGGCCAAAGATCTACTGAAAGCAAAGTCTTGCCTCTAAAGTCTCATAGAAATACCCATGGTGTGACAGAAAGCTTTAGTGCTGAGAAGCCAGACACCAGGAGCTTGTAGCTATGGTATCTCAAAAGAGAACAGAGGAGTGAAGCAGCTTGGACTGACGTATTCGATCACCGTGTTATAAAACACATCACCTTAGAAATGGAAAGTATTTTCATAACTAAACTGCACTTGAAGAAGGAAAAGGAACTTGGAAATAGGTTTTTTTTTCCTGAAGATCTGTTCCACTTAAAAATTTTGCCTCAGTGTCTGCTCATTGGCAGGAAAATAGGTAAGATTTCCTCTCTGTTTGCCTCTTTTCAGAGAAATGAGTTGAGACCCCACAGCTCAAGATCCACTACCAGCAAAAGCAAATTGGCTCCCAAGAGAGAAAATTCCAGTCTTTTCTGCAGATCAAGCAGCATATCAAACTGCCATGTGACCCAACCTGAAGACACCTACTGGTTTATGGCCTGCTATAGGTGCCCAGCTTTACTGCCTTAGAGTCTTAACACAACTGAGAAATGAGTTGTTCAAACTGATTGTTTTCCAGAGCTGCTGGACCCTGGAGCCACGCACAATAACTGGATAAACAGATCACAATGTTGAAGCTCTTCATAT